>NW_027362036.1:992500-1592500 GCF_039654945.1 Dendrobates tinctorius | reverse complement strand
ACTAGAAGGTGTAGGTCTGTAAGAACGGAACATGTCCTCGACTTATTCTTACAGAGTGACACACAGATAGCTGCGCTGTGGCCGTGATAACAGCCGTTACATGGTACAGAGAGAAGAGCGTGCACGTACACCGCTGTCCGGTGTCCGTAAAATTGTCAAGCTCCGTGTTTTTTAAGTATACGGACTGACACACGCTGTCGCTCTATAGTTTTGAATGTGATCAAACAACAAATATACTTAACTGTTTGAAAAGCAGACAAAACTAGAAGGTGTAGGTCTGTAAGAACGGAACATGTCCTCGACTTATTCTTACAGAGTGACACACAGATAGGTTCATTGTGGCCGTGATAACAGCCGTTACACGGTACTGTGTGAGGAGCGTACACCGCAGTATGGTATGAAAAAATGCACGCTCAGTACCTCACCAGGACAAAAAAAAAAATTTGGATTGCATTTGAAAAAGCAGTTTGCAGAGCAGTGGGAAAACAGCAATGCAGCTATCAGGAATCCTTATAAGGCAGCCTAACAACCAACACAGCTGATCCAGCAAAATATAGCCTCCACTTGCACTGCACACACAGTGACTGGTGTGTTGTATAGGCAAAATCGCTAGCAGCAGAAGCAGTTTTTGGTGTCTTCTTCCCTGCCTAACGCTCTTCCTACAGAATCATCAGCAGCAGCAGCTCTCCCTAATCTGAGATCAGCATGAGTAACATGGCGGTCGGCGTGCATGCCCTTTTATACCCCCTGTGACGCCCCCCAAAGCAAGCCAATCACTTGCATGCCCTTCTCAAAGATGGTGGTGACCCCTGCCTATGTCATCACGTTGCCCAAAGTGTCCGTGGATCCTGATTGGCTGAAAAAGGGCAGAAAACAAACTTTTGAAACGCGACTTTGGCGCTAAAGTCGCCGAGCTCGTGGCCGACCTCACCCTATGGTCGGGTTTCGTTTCATGAAACCTGACTTTACCAAAAGTCGATGACTTTTGAAATTTTTCGACCCGTTTCGCTCAACTCTAGTAAGGAGGTGATATCAGGTACAGATAGGTAGATCTACGTGTCATCGGCGTAGTGATGATACTGCAAACCATGCCATTATATCAGCTGGCCCAGGCCAAAGGTATAGATTGAGAAGAGTAGGTGTCCTAGAACAGAGCCTTGGGGAACTGCAAAAGACATGTGTCGAGGTGAGGAGGTGGTGTGGTAGAGGGAGACAATGAATGTCCCCCTAACAGTCTTCTTGTTTTGTAAAGACTCTGCCGATAACCCCAAAAAGGACATTTGAACCACCGGTCATGGCCGCATCAGCAGGGGTGGTAAAACTACCAGCCTTACCACCACCAACATGATCCGGCACATGGCAGCAAAGCAACAGACTTTGTTGATTGAACACCAGGCTCCAAGAACAGTGTTGATACCACTGCTTCTTCCGCTGTTGTGCGTGCAAGCCAATTCCCTGTCCACGGTGCATGTGAAGATGCCTCCTGCCCTGCACCTGTCATTGACCACAGTCAAATTGCACCATCATCAAGCACATCCACATCCTTGTCCCAGCGCAGCCTTCAGTTGTCCATACCCTAGTCACTGGACCGTAAGCAGAAAGACGCAGCCAACGCCCCACAGGACACAGTACTAAATTCACAAATTTCTCATCTGCTTGCGCTCGAAATGTTGCATTTTAGGCTCGTGGGAAACGGACACATTCCACAACCTGATGGTGATGACCGTAACAAGGTGCTCGGTCCCCACTATTTCTCCCGGTCTGCCGTCGCGACAATAAACAAGCAAGCACATGTCACACAACATTACCATGGCCATCAACAATGCTGGTACAGGGAACGTGCACCTAACCACAGACTTGTGGACAAGTGCTTGTGGGCAGGAACGGTACATCTTGCTGACGGCACACTGGATTTGCATAAAAAAATGTCATGACTAGAGTTGAGCGACTTTTGGTTTTTTAGGGTCGCGTTTCGTTTCGTGAAACCCGACTTTTCCAAAAGTCGGGTCGAGCAAGATCGTCCGATTATAGGGAAAAGTCGGGGTCGTCCCGAAACACAAAACCCAATGTAAGTCAATGGGGAATAAAAGTCGGCAGTGAGAGGAGGACAGGAAACACACCAACAGTGCCCATTTGAATGCCAAAAGCATCAATACTTCTTACTTAAGCTTGTCAACCTTAATTAACTTCATAATACAAGTTACGCACTGAAAAATGGGGGTTATTTGGCTACAGACTGTGGGGGGGGAGGGCTGGCTCCAGGTTTTCATGTGCCCTGGGCGAAAGAGCGCCCCTTTAACACATACCACAACTCATCATGCTCCGATACGGCAGAGAAATAGCGGTATAGTACAATGAAAAATACCTCACTTTTTACATCTCATGACGAGGTCCATCTATTTCTCCATACAGAATCATTGGTCCCATATAATGTTTGAAACAGTATATGATGAGCTCCACATAATGCTACAGTATATGTTGGTCCCCATGGATGAAGCTCTACTGTCTTATGGGCCCAAATAATGCTCCAAACATAATGGGCCCCATTTCTAATGCTCTAGTGTATAATGGGCCCTGTAAATGCTGCTCCAGTGTCTGATGTCCACCTTTGGAATGTTCCAGTGTATGGTGGGCCCCATCTATCATTCTCAGACGGTGTTAGGCCCAGTATGGATTGCACGTGATTGCACAAAGGTTAGAAAGGGTACCGTATCCCCAGATAACATGTATGGATAGCGTACACATTCAAAATATATGTCTCAGGAGGCAGGCTCAGATGGTGTTAGGCCCAGTATGGATTGCACGTGATTGCACAAAGGTTAGAAAGGGTACCGTATCCCCAGATAACATGTATGGATAGCGTACACATTCAAAATATATGTCTCAGGAGGCAGGCTCAGACGGTGTTAGGCCCAGTATGGATTGCACGTGATTGCACAAAGGTTAGAAAGGGTACCGTATCCCCAGATAACAAGTATGGATAGCATACACATTCAAAATATATGTCTCAGGAGGCAGGCTCAGACGGTGTTAGGCCCAGTATGGATTGCACGTGATTGCACAAAGGTTAGAAAGGGTACCGTATCCCCGGATAACATGTATGGATAGCGTACACATTCAAAATATATGTCTCAGGAGGCAGGCTCAGACGGTGTTAGGCCCAGTATGGATTGCACGTGATTGCACAAAGGTTAGAAAGGGTACCGTATCCCCGGATAACATGTATGGATAGCGTACACATTCAAAATATATGTCTCAGGAGGCAGGCTCAGACGGTGTTAGGCCCAGTATGGATTGCACGTGATTGCACAAAGGTTAGAAAGGGTACCGTATCCCCAGATAACATGTATGATAGCGTACACATTCAAAATATATGTCTCAGGAGGCAGGCTCAGACGGTGTTAGGCCCAGTATGGATTGCACGTGATTGCACAAAGGTTAGAAAGGGTACCGTATCCCCAGATAACAAGTATGGATAGCGTAGACATTCAAAATATATGTCTCAGGAGGCAGGCTCAGACGGTGTTAGGCCCAGTATGGATTGCACGTGATTGCACAAAGGTTAGAAAGGGTACCGTATCCCCAGATAACATGTATGGATAGCGTACACATTCAAAATATATGTCTCAGGAGGCAGGCTCAGACGGTGTTAGGCCCAGTATGGATTGCACGTGATTGCACAAAGGTTAGAAAGGGTACCGTATCGCCGGATAACATGTATGGATAGCGTACACATTCAAAATATATGTCTCAGGAGGCAGGCTCAGACGGTGTTAGGCCCAGTATGGATTGCACGTGATTGCACAAAGGTTAGAAAGGGTACCGTATCCCCAGATAACATGTATGGATAGCGTACACATTCAAAATATATGTCTCAGGAGGCAGGCTCAGACGGTGTTAGGCCCAGTATGGATTGCACGTGATTGCACAAAGGTTAGAAAGGGTACCGTATCCCCAGATAACATGTATGGATAGCGTACACATTCAAAATATATGTCTCAGGAGGCAGGCTCAGACGGTGTTAGGCCCAGTATGGATTGCACGTGATTGCACAAACTTTAGAAAGGGTACCATATCCCCGGATAATATGTATGGATAGCGTACACATTCAAAATATATGTCTCAGGAGGCAGGCTCAGACGGTGTTAGGCCCAGTATGGATTGCACGTGATTGCACAAAGGTTAGAAAGGATACCGTATCCCCAGATAACATGTATGATAGCGTACACATTCAAAATATATGTCTCAGGAGGCAGGCTCAGACGGTGTTAGGCCCAGTATGGATTGCACGTGATTGCACAAAGGTTAGAAAGGGTACCGTATCCCCAGATAACATGTATGGATAGCGTACACATTCAAAATATATGTCTCAGGAGGCAGGCTCAGACGGTGTTAGGCCCAGTATGGATTGCACGTGATTGCACAAAGGTTAGAAAGGGTACCGTATCCCCGGATAACATGTATGGATAGCGTACACATTCAAAATATATGTCTCAGGAGGCAGGCTCAGACGGTGTTAGGCCCAGTATGGATTGCACGTGTTTGCACAAAGATTAGAAAGGGTACCGTATCCCCAGATAACATGTATGGATAGCGTACACATTCAAAATATATGTCTCAGGAGGCAGGCTCAGACGGTGTTAGGCCCAGTATGGATTGCACGTGATTGCACAAAGGTTAGAAAGGGTACCGTATCCCCGGATAACATGTATGGATAGCGTACACATTCAAAATATATGTCTCAGGAGGCAGGCTCAGACGGTGTTAGGCCCAGTATGGATTGCACGTGATTGCACAAAGGTTAAAAAGGGTACCGTATCCCCAGATAACATGTATGGATAACGTACACATTCAAAATATATGTCTCAGGAGGCAGGCTCAGACGGTGTTAGGCCCAGTATGGATTGCACGTGATTGCACAAAGGTTAGAAAGGGTACCGTATCCCCGGATAACATGTATGGATAGCGTACACATTCAAAATATATGTCTCAGGAGGCAGGCTCAGACGGTGTTAGGCCCAGTATGGACTGCACGTGATTGCACAAAGGTTAGAAAGGGTACCGTATCCCCAGATAACATGTATGGATAGCGTACACATTCAAAATATATGTCTCAGGAGGCAGGCTCAGACGGTGTTAGGCCCAGTATGGATTGCACGTGATTGCACAAAGGTTAGAAAGGGTACCGTATCCCCGGATAACATGTATGGATAGCGTACACATTCAAAATATATGTCTCAGGAGGCAGGCTCAGACGGTGTTAGGCCCAGTATAGATTGCACGTGATTGCACAAAGGTTAGAAAGGGTACCATATCCCCGGATAACATGTATGGATAGCGTACACATTCAAAATATATGTCTATACATCAGGAGGCAGGCTCAGACGGTGTCAGGCACAGTATGGATTTGACGGCCCAGATTACACAGCGGAGGAGCAGGGAGAGGTAAAGATTGCAAATGCTGGGGCCCTGCCCAAGCAAGGGGGGCCCACTCGTGGGTGTCGGTACTGGCACTGGGCCCCTCATAGTACAGCGGTGTGTCTGACGGCGGGTGTGCACCACCACCGTCAGAGACACTTGATTGCACTATGAGGGACCCTGTGCCAGTGCCCGCGCCCAAGAGTCGGCCTACCCACCTGTCCAGGGCAACGGCACTCGCACGGTGTCGGGCGCTAGGTGGTGACCCCGGCCATGGGGGGGGAGGCAGCACAGTTAGGGAGTTTTAGAAAGTGGCATATGTTGATGTTGGACATTCAGCTGATGCAAAAGGCGAAATAGGTGAAGTACCAGGAAGAGGTGGACCAAAGCAAGCCATTTTTCTGTCACCCTATGTGTCATCAGGGGAAGGTGGGACAAAATCCTTGGAAACCCATGCGTGGTTCATTTTAATGAAGGTTAGATCATCCACATTTTGGGTTGACAGACTGGTCCTTTTTTCTGTCAGGATTGATCCAGCTGCACTGAAGACTCTTTCCGATAGCACACTTGCAGCTGGGCAAGCGAGCTCCTGTAAGGCATATTGGGCCAATTCAGGCCAGGTGTCCAGTTTAGCGGCCCAATAGTCAAAGGGGAATGACCTGTGTGGGAGAACATCGATATGGGAGGAAAAGTAGTTTGTAACCATAGTTGACAACTGCTGTCTCCTGTCACTTTCCATCGATGGAGTATTACCAGTTGTGTGAGCGGTATTTGAAAAATCAGTCCACAACATTGTCATGAAACCCCTGTCTCCAACGCCACTTCTGCTGTGTGCACCACGAACACCTCTGCCAAGCTGCCCCCGGCCCGTACGGCTCGTGTGAGAACCATCACCGCTGCTGTGTGCTGGGAATGCCTCAAGCAACCGATTTACCAGAGTTGCTTGTTTATTAGCCAATATTAGGTCAAAGTTCTCCTGTGGCATGATGTTTTGTAATTTGCCTTTATAGCGTGGATCCAGGATGCTGGCCAACCAGTAGTCGTCATCGTTCATCATTTTGGCAATGCGGGGGTCCCTTTTTAGGATCCGCAAGGCATAATCTGACATGTGGGCCAATGTTCCCGGTGTCAATGATGCACTGCGAGTGCTGGGTGGAGGAGCACTTTCTGGCAAATCCACATCCCTCCAGTCACGCACAAACCCTGTACCAGACCTTGCCACGCCAACATTTTCACTTGCCCCACGAGATGCATCCTCCTCCCCTAAGTAATCATCCCCATCATCATCCTCCTCCTCCTCTTCTTCCTCCACCTCGTCCAGGAGAGGTCCCTGAGCAGACAATGGCTGAATGTCATCAAGGATTCCCTCCTCCTCTTCCTCCTCATCAACATTGGCTGCAGACGCCTGCTCCTTAAGGTGCGTCAAAGTTTGCATGAGCAGACGCATAAGCGGGATGCTCATGCTTAGGATGGCATCGTCTGCGCTTACCAGCCGTGTGCATTCCTCAAAACACTGAAGGACTTTACAAAGGTCTTTCAGCTTCGACCACTGCACACCTGTCAACTTCATGTCTGCTCTCAAAGTGCCTGGCCGTGTATCCTCCCACAAATGCATTATGGCCTGCCTCTGCTCGCACAGCCGCTCCACCATGTGCAGGGTGGAGTTCCACCTTGTTGCAATGTCGATAATGAGGCGGTGGTTGGGAAGGTGGAGCAATCGCTGCAGCTTCTGCATACGAACGGAGTGTACAGGCGACCGGCGGATGTGCGCGCACAGTCTTCGCACCTTATGGAGCAGGGCTGTTAACTCCGGATAATTTTTGAGGAAGCACTGCACCACCAGGTTCAAGGTGTGAGCCAAGCAAGGTATGTGGCTGAGTTTTGAAAGGGCTATGGCTGCCACAAAATTACGGCCGTTATCACTAACTACCTTGCCTGCCTCAAGATGTACACTGCCCAGCCATGACTCAGTTTGTCGCTTCAAGTACTTGGCCAGCACCTCGGCGGTGTGTCTGTCGCCCAAACACATCATCTGCAACACAGCCTGCTGACGCTTTCCACTAGCTGCTCGATAGGGGGACACCTCGTGTGCAACAGTGGCAGCTGCAGATGGATTGCTCGTACGACTGCGCTCTGTGGACGAGCTTTCGCTTCTGGAGGAGTAGGAGGAGGGTCGAACGCCTACAGCCAACTGTTTCCTATACCGTGGGCTAGGCAGCACTGTCCCACCACCGCTGTCCCAGGGGAAAGAGTCTTGAGGAGATCATTTGCATATTCCCAGTGCCTTCTGGGATAAGTGAAGAGTCTCCGCGAGCTCAACGATCACTGGGTTTTGGCCGTTGCATCTGAAAAGAGGAAATCGGAAAAACCGCGCGCCGATTTTGGCTCATCTTTCATCGTTTTTAAGAAATCTCAAGATGGAAGAGGCCAGGAGCCATTTGGTGAGCTGCATTTCTTGCTACATGTTCACAGATTTACCAGTGGAAAAGCCAAACTTCACATGCCACAAATGCAAGCTTGTGACCCTGCTGGAGGAAAAGTTGCAAAATCTCGAAGAGAGGTTAGCTACGTTGAAGATCATTAAGGAAGGTGAAGAGTTCTTGGACAGAGCAGAATTATCTCTTCATGTTACAGAAAGAGAAGAAATTCGAAGTGCACCTGAAGAAACAGAGGAATGGAGACATGTGACCCAGAGAAGCAGGAGGATCAGGAGGCAGTCAGCACCCATACTGCTCAGAAACCAGTACCAGGCTCTCACGCAGGAAAACGATGAAGAAATACATCAGGATAAGACTTTGCCAACAAACAGCAGCCTTGTACGCCTTCAGAGTCCTCCTGGAAGGAGAAAGAAAAATGTTGTGAAGAAGAAACGGAGAGTGGTGGTCATGGGGGATTCCCTGTTGAGAGGAACAGAGGCCGCTATCTGCAGACCGGATATAACTTCAAGAGAAATGTGCTGTCTTCCAGGTGCAAAAATTAAAGATGTGTCTGACAGGATATCAGGACTCTTCAGACCTACAGATGACTACCCATTCCTGCTACTACATGTGGGGACAAATGACACCGCAAGAAACGACCTGGAAACCATCTGCAGAGACTTTGAAGACTTAGGCAAGAAAGTGAAAGAACTGGGAGCGCAGGTGGTCTTCTCTTCCATCCTCCCAGTGGATGGCCATGGAACAAGGAGGTGGAATAAGATTCTGCAGGTGAACAACTGGCTACGTCGATGGTGCCGTCAGCAACGATTTGGATTTCTGGATCACGGAGTGAACTACTTATACGATGGACTATTTGCTAGAGATGGGGTGCACCTTACGAAGACTGGAAAGCAGGTATTTGGAAGTCGCCTTGCTACACTAGTAAGGAGAGCTTTAAACCAGAACAACATGGGAAGGGAAGCAAAAGACCAGAAAAAGCCATACACCTGACAAATGCTATTGAGAACTCTGCTATTAGAAGTGGAAAGGAAAAACAAAGACGAAAGAATCTAATTAATAAAAATATTGGAGAAAGAGAAACCAATCACAAACTAAAATGTTTCTATACTAATGCACAAAGCATGGGCAACAAACAAGGAGAATTGGAACTACTAACACAGGAAAAGAAATATGATGTCATTGGAATCACTGAAACTTGGTGGGACAATACACATGATTGGAATACAAGACTAGAAGGATACAACTTATTTGCAAGAAACAGACTTGATAAACGAGGAGGGGGTGTCGCATTGTATGTTAGAAACGCGTATATCTGCACAGAGATTGAAGCTTCAGAGACTGGGAGTTCTGTGGAAACTGTTTGGGTAAGAATACAAGGACAGAACAATGGAAAGGACACCTTTGTAGGCATTTACTACAGGCCGCCTGTGCAAGCTGAAGATATGGATGAACTCTTTATGCATCAAATGGCCAAGTTCTCCAAAAAATATGACATAGTTGTCAAGGGAGATTTCAACTATCCAGACATTTGTTGGGAATCTCTCTCAGGCAAAACTAACAGGTCAAGGAAATTCTTATCCTCTCTTGCTGACAACTTTATCTTCCAAAAGGTAAGGGAGAAAACAAGGGGAACTGCTACCTTGGATCTAATCCTTATAAACAGGGAGGAAATGGTTGAGGAGGTAAAAGTGGCTGGGACCCTAGGAGGTAGCGACCATGCTATTTTAGAATTTTGGATAACTAGAGGCGGAAGACCTGTGAAGACTCAGACGTCAAGGTTAGATTTCAGAAAGGCAGATTTTAAGGGATTCAGAAAGAGAATTGGAGGGATTCAATGGCTGGATATCCTTAAAGACAAAAATGTCCAGGAAGGATGGGAAATCTTGAAAAATGAAATTCTCAAAGCACTGTTGTTAACAATTCCGAAAAGAGGGAAGAATAGGAAGCATTTAAGGAAACCAGGATGGATGAACACAGAACTTAAGCACATGCTAAAAAGGAAGAAAAAAATGTTTATAAAATGGAAAGAGGGAGGCATATCTAAAGAAGAATATAATGCTGTCTGCAGAACCTGCAGGGCACAAATCAGATTAGCTAAAGCTGAAAATGAATTAAGGCTTGCAAGAGATGTCAAAAGCAATAATAAAGGATTTTGGGGATATGTCAAAAGTAAAAGAAAAGTCAAAGATGCTATAGGATTTTTACAGGATGAAAATGATGAAATGGTAAGACAGGATGTTGAGAAGGCTGAACTTTTAAATTCCTATTTTGCATCTGTTTTCTCTCAGAAAGGAAATGTAGCATCAACTGTTATTCACTGTCCTATTAAGGGAATAGAAGAATCCAGGATATCTATAAACAGAAAGATAGTGAGGAAACACTTAGCTAACCTAAATGAATTCAAGTCTCCAGGTCCAGATGAATTACACCCCAGAGTACTGAAGGAGATAGCAGAAGAAATTTTTGAACCCCTCTCCATAATCTTTGAAAATTCTTGGAGAACAGGAGAAGTGCCAGAAGACTGGAGAAGAGCAAATGTTGTTCCTATCTTCAAAAAGGGGAAGAAGGTGGACCCAGGCAACTATAGGCCGGTGAGTCTGACTTCTATACCAGGAAAGATCTTTGAACAAATTATTAAACAACATGTATGTCAATACCTGGATAAGAATGAAGTGATTAAACAGAGTCAGCATGGGTTTGTAACTAATAAGTCATGTCAGACTAATTTAATTTCCTTCTATGACGGTATTACTGATTGGGTGGATCAAGGAAATGCTGTAGATATAGTATATCTTGACTTCAGCAAAGCATTTGACAAAGTCTCTCATACAATCCTTATTGAAAAAATGACTAAGTATGGAAGAATGTCTCAAGTGGGGTACCACAGGGCTCTGTCCTGGGCCCTGTATTGTTCAACATCTTTATCAACGATTTAGATGAAGGAACTGAGGGTAAACTGATTAAATTTGCTGATGACACAAAGCTAGGAGGGATAGCTAATACTAGAGAAGAGAGAGAGAGGATTCAAAAAGATTTAAATAAACTGGAGAAGTGGGCAGCAACTAACAGAATGGTTTTTAACAGGGAGAAATGCAAAGTACTACATCTGGGCAATAAAAATGAAAAAAGCATATATAGAATGGGAGGAATAGGGCTAAGTGACAGCACATGTGAAAAAGACTTGGGTATACTAATAGATCACAGACTGAATATGAGTCAACAGTGTGATGCAGCAGCAAAAAAGGCAAATGCAATTCTAGGATGTATTAACAGAAGCATACATTCTAGATCACGTGAAGTAATTATTTCCCTCTACTCCTCTTTGGTCAGACCTCATCTGGAATATTGTGTCCAGTTTTGGGCACCACATTTTAAAAAAGACATCAACAAACTGGAGCAAGTTCAGAAAAGAGCGACCAGAATGGTGACCGGTCTGCAAACCCTGTCTTATGAGGAAAGGTTGCAGGATTTGGGAATGTTTAGTTTGCAAAAGAGAAGACTGAGAGGAGACTTAATAGCTGTCTACAAATATTTAAAGGGCTGTCACATTGTAGAAGGATCAACTTTATTCTCATTTGCACAAGGAAAGACTAGAAGCAATGGGATGAAACTGAATGGGAGGAGACACAGATTAGATATTAGAAAAAACTTTTTGACAGTTAGAGTGATCAATGAGTGGAACAGGCTGCCACGAGAAGTGGTGAGTTCTCCTTCAATGGAAGTCTTCAAACAGAGGCTGGACAGACATCTAACTGGGATGATTTAGCGAATCCTGCTTTGAGCAGGGGGTTGGACCAGATGGCCCAGGAGGTCCCTTCCAACTCTACGATTCTATGATTCTATGATTCCCCTGTGGATCCTGCATCCACCACATTAACCCAGTGCGCAGTGATGGACACGTAACGGCCCTGGCCATGCCGACTGGACCATGCGTCAGTTGTGAGGTTCACCTTTCCGCTCACTGACTGCTTGAGTGCATGGACAATGCGGTCTTTCACATGATGGTGGAGGGCTGGGATGGCTTTGCGAGAGAAGAAGTGGCGACTGGGTAGGTCATAGCGTGGTACTGCATAGGCCATGAGTTCGCGGAAAGCTGTGCTTTCCACCAACCGAAAGGGCATCATCTCAAACGAGATTAGTTTGGCAATGTGGGCGTTCAAACCCAGTGTACGCGGATGAGAGACTGAGTACTTTCTTGACCTACTCATAGTGTCTGGGAGGGTGAGCTGGACTTGAGAGCTGCATATGGTGGAAGTAGCGGTGGACAGGGCGGACTGAGAGAGGGTTGATGATGGTGATGGAGTTGGTGTTCTTTCTGATGGCCTAGAATCAGTCTTTCGTTGATATAACAGTGGGATTCCCTGACTGCTGTGGTCTTGCAACGACATCTCAACATTTGCTGCTGTGCTAACCGGTGGGCTTACAGTGGGGGAAACAATGTAGCGTTGCTGACTACCTTCGTTGTGATCAGTTGCACATGTGGCACTTGAGGTTTGGTGTTGTGTCCACGCTTGCAAGTGCATGCTGGTTAAATATCTAAGCATGCAACTGGTATTCAAATTTTTCAGATTTTTCCCTCGGCTAAAGATCTTTGTGCACTTCTTACAGATAACCTTGGCCTGATCATGAGGATTTTGTTCAAAAAAGTGCCACACTGCACTCTTCCTACTTTGGCAGACATTTTGCGGCCTAGCACGCTGTGATCTTTTGACCCTCTGGACAAGCTGTCCAGCAACTCTTTTGATGTTTGGAACCTGTCTTTGGAGTGCTCCGGGCCTGCCAGATAACAGCTGTTGCGATGTCGATGTCTGCTGTGGATGCTCCTCATCTGAGCTATTGGAAGCAGCACCCTCTTCCCCCAATGGATGCCAATCTGGGTCAACACCTGGGTCATCCATCACCTCCTCTTCTATGTCATGTGCACCTTCCTCTGTGTCACCATGTATGGTGGTATAGTGTGCGGGAAGGGGCACCTGAGTCTCATCAGGGTCAGAATCTGGCTCTGTACACTGCGAGGACAATGTAGTGCTCTGAGTGAATGTACCAGCAGAATCATCCATCAGCGGCTGTGCATCAGTGCACTCCATGTCAGATTCATCTTGGCCTGGGTAATTCACCATTTGACTTGATAATCCAGGCATGGTATGTGAAAACAGCTCCATGGAGTAATCAGTAGTATGGCCTGCATCATCCTTCAATCTTGGTTGGGGTGAAGGACACAAGGAAAGGTGTGGTTCATGAACATGAGCCTCCAATGACGACTCAGTGCTTTTACTTTTTACAACTGAAGAAGAGGAGGCGATAGAGCTGGAGGCTGAGTCAGCAATGTAAGACAAAACTTTTTCCTGATGCTCTGGCTTTAAAAGCGGTTTGCCAACTCCTAGAAAACTAAGCGTTCGAGGCCTTATGTAGCCAGACGATGACGCAGGGTCAGCACCTCCTGCATTCGGTCCTATTTTGCTCTTGCCACTACCATCAGATCCACCACCAACACCATCATTACCAGCTGCCAACCCCCGCCCAATTCCACGGCCTCTTCCACGAGCCTTCCTCATTTTTGGTAGAAATGTAGACAAAATCCAACAAACTATATAGTAATGTAAAACAAGGTGTCTATAGGACAGGGGAGATTTTGAATTTCTGCAGACACTTGTGGACACTGGACACTTTTGGATTGTGTGAGGCCCACTGATATCTGAGCGCTATGTCACAGGCTCGATGGCACAGGTGTGAAAAATGTCACTAGAGGATAGCGGAGATTTTGAATTTCTGCACACACTAGTGGACACTGGACACTTTTGGATTGTGTGAGGCCCACTGAATATCAGAGCGCTATGTCACAGGCTCGATGGCACAGGTGTGAAAAAAGTGATTACAGGATAAGGGAGATTTTGAATTTCTGCAGACACTTGTGGACACTGGACACTTTTGGATTGTGTGAGGCCCACTGATATCTGAGCGCTATGTGACAGGCTCGATGGAACAGCTGTGACCAAAGTGACTAGAGGATAAGGGAGATTTTGAATCTCTGCACACACTTTTGGACACTGGACACTTTTGGATTGTGTGAGGCCCAATGAATATCTGAGCGCTATGTGACAGGCTCGATGGCACAGCTGTGACCAAAGTGACTAGAGGATAAGGGAGATTTTGAATCTCTGCACACACTTTTGGACACTGGACACTTTTGGATTGTGTGAGGCCCAATGAATATCTGAGCGCTATGTGACAGGCTCGATGGCACAGCTGTGACAAAAGTGACTAGAGGATAAGGGAGATTTTGAATCTCTGCACACACTTTTGGACACTGGATGGACACTTTTGGATTGTGTGAGGCCCACTGATATCTGAGCGCTATGTGACAGGCTCGATGGCACAGCTGTGACCAAAGTGACTAGAGGATAAGGGAGATTTTGAATCTCTGCACACACTTTTGGACACTGGATGGACACTTTTGGATTGTGTGAGGCCCACTGATATCTGAGCGCTATGTGACAGGCTCGATGGCACAGCTGTGACCAAAGTGACTAGAGGATAAGGGAGATTTTGAATCTCTGCACACACTTTTGGACACTGGATGGACACTTTTGGATTGTGTGAGGCCCACTGATATCTGAGCGCTATGTGACAGGCTCGATGGCACAGCTGTGACCAAAGTGACTAGAGGATAAGGGAGATTTTGAATCTCTGCACACACTTTTGGACACTGGATGGACACTTTTGGATTGTGTGAGGCCCACTGATATCTGAGCGCTATGTGACAGGCTCGATGGCACAGCTGTGACCAAAGTGACTAGAGGATAAGGGAGATTTTGAATCTCTGCACACACTTTTGGACACTGGACACTTTTGGATTGTGTGAGGCCCAATGAATATCTGAGCGCTATGTGACAGGCTCGATGGCACAGCTGTGACAAAAGTGACTAGAGGATAAGGGAGATTTTGAATCTCTGCACACACTTTTGGACACTGGATGGACACTTTTGGATTGTGTGAGGCCCACTGATATCTGAGCGCTATGTGACAGGCTCGATGGCACAGTTGTGACCAAAGTGACTAGAGGATAAGGGAGATTTTGAATCTCTGCACACACTTTTGGACACTGGATGGACACTTTTGGATTGTGTGAGGCCCACTGATATCTGAGCGCTATGTGACAGGCTCGATGGCACAGCTGTGACCAAAGTGACTAGAGGATAAGGGAGATTTTGAATCTCTGCACACACTTTTGGACACTGGATGGACACTTTTGGATTGTGTGAGGCCCACTGATATCTGAGCGCTATGTGACAGGCTCGATGGCACAACTGTGACCAAAGTGACTAGAGGATAAGGGAGATTTTGAATCTCTGCACACACTTTTGGACACTGGATGGACACTTTTGGATTGTGTGAGGCCCACTGATATCTGAGCGCTATGTGACAGGCTCGATGGCACAGCTGTGACCAAAGTGACTAGAGGATAAGGGAGATTTTGAATCTCTGCACACACTTTTGGACACTGGATGGACACTTTTGGATTGTGTGAGGCCCACTGATATCTGAGCGCTATGTGACAGGCTCGATGGCACAGCTGTGACCAAAGTGACTAGAGGATAAGGGAGATTTTGAATCTCTGCACACACTTTTGGACACTGGACACTTTTGGATTGTGTGAGGCCCAATGAATATCTGAGCGCTATGTGACAGGCTCGATGGCACAGCTGTGACAAAAGTGACTAGAGGATAAGGGAGATTGGATTGCTTTTAAAAAAGCAGTTTGCGGAGCAGTGGGTAAACAGCCATGCAGGAATGTCAGGAAGCCTTAGAAGGCAGCCCAACAACCAACACCACTGATACACCACTATATAGCCTCCCCTTGCACTGCACACACAGTGACTGGTGTGTTGTGCAGGCCAAATTGCTAGCAGCAGAAGCAGTTTTTTTGTCTTCTCAGCAGGACAAAAAAAAAAATTGGGATTGCTTTTAAAAAAGCAGTTTGCGGAGCAGTGGGTAAACAGCAATGCAGGAATGTCAGGAAGCCTTAGAAGGCAGCCCAACAACCAACACCACTGATACACCACTATATAGCCTCCCCTTGCACTGCACACACAGTGACTGGTGTGTTGTGCAGGCCAAATCTCTAGCAGCAGAAGCAGTTTTTTTGTCTTCTTCCCTGCCCAACGCTCTCCCTACAGAATCAGCAGCAACCTCTCCCTATACTAAGATCGGCAGAAGTAAGATGGCGGTCGGCGTGCACGCCCTTTTATACCCCCTGTGACGCCCACCAAAGCAAGCCAATCACTTGCATGCCCTTCTGAAAGATGGTGGTGACCCGTGCCTATGTCATCACGTTGCCCACAGTGTCCGTGGATCCTGATTGGCTGAAAAAGAGCGCAAAACAAACTTTTGAAACGCGACTTTGGCGCGTAAGTCGCCGACCTCGTGGCCGACCTCATCCTAGGGTCGGGTTTCGTTTCATGAAACCCGACTTTGCCAAAAGTCGGCGACTTTTGAATTTTTTCGACTCGTTTCGCTCAACTCTAGTCATGACCCATTCGGACATTGGGAGATTATGGCACATATATGAGCTTATGAGCTGGCATTGGGATACCACTACGACAAATGTGTTTTTTGTTTCTTTTTTTTTTTTTTTTTTGGCTAAATAGTGCTGCATATAAGTACAATTTCATCCAGGACAAAAAAGAAAACTGGACTAAGCCGGCCAAACTTTGAGCACACACAGATATGAGCCGCCACAGAGATACCACACCGAAAAAAGTCTGGCCAGTATTTTTTAAATTTTTTTGCTAAATACTGCTGTATGTAAGTACAGTGACACCCAGGACAAAAAAAGAAAACTGAAATAAACTGGCCAAACTTTGAGCACACACAGATTTGAGCTGCTACGGAGAAACCACTACGACAAATGTGTGGCCTGTATTTTTTTTATTTTTTGGCTAAATGCTGTATTTAAGTACAGTGACAGCCAGGACAAAAAAAGAAAACCGCCGTAAACTGGCCAAACTTTGAGCATGCACAGATATGAGCTGACACAGTGATACAACTACGACAAATGTGTTTTTTTGTTTCTTTTTTTGGCTAAATAGCCCTGTATAAAAGTACAATTTCACCCACGACAAAAAATGAAAACCGGCCAAACTTTGAGCACACACAGATATTAGCCGCAACGGATATACCACACCGAAAAATGTGTGGCCTGTATTTTTTATTTATTTTGCTAAATACGGTTGTATATATGTACAGTGACACCCAGGACAAAAAAAGAAAACTGCCATTAACTGGCCAAACTTTGAGTATGCACAGATATGAGCTGGCATGGAGATACCAGTATGACAAATGTGTGTTTTTTTTCTTTTTTGGGGGGGTAAATACTGCTGTATATCAGTACAATGACATCCAAGACAAAAAAAAGAAAAATCGCTGTAAACTTGCCAAACTTTGAGCATGCACAGATATGAACCGCCATCGAGATACCACAACAAAAAATGTGTGGCCTGTATTCCACTTACACCTTGGGCTAGCTTTATACGGCCAATATATCCTACAGGTAGCAGCAGCAGCACCAGAACGCAGGAAAGGAATGGACCCTCTTGATGTATGCCATGATCTATATACACACATACAGTGTGTGAAGGACTCAGCTTCTTCTGAGGTGATTTTTTAGAGTGGATCCTCTGGGCCATGGCACCCACCCACCTAGGGCAAGCTGACATTGTGAGGAACCACCCCCTGTTCATGGAGCGTCAGGGGCAAGACCAAGGGGGTGAGTCACCACTAGAGTTGAGCAACTTTGGTCGGATCGGGTTTCGGATGACATTCATCCACTCAATGCCGACTTTTAATCCCCATTGACTTGCATTGGGGTCGGGTTTCGGACGAAACTCTGACTTTTTTTGCCCTAGTCGAACCAGTTTCATTTGAAACAAATTTTGTTTCATGAAACCCGATCCGACCAAAGTCGCTCAACTCTAGTCACCATGACTGCTGGGACCAGACTGCCGACTCAGGGAGACACTAGTGCGTGTGGGTCTGGCAACAGGAATGGGCAGGGTACAAGACAAAACACAGTGTGGTTACAGGGTTTCTCCATGAAGTGTGGTCTCCGGGTTTATTCAGATACACAACATAAATACAAGGACACGGAGATACACGGCAAAGTGCATGCAAGGGCATGCCAAGGTCCATGACAGGGTACGTACTAGGTGGCATGCCAGGGTCCAAGGCAGCGTGCGTGATAGGGGGCACGCCAGGGTCCAAGGCAGGGTGCGTGCTAAGAGACACGCCAGGGTCCAAGACAGGGTGCGTGCTAGGCGACACACCAGGGTCCAAGGCAGGGTTCAATGCAGGATGCATGCTAGGAGACACGTCAGGGTCCAAGGCAGGGTTCATTTAGGGATGCATGCTAGGAGACATGCCAGAGTCCAAGGCAGGGTTCAATGCTGGATGTGCCTTGCTGGCCAGCGCACACGGCTGAGGAACAAGCAGTGGCACGACTGAGGCACAGACAGGCGGGCAAGGGGAAACAAGACAGGGTCCGTGCTAGGCGACACACGGGGAACTAGGCAAGGAAAAGACAAAGCAAGGAGCGGTACCTAGGCAGAAGCACAGAGCCGGGTACAGACAATACAGGGGAAGAGAGTGTGCCAGAAGGCACAACAGAGCACAAGGCAGAGTACAGAGCTAGCAGCGGAGCGCAGGCTGAAGCCCAGAGCTGGGTCAAGGAAAAACCTTGAGACTAGCCTGGAAATGTGCTTGAGGAGCACCATAGGTCAGAGAGCAGGAATGGTACGTGTGCCAGGAGGCACAACAGAGCACCAAGGCATAGGAAAGAAATGAGGCAAGAGACAAACAAGACATGAGACCAAGTACAGGACACTGGACACAGACATGACTAAGGACAAACAGGACACCAGACAAAGGTCAAGCACTGAGCGTGTACAAAGAAGCACGATAGGGCAAAGTGCAGGGGCACAGAATACCGGGAGCAACCGAGCAAACCAAGCAGCCTAGCAGGGAAGCAACACAATAATCAGGCCCTGACCATGGGAAGGGGCGGTCTGATATAGGGCATTAGCACCTGCACTTCAGGACCAGTAGGACTTCTGGTTCAGATCCTCCAGGATCATAGAGAGGATTGATGGATCAGATTCTGCTGAACCATAGAGAGGGTAACATGGTCACGGCCTCCAGGACCATAGAGACGATTGCTGGATCAGATTCTGCTGAACTATAGAGAAGGTCACATGGTCAGGGCCTCCAGGACCATAGAGATGATCACAGCAGGCAGAGCAGAGATGGGCTCGCACACAGCAGCAGCATGCAGCCATGAGGTGAGGTGCGCATTCACACTGCTCCAGGAGTGATGGAGCACAACAGTCACGAGGTGCACATGCACACTGCTCCAGGGATCACTCAGCACAATAGTCATGAGGTGCGTGTGCACACCGCTGCAGGGGTCATGCAGCATAACGTACATGACAGATATAACAGTGAGGTACGCGTGCACACTGCTCCAGGTGTCATGCAGCATATCAGACATGACGGGCATGCCACAGTGCCTGTAGGCCTTGCACTCATGTGTATAGAGTGACATACACTACCCTGCCTACCTAACACTGGAACCTACATACGCCAAAATTAGTCCTTAGAAGGACTGTTGGCTTAGCTGCATTTGATCCGATTAGGATGGTAGACCCAACACTAACTATTAAATCCCTAATTCTGACCCTATCTCGGCAGCAGCTCTCCCTACACTATCTCAATCCGGAGCCGAATGCGTTGAGCAGGGCGGCGTCCGGTCTCTTATACCCCTGATGATGCTTTGCGGCCAGCCAATCACTGCATGACCACAACAAAGTTGGCTGCGGTGTTTAATTGCCTGGCAAACAATCCCTGCTTTGTCATTAGGTCTGTAAAGTTTGCCAAAAAAGCTGGGTGGAGACCCGAGTTCCCGCCAAGTAATCCGCGAAATGCTTGGTGCTCGCCAAGTACACCGAGTACCATGATACTCGAGCGAGTAACGAGTAGTGGCGAGCACATTCACTCATCACTACTCATAAGGTGATTCTTTACTGGAAGAGCAGTAGACTATGGAATTCTCTGGTACATGATGGTATAATGGATGATTCACTACAAAAGTTCAAAAAGGGCCTGAAGTCTTTGTTCAAATACATAATACTACAGGCTATTGGTACTCAATTCTGTGATGGGGTGTTGAACCAAGGAAATAGTCTGGTTGCTGTATGAGGAGTCAAGAATAATTTTTTTCCATAATATGGGACAATTATCATTTGCCTAATGGGTATTTTGCCTTCCTCTGCATCAAAATGTTAAGCTGTAGGTTGAACTAGGTGGACTTCTGTCTACCTTCAACCTTAAAAACTATGAAACCATGAAAACTGATAGAATGATGGGTTCTTAATCATTTCTAGAAATCAAATCCAAAAGTGGCATTAGAAAAAATATCCCATTGCTTTTACTTGTACATCTAAAAGAAATATTAATTATATCCATTGGCGATATTGCCCATGAAAATAGGAAAAATGCATTGAAAAATGCTAGTTAAGGCCATAAGCTTATTTAAGGTGGAGAGAGTAGGCTGTGAGAAATTCACCAGTTTGAAAAAAAAGTAGAATAGCTCTCCCTAACTGACAAGGCTAGCCATTAGAATGACCAGGGCTGGGATGAGAGGTAGGCAGGGTAGACACCCACCTAGGGCGCTACCACCTGCCTGATGGAAGGGCACAAAAAAAATTAAAATAGTCTGGCTGTGGCTGTGCGGGAGCGGCGACAGAGAAGCGGGTAACAAAAGGCAGGAGCAAGAGCTGGTTTGGAATGTATGTCCCCTATTAAAGAAAATGAATAGTCACTGCTACCATGGCCATAGTCTCGCCCACCTCTATGCACTGAAACCGATATCGAGATGTGGGAGGGACTATGGAAGTAGAATGCAGTGAATATTCATCTCTTTAATAGTGGGCACACTGTTGGCCGTAACTGCCACTTCCTGCAGCAGGTGGGCAATCACGTGCGTTCGTGACAAACGAAAATTTATATTCACTTCTCACGCCTCTAATCTGGGTGTGGGGCGCAGTGAATATTACAGCAGCTGACTAAAGCATGCGGAGTGCATAGCATTACATCACACACTTTTTAGACACTGAAATCATCTGCCGGCATCAGAAGAAGACGTTGCACAGTGAGGGAGTGGAAGGAAGGCAAGTAGAATAGTTTATATTTTATGTGTGCGGCTTAATGGGGCTATTTATACCAGAATGGGGGGCCATGCATACCAGGATGGGGGGCAAGTATCACAGGATGGGGCCATATATACCAGCCAGGATGTGGGGTCATATATACCAGCCAGGATGGGGGGTTATATATATGAGCATATACAAGTGCTATTCTCAAAATTAGAATATTATCAAATTTATTTCAGTTCTTCAAAACAAAAAGTGAAACTCATATTATATAGAGTCACAACAAACTATTACGGTACTGTAGCACAGGACTAGGATAGGAGGGGGGAAAACTGACCCTGCACTGCGACTAGGCTGATATCCTACCATAGAGTGGGTGACCCATTCCTTGTGAATAGACCCACTGACGATCCTAGGTTAATCTCAAGTGAAGACCTATAGATAGGGGGAAGGGGGTTCCTGAAAGATCTAAGGACTAGGTACAAAAACGGGTCACCTCCTAATTGAAAACAAAGAGAAGGCTGCAGAAACAAACTGAAAACAGAAACTAAGACTAGTAGAACCAGAGGTCCCAGAACTGCACTAATTAAACACACAGTAGGCAAAGCAAGGCTCCAAGCCAGACTTCAAGTGGGTTAACATTATTGTCCAGCAAGGAATGGGAGAAATGTGCAGGCTAATAAAGGGTGATACAATCACCTGACCCTATACAAACTGTCATGCCGCCTCTGCATACTCACCCGACCTCTGCTCCCATGCCTCAGCCCCCCACCACCCGACAGCCACGGCGGTCCCTTCTGACAGGCTCGCGGCTGACGGGGTCTCTACATGCAATGCGCATGCGCCATAGGCTGCAGCCGCACCTCCCTCCTGTTACTTGTGCTCTGGCAATGCCCTGACCCAGAAGCACCGACTGACCAATGGCAGACCAGACAGGGCCATATCAGGCCTTTCCCCCCTGAGGGAGGCGCCTGATCGTTGTGTTTGCTAGCACACTGGGCCCTGCTTCCTCGTGTGCTCTCTGCAGTCTCGCAGTCCTGTCTTCAGTGATTCCTGCAGTAGCCTCATAGTCCTGCCATCCGTGGTCCCTGCAGTATCCCCGCAGTCCGGTGCTCTGTGGGCCCAGCTATCTATAATCCAGTCCTCCCTCCTGGGTTCCTGCTCCGTCCGGCCATCCACGCTCCTGTCCTTCAGTCCTGCTCCAGTCCTGCCTCCGGTGTTCCTGCTCCATCCTGCTATCCACACTCCAGTCCTTCAGTCCTACTCCAGTCCTGCCTCTGGTGTTTCTGCTCCATCCTGCTATCCACACTCCAGTCCTACAGTTCTACTCCAGTCCTGACTCCTGTGCTCCTGCTCCATCCACCTATCCACGCTCCAGTCCTACAGTCCTACTCCATTCCTGTCTCCCATGTTCCTGCTCGGTCCTGTTGTCTATGCTTCAGTCCTGCACTCCTACTCCAGTCCGTCCTGAGCCGCCCCTCACGGTACCGGCTATCGTGGTACCCGAACCCCTGGGACTGCTCCTAACAATCCCTGTATAGGTGTTGGCTCCACCTGGCAGCTCGCCCGGGGCCCCTCGGTGCCACGGTCCAGAGGGTCCACTCCTGGAGATCCCACTTCTGTCTTGCCGTGGTAACGCAAACCCAGCACCAGGGGAAAAAGACCAGTAGCTAGAACACTACAAGAAAATGGCAGATAGTCACAAACTGAACAGATTCTAACACAAACAGAGTGATCTATTTAAAGTGTCTATTTCTGTTTATGTTGGTGATTACAGCCAATGAAAACCCAAAAGTCATTATCTCAGTAAATTAGAATAATTAACAAAAGAACTCCTGCAAAGGCTTCCTAAGCATTTAAAAAGGTCCCTTAGTCTGTTTAGGTAGGCTCCACAATCATGGGGAATACTGCTGTCTTGACAGATGTCCAGAAGGCAGTCATTGACACACTCCACATGGAGGGTAAGCCACAAAAGGTCATTGCTAAAGAAGCAGGCTGCTCAGAGTGCTAATCCATGTATCCAAGCATATGCTGCATCCATCAAATGTAGTGTCACCATTTTGCGGTTGATGGGCTCACATGAATTGGCCAATTTATAAGCTAAGAACCTACACTTTTGTAAGTATTTTTTTTTTAGTTTTTATTACTGTTTACTCAGCAATTATGATGGAATTTGTGTTCACATATATATTGGGTTCTATAGATTGCTGCTGTGTTTCTCCTTTTTGCAAGTTATGTATTCATTGCAGTAGGCACCTGTTTATACTATATGGATGTGCTGGTCAGGTTTTTTTTTTAATCTATGCAGTTATCCATTGGAGGTTGCTACTGTCTCCTTTTTTACTCTGCACCCAACCCATCAGCCCAAGGATGGAGACAGATGGGGCAGGAACATGAAGCAGGATGGAGATGGGGCAGGATGGTGATAGATGGGGCAGGATCATGGGCCAGGATGAAGACACATGGTGCAGGATCATGGGGCAGGATGGTACATGGGGCAGGATGGAGACACATGGTGCAGGATCATGGGGCAGGATGGATACGATGGAGACAGATGAGGCAGGATCATGGGGAAGATGAGGGAAGATCATAGGGCAGATGGGGCAGGATCATGGAACAGATGGGGCAGGATCATGGGACAGATGGGGTAAGATCACGGGACATGGGGCAGGATGAATGGACACAGAGAGCAGGATCAATGGACAGATGGGCAGGATCATAGAACAGATGGAGAAGGATGGAGACAGATGGAGAAGGATGGGGCAGAATGGGACATCACATGGGGCAGAATGGATACTCATAAAGGCAGGATGGGAGAACATATGGGGCCAGGATGGGAGAACATAGGGGCCAATTAAGGGATATTATTACTGCAATGTTGTATTTATTGTATTTTTTGAGGATACTGTTTTAAATGGGGGCAGTCCTGTTACTGTGCAGAGCAACACTATGTTGCCTTTTTTTCTTCATCTGATGTCGTGTAGAAATTGGGAAAAATTAAGTAATATGATCTGCAAGCGGTGCTCTAGATAACTGTTATTTCCTGCAGAGATGAGCCCTGGCTGGAAGAAGTGGTTGCGGGCTGTGCTGATTAAGATGAAAAGCGAAGATGAAGGACTTCAACTAAAGACGTCACTGGTGAGTCAGTATGTTTCCTGTACACTGACACTATACACTGTATACTATATACTGAGGTCCTGTGTACAATGTCACTAGTGATCACAGTTTTACCTGTACACTGACACTATACACTATATACATAGCTCCTGTGTGCAATGTCATTGATCATTGTATAACATGTACACTGACACTTTATACAGAGCTCCTGTGTATAATGTCACCAGTGATCACTGTATTACCTGCACATTGACACTATAGACAGATCTGTGTATAATGTCACCAGTGATCACTGTATTACCTGTACACTAACACCATATACAGAGCGCCTGTGTATAATTTCACCGGTGATCACTATATTACCTGTACACCGACACTATATACAGAGCTCCTGTGAGCTCCTGTGAATAATGTCACCCATCGGTGATCCCTGTATTACCTGTACTATACAGAGAGCTCCTGAGTATAATGTCACCAGTAATCACTGTATTACCTATACAGTGACACTATATACAGAGCTCCTGTGTGTAATGTCACCGGTGATCACTGTGTTATGTGTACATGGATACTGCATACTAAGTCCAGATCTCCTGTGTACAATGGCACTTCTGGTGATATTAGTATTGTGTGTTTTTATTAATGATCAGTATTTTAGTATTCGGTCACTATGTGGTGGTATTATGGTGTCTGGTCATGGTGTGGTGGTATTTGTCCCTTGTATGTGATATTATTGGTAATTTTAAACATTGAAAAAAATTAAAATATATCTAAATTGTATTGCCCATTTTAACAAATGTTTAATAGATTACAGTAGAGTAGGGCCCGGCCAGAGGAGCCTACTTTGTCGTGGTGGCAGATTAAAAAATCATTTGACCAAAACAAAAGCTGCTGGTTATGTTTGGGATCAGATGATGGGAAATGTTAATGTGTGATTGGTGAGAAGTGTAGTTTTTCAAAGAGAGAGCGGTGGGATTGTGGAGAGTTCTAGGGGTAGAGATGGGGCTGGGGTGGAGCCTGGGTGGAGTCTCAAGGGGGCCCCGAAAATGTTGCCAGTATGGGGCCCCGAAATTCCTAGTGGCAGCCCTGTCTACAATGAAAAATAATTAATAATTAACCTTTTTTTTTTATTTCTTTCAAGACCAAGAGATGAGGCTTTTCAGGTTTGTTAGCTGTGTATTAGAAATCATTTTGATAGCAAATATATACATTGTAAAACAGGCTGTAGAAAGTCTGTCAAATGAGTCATTTCTAATTTGCTACTACAGATGTTGAAAAATTGTGGTGGTTCTATCAGTTTTACATTCTGCACAGATTAAAGAGATCTGCAAATGACGAAAGTAAGTCAGAATAACAAAAATAAAGTCAGCATTTTACTGAGCACATGAAATATAGGATTTGGGTGAATGTCAAAACAATTTATACTGTTTGGGCAGTATAAGTGGAGGAGACATTACGTTACTGAGACATTTCTATACATAGGAAACACCTTGCGTAATGGTTCCTATTAGGAAAATGAACCATTACCAGCTGTAAAGTAATTGTGGCCAGATTTGAGAAGCTGCTGGGAAATGAATTTAATCTTGATTAATTAGTAATAATCAGTTACTGTTACTGATTGCCAAATGAAGTTTAGGGACCAGAAATTGGGAAACTCATCCTATTATTATTTAGATTGAAAAACTTAATGAAAACTCCTAGTTGTTCAAACACATACTTTGAAGGTAAAGTCACATGAGAGACTAAAGCCCCGGTCACACATCACAAGTTTTGTGACGCAACAGCGATCTCACCAGCAAGATCGCTGTGTGTGACACCTATCAGCGAGCGGCCCCCCTGCCAGTATCGCTGATCATTGTTGGAAAGCCCTGGACATTTTTTTGATCGCTGGTCTCCCGCTGGCCAGCATGCATCGCTGCGTGTGACAGGCGGGAGACCAGCGATCAGTGCGCTGGTAACTAAGGTAAACGCAGGGTTTCTTAGCAGCGCGTGGTGCTAAGAAACCCGATGTGTACCTTGCTGATGCAGGGAGCTGGTAACCAAGGTACACATCGGGTTTCTAAGTGACGCGCGCTGCTTTGAAACCCGATGTGTACCTTAGTTACCAGCTCCCTGCATCAGCGTGCTGGTAACTAACCGTACACTGGTGCTGATCGCTGGTGAAGCTGCCAGTTTGGCAGCTCATCAGCGATCATGTAGCGACACACGAGCGATCCTGACAAGTTGATAAGTTGATATCGAGCCAGCACCCAACAAAGCCGGGCAATAAAAAATTAAAATGAAAAAAAAAAGGTTCATATTTAACCCCCTTTTCTCTCGAATATAAATAAAATCTAAAAAATTGAAAAAAATTGAGAAAGGTCCGTATTGTTAGGACCGAAACGTCGTCACTTTCCGCTGATTAAATAGCTCCATTTTTCATTATGAATGGTGTGCTGCCTCTGATTGTTTTGGACTCCTATAGATAGATAGACACAGTTGTGGCTAAAAGTATTGACACCCCTGCAATTCTGTCAGATAATACTTCAGTTCCTGAAAATGATTGCAAACACAAATTCTTTGGTATTATTATCTTCATTTAATTCGTCTTAAATGAAAAAACACAAAAAGAATTGTCCTAAAGCCAAATTGGATATAATTCCACACCAAACATAAAAAAGAGGGTGGACAAAAGTATTGGCACTGTTTGAAAAATCATGTGATGCTTTTCTAATTTGTGTAATTAACAGCACCTGTAACTTACCTGTGGCACCTAACAGGTGTTGGCAATAACTAAATCACACTTGCAGCCAGTTGACATGGATTAAAGTTGACTCAACCTCTGTCCTGTGTCCTTGTGTGTAACACATTGAGCATGGAGAAAAGAAAGAAGACCAAAGAACTGTCTGAGGACTTGAGAAACCAAATTATGAGGAAGCATGAGCAATCTCAAGGCTACAAGTCCATCTCCAAAGACCGGAATGTTCCTGTGTCTAACATGCGCAGTGTCATCAAGAAGTTTAAAGCCCATGGCACTGTGGCTAGCCTCCCTAGATGTGGACGGAAAAGAAAAATTGACAAGAGATTTCAACGCAAGATTGTGCGGATGTTGGATAAAGAACCTCGACTAACATCCAAACAAGTTCAAGCTGCCCTGCAGTCCAAGGGTACAACAGTGTCCACCCGTACTATCTGTCGGCGTCTGAATGAAAAGGGACTGTATGGTAGGAGACCCAGGAAGACCCCATTTCTTACCCCGAGACATAAAAAAGCCAGGCTGGAGTTTGCCAAAACTTACCTGAAAAAGCCTAAAACGTTTTGGAAGAAAGTTCTCTGGTCAAATGAGACAAAAGTAGAGCTTTTTGGGCAAAGGCATCAACATAGCGTTTACAGGACAAAAAAAATTGGCATTCAAAGAAAAGAACACGGTCCCTACAGTCAAACATGGTGGAGGTTCCCTGATGTTTTGGGGTTACTTTGCTGCCTCTGGCACTGGACTGCTTGACCGTGTGCATGGCATTATGAAGTCTGAAGACTACCAACAAATTTTGTAGCATAATGTAGGGCCCAGTGTGAGAAAGCTGGGTCTCCCTCAGAGGTCATGGGTCTTCCAGCAGGATAATGACCCAAAACACACTTCAAAAAGCACTAGAAAACGGTTTGAGAGAAAGCACTGGAGACTTCTAAGGTGGCCAGCAATGAGTCCAGACCTGAATCCCATAGAACACCTGTGGAGAGATCTAAAAATGGCAGTTTGGAGAAGGCACCCTTCAAATATCAAGGACCTGGAGCAGTTTGTCAAAGAAGAATGGTCTAAAATTCCAGCAGAGCATTGTAAGAAACTCATTGATGGTTACAGGAAGCGGTTGGTCGCAGTTATTTTGGCTTAAGGTTGTGCAACCAAGTATTAGACTGAGGGTGCCAATACTTTTGTCTGGCCCATTTCTGGAGTTTTGTGTGAAATGATCAATGTTTTGCTTTTTTCTTCATTCTCTTTTGTGTTTTTTCATTTAAGACAAATTAAATGAAGATAATAATACCGAAGAATTTGTGTTTGCAATCATTTTCAGGAAGAAACTGAGTATTATCTGACAGACTTGCAGGGGTGTTAATACTTTTGGCCACAACTGTAGCTAGATAGATACCGTATTTTTCGGATTATGAGATGCTCCGAATTATAGAACACAACCTAAAATTTGGAGGAGAAAAAACGGAATTTTTTTTTATAAAATGGTGGTGCTTCTTATAATCCATGTGTCTAATTGCTTAACGGGGGTGGTGGCTGCAGTGAAGCAGGGTCCCAGGGTCACTGCTGAAGGAGGCAGGAGTGGGGTGATGCTGCAGGCCGCAGGCTGGGATGAGGGGGTGTTCTGATGTGCGGCACGCCGCTATGGGTGTCTGTTGCTGTTGCAGTGTCCTGCCTTGCTGCAGGTGTCTAGCGCTGCAGCAGGTGTCCGGTGCTGCTGCCCGGTGCTGCTTTGGGTGTCTCCAGTGCTGCTGGGGTGTCGGGTGGTGCTGCTGCGGTGTCTCTGGTGCTGCCAGGGCTCTGCTGACATTTTGTGAAAGGCCAGAGCTCCAGCAGTTCCATTGTTTCCTGTGCAGTGGAATCCGGGAAAATAGCCGCCGGGGGTGGCGCATGCGCAGGTGGAGATCTCGGCACCAAGTTCTCGGGAGATGAGATCTCTGCACCGAAAACTCATCTCCCGAGATCTCCATCTGCACATGTGTGGCCCCTGGCGGCCATTTTCCCGGCGTCCACCTCACAGGAAACCATGGAACTGCCGGGGCTCTGGCATTTCACAAAATGTTGGCAGAGCCCCGGCAGCACCGGATACACTGCAGCAGCACTGGGCGTCACCGCCCGACACTCCTGCAGCACCAGACACCCCTGTAGCACCGCCAGGCACCCACAGCACCGCCAGACACCACCTCATCCCAGCCTCCGGCATGCAGCAATGGTACTGGTAAGGTATATACGCATTATGAGACGCACCCCCATTTTCCAAAATTTTGGGGGGAAAAAAGTGCGTCTTATAATCCGAAAAATACGGTATATATCTACATCTATATCTATCTATCTATCTATCTATCTACACACACACACACACAGGTGTATCTCACAAATTAGAAAAAGTTAATTTATTTCAGTTCTTTAATAGAAAAGGTGAAACTCATATATTACATAGAGTCATTACAAACAGAGCGATCTACTGTATATCAAATATTTATTTCTGTTAATGTTAATGATTATGGCTTGCAGCCAGTGAAAAGCCAAAAGTCATTATCTCAGTAAATCAGAATATTTTGTAACACCAGCTTGAAAAAAATTATTTTAAAATCCGAAATATTGGCCTACTGAAATGTATGTTCAGTAAATGCACTCAATACTTTATCAGGGCTCCTTTTGCATCACTTACAGCATCAATGCGGCATGACATGCAGGCAATCAGCCTGTGGCACTGCTGAGGTGTTATGGAAGCCCAGGTTGCTTTGATAGCAGCCTTAGGCTCATCTGCATTGTTGGGTCTGGTGTCTCTGTTCTTCCTCTTGACAATGCCCCATTGATTCTCTACGGTGTTAAAATCAGGCGAGTTTGCTGACCAATCAAGAACAGCGATACTGTTGTTTTTAAACAAGGAATTGGTACCATTGGCAATGTGGACAGGTGCCAAGTCCTTCTGGAGAATGAAATTTCCATCTCCAAAAAGCTTGTCGGCAGAGGGAAGCATGAATTGTGCAAAAATTTCATGGTAGACGGCTGTGCTGACTTTGGTCTTGATAAAACACAGTGGACCTACACCAGCAGATGACATGGCTCCCCAAACCATCAATGATTGTGGATACTTCACACTAGAATCATAGAATCATAGAATCGTAGAGTTGGAAGGGACCTCCTGGGCCATCTGGTCCAACCTCCTGCTCAAAGCAGGATTCGCTAAATCATCACAGTCAGATGTCTGTCCAGCATCTGTTTGAAGACTTCCATTGAAGGAGAACTCATCACTTCTCGTGGCAGCTTGTTCCACTCATTGATCACTCTGTCAAAAAGTTTTTTCTAATATCTAATCTGTGTCTCCTCCCATTCAGTTTCATCCCATTGCTTCTAGTCTTTCCTTGTGCAAATGAGAATAAAGTTGATCCTTCTACAATGTGACAGCCCTTTAGATATTTGTAGACAGCTATTAAGTCTCCTCTCAGTCTTCTCTTTTGCAAACTAAACATTCCCAAATCCTGCAACCTTTCCTCATAAGACAGGGTTTGCAGACCGGTCACCATTCAGGTCGCTCTTTTCTGAACTTGCTCCAGTTTGTTGATGTCTTTTTTAAAATGTGGTGCCCAAAACTGGACACAATATTCCAGATGAGGTCTGACCAAAGAGGAGTAGAGGGAAATAATGACTTCACGTGATCTAGACTGTATGCTTCTGTTAATACATCCTAGAATTGCATTTGCCTTTTTTGCTGCTGCATCACACTGTTGACTCATATACAGTCTGTGATCTATTAGTATACCCAAGTCTTTTTCACATGTGCTGTTGCTTAGCCCTATTCCTCTGAGACCTTGGATATCAAAGTCTCAGATTCTGGAGAAAGAGTGGAGAGGCACACAATCCAAGCTGCTTGAGGTCTAGTGTGAAGTTTCCAAGCTGGCCTGTGTTGACTCACACAGGTGGAGCTATGCAGAGCCGACTGCTCTGCACTCTAACAAACACTAGACAGACACTGACTCTGAACCTGACATGCCCAATCAATGTACTGCAGGGTTTTTAGCTAGCAACCTGTGGCCTTCAGTCACATGGAAAACTCTGCCAGGAATGAAATGAACTGCACCACTACCTTCTGCAGTCTGTTTCAAACACATAAGTCCAGAGCAAGTTTTCCCTAAATCTGCCTTGGACAACCAGCATGTCCAAGATGTATACTCATTTTTATTCTGCATTGCAACCACCTGTGGGGTTGAACACTTGCACCCCACATGGGCACGTGACAGGGCATCCACATGACCCTGTGACACCCCCGCCCAACACTATAATGAGAAATCAAAGTAGGGACCAGAACCTTCTGTTGATGCAAGCATCCCTCCCCTTCCGATTTTGCCTCCATAATACTTCTTTACGTGATCAGCCACCTCCCCACTCTCCATTGCAGAAGACAAGGCCCGAACAGTAGACTTGGGCCAGTTTTGGGTGGCGTGTCCCCTGGTTTATTTAGGGTTCCCTACCCCTGGCAGCTCATACTGTTACCTAAGTACCTGCTTTCAGGCTCTTTGTACCATTTCCTCTGTATCCTTATCCATTCCTAGGTGACTACATTCCAGCAAAACGCTGAGATTCGCCCCAGCAACTCCGGGCATACATCCGTACCACGTTGCACCCGAACCCGAGCCTCCCGACGCTGCTGTCTATCGAGAACTCTATCCATTTTACCCTAACCCCCGGCCACATCCTTGGCCAGCACAAAAGGGTTCTTCGTGCTTTTGTCCCTAGTCGCCTTCATGACCACACCTTCCTGATACCTCCAGACTTTCTTTTTATACATGCGTTTTTTATACCTGCGTCTCTGCGTGGTACCCTGGAACTGAACTGCCCCGAACTAACCAAAGGACATTTCCAGCTCGGGGCTCAGTGGGGTCTCCATGACCTCTCCTGCAATAACCTCTAGGGGGAACCTATTAGGGTTATACTCTGTCCCTAGGTTGGCGACCCTATGGCAGGTATTCCAGACTTCTGATCTTCGGGTTCTGCACCCGGAACAACATCCTCAACCTCTTCTGCCAATACGTCTAGGGCACGGGTGGACAATTAATTATCCCGAGGGGCCACATGAGAGACCATGACTGTTGTAGAGGGCCGAACCAATAGCTTGAAATTAATTCTATTCAATATTAATTTATTAATATTAATTGTATCACTTAATATTGATTAGAATTAAGTATGCCGACACCCTCCTATATATCTTTAAACCCCCCCACAGCCTCTTATATACAGCAGGACCCTAACATAGCCTATTACATATGCAGCATGAGCCCCACACAGCCTCCCCCATATGCACCATAAGTAGTGTTGAGCCTTCCGATACTGCAAATATCGGGTATCGGCCGATATTCGCGGTATCGGAATTCCGATACTGAGTTCCGATACTTTTAGCATATCGAATACCGGAATCGGAAGTTCACATAATGCTAAGAGCCAGTTTGACTTGATTCAGCCAATGAGGAATCCTAAGAAGTGTGGACACATCCTGTTAGGGATGTAGGCATGTTAACTAATGGCATGGCTGTGATTGACTGCTGAAATGATGTCATGATGCACTATAAAAGCCGCCGCCGCAATTTTGGGTTCACTCTGCTGTGAATTCAGTTAGGGACAGGACGCTGCTCTTCTGACTCTGAGGGACAGTTAGAGATAGCGATTTGCTATATAGTGCTTTACCCAGGCTACTTTAGCAACCTCTGTCTGAAGCTTTCTTTTGCCTTGCAGCGCTGTTCACAGCTGTCTGCAAGGTCTGTGTGTGTGAGTGCAGCTCACACTGTATTGTGTTCTGCACCACCTCTGGTTGTAGGCCACTCAGCGTGCGTCACTGCCTCATACATATTTTTTTTTTATTGCTGCTCATTTTTGCTGATTTCTCCTATTAGTGTGCATCCATCCGTATCCATCTACGTTAGTTGCGAACACTATATAGGAGTAGATAGCGGAGCCTTTCTGCAGCCTTTCAGTGCTATTGCACAGATCTCTGCACTGTTCACAGCTGTCTGTGAGGTCTCTGTGTGTGAGTGCAGCTCACGCTGTAGTGTGTTCTGCAGCCACCTCTGGTTGTAGTCCGCTCAGCGTGTGTCACTGCCTCATACATAGTCCTTTTTTGCTGTAGTGCTGCTTATTTTTCCTGAATTTCTCCTATTAGTGTGCTTCCATCCGTATCCAGCTAGATTGGTTGCAAACACTATATAGGAGTAGATAGAGGAGCCTTTTTGCTGGCTAGTGCCCTGCAGCCGCAGCCAGATTAGTATTAGCCTATTTTTTAGAGCCTCATCTATTGCATTGTAGGTTACCTTCCTGCATTGTAATAGCTCCAAAAAGTTTGTGATACTATCGCTTTTACATCTTTGGTCACTTCCTTTTTGTTTTTTTGTAAAAAACACGTAAATAAAGTTCACCAAACACTTCACTTTACAGTTGTGTAGGCCACATTAGGTCATATTAAAGCTTAGTCCACACACTTTATAAAATTAGTGTTTCTTATACCTGTTAGCAGCTGTTCAGGAATAAGCACACTAAGCCCTTAGTACTTTTCTGCCTATCTTTATCAGTCTACCAAGATGAAGAAGGCAGGGAGTAAGGCACATGGTCGTGGGCGTGGAGTTTCAGCAGGGAGAGGACATGGGGATTCTGTGCCTGCTGCAGGCATCAGTGACTCAGCATCCCCCAGTTTTAACAGGGAACAGTCATTTACGCGCAGCTTTGTAGGACCTCGCCGTACCCCACTGCTGCGGGAGGAACAAATTGAAGCCGTTGTCAGATGGATGGCAGCTAACGCATCAACTTCAATTACTTCCACATCCTCTCAGGTCCAGAGCACTGAAGAGCAACCATCTGTCTCTTCACCACCTGCCAAATTGCCCAGGCAGTCAGAGAGACAGGAGCCATCTCATTCTCTACTTCTGTTCTCTGAATCTCTTGGCTTGGAAGGAGGGGGCCAGCCAAGCAGCATTCTAGAATGTGAAGAAGAGGGAGTATGCAGTGATGAGCAACAGCTTTGTCTCTCTGAATCTGAAGAGGCAGGTGGGCCAGTGCCTATGGTCAGCACACCTCAGTACGCATCTGATGATGAGACTTAGGTGCCACTTTCTAGTGCGTACTGTGCTGTCGAGACTACCAAGGAGAAGCAGGTGTTTGAAGAGGGCAGTGTAGATGATGAGGTCCTTGACCCATCATGGCATGAGGAACAGGAAGATGGTGGGAGCAGCTCTGAGGAAGAGATTCCCCGAAAGGCCAAGACAGGAGGGAGGGGGAGGGGCAGACTTGGTTACATGTAGCCTCCACTTCGGCACCCATTAGGAGCATTCCTCTTCCAAAACCCAAAACGGGCGCTCCCAGAACTTGCAGTGTGTGGTCCTTTTTTGACACAGTTACAGATGACATTTGCTTTGTCAAATTCAAGCTGTGCAATCAGAAAGTGAAAAGAGGGAAAAGTGTCAGAAACCTCAATACCACAAATATGTGGAAACATGTGCGGACCAAGCACGTGGTGGAGTTACAAATACACACTGAAGACGTAGGCCAACCTACAGCACCACCTACCACCTCTTCAGCTCGTGTTGTAGCCTCTTCCTCCAACTCACACACAGCTGTTTCGGCTTACTCGCAGATCGCCATGGAAGAACCTCTGGCACTGTTATACAGAGACCAAGTGTAATTACACCCACATCACCACGTTCCCTGTCATCCTCACACTCCCAGGCCACTCTACAGCCATCGGTAGCACAGCCATGGGAGAAAAGGCGGCCATACTTGGCAAACCATCCCCAAGCACAGGCTCTGAATGCTGGCATTGCAAAACTACTGGCCCTTGAAATGCTCTCATTCAGGCTGGTGGAGACTGACACCTTCTGTAACTTCATGGCATTGGCAGTCCCACAATACAATCTGCCCAGCCACTTTTATTTCAGCAGGCAAGCCGTCCCTGCCCTTCAAAAGCATGTGGAGGGAAAAATTAAACATGCGCTACTAGACGCCGTCAGTAGCAAGGTCCACCTGACCACCCATGCGTGGACCAGTAACCATGGACAGGGACGATACCTTTCCCTCACTGCCCATTGGGTAAATGTTGTGGAGCCGGGTACAGATCTTGTGAGTGGCGCTGTACGTGTTCTGCCAACTCCAAGGATTGCAGGAATCCAGTCTGTACACATTGACTCCTCCTCATACTCCAGTTCCTCTGAATCAGCGCTGCAGGAGCCGTCACGGTCTACCTCCACATGGACCCATGAACGCTTACCTGTTACGACCGATATGAGTACAGCCATGGCCAAACATCAACAGGCCGTACTGAAATTAATTTCTTTGGGGAATCGAAGCCACACAGCGCAGGAGCTCTGGAATGCCATCAAGCAGGATAGCGACGTGTGGTTTGTGCCAGTGTATCTCCAGCCAGGCTTGGTAGTGTGTGACAATGGCTGAAATCTGGTGGCAGCTCTTGGCCTAGGCAACCTCACTCACATCCCATGTCTGGCACATGTGGTCAACTTGGTCGTGCAGAGTTTTTTGAGGGACTATCCAGATCTTGATGCACTGCTACACAAGGTCCGCATAGAGTGCGCTCACTTGCGGCGTTCCAGCATGGCAAGATCGCGCATTGCAGCTCTGCAGCGCCGATTACGCCTTCCGGAACATCGCATCATATGTGACCTACCCTCCAGGTGGAATTCAACGTTACATTTGTTGGAGTTGTTTGAGCAGCAGGCAGCAGTAATGGAGTATCAGCTGCATCAGGCGCAAACAAGTCGCACTGCGCGCCGTTCACACTTCACCACCACTGAGTGGGCCTTTATGAAGGACATCTGCCACGTTTTGCGTGCCTTCGATGATTCCACGCGGATGGCGAGTGCAGATGATGCACTAGTCAGCATGACTGTCCCCCTTATCTGCCTGCACTGCAAGCACTAAGGGAGGAGGTTTTGGAAGAGGTGGAGTATGATGAGTCACAAATGCCATGTGCTTCTGGACAGTCTGAGCAACGTGGTTCCTCACAAAGGCCTAGGCAGGGGACACTTTGTGAGGAGGATGAGGAGGAGTCAATGGAGGAGGAAGACATCTCTCCAGAGGAGGGAGGCACACAATGCTCTAGTAGTCAGTATGTAGAACAAGGGTGGGGTGATGCAGAGCAGACAGAGATGACGCCTCAAGCAGGGGACAGCGCTTCTTGGGAAGTTGGGAGTCTGCAGCACATGGTTGATTTCATGCTGGAGTGCCTGAGAAACGACCGCCGCATCGCCCACATTCTCAACACGGCTGATTATTGGGTGTACACCCTCCTAGATCCTCGCTACCGTGACAACTTACAAAGCCTCATAACACCGTTGAACCGGGAGCGTAAAATGCGGGAGTACCAAGACACACTGGTGCATTCCATCATGTTCTCCATTCCACCCGAGAGCAATGCTGCTAGTGCTTTACAAAGCAGCTCTGTGCATCAAGGCAGTGGAGGAAGCTCTGCACAAAGAGGGAGCAGAGGCAGTGCCTCAGCACATGGCAAGACCAGTATGACCCAAATGTGGCAAAGTTTTGTGTGCCTGCCACAAATGTCTACACCATCACAGACGGCTCCAGTCAGCAGGAGGCAACATTTCCATCAAATAGTGACAGACTGCATGTCTTGCCCTCTCAGTGTAGTCCCAGACTGCTCTTCCCCTTCAAGTTTTGGGTCTTTAAGCTGGATACATGGCCAGAGCTTAGCCAGTATGCATTGGAGGTGCTGGCTTGCCCTGCTGCTAGTGTATTATGGGAATGCGTCTTTAGTGCCTCAGGTGGTGTACTAACAGACAGTTGCATGTGGGTCACCCTCCCAGGGCTGTGGGGTACTCGGTACCGGGCCGGTGTCAGTGGGTTATGTCACGCCAGCTGTGACCCGGTCCATGGCCCTGGGTGCCCAAATCAATGGAGGTTTGAGATATAGTTTATGTGATAGTTCGTGAAGCTACCTGTGGTGTTTGGCAAGCAAGATGTTAAGCCAACGCTGCGTGCAGATCCTCTGGGGCTGATGGTGTGTTGCAGCATAGATGGTGTAGCTCCCCACAGGTGAAGCTGTAACCCCAGGGCAGTGTATAGGCGCAGGTGATGTGAGGAATGTTGGTACCCAGATGAAGCAGTACTGACGGTGTTGGCGCACAAATGAATGGAAGACACTAGGGCTTGCAGTTCCAAAGCTTTACTCACAGTTCGTGGTACACACTGTTGCCTGCCTCCGTGCCGTGTCCTCCAGGGAAGAGACTCAATCAACCTCCCGGGCAAGTCAGGATTCTCCTCTCCAACACTCCACCAACATGTACCTTTCCTGAACAACTCCTCTATTGCGCCTTTTGGTGTGAAGAGCTCCAGTACCGTGGTACTCTGAAGTTCCTCCAGTCAGATGTTCCTAACAACTCTACTTGTATGACAGACAGCTGTAGCCTCTCTCGGGGACTCCCTTCTCCGGAGTCCTGACTCTCTATTCAGTTGCTGTTGTGCCCCAAGTCTTGGATGGGAGTAGTGCATTTACAGCCAACTACTCCACAGGTGTCTGCTGCGGAACCATAAGTGTCCATACAACCTCAGGGACCGGGCCCCAGCCTTGCACTGAGAACCTATAGGCAGGGTTCCTCTTCCAACCCACAACTCCTCTCTGTTCTCCTACTCCTTCGTTCTGCACTGTTCCTTCTCTCTCTTATGGAAGCTTAGGTTGCAGTTCTACGTCTTTCTCCTTCTGTTCCTTTCCCGTGCCAGCTGGCTCAGGTCACTGAGGCAGCTGCAGCACTCCTTCCTCTCTCCCTCTTCTAGGGATATCCTTCTTCTCGGACCCATCCTCAGACTCTCCTGACTGACTGTATAGACTAAACCTCCAGACTGACCTCCTGTCATACTGACCTGTAATTCTATACCTTCCAAACTTTTATATATCTCAACTCCACCCACCTCCCAGCACATCTTGTGTTACGAAGCAAGGTCCCACGAAAGGTGCTCTGCTACCCTCTAAGCATGGAGCTGCAATGTGGTCCTGCTGAACTATCCTGTGTGTGGGGTGCAGGTGTTGGAGTGTGGAAAGGAGTTCCCAACTTACCTAGGTGGTGGGGCACTACACCTTAGGAGAAGGTGCAGTACCTCTGTGGCGACTGAGCCTCAGGGGCACCACATACCCCCCGTTAAACACAGCACATCCGCGGGCTGCAAGGTAACAAAGTAGACAGCAAAGAAACATACAAAAATTTTGTAATGCATAACAAACTTTTCTTATACTAATCTTCCTAGTATAGAAGGTACTCATCTTGAACGTTAGAAACAATTCTATCTTAAATTCCATCTAAAATTTTTAATTCTAAGTGCAATTCTCAATTCAAAGTGCTATTCTCTGTAGCACATTTTTCTCTAATTTTTCTCTCTTTCTCTAGACGCAAGACGCTGACCCCAAGTACCTGGTCCGTCACCTGTCACTTTCAATTCTTTATTCATATAACTCATCTCTATATCAGACATTCCTAATTCTTCTATAAAAGCCATTTCTCAGTTACTAATACTCTTATAAAACACATTATCAAATACTTCACAGTAAAACATTCAACAATTATTCTTGTAAGTGCTGGACACCTCTCCCAGCCGGGATCTCCTGCAGTGTCCTTTGAGGTAGACATCATCTTCGAAAAGTGTCCATGCAAAACATTATCTTCGCGAAGTGTTTCTTATATGTAAAACCAAGAGAGAGCACCTAAAGAGGTGCAAACTATTTACAAACACAGTTTCGGATCATTCAGCGTCCATGATCGCCTCAGTTCCAATCAGAAAACAACGCTGCCAATCAAAAACTAGGCAACAAAAGTGCTACCAGAAAAACAAAAACATGATGAACAATAGAAAAAAATAGCAAAAGGCACAACTGGTGCAAACAAACGCTCCTGGGTAACGAGATTTGAAAGTTTTTACTTGTGTTCCCCTCCTGGGTTTCTGGAAGCTGAACTGGAACTGCTACCAGATTCAAGGTAATCGTTGACAATCTTTAAGTATTCTTCTTCCCAAGATGTCAAGCCAGGGATCTTTGGTTTGGGTTGCCGGACTGGAGCTGATGCAAGGGCAGCCTGGTTCCTGGGAGCAGGTACCTGAGCAGTCTGGGTGGCAACGGTGGGTGGAGGGGCAGCAACAGGTTGCTTCGGTTTGTACCTCTCAATAAGCTCTCCTGGAATACGACGTACATTCAGGGCATACCACCCCCTGAGCCCCTCATGCCAGGTGAATGTCACATACTCCCCAGGCTGCAGGTCTCTGTCAGGATGTCCCTTCCTCCGATGTGTCTCAACATCCCTCCTGTTGAAGAACAAGTCACTGATTCTCTTGGGGTCCGCAATAAATCCAAAACTCCTCTCATTGTTCGCATTCAGCACTTGTCCCCATCCAGCTGCATCCCGGGGGCCGTAATGACCAGCACCGGCCCTCTCCTTGCGGTCCAGATCTGGGCCCAGTATCGCTAGCAAGTGAGGCTCCCTCTCCAGTATTCACCTGCCAGCTGCCGGATAGTGGTCCGACATCCTGCCCAGTTCTCCTCTTCCTCCCGCTCTTCCCGGGACCGCTCCAAGCCCATTTTACACCGCGGCGCCACCATCAAGGGTTCCGATGTTTCCCTCTGGGGACAGTCATCCCGGTCCCAGACCAGGTCTAGCACGACCTGGTCAGCCGCTGCAGCCGTGGTGCACCCCAGAGCCTTCCCAGGTGGAGGAACATCTGACGTACCTGAGGCCTCCTGGCGGTGCGGTCTCTGCTCCGGTGCAGGCTCATGACGGTGGGCAGCTGCATGGATATCCCCCGGAATGGTTGTCGGTGGTGGTGAGGCCGATGGCAGCTCTGGGTCCGCGGGGGTTTCGGTCGGGACCTGCGCAGCCGCAACAGGTCCGGGCAGGGACATGGTCTCAGGTCTCGGGTCCTCCGATACACTCAGCCGCACGGACAGCATGGAGGTGAAAATCAGCGCTGCCGGACAACAGTCCGGTGCAGCGGCAGCAGGTACTTGTTGAGCGGGTACCGCAGGCATAGGCCCCTCCCGGGCCTGCTGCAGTCTCAGCTGCTCTAAGGCCTCCTGCCTCAGCTGCAGAGGGGTGGTCAGTTCAGCAATTTCATCTTCTAGCTGCTGGCGGTTCATTCCAGAGATCGGGTTGGAGCCGTCAGCCATGGCGCCAGGGAGATTCGTTTCCCCGCGCTCCGCAGGCCTCCTTCCCTCACTCTCCAAAATGGCGTTCTGGCGTTCTTCTTCCTGCCTCGGCCCATTTCCCGCCACTGGCTTCTTCTGCCCCTCCTTCCGGGGGCGGCGTCTTCTTCCCGCGCCTCCATACCAAGCCAGTATACGAACCCCTGGGGGGTGGGCCATGTCTCTGTCACATAGTAATTCAGACAGGGAAGGCCCAATACTCTTCGTGGTCTTTTCCTAGGACCTCCCATCTCTTCACGCCCTTCTTCTCCGTGCCAGCGGCCATTTCTAATGTCCATTTTACAGTCTATCAAATCAGGTCTTCTGCACATTTTCAAAAGTATAAAGTCTCACAAATTTCAGGCGCACAGAACCCGATGGCATCGTGTCTCGTCATCCTGTTCGTGACGCCAAAATTGGGTCGCCCTCCCAGGGCTGTGGGGTACTCGGTACCGGGCCGGTGTCAGTGGGATATGTCACGGCAGCTGTGACCCAGTCCGTGGCCCTGGGCACCCAAATCAATGGTGGTTTGATATATAGTTTATGTGATAGATCGTGAAGCCACCTGTGGTGTTTGGCAAGCAAGATGTTAAGCCAATGCTGCATGCAGATCCTCTGGGGCTGATGGTGTGTTGCAGCATAGATGGTGTAGCTCCCCACAGGTGAAGCTGTAACCCCAGGGCAGTGTATAGGCACAGGTGATATGAGGAATGTTGGTACCCAGATGTAGCAGTGCTGACGGTGTTGGCACACAAATGAATGGAAGACACCAGGGCTTGCAGTTCCAAAGCTTTACTCACAGTTCGTGGTACACACTGGTGCCTGCCTCCGTGCCATGTCCTCCGGGGTAGAGACTCAATCAACCTCCTGGGCAAGTCAGGATTCTCCTCTCCAACACTCCGCCAACATGTACCTTTCCTGAACGACTCCTTTATTGCGCCTTTTGGTGTGAAGAGCTCCAGTACCGTGGTACTCTGAAGTTCCTCCTGTCAGATGTTCCTAACAACTCTACTTGTATGACAGACAGCTGCAGCCTCTCTCGGGGACTCCCTTCTCCGAAGTCCTAGCTCTCTATTCAGTTGCTGTAGTGCCCCAAGTCTTGGATGGGAGTAGTGCATTTACAGCCAACTACTCCACCGGTGTCTGCTGCAGAACCATAAGTGTCCATGCAACCTCGGGGACCGGGCCCCGGCATTGAGCTGAGAACCTATAGGCAGGGTTCCTCTTCCAACCCACAACTCCTCTCTGTTCTCCTACTCCTTCATTCCGCACTGTTCCTTCTCTCTCTTATGGAAGCTTAGGTTGCAGTTCTACGTCTTTCTCCTTCTGTTCCTTTCCCATGCCAGCTGGCTCAGGTCACTGAGGCAGCTGCAGTACTCCTTCCTCTCTCCCTCTTCTAGGAATCTCCTTCCTCTCGGACCCGTCCTCAGACTCTCCTGACTGACTGTCCAGACTAAACCTCCAGACTGACCTGTCATACTGACCTGTAATTCTAAACCATCCCAACCTTTTATATATCTCAACTCCACCCACCTCCCAGCACATCTTGTGTTACGAAGCAAGGACCCAGGAAAGGTGCTCTGCTACCCTCTAAGCAAGGAGCTGCAATGTGGTCCTGCTGAACTATCCTGTGTGTGGGGTGCAGGTGTTGAAGTGTGGAAAGGAGTTCCCAACTTACCTAGGTGGTGGGGCACTACACCTTAGGAGAAGGTGCAGTACCTCTCTGGCGACTGAGCCTCAGGGGCGCCACACATTCGACTATCCTCCGATAACATTGACCAGCTTACTTTTCTGAAAATGAACAAGGCCTGGATCTCGTCAGAATTTGCCAGTCCTCTTCCAGATTAAATAATTGGTTGGCAACAGTATTCAGGTCTCCTGTTGTGTTCATGTTTCTACCACCAGAACTGTAATCCCTTGGCTCCAACACCGCCAGTTGCTGCTCTGAAGTGCAATCTGCACAGAGAAAAACACTAGCTCCTGTGTTAGTGGGGTTCAGTAACGCCAGCTGCTCCCTTGCTGTGTGTCTGACAATGTCTCCTGCTCCCTCCACATTCACACTACATCAGATATTAAGCTTGCCCCAACTAGGCCTCAGCCTACACCCTGATTGACCCTGGGCTCCAACACTGCCAGTTGCTGCTCAGAAGTGCCGTCTGCACAGAGAAAAAAACTAACTCCTGTGTTAATGAGGTTCAATAGCGCCAGCTGTTCCCCTGCTGCGTGTCCTGCAATATCTCCTGCTCCCACCACATTCACACTACAACTAATTTTAAACTTGCTCCAATTAGGCCTCAGCCTACTCCATGATTGACCCTGTGCTCCAACACCCCCAGTTGTTGCTCAGAACTGCCGTCTGCACAGAGGAAAAAACACTAGCTCCTGTGTTAGTGGGGTTCAGTAACGCCAGCTGCTCCCCTGCTGTGTGTCCGGCAATATCTCCTGCTCCCTCCACATTCACACTACAACTGATTTGAAACTTGCTCCAATTAGGCCTCAGCCTATGCCATGATTGACCCTGTGCTCCAACACCGCCAGTTGTTGCTCAGAAGTGCCGTCTGCACAGAGGAAAACACTAGTTCCTGTGTTAGTGGGGTTCAGTAACGTCAGCTGCTCCCCTGCTCTTTGTCCAGCAATGTCTCCTGCTCCCTCCACATTCACACATTAGATATTTAACTTGCTCCAATTAAGCCTCAGCCTACTCCATGATTGACCCTGTGCTCCAACACTGCCAGTTGATACTCAGAAGTGCCGCCTGCAAAGACAAAAACACTAGCTCCTGTGTTAGTGGGGTTCAGTAACGCCAGCTGCTCCCCTGCTGTGTGTCCGGCAATATCTCTTGCTCCCTCCACATTCACACTACAACTGATTTTAAACTTGCTCCAATTAGGCCTCAGCATACTCCATGATTGACCCTGTGCTCCAACACTGCCAGTTGCTGCTCAGAAGTGCCATCTGCGCAGAGAAAAGCACTATCTCCTGTGTTAGTGGGGTTCAGTAACACCAGCTGCCCCCTGCTGTGTGTCTGGCAATGTCCCCTGCTCCCTGCACATTCACACTACATCAGATATTAAACTTGCCCCAATTAGGCCTCAGCCTACACCCTGATTGACCCTGGGCTCCAACACTGCCAGTTGCTGCTCAGAAGTGCCGTCTACACAGAGAAAAACACTAGCTCCTGTGATAGTGGGGTTCAGGAACGCCAGCTGTTCCCCTGCTGTGTGTCCAGCAATGTCTCCTTCTCCCTCCACATTCACACAACATTAGATATTACACTTGCTCCAATTAGGCCTCAGCCTACTCCATGATTGACCCTGTGCTCCAACACTGCCAGTTGCTGCTCAGAAGTTCCGTCTCCACAGAGAAAAACACTAACTCCTGTATTAGTGGGATTCAATAGCGCCAGCTGCTCTCCTGCTGTTTGTCCGGCAATATCTCCTGCTCCCTCCACATTCACAGTACAACTGATTTTAAACTTGCTCCAATTAGGCCTCAGCCTACTCCATGATTGACCCTGTTCTCCAACACCACCAGTTGTTGCTCAGAACTGCCGCCTGCACAGACAAAAACACTAGCTCCTGTGTTAGTGGGGTTCAGTAATGCCAGCTGCTCCCCTGCTGTGTGTCCGGCAATATCTCTTGCTCCCTCCACATTCACACTACAACTGATTTTAAACTTGCTCCAATTAGGCCTCAGCCTACACCCTGATTGACCCTGGGCTCCAACACTGCCAGTTGCTGCTCAGAAGTGCCGTCTGCACAGAGAAAAACACTAGCTCCTGTGTTAGTGGGGTTCAGTAATGCCAGCTGCTCCCCTGCTGTGTGTCCAGCAATGTCTCCTGCTCCCTCCACACATTCACACAACATTAGATATTAAACTTGCTCTAATTAGGCCTCAGCCTACTCCATGATTGACCCTGTGCTCCAACACCGCCAGTTGCTGCTCAGAAGTGCCATCTGCACAGAGAAAAACACTAGCTCCTATTTTAGTGGGGTTCAGTACCACCTGCTGCTCCCCTGCTGTGTGTCCGGCAATATCTCCTGCTCCCTCCACAATCACGCTACAACTGATTTTAAACTTGCTCCAATTAGGCCTCAGCCTATGACATGATTGACCCTGTGCTCCAACACCGCCAGTTGTTGCTCAGAAATGCCGTCTGAACAGAGAAAAACACTAGTTCCTGTATTAGTGGGGTTCAGTAACGCCAGCTGCTCCCCTGCTGTGTGTCCGGCAATGTCTCCTGCTTCCTCCACATTCACACATCAGATATTAAACTTGCCCCAATTAGGCCTCAGCCTACACCCTGATTGACCCTGGGCTCCAACACTGCCAGTTGCTGCTCAGAAGTGCCATCTGCACAGAGGAAAACACTAGCTCCTGTGTTAGTGGGGTTCAGTAACGCCAGCTGCTCCCCTGTTGTGTGTCCGGCAATATCTCCTGCTCCCTCCACATTCACACTACATCTGATTTTAAACTTGCTCCAATTAGGCCTCAGCCTACTCCCTGATTGACCCTGGGCTCCTACACTGCCAGTTGCTGCTCAGAAGTGCTGTCTGGACGGGGAAAAACACTAGCTCTTGTGTTATTGGGGTTCAGTAATGTCAGCTGCTCCATTGCTGTGTGTCTGGCAATATCTCCTGCTCAGTCCACATTCACATTACTACTGAATTTAAACTTGCTCCAATTAGGCCTGTGGCTCCACTCTGTCTCTAGTATTTACCCTGGGCTCCAACACCGCCAGTTCTGCTCAGAAGTGCCGTCTGCACAATCAACATTTGCTCCTGTGTTACTGGGGTTCAGTAACGTCAGCTGATCCCAGGCTGTGTGTCCGGCAATTTCTCCTGCTCTGTCCACATTCCCACTACTAGGAGTGGGAATGTGAACAGAGCAGGAGAAATTGCCGGACACACAGCCGGGGATCAGCTGATGTTACTGAACCCCAATAACACAGGAACAAGTGTTGACTGTGCAGATGGCACTTCTGAGCAGCAACTGGCGGTGTTGGAGCCCATGGTAAATACTAGAAACAGAGTGGAGCCAGAGGCATAATTGGAGCAAGTTTAAAATCAGTAGTAGTCTACAACAGATATTAATCTTGATCCAATTAGGCCTCTGGCTCCACTATGTTTGTGGTATTAACCATGGGCTCCAACACCGCCAGTTGCTGCTCAGAAGTGCCGTCTGCACAGTCAACATATGCTCCAGTGTTATTGGGGATCAGTAATGTCAGCTGATCCCCAGCTGTGTGTCCGGCAATTTCTCCTGCTCTGTCCACACTCACACGACTACAGATTTTAAACTTGCTCCAATTAGGCCTCTGCCTCCACTCTGTTTGTAGTATTTACCCTGGGTTCCAACACTGCCAGCTGGTTCCTGGCAGTGTCTTTGGTACAAGTACTCCCTCCTGCCCAGCCTGGTTCCAGCACGCCAGCTGTTTCCGGGTAGTGTCAACGTCACTTTGCCTATAAAACTTTGTCCTGTCGTGTTAGCCGACTCTATGGTGCCTGCAGTTTAGGTGCTTCCTAAGTGGGCTGCGGCATCTGGCAATAAAGGCTGGTTCCATAGTGCCAATAGGACAAGCACCCCCTGTAGGACTGTGGGTTTCGATAACTGCGTCCGGCTCGCGGCCTTTCAACTTTGTTTTTCAGGGGTACCTTCTGCTACCCATCCAGGTTCCAGTACTGTCAGCTCGTTCTTGGCAGTGCCTTTGGTTCTTGTAGCTTCTGCTACCCATCCAGGTTCCAGCATCGTCAGCTGGTTCTCGGCAGTGCCTTTGGCATGGGTACTCCCTCCTGCCCAGCCTGGTTCCAGCACGCCAGCTGTTTCCAGGAAGTGTCAACGTCACTTTGGCACCAATACGTTGTCCTGTCATGTTGCGGTCAGGTTAGCGGACTCTATGGTGCTTCAGTTTAGGTGCTTCCTATGTGGGCTGCGGGATCTGGCAATAAAGGCAGGTTCCGTAGTGCCAATAGGACAAGCACCCCCTGTAGGACTGTGGGTTTCGGTAACTGTGGCCGGCTCTCGGCCTTGCAATGTTGTTTTTCAGGGGTACCTTATGCTACCCCTCCGGGTTCCAGTACCGTCAGCTGGTTCTCGGCAGTGTCTTTGGCTTAGGTGCCTCCTTCTCGGTATCCGAGTTCCAGCAACGTCTGCTGGTCCTTGGTAATGCTTTCTGGCACAGGTACCTCCTGCTTAGTAACTGGGTGCCAGTAACATCACCTGGTCCTCCGTAGTGCTATTGGCTCTTGTTCCTTCTGCAGCCCCTCCGGGTTCCAGCAGCATCAGCTGGTCCTCGGTAGTTCCATTGGTTATTGTAGCTTCTGCTACCCATCCAGGTTCCAGCACCGTCAGCTGGTTCTCGGCAGTGCCTTTGGCTTAGGTGCCTCCATCTCGGTATCTGAGTTCCAGCAATGTCTGCTGGTCTTTGGTAGTGCTTTCTAGCACAGGTACCTCCTGCTTAGTAACCAGGTTCCAGTACCATCAGCTGGTCCTCGGTAGTGCCATTGGCTCTTGTTCCTTCTGCTGCCCCTCCGGGTTCCAGCACTGTCAGCTGGTTCTCGGCAGTGCCTTTGGCTTAGGTGCCTCCATCTCGGTATCTGAGTTCCAGCAACGTCTACTGGTCCTTGGTAGTGCTTTCTGGCACAGGTACCTCCTGCTTAGTAACCGGGTTCCAGTAACATCAGCTGGTCCTCGGTAGTGCCATTGGCTCTTGTAGCTTCTGCTACCCCTCCGGTTTCCAGCACCTTCAGCTGGTTCTCGGCAGTGTCTTTGGCACGGGTACTCCCTCCTGCCCAGCCTGGTTCCAGCATGCCTGCTGCTTCCGGGAAGTGTCAACATCACTTTGGCACCAATACGTTGTCCTAACGTGTTGCGGTCGGGATAGCCGACTCTATGGTGCCTGCAGTTTAGGTGCTTCCTATGTGGGCTGCGGGACCGGGCAATAAAGGCTGATTCCGCAGTGCTAATAGGACAAGCACCCCCTGTAGGACTGTGGGTTTCGGTAACTGTGGCCGGCTCACTGCCTTGCAACTTTGTTTTTCATGGATACCTTCTTCTGCCCCTCCAGGTTCCAGCACCATCAGCTTGTTCTCGGCAGTGCCTTTGGCTTAGGTGCCTCCATCTCGGTATCCAAGTTCCAGCAACGTCTGCTGGTCCTTGGTAGTGCTGTCTAGCACAGGTACCTCCTGCTTAGTAACCGTGTTCCAGTACCGTCAGCTGGTCCTCGGTAGTGCCATTGGCTCTTGTTCCTTCTGTTGCCTCTCCGGGTTCCAGCACCATCAGCTGGTTCTCGGCAGTGCCTATGGCTTAGGTGCCTCCATCTAGGTATCAGAGTTCCAGCAACGTCTGCTGGTCCTTGGTAGTGCTTTCTGGCACAGGTACCTCCTGCTTAGTAACCGGGTTCCAGTACCATCAGCTGGTCCTCTGTAGTTCCATTGGCTCTTGTTCCTTCTGCTACCCATCCGGGTTCCAGTACCGTCAGCTGGTTCTCGGCAGTTCCTCAGCCTTCTTGTAGCTTCTGCTACATTTCCAAGTTCAAGCTTTTTGAAATGGTTTTTGGTAATCACTCTGGATCTCCCTGTCGAAGACCCTGAAGACCACCCCAAAGAAGACCAAAAAGGTAACCCTGATGAACATGACCAAGAGGATAAAGAACATGAAGACAACCTCCAAGATACAAAACATCAAGAGACAGAAGACCAAGAAGAAGAACAAAAAGCAGAAGAACATTAAGCATAATACTAAAAATCATAGCAAAAGATATTATCTAAATTATAAGCAGAAGAAGACTAAGCAGTGTATGGGGGTGAGTCCGTTCCTCCTCATGGTGCCCCTGGAAAATGCCTGCTGCTGCAGGCCAAACTGAACGTGGACAAATCCTGTTGGAAATCTTTTGTGACAGGCAGAACGGAATGTGTAATCTTCAAACTTTTATAGATAACAACTACAGGAATGCCTGTCACAAATAAGAATATGATGAAGAAGAAGAATAGGAAGATGAAGAAGTAGAATATGAAGAATGATAGTTGAATAAGAAAAATATGAACAATGTAAAAAAAAGAATAATAGGAAGAAGGTGAAGAAGAAGAAGATGAATAAGGTGATGAAGAAGTTGCTGAAAAAGTAACTGCTGCTGAGGATCATGAAGGAGAAAGTGTGGGAGAGTAAAAAAGAAGGTGAAGAGCATGGAAGTAGTGAAACATACATATCTGAAAAAATATAACAAAGGTTAACATAGTCAATATCTTTGTAACTCCGAACGTCTTAAAAAAAAAAAATTAATTCCTGCTATTCCATTTGATTGGGCTAAACCTCTATGCCTTTAATGTCTCCTCCATCTCCCCCAATACATTCTACATTATTCTTAGTTGTTTTTCTTCATGTAGAATTAACCTACAAGGAAAGAAAGGGTTTATTTTAATTCCGATATTTCTGTCCCATTGACTTGCATTGGCTTCCTGTATCGGAATCGGCAATATCCAATACTTTTTGGACATCGGTCCGATCCAATCCGATCCGATATTTCATGATATCGGAAGGTATCGCTCAACACAAGTCATAAGCCCCACACAGCCTCCCCCATATGCGGCATGAGCATCACACAGCCTACTACATATGCGGCATGAGCCTCACACAACCTCCCCATGTACAGCATGAGCCCCAAACAGCCTCGCTATATACGGCATGAGCTCCACACAGCCTCCCTATATACGGCATGAGCTCCACACAGCCTGCCTATATGCGGCATGAGCCCCACACAGCCTCCTTATATAAGGCATGAGCCCCACACAGCCTCCCTATATATGGCATGAGCCCCACACAGCCTCCTTATATACGACATGAGCCCCAAAGAGCCTCCCTATATATGGCATGAGCCCCACACAGCCTCCCCAGTACAGCATGAGCCCCACACAGCCTCCCCCTAGATAGCATGAGCCCCACACAGCCTCCCCATGTACTGCATGAGACCCCACGCCGCCTCTCCATATACTGCATGAGCCCCACACAGCCTTCTTATGTACAGCATGAGCCCCACACAGCCTCCCCATAGACAGCATGAGCCCCACACAGCATCCCCATGTACAGCATGAGCCCCACACAGCCTCCTGATGTACAGCATGAGCCGCACACAGTTTCCCCATGTACTGCATGAGGCCCCACGCCACCTCCCCATATACTGCATGAGCCCCACACAGCCTTCTTATATACAGCATGAGTCCTACATTCTCTTCACATTCTGAATGAGGCACCTCACAGCCTCCCATATACTGAATGAAGCCCCCAGAGCCTCCCCATATACTGAGCCACACACAGCCTCACCATATATTGCATGACAGTATACAGCCTTCCCATAGCCTCCCCATGTACAGCATGTCACCCCCATATCCTCCCCATGTGCTGCAGGTCACCCCCATAGAATCCCCATGTGCTGCACATCACCCCCATAGAATCCCTGTGTCCTGCATGTCACCCCCCATAGAATCCCCATGTGCTGTCACCCCCATAGAATCTCCATGTGCTGCATGTCACCCCCATAGAATCCCCATGTGCAGCACGTCACCCCCATAGAATCCCTATGTGCTGCACATCACCCTCATACAATCCCCATGTTCAGCCCCATAGAATCCCCATGTTCACCCCCATAGAATCCCCATGTCCACCCCCATAGAATCTTCATGTTCACCCCCATAGAATCCACATGTCCACCCCCATATTCATACACTTGAAAAAAACACTAAAAAAAGCCACTTTCCATTTCCAGGCACCTTGCTTCTGCTTCTGCCTCTGGAGCGCTGACTCTCCGGCAGTACCCAGGCTGACTCAATGACATGACGTTATTGCGTCAGCTGTTTCACATGCTGATTGGTGGAGGAAGTGGCCGGAGCTCCCTCCTCCACCAATGCTGACAGGGGGTGGGAGACAGCGGGCGGGAGGGCATGGTGCAGCCCGCGGACCTCAGGTTTCCAGCCCCACAGCTGTCTCGGTCTGTGGGCTGGACTGAGACAGCCAGAGGGCCGGATGTGGCCCACAGGCCGCATTTTGCCCAGTTCTGCTCTAGGGAGAACCTATTGGAGTTACACTGTCCCTAGATTGGCGATCCCTATGGCAGGTATCCCTGACTTAGGATCTTCGGGTTCTATGCCGAGAGGTGTATCTAGGGGGGCATCTTGCAGGGGGGCGCAGTCAGGCCGCCTAATGCCTCGGTCCACAGTGTTTCCCCTGGAGGCTGCGTTCTGCTGCCCATTGAACTGGGAGTTGGCCAGTCTCTGTGTCCACTGTCAATCTGACAGAGAAGCTGCAGTGCGCCGGCTCCCAGGGATCAATTGTACTGGCATCTGTACAGTGGGGGGTGTACATAATGTGTGGGGGGATTTGGAGTGGGGATGGGGGGTTATTTAGTGTGTGGGGAGATTTGGAGTAGGGATGTGGATACTTTATGTAGGGGGAGATTTATGTGTGGAGAGATTTGAAGTGGGGATGGGGGTTATTTAATGTGTGGGGAGATTTGGAGTGGGAATGGGGGTACTTTATGTGTGGGGGAGATTTGGAGTGGGGATTGGGGTACTTTATGTGTGGAGGGATTTGGAGTGGGGATGGGGGTTATTTAATATGTGAGGAGATTTGGAGTGGGAATGGGGGGTACTTTATGTGTGGGGAGATTTGGAGTGGGGATGTGGGGTACTTTATGTGTGGAGGGATTTGGAGTGGGGATGGGGGGTTGTTGTGAACTCATTTTCTGGTCAGCCTCTGGTTTCTGGTGAGGGAGCTGGTTGTGCTGACAGAGGAGTTGTGAGTTCTCTTTCCAGGCTCCCTCTGGTGGTGGCAGGAGATAGTGAAGCTGATAAAATTAACAGAGACCTGCCACCTGATAATGAGGAAGAGGATTGGACATCTAGAGTCTTAGACTGGATTTAAGACAGCCGACTCCCTATTCCCATGCTGGTGGTTTTTTCCTGCCTCCTGAGGTCTTAATTTCCAGCTCAGTTCCTGCCTTCTCAAGCTAAGTTGTCTTTGCTAATGTTCACATTTGATTTGGTCTATTCAGCCCCTGTTTCCACTCTTATGTCTTATGTATGTGCCAGTTTGCTTTTTGTCCCTTATTAGATTGGCCTCTTTTTGCTCTGTTGTCAGAATATGCCAGAGTGCTGATATAGTGGGAGAACTCTAGTGACTTCAGGGTATTTTTTGCTATCAGAAGTGTTGGACATTTTTGCAGGGTTTTTTGGCATGATTGCAGACAGAATCTTTCCTTTCCTGTCCTTTCTAGCTAGTGTGGGCCCCATCATTTGCTCAGCCTATTTTCTTACCTGTGTTCGTGTTTCCATCTTGTCTCACCGTCAATACATGTGTGGGGGCTGTCTATTCCTTTGGGGTCTGCTCTGGGGCAGTTTTAGATTTCCCCTTTTCCTGCTTTAGGCTTATTTAGTCCTCTGGCTGTGAAGAGGCGTCTAGAATCATTGTCGGTATGCTCCACCGCTGCTGTTAGTTGTGTGGTTAGGATCAGGGGTCTGCAATCTGCGTAGTTACCAACCTCTCTGGTTTTCTGTGACTTGGCTTGGTCTTGTTTTCCTCCTTGGTGACCCATTCATAACAGGAGGTTATTTAATATGTGGGGAGATTTGGAGTGGGGATGAGGGGTATTTTATGTGTGAGGAGATTTGGAGTGGGGGGTACACAATGTGTGGGGGGATTTGGAGTGCGGATGGGGGGTTAATTAATGTGAGGGGAGATTTGGAGTAGGGATGAGGGGTACTTTATGTGTGGGGGGATTTGGAGTGGGGATGGGGGTACTTTTTGCGGGGGATTTGGAGTGGGGATGGGGGGTACTTAATGTGTGGGGAGATTTGAAGTTGGGATGGGGGGTTATTGAGTGGGATGGGGATACTTAATGTGTGGGGGGATTTGAGTGGGGATGGGGGTTATTTAATTTGAGGGGAGATTTGGAGTAGGGATGAGGGGTTCTTTATGTGTGGGGGATTTGGAGTGGGGATGGGGAACTTTTTGTGGGGGGGATTTGGAGTGGGGATGGGGGTATTTAATGAGTGGGGAGATTTGAAGTGGGGATGGGGGTTATTGAGTGGGGATGGGGATACTTAATGAGTGGGGAGATTTGGAGTAGGGACAGGGGTTATTTAATGTGTGGGAGGAATTTAGAGTGGAGAGGGGGGGTTATTTAATGTGGGGGAGATTTGGAGTGGGGATGGGGGGATTTAATGTGTGTGGGTGGATTTGAGGACACAAAATGAAGAGTATGTATGTATGAGGGCATGTATGAGGAAACAGTATGGGGAATGGGGGCAGACAGTATGGGGAACGAACTGGTAAATGTATGTGGACACAGTATTAGTAGCGATGGGAAAAATCTATGTGGACACAGTATGGGGAGTGAGGGTGATGGGATGTGTGCAGACACAGTATGCAGAGTCAGGGGTATGTCAGCATAGAGAGTGAGGGGGTAAATATATGAGGAGACAGTATGGTGAAAAGGTGGGATGTTAGAGGAGACAGTATGAGGAGGGAGGGGAATACTTTCAGGCGACGGTATATTGCAGATATTTTTATTCACGAGCATTATTATAACACTTCTATCTTTAAGGGCATCGTGTGGCGAGTTGGTGCAGAAGACCGGAGAAAATGGAAGTCTTACAGAGACGAGATGTGGATGAGAAAACTCATCATGGGGTCTGGACAAGAAGAAAAGAAGGAGAATGACTCCAGAGATGACGTCATCTATAAGGTACCTGGATGTAAATGTGATACTGACTTATTCTCATGTTTTTATTTATGTTAGGAATATTAAAGGGGTTTTCCAGGTTTGTGCTGAGTCTGCAGACATTCTGTGTGACTGCAGACTTATGAAATTTCAAAGTGCACACTGAATGATGTTAGAAGTCTCTCATGCTGGTAATTTAAATACATGCAGTGACATACTGACTAGATATGTGTGGCCTCACTCAATGAAAATGAACGGAGTGAAGCCAGGCACATCTAATCGGAATGTGGCCAGAAGTATACAAATCACATACTTGTGCTGACATGACTGTACATGTCACGGGGCAAGTGTGGGAAGACAGGGGACAAGGAACCTGGGCCCCTGAACTGCCTCTCAGGCTAAGGGGGTGCCCTGACTTTCCTTAACTTGGGGGTACACTTGAAGGTAGTGAGGCCCAAGTCACCGACCTGTCCCTATCTCCTGTTTAGCCCTGAGCTAAACCCCCAACCCCCTCCCCAGGAGGTGAGACAGAGAAAAAAGTGAACTGCACCAATATAACAAAAGGAAAGATAAGACAGACACCTCGGGGTTAAAACAACTAAAGAAAACAAAACTTAGCTTTCATTGCTGCAATGCACCGCACAGCAGAGTTAGGCACCATATCAAGGTAATAGCTGAAGTTCCACTGCACTCAGCCAGCTCCTGACTCCAACTTGGTTGGTCTCCAAAGAGGAAGTGTATCACCAACAGTTAGCTGAAGCATAGAGTGACCTTTTAAAGGAAGGTGGGAGTGGTCACCACCTGAATCAGCAAAAGGACCAGCCACCTAATTACACCAGCGGCCATCGGGGGGGAAACTGATCTTAACCCCCGATGGCCTGAAAGGAAAAAAAAAGGTTTAATATACAAAGCAAAATTCTGCCACAGATCCAAAAAATGGATCGTGACAGTACCCCTCTTACAATGAGGGGCCTCTGGACTCTCAACACCACACCTCACTAGAAATCAACCTACGGTGAGGACGCCTCAATCCACTAGAGTTCACCCCGGCAGTCACCTGACTCTCAGATTTATGGCAATCGCGAACTGATCTAAGTGACAATAACGTATGCTCCGGAGGTGCCACAAATCTCCAGAGCGCCGACCTTGGGTATGAGCTGTGTATGGGCATTACTGGGAGTAACTCCAGCTGGTAAGTCCCCAGGCCGAGAATGGCCGACACCCAATATGGTCCGATCACCTGAGAATTCCAGAGCCCAGCAGCACACTTCCACCAGATGACACCCATACATACTCGTTCACACACAGGTCCGGACCTCAACGTTTATTGCCACACACACGTTTGCCACAAGATGGTGAACTCATCAAGGAACTCACAACAGAGGCATCCCCCTTTGTCATCACACTCACACCCCCACAATACAAAGAAGGAACCACCACCCTCCTGTGACCCCTTCTCCTAAGAGTACTCCGACACTCAGAATTAGCACGTGGTGAGGGTTTAGACTTACCCCTACTCCCTGGCAGCACCTCTACTGCCCCCACTGGAGAAGAAGGGGATGGTTGTAGAATGACAGCAGAGACAGTAGTCCCTGGGCAGCAGCCCTCACATGACTGGCCCCAGCTTACTACTTCCCTGGACCGCCAATCTATGACTGGGTTGCGTTTTTTCAACCAAGGGAGGCCTAAAATGATGGGTGTTGGCATACCCCCAAGACGTAGCATGACAGGGATTCTTCATGATGAGTCCCTATACGCAGATGTATATTATCCACGACTTGGGTCAACCTCCCCTGGCTAATTGGGACAGAGTCAATGGCCTGGATGCTTAAGGGTTGGGCTAGCATCCTACACCTAAGGCCATGAGTCTGGACAAAGTGAGTATCCACCAGATTGACTCCTGCTCCACTGTCTACAAGCACCGGTATACCCTCAGTGTTATGATTGAGTCACCGTAGGAGGCAAAAACAGAAATGCTAGCTAAGTCCAGAAAACCAGAGAAGTTGGCAGCTATCGGATTGCAGACCCCTGAACCTATCAACACAACTAGCAGTAGCCGTGGGGGGTTCCTACGATGCCCTAGACCCCTCGATCACAGCCGGAGAATTAAATAGGCCTAAAGAAAGAGAGGGGAAATCTAAACTGCCCCAGAGCAGACCCCAAAGCAATAGGCAGCCCCCAACATATAATGACGGTGAAGCAAGATGAAAATACTAACACAGACAGAAAGATAGACAGAGCAAAGAGGGGCCCAAGCTAACTACATAGGAAAGGACAAGAAGGCTACTGTCTGCAATCCGTGAAAAGCCCTATGAAAATAAGAGCCAACAAACTGACAGTGAAAAAGGCCCTGAAGACGCTAGGCTTCAAAAAACTATGTCAGCACTCAGGAATATACTGAAGACAGAGCTACAGGCAAAAGGAGATTCAGCTCACCCCAGCAGGGGATGGCAGAATACTGAAAAGCAAGGAAAACAAAAAACAAAACAAAAAGGCTAACAGCCAAAACAGAAAACTTAGCTTTAGGAGCAGGAATCAGACTGGTGTCCTAGGAGTCCACAGAGAAATCACCCGCAGGGCAGAAGGGCGTCGGCAGCCTTATATCCAGTCTGTGACTCCACTCAGCCAGTCATCCTCATTAGACTCAGGTGCCTGATAATCAGGCTCATTACCTTCCTTCACCAGAATAGGGAGTTCACCAGAATCCAGTGACGAAGGGGAAAATGAACTCACAACACCTCAGTTACCCCACCAACCACCACTTCCATAGACAAGGTACACTGAGGGGAAGAAATGGAGGAAATATACACTCCCTGGTCGCCTCCCTCCACCCGACCAGAGGGAAGCGGCTTTTTAGATGGCACAGGTTTTTTGGCGCAAGCTGGGCAGACTCTGATGAAATTACCAGTCTGCCAACAAAAAAAACATGCCCCCACACCACGGCGAACCGCAGGCAACCCCGTTTGGGAACCAACTACTCACACCTGCATGGGTTCCTCCGATTGCTCAGGTGTATCCTCTTCCCTAGCAAGGACTACGGGGGGCACATTTGGTGTTAGCCTCTCCCTGAGGCGTCTATCCACCTGGATGGCAAGGGACATGGCGGCCTCCAATGACCTGGGGGTGGCATACTGCACCAGAGTATCCTGCAACTTTGGGGACAGACCCTGCACAAAATGACTCCTAAGGGCAAGGTTATTCCACTGTGTGTCAGTGGCCTACCTCCTAAACTCTGAGCAGTACTCCTCAGCAGGCTGGCCCCCTGCTTGATCTTACAGAGTCGGGTTTCCGCCAGGGAGACGTCATCAGGATCTCCATACACCAGTGCCAGAGCCGCAAAAAACCCGTCCACCGACCGTAAACATGGCAAATCGGTTGGCAGGGAGAAGGCCCAGGATTGGGGATCACCCTTGAGAAGGGAGACAATAATCCCCTATTAACCCCCGATGGCCTGAAAGGAAAAAATCTGCCATAGATCCAAAAATGGATCGTGGCAGTACATTGGCAAGGGAGAATCCTAAATATGTGCAGCAGTTCATTAGTTGTGAGAATTTAGAAACCTGCAATGTCAGGATTTAGCTCTGCAGGTTCCAGCAGTCATCACAGACACTTCACTCATATGCGATTTTCATACTTATGGTCCTGTGACAATGAGCTTCTCTTCCTGCTTCTCTTCTCTTCTTTTTCACTGAACATTGAGAGCATTAGGGAGAGCAGCTCATGGTACATAACTAAGTGTGCAAATTGTATGTGTGCTGGGGGGGTGCGCTGAACCAAATTAACCAAATTTTTGCCCCGGGTGCCAGAAAGCCTAGATACACCTCTGTCTACACACAGAATAACATTTACCTTGAGGGGGTTGACCCTGGTCTCCCACGGGAACTAGAACAGGGGCAATTCTCTTCCCAACACAGCCCCATATGGAAGGATCTACACCACTCCCATCACATGTTTAATGTCCCCACATGATGTAGAAAAATTAACCTCCATGGTTGGGTACTCCCGGATTTCCCCATGAATACCCATCATCTCCATTTTCTGTCCTTTGGGGTTGTCCCTGGCAACAAGGGACCCATAGACCAAAGTCACTACACTCCCCGAGTCCAGGAGAGCCTCTGTTTGGTATCCCTTCCCCAATACCTGGCAAAGCTGGGCAACACTGTCGGCGGAACAGATGGGATGGCTGACGGGCTGGGACACACAGCGTGTATACCCGCAGTCCATGTGTTCAGACATCAGATGGCAGTTGATAGCCACATGTCTGGACCCTTGACACCGCCAACACTTAATAAACATCCACTGATTGCCCCTCACCTTGGGGGTCTTCTCTTACACCGCTGATCACCCCTCCTCTTAGAGGTCTCCTCTCAAAGGGCTACAACCTGCTGCAAAATCAGCTCATGCGTTCTCTTCTGCTGCTGATACAGTAGCTCCTGCTGCTTCCGCTGCAACTGCAATGCTTCTTGCTGCTGCCACTGAAACTGCAGCGCCTCTTGCAGCTGCCGCTGGGACTGCAGCTTCTCAACGATCCAAAACACAAGGCCAAATCGACCTGTCCTTGGCTACAGCAGAACAAATTGAAGGCTCTGGAGTGGCCATCTCAGTCTTCTGACCTCAATATCATTGAGTCACTCTGGGGAGATCTAAAGCGCGCAGTTCATGCTAGACAGCCCAAGAATTTACAGAAACTGGAAGCTTTTTGCCAAGAAGAGTGAGCAGCTTTCCCATCTCAGAAAATAAAGAACCTCATCCACAACTACCACAAAAGACTTCAAGCTCTCATTGGTGTTAGAGGGGGCAATACACGGTATTAAGAAATAGGATGTTAGGGTTGGCGGATTGCACTAAATTAAAATAAACTAAAATGTGCAATCACAACCCAGGGTCCACCGTGGAGAGATGATTAACTGCTGCTAGTGAATAATGACAGAAGCTAAACAGTGTGCGATTGCTTGAACAACTGTGTTAACGCCACACAATGTGAACGGAACACTGGGTTATGAGCTCCATTACTACACAGAGCGGTACTGAAAACAAGTATGCAAAGAGCAATACCCTGTTAAACATCACAGGGATAAAACACATGAACTTATATGATGCTAGATATAATACCCTCCAGGCTAGGGGTTGGACTTGCCCAGTAACTCAACTGTGTTAACCGCAAACATGAAGGAAACTGGTGCTAAACCAAGAGACCCTACTGGTGCTAGCTGCCTACCTATGAGTACAATCCCAGAGCATAGACAGACTCACACAACCTGCAGACAGAATGGTAGAGTATCCACACTCACACACCACAAAATAAATGATACTAGCGCGTCCACTGGGAGACTTTTATTCATTAGGCTACACCCCAAACACTCACGCCTAGCCAGCCGTGACATCGCCCGTGGGTCAAACCAGAGCTGCCACATCACGGACATGCTCAGTAAGGCGACCTCTGGACTTAGCCTCCAGAGCGCAAGGCTGCACCTGTATATCACTGGTTACCATAGACTTGGCTGGAGAGCCAACATTAACCAAAGGTACAGCATGATCCTTGGCAAGATGCTGGGACCGAGGTATGTGCTGAGCTGCAGCCACAGTGGCTGGACTTGAATAGGAAACCACAATACCAGGCAATGCTTGGGATCTATCCTGTGCAGCGGAAGAATCCTGGTGCCTAACATTGGGTATGTGAACTTTTGATCAGGGTCATCTGGATGTTTTGGGTTGTCGTTATGATTTAAAAAGAGACAACACAGTAATTTGACAAGAAATGGCTTCACTCAACCACTTACCAAGAGTGGAGAAAGAGGTTTGGGGTTATCATATTCTCTGAAAAAAGGCCAAGAAAGCAAATATTCTGCCGGGGTATGTAAACTTTTAAGCTTAACTGTGTTTATATAGTGGCATAGTGTTTGGTAATGCTAAGTGGGTGCAGCTTAAGGCAACCCGCCATTTGTAATAGCATAGCTGTAGGGAAGAATTACCAGTTTTATATTCTGAAACCTTCAAATATTGCTACAGGATACAATTGCTAGTACATTAATCACATTCAGTGCATTATATTAGTGACATAGCAAACCTCTTCAGAAATTGTATGTGATAACTCAAACTGAAAATATTCTCCTCTTCTGAGGTACACATGTGATTTATTGTGAGCCCTCGAGGCAGGGTCCTCTCTCCTCCTGTACCAGTCATGACTTGTAGTGTTTAAGATTACTGTACTTGTTTTTCTTATGTATACCCCTCCTCACGTTTAAAGCGCCATGGAATAAATGGTGCTATAATAATAAATAATAATAATTTATTCTTAGGAACTCACTGCTACATGCATCCATTTCTTGGAAACAGATTTCTTTGAAACCTCTATTATCCTTAGAATCTTGTGTAAGAAATAGAGATAGCACTCACCAAATCTAAATAATTTTAGTTTATTCCATCTTCATTAAAATAGCAAATATTATTGCACTTACAGAAAAGGGAGCAGGAGCCCAGAGGCAACAGCCATTTCATGTTATATAAAGCAAAACAGCCATCATCTCTGGGCTCCTGCTCCCTCCTCTAAGCACAATCATTTTGGTTGTTTTTAATGAAGATACAATGAAGAAACTATTTTTTTGATGACTTGGTGAGTGCCTTCCATATTTCTTACGCCAAACTCCTACCTATACTTTACCTAAAGATTTGTGCACCACTTTACTTCATCTATAACCCCTGTACATGGAAACAACTGATTGCAGAAGTACCAACATGTCTTCTCAATTATTGACTCTATTATCGTTGGCTATGCATGAGTTACATTCCATACTGAAAGAAAATTCTGTTTTTCAAATAAGCATGAGTAAGGCTAACCTGGCAAGGTGGTAAATCCAAAGCTGAATCAGTACTCAATAAATCAGGGTGGTGCCCATGGAGGAACTAATAGTGCATTTCAATAAGGTCCTGGTGTAGGAGGAGGAGACAGGACACAGAGGGTTCTAGAAAGGTTGGGGACAGGGCAATACAAAAGGGGCTGAGGACGCCAGGAAGCATCAGATGACGGAGTAGGAGAGGAGACAGGAAGCTAGAGGGCGCCAGAGAGCCAGAGCCAAAGCAAGGAGCAGAGAGCAGCGGCTGGAGAGGCAAAAGGGAGACTCACCACTGACAGAATGGGGACGGCACCGAGCTGCCCAGCGGAGAGACACCGACCACCCGACTGTGCATCCAGCGGCCGCCATCGTCCAACTCCAGCCCGTGGCTGCAGCCACCCGTGGCTGCTACCGCCCGACTCCAGCCCGCGGCTGTGGCCAGTCCGCTGTCGTCCACGGTCGCCACCACTTCACTCCAGCCCGGGGTCGCTGCCTGCCTGCCGCCTGCGGCCACCGCTTCCTGTCCGCAGCTGGTGGCTGCGGCTTACACGTCCCAGTCCCCGGGCAATGCCGTCCTGCCTCCATCGGGAGGTGCTACGCAGAGGGACTCTTCAGGGACCAGTTGTGCCCTCACTTCACCTGGGCGTAGGAACGCCCGAAGCTTCCGTCAGATCCTCATCGGCTGTGCCCAGTGGCTGAAACGCCGAAGCAACACCAACCATCACTTTGCCGGACGTCAGAGAGGATAAGTGACATCTTGTAGCTAATACTCAAGACCCGTAGTCGGCCATACCGCAGCCCTATAGTGACCGGTCTTTGCCAGGTTAGTTGTGTTAATTTTACCAGTGTATTCTTGTTTTGATCCCTGCGAGGACAACTATTGTTAGCTTGTTTGGTTGCTCAAGATAGCCCTAAGGCCTATATATATATAAAAGTTACATCTTGAGTTAGTCCCTTCTCCTGTCTCGTCATTACATCCCGCGTACCTGCTATTACTACATTTGGCATAGTCGGCAGGATGCATTCTCCAAGCGCGAGCGGAGATGCCATAGACCAAGGAGGGGCTGTGGACTCTACGGGCAATGATGGTCCCCGGTCCAGTATATCCTTGGGGGCTATGCTGAGCAACCCGCCTAGGTTCTCCGGCACCAACACCATGCTGTGGAGCTGGACGGAACGGATGGGAGGGCTGTTTAGAATGCATCCGATGACTCCCGACTTAGAAGCAGAGGTAGCCCTTATGGCATTCAATGGGGAGGCCTGGGATTCCGTAATGTTGAGGCCCCCAAGACAACGCAACACCTTTGTTAGGATCTTACAGATCTTGGAGGAGACTCATGGGGACCCGGCGAATGTGGGGGAGCTGAGAACCCAGTTGTTCAGCTGTATGCAGGGAGAGGGGGAGATGGTCACCCAGTACATGAACGTCCTTCAGGAATTATACACAGCCATCGAGCGGAAGGATGGTGAAGGCATAGGACCCATTGACAACACCCTACGCGACCTACTAGTGACTAGACTCCGAGACCCTCTGACTAAGCAGGCATTATGGGAACAAGTCCGGGTCAACCCGCGTATGGCTTTCTCCGAGGTGGGAAGTCAGGCACGTGCGCGAGAACAGGAACAGGGACCGACAGTCCCCGTGGGGAAGGTCCGGAGCACGGAGGTCTCCGTGAATGCTATTGGAGAGCCCCAATGGGTAGAAGAAATGAAGCAAGAGTTAAAGAACATCAGGGGTGAACTGGTCGAAGTGAGGATAAGGGCTGAGGCCACCAGTGAACGGCCCGATGCGGGCCCGGGGCCCTGGGGCCCCCCGGAATCCCAGGGGCGGTCGGCCCCCACAGTCTCGGGAATGTTATGAATGTTGAGACCTTGGCCACCTCGCCGGAGAGTGCCTGTGGCGTGGGAGATACCCACCCCGGCGGCCAACTAAACTAGAGGTCTCTGAGCTGGGGGGATTCTGCTTGGAGCCAGAAACCATGACGTGGGGTGGTGGAGGTCCCGAAGATTTGATCGTGAAGTGTCCAGTGATATGGGCAGAGTTCGAAGGCCATGCTGTATGATGCTTAGTAGATACAGGGTTGCAAGTAACGACCATGCCAGAGATTTATTTTCAACAGCATTTTCCTGAAGCAGTGAGACCTCAGTGGGGGTCCGTGATAAAGTTGTTAGCCACCAACCAGTTACCAGTTCCTGTTGTCGGGGTAGTCTGGATACAAATTTTGCTGTGCGGCAACCCACTCGGCCGCCGCGGAGTGATCCTGACCCAGGAGATACAAACAGCAAACATCCGGTTACCCTGGGTATGAATATACTGCAAGACTTTGGCAGCTTACTCCTCAACGAGTCCACACAAGAGACCCTGAGCCAGTGGAGTTCCCCCATGCACCAAGGACAGGTCTTCGCACAGTTGGTGCCGGGAGTGCAGGTCCTATAGGACTGTCAAGAGGGCGAGGTGCTGGGAAAGGTGATCGCGCAGGTAGCCCCTCCACTCGTGCTACCGCCCGGACAGACGGTAGTGACCTTGCCTGTCTGGGTCCCTGTGCCCTTGGAGGGAGTGGAGATGCAGGTGGAGCCATGCTTCTCAGAGCGCCTGCCCCCTGGAGTCCTGGTGGCCCACACCTTGACCACTGTGTGGAAATGGACCGTCCTGTTACTTTGCGTTAACCTTGAAGACCAAGACATCGTCCTGAAACCGTGGGCCGTAATGGCGAAACTGGTGAGACCTCTGGAGGATGTGCTTCCAACCCCTGTGTTCCAACTGATAGTACAGACAGGGGACCCTTGCACGGTGTCTATCCGATCTCTTCATACCACTGGGTCCTCGGCCGAAGAGAAGGGCCTAGCCATCCTGGAGAAAATGCGAGCAGAGCTTTCTAGCCTTACTCCGGCCCAGATACTGCAGGTCAAAGGGCTTCTGGGTCAGTACCAGGAGGTATTCTCCAGCCATGAGGATGATTTCGAATGTACCACAGCCATCATGCATGGCATTCCCACTGCAGGAACGGCTCCTATCAGAGAACGATACCGCCAGATTCCCCCACAACTATATCAGGAGATAAAAACACTGCTGAGCTAAATGCTATGGAAAGGAGTCATCCGAGAAAGCCAGAGTCCCTGGGTGGCCCCCATCATACTAGTCCGCAAGAAGGATGGCACCTTAAAGTTCTGTGTGGACTATCGGAAACTGAACGCTTGTACCATCAAAGATTCGTACCCGCTGCCTCGGATAGAGGATTCCCTATCCGCTCTAAGGAAAGCAACATACTTCTCAACCCTAGATCTGGCCAGTGGGTGCTAGCAGGTGCCAATGTCAGAAGAAGGCCGCGGCAAAACTGCGTTCACCTACCCATGGGACTATTTGAATTTAACCGTATGCAATTCGGGCTGGCCAATGCCCCTGGGACCTTCCAATGGCTGATGGAACGGTGTTGGGAGATTTCAACTTTGAAGCCACATTGATATACCTGGATGACCATTATTATCTATGCTTCCACATTTGAGGACAACCTGCGGCAGTTGGGGCAGGTGCTCGGGTGGCGGCAGAAGTACGAGTTGGTTAAACCCTAGAAATGCCACTTGTTCCGAACACAGATCGAATACCTGGGACATACCGTCTCCACCGAAGGCGTTAGACCGTTCATGGAGAAGGTCGACGCAATCCAAGGGTGGTCTACTCCCGAGATGGTAAAAGACGTACGAGCCTTCCTGGGGTTGGCAGGATATTACCGGCGCTTTGTCAAGAACTTCGCCCGTCGAGCCCAAGCCCTGCAGGACCTACTGAAAGGGGCCCCTGCTGGAGTGAATGGATGGAAGATTCAGTGGCGAGAACCGCAGGAGGAGGCCTTCCGAGATCTCAAAGCCACACTCTCAGATGCACCAGTGTTAGCTTATGCGAATTTCTCAGTCGTTCATACTGCACACTGATGGGAGTTTACACGGGCTAGGAGCTGTGTTGTCACAAGTCCAAGATGTTTGGGAAAGAGTGATCGCTTATGGCAGTCGGTCGCTCCATGACTTCGAACGTAATCCCGACAATTGCAGGTCTTTAAGCTCGAGCTCCTCGCGGTAGTGTGGGCCATGACAAAGCGGTTCGCAGAGTACCTGGCGGGCTCTGAGGTGGTGGTAAGAACTGACAACAACTCGCTGGACCACCTCGATAACGCCAAACTAGGAGCCCTGGAACAACGATGGGTGGCCCGGATGGCTAAGTTCACGTACTGTACATGATCATCTACAAATGGGGAGCGGAGAATGTACATGCTGACGCCCTCTCCAGGATTCAACTTACGACCCCAGGGCGAAGCCGAGATGGCGAGATAGAAGGAGAAGAGACGCCGTTCGCACTGGTCCCTGCTGGGCTCACAGCTACAACCCGAGAACAATCCCACCTAGTACCCACGAGGGGCCTGCTAGAACAATCCCAGGACAGATGGATCCAACAACAACAAGAAGATGGAGAGATTGGGTCCCTGTGTCGGTGGGTGGCTGCAGGCAAAGTACCTAATGACACTCAGAGGCAGACTTTGACTCAGGAAACTTTGCTAATGTTACGACAATGGGAGAAATTGGTAATCAAGCGAGGACTATTGTACAGAAAAGCAGTATCGTGGACAACATCAGCGATAGCTTGGCAGGTAGTAGTACTGGGAGCCCAACTTAACGAACTAGCTCGAGAGGCCCATGAGAAAGGGGCTCATTTTGGGGCTCAAAAGACTTTTCAAGGGTTGCAACAAATGGCCTACCATCCTCGCTTGCAGACCGCAGTGGAAGAAGCTAGCCGAGCATGCCACCTGTGTGAACTAACTACACCACCTGCACAGCGGGCCCCAGTACAGACAATAGAACTCTTAGTGATAGACCATTTGACCATTGGCCCCACGCACCAGGAGTATGAACACTGTCTCGTCATGGTGGATCATTTCACAAATTTTGCCGTAGTGGCCCCTACTCGGGATCAAACTGCAGAGTGGGCCGCTTACGTGATTTGAAAAACTTTATCCGAGTATATGGCTGCCCCCAACGAATCCATTCAGATCAGGGTGCGTGCTTCCTGGGAAAGGTCATGGAAGTATTACACCGTTTATGTGGTATCGATAAATCCCGAACCACTCCATACCACCCACAGGGGAATGGGGCTTGCGAATGATTCAATCGGACATTGATCCAAATGTTATGCACCCTGGAGAGCGACCGGAAGGCCCGCTGACCTGAATACATCCCCGAACTGGTGTGAGTTTATAACAACTGGGTACACCGAGTCACCGGTTTCACCCCCTAATCACTGCTATTTGGCCAGGAAGGCAAGGAAATCACGGAGGTGGAATTAAACCCAGAAGAAGAACAACCCTGGACAGGGGTCTCATCGTGGGTCCGAAACCACCGGCATCAGTTGCAAACCCTGCACGGAATCGTCCACAAAAAACTCCATGACCTGGAACATCCGGGCGGACTCTGCCTCAATCCATTGACCTCCAGGCCTGAGATCGGGTACTCGTACGAGATCAATGCCCCCAAAACGAGTTGGAGCCCCACTGGGAAGAAAGTCCCTATTTGGTGTTACGGCGAATAAGCCCCGATGGACCGGTGTGTAAAATATAATCTGAAAAAGATGGGGACCACTCCACCCATACCGTACACCATAATATGTTACTACCCTGCACTTCTACTGATCCTGCATGACCCGAGGCCCTTCCTCAGGTTCAGGTCTCGGAATCCCTGCCAGCAGTATGGGATGAGGATGACGAGGATGATAGTCCCAACCGTGCAAGCGGGCACTTCGAGAGACAATGCTTCAGCAGACCCAGTCAACACACCAAGTCTGGTTGATCCACCACCGTCCACCACCCCAGAAGATTCCACCACAGTTGAACCACGACGCTCCGAGTGGTCAACAGCTGGCAAACCCCCCGAACACTACAAGCAAGAACAGTTCGTATGTCAGAAAAGCCTGTCGAACCAAGGAACCGACCCAGGCCACCCCAAGCTCTAGCCCGAGGACTGGCGAGCATACCGAATGGGGGAGTGTAGGAGTAGGAGTCCCCGCTGTGTATCTGGCCCGGAACCAAGGGGACTGTCACCAAGGTTCCTAGGGGGACTGTTTTGGGGGGACATAATTAGGAGACGGGACACAGAGGGTTCTAGAAAGGTTGGGGAGGGGCCAATATAAAAGAGGCTGAGGACGCCAGGAAGCGTCAGACGACGGAGCAGGAGAAAAGGAGACAAGAAGCTAGAGGGCGCCAGAGAGCCAGAGCGAGTGCCAGAGCAAAAGCAAGGAGCAGAGAGCTGCGGCTGGAGAGGCAAAAGGGAGACTCACCACTGACAGAAGGGAGCGGAGAGACACCGACCGCCCGACCGCGCTTCCAGCGGCCGCCACCGCCCGACTCCAGCTCGTGGCTGCGGCCTGCCTGCTGCTGCCCGCGGCTGCCACCGCCCACTCCAGCCCACAGCTGCCACCTGCCTGCTGCCACCTGTGGCCGCTAACGCCCGACTCCAGCCCGCTGCTGCAGCCTGTCCGTTGTCGTCTGCGGTCGCCACCACTTCTCTCCAGCCCACGGTTGCGGCCTGCCTGCCGCCCGTGGCCACCGCTACCTGTCCGCAGCTGGTGACTGCAACTTACATGTCCCAGTCCCCGGGCAACGCCATCCCGCCTCCATCAAGAGATGCTACGCAGAGGGACTCTTCTGGAGCCTGTTGTGCCCTCACTTCACCTGGGCATAGGAACGCCCGAAGCCTCCATCAGATCCTCGTCGGCTGGGCCCAGCGGTTGAAACACCAAAGCAACACCGACCATCACTCTGCCGGATGTCAGAGAGGATAAGTGACACGTTGTAGTTAATACTCAGGACCCGTAGTCGGCCATACCGCGGCCCTATAGTGACCGATGTTTGCCGGGTTAGTCGTGTTCATTTTACCAGTGTATTCTTGTTTTGATCCCTGGGAGGATAACTATTGTTAGCTTGTTTGGTTGCTCAAGATAGCCCTAAGGCCTATATACACTCACTGGCCACTTTATTAGGTACACCTGTCCAACTGTGTGTTAAGACTTAATTTCTAATCAGCCAATCACATGGCGGCAACTCAGTGCATTTAGGCATGTAGACATGGTCAAGACAATCTCCTGCAGTTCAAACCGAGCATCAGTATGGGGAAGAAAGGTGATTTGAGTGCCTTTGAACGTGGCATGATTGTTGGTGCCAGAAGGGCTGGTCTGAGAATTTCAGAAACTGCTGATCTACTGGGATTTTCACGCACAACCATCTCTAGGGTTTACAGAGAATGGTCCGAAAAAGAAAAAAAATCCAGGGAGCGGCAGTTCTGTGGCCGGAAATGCCATGTTGATGCCAGAGGTCAGAGGAGAATGGGCAGACTGGTTCGAGCTGATAGAAAGGCAACAGTGACTCAAATTGCCACCCGTTACAACCAAGGTGGCCAGAAGAGCATCTCTGAACGCACAGTGCGTCGAACTTTGAGGCAGATGGGCTACAGCAGCAGAAGACCACACTGGGTACCACTCCTCTCAGCTAAGAACAGGAAACTGAGGCTACAATTTGCACAAGCTCATCGAAATTGGACAGTAGAAGATTGGAAAAACGTTGCCTGGTCTGATGAGTCTCGATTTCTGCTGCGACATTCGGATGGTAGGGTCAGAATTTGGCGTAAACAACATGAAAGCATGGATCCATCCTGCCTTGTATCAACGGTTCAGGCTGGTGGTGGTGGTGTCATGGTGTGGGGAATTTTTTCTGGGCACTCTTTGGGCCCCTTGGTACCAATTGAGCATCGTTGCAACGCCACAGCCTACCTGAGTATTGTTGCTGACCATGTCCATCCCTTTATGACCACAATGTACCCAACATCTGATGGCTACTTTCAGCAGGATAATGCGCCATGTCCTAAAGCTCGAATCATCTCAGATTGGTTTCTTGAACATGACAATGAGTTTACTGTACTCAAATGGCCTCCTCAGTCACCAGATCTCAATCCAATAGAGCATCTTTGGGATGTGGTGGAACGGGAGATTCGCATCAGGGATGTGCAGCCGACAAATCTGCGCCAACTGTGTGATGCCATCATGTCAATATGGTCCAAAATCTCTGAGGAATGCTTCCAGCACCTTGTTGAATCTCTGCCACGAAGAATTGAGGCAGTTCTGAAGGCAAAAGGGGGTCCAACCCCTTACTAGCATGGTGTACCTAATAAAGTGGCCAGTGAGTGTATATATATAAAAGTTACATCTTGAGTTCATCCCATCTCCCGTCTCGTCACTGCATCCCGCGTACCTGCTATTACTACACTGGCACTCAAGTTCTGGTGAATAGTATAACTGATTGAATTAAAGACAAGTTCACCTGAATATGAGTCCAGAACTTTATTAGAATACACCTGGTGAGCTGGATCCACAAAGCGACAGGTCAGGGTGGACGCACAGCCAACAGTCGTCGGCTCAGCAGACTATCAGACACGTGGCATGATGAGGACTTGGGAAAACTGGCAATGCGAGTGTAAGATAGCAGGAATGTGTGATGCAGTGACAAGCAGGAGGCAGAGCTAGAGTTAAAGGGTTTATTAGAGGGGATACTCTGAGAATTAGTTATGAGGGGAGTAAAACTGAGTATTATATCAGGATAAGAACAATTGTTCATAAAAGTGGTAAGCTTATCTGTCTGATGGTTTCCGGGCTGTGAAAGCTTGAAATTCCAAGGTGGCACGTGAAGTCTCTGGTGTGATCCTGAAGAAAGTTGAGGCACTGTCTCCTGATGAAAGCGGCATATCCTGGCTCTCCTAGGTGAGATCCTGCATTCCCGGGGCAAAGTACGTGATGTGGCACAGTCTGTGGTACCGCCGGAGCGTGACTCAGTTCAGTGACGGAGGTGAATCTACCCGACTCTGTATGATTCACCTAGTAAGACTCAGGCCGCATGCCCACAGCAGTCAGTGGAATGGTGCGGGACGGATTCTCAGTGACAGGGGGGAGCGGGCACACAGATATTCGTTTCTCACAGTCAGTGTGCGCATAGGCTGGGGAACTACACCGCGGGCCTAAGCTATCGCATCGCTCCACGGAGAGTGAATCAACCTTCTCCGGCTGTGCTGTCTCTCTTCCCGCCAAGTCTCCTGCTTTCCCGTGCACCATCCCTTTTATCCCTGACACGCCCCCTACTGTTGAGTACAAGGGTCTGTCCAGGTTAGAAAGCTTTCCCCCGGCAACAATGGTTACAGCCCCGATAGTTCCGGAACTAATGCAAGAGAGGTCCCATTGGCCCGGCCACCTTCCTACAAACAGCAGATAAACTGATAATGCAGGATACTCTGGAAGCCACAGAAAAAGAAGGACCAAAACAGGAAGATGGCAGGTCTGAAGCAGGTACACAGGTGTAGCTAATGCGAACAGTCTCCAATAACAGCTCAGGATGTTCACACCAGGGGGTGTTAAATGGAAGCTGGTGCAGGTATTGCAAACATATTTCAATAATAGTTCTAGAAGCTTCTGGCAATGTATGAGTTAACCTGCTGGAATGAAGGAGAGTTCACAGAAGTCTAAGGAGATAATGGGAACCAAGAACTTCGATAAAGTCAAAGATCAAACACACATCTGTAGGACACAGTTCTGGTTTAAAGCTCAGAAACAAGTGTGTGTCCAAAAAAGCCTTAAAAGGTCTATAGAGATCATGTCATGGAAGCACACTGGGCCACTTGTAAAACCCGACCCGAAGCACAGCGGCCATAGGGGAAGGAGACGGAGCCCTGCTGAGCCAAGATAGGTGTGTTACAGCATGATTGAGGCTAATGAGTTCTGCAAATGGGCATGCAGTTTATCATGGGTGGACATTGAGGAAAATAGCTCAAAATATGACCTCATGCAGTTAGTAAGGTGCTGATCCTTGAACAATGTATTATAAGCTTTTTTGCTAACATTGGGATTGAGGGGGAGCTCAGTCTAGGATTCTACTACATATGACGAGTCAGCAGGAAGCTAATCCGAACCGTGGAGCCTTTTCTAAATAAACCACATAGTCACCTTAGGGACTTCTTCTATGATATGTTCTCACATGTCTTGTATACTGCCTCATCAGAATGAGTAACCTACAAACAATAAAAAACATATGTAAACCATTGAAAACATTTTAACTTACATATATATAAAGTATAAAGACATCCATTATACTCTTACTGTTCCTTTGGCCAGACAAATACAAAAAGGCCCACAAAGCAGCCAGCAGCAAAATTGAATTGAGACTCAAGCAAAATTTCTTCAGGCTCCAAGGGACTAAATATTCTGCAACCTCTTAAAGAATATTTGCAATTGTCTCCTTACATTACCAACATGAATGTGGGGATTTTATAGGATTTTAACCAAATCCTTGTTTTTAAGGTAGCATTTGGATTCCAGACTTTAGTGTAATTGCCGCACTGTCTCTGCTGTCATATCTGGTAGTTAGCATGACTGATTACCTGTGAATTTGAGTTCTAATGATGCATTTCCTCCAGCCCTTTTCTATGTTAGCATTTTCTAGAATAAATAAAAAACCTTGGAACGTACCAGAGAATAAATTAAACAATTTAGCTGCAAGCAACAGTATTTGCTAATTTCGAGCCTAAAGATGCATACACTGGCATTAGACCTCATAAATTATGGATATCCGTAGAGGCCGAATTCAATCCGAGACCATTTAGTAGTTTAGGCTTTACACACTCCAGTCTCAGGACTGCTGAACATTCTGTCTCCCTCATTGAAAATTCCCTCTATCTAGATTACTGGCTGGTGAGAGGATTTTAGAACGGATACCCGATTGCAAGAGCGTGCATTTCAATAACCGTCGTAATAAGGGTGTCCAATAAAAATACGATACTTCCTTCTTCGAAACGTATTACTTAAGTGGGGATGACTGTATTTCATCAGGGAGACAGCTTGGTGAAAAATTAAAAGCAGCAGCTCAATTTCCCTTCAAACACTTTAAACCTATGACATATCCTTGTTAATGTTTTTGAATTTTGAATTTCTCTTTTAACCACCTGCTCATTTTTTTTTCTCACTGACAGTATCCCAGGCAGCCTACAATGGTAAAACTGTTTGGGTTTCCCTCTGGAACTAGGAAAGATGAAAAAAAATACTGCGCTGTCTTGCACACATCCTCTCCAGAGTCCTATGTCTTGGAGAGTAAAAGGAAAAACAAAAAAAAGAATGAAATCTCAAGGCCTGCGTGTCTGTGTAAGATGTATATAGCCAAGAGCAGCTCGCTTATTTTTTTCCTTTAAACGGTGAATTTTGTGATCCTTCGGGGACAGATAACACTACCTTTTCCAGCAGGTCCAATCACTCTGGACAAGCTACAATCACACAACACGACATTAAATTACCTGCCCTTCCTGCGCTTTCGCTACCTCTCCGAAGCTTTGTTGTACATAATGGATGCCAGGATTTTGCCGGGCAGACAATGAAGCTTTATCTGCTGGGATCTGGGGTTGATGTTTTTTTGGAGAAGGAAATTACTAGACAATGTTTTCGCAGTAAAAAGTCCGAACCCCGCACAATACTATGTCATTCTATATGAGTGTATGAAATAAATTTACGGTGTAAGGTTGAAAAAAAAAGTTGTGGTAATTTTGTACAAGGGGAAGACATGACGTGTGGAAAAATTATGATTTACATTGTGCTTCCGTTCTAATGTTCCTGCACTTAAAATGTTTATTGGTTTGGGGGAAACTTGATCTGTTCATTTCACAGCCCCCTCTGCGCCGCAGAATCTTGCCTTTGGCTCAGTATTCTTTACATGGTAGGTGTAGTTTTGTGATTGAACTTGAATTTAACATTGTGCTGAGGAACATAAAGCAAATTTATAGCCTATAGAAAAATGACTTCAAAAGTCATCTCACATCTCCAGACATTATTTTAAAGGACAGGGTCATTTATCTGCATCACTGCAGAATATATGGCAGGGTTCTACTAGGTTTCAGTAGCATTTATGGGCATCACTTATTACTCCCAGCTTACAAAAATATTTTTCTGTGTCCTCAAAATATCATATATAGAAAAGTAGTGACTGATGAAGAAGGTGTCCGCATTGAGGCTTGAGATACTTCTGTATGGTATATGGTATAGCTTAGGCTACTTTCAGACTAGCGTTACCAGGCGCAGCGCTCGGCTGCCACTAAGCTCCGCCCCCGGTCACGCCCCCTCCGGTCAGCTCCTCCTATGGTCGCATGACGCTGCATGCGATCAGCGTACCGTATATTTAGCATTGGGTACGCTGGTTGTGCTCTGGTATGATTTTGACGGCGCATGCGCCCTTTTTGCGAAGGGCCCATGCGCCGGCAAAATCATACCAGAGCACGGCTAGCGTACCCATGCTAAATATAGGGTACGCTGATGGCATGCAACGTCATGCAACCATAGGAGGAGCTGACTGGAGGGGTGCGGTCAGGGGCGGAGCTTAGCGGCTGCCGAGCGCTGCACCTGGTAATGCTACTGTGTAACTAGCCTTAGCCAATGCAATATGACACGAGGACAATTTTCTTTAGTTACTCAATATGGAGTTGAGGTTGGACATATAACACCTAGAACATCCATAGAAATACCTGCTGCTTTCACCAGGTAGACTAATCTTTGTGGAGGCAAATTAGGTCATAATAAAGAAACATGGCTGTCTCTTAAAGATTGAGAAAAAGTTGAAAATTTACATTTCAAGTACAATATTTCAATATTTTATGAATACTTACATTTTTTGAAAATAGGTTGGAGGATTTGAGGAATTTTCCGTGCTGTTGAAGATTTGAAGACATCCGATACCAAAAGATAATATCATGATATTACCTCTTGGTATCGGATGTCTTCAAATCTTCAGTAACGCAGAAAAACTCCACAAATCCTCCAAGCTATATCTATATCTGACGACCCATGGATCTGCAGCAGCTGAAGACAGTTTTCAAAGTAAATTCCCTGTTGTATCAGGTTAGTATATTCTAGTTTTAATCCAAATCATGTGTATTGGATAAGGCCCTATTTCTGCTATTTTCTCTCCAGTATCTACACTTTATATTTTTTGGAAAACTTTTTTTGCTTTCACTGTACTGATATGACAAAAATAATTTAAAAAAACTTGCGATTGACAGCCATTGTCCACTGCTCCAAATGCCCTGGTCTCTCTTGCTAATGCTGGGCCGTGAAGTGTACGATTCATCCACAGTGACAGCCCATAACCAGAAGGGTAAATTATGGTATCTCTCGTAGACACAGCTAAAGACCCACTCCCATTAAAGTTTCTATCCTCTTAATATATTGCAATCATCATACATAGCACTGTGTACTTAAAATTGCTCATTTTGTCCTTCTATCTAGTTAATTCTTCTCTTTTCCATTAGGTCTATGACATCACATGATTAAAAACAAAGTAGCTGATTACTTTTTAAGCTCTATGTAGAAATAGAAAGTCTGTTTTTCCTGCATGAGTCATCATTAGAATTACAATTGTACCTAGCTGAAAAGTCCCTGATAAACCCAGCTCCACCCCTCTTCAATTCCTAACTCAGCTTCTCAACTCCTCCACTGCCAGGGACTAATCATGTGAGGAATTGGGCTAAAAATCCTGGATTAATATTCATTGAAGATGGGTATGCAGCGACCTCTAGGGCCGAGGTTACTCGGTACTGAGCTGGTCAGTCCTTCGAGGGATATGTCACGGCAGCGGTGACCCGGTCCCTGACCCTGGGCGTGCAATGTAAATAAAAGATGGGGTAGTAGTTTATGGGGAAATATATGTGTGATGCTACCCATGGCATTTGGCAATGAAGGTGATAGCTGGCACAGCAAAAGAGACCGCTGGGGCTGTTGGTGATGCAGCAGAGTTGTTTCAGCTCTCCACGGGCAGAGCTAGGCCACAGGGCAGTTATAGGTGTCCAAGATGATGATGGTGGCTGTCATTATTATTATTATTATTATTATTAACTATTATTATTTATTATTATAGCGCCATTTATTCCATGGCGCTTTACATGTGAGGAGGGGTATACATAATACATACAAGTACAGTAATCTTAAACAAGTCACGACTGGTACAGGATGAGAGAGGACCCTGCCCGCGAGGGCTCACAATGTACAACGGGATGGGTGAGGATACAGTAGGTGAGCGTAGAGCTGGTCGTGCAGCGGTTTGGTGGATCGGTGGTTACTGCAAGTTGTAGGCTTGTCGGAAGAGGTAGGTCTTCAAGTTCTTTTTGAAGGTTTCCATGGTAGGTGAGAGTCTGATATGCTGTGGTAGAGTTCCAGAGTAGAGGGGATGCACGGGAGAAATCTTGTATGCGATTGTGGGAAGAGGAGATAAGAGGGGAGTACAGGAGATCTTATGAGGATCGGAGGTTTCGTGCACGTAAGTACCGGGAGACTAGGTCACAAATGTATGGAGGACTCAGGTTGTGGATGGCTTTGTATATCATGGTTAGGGTTTTGAACTGGAGTCTTTGGGTAATGGGGAGCCAGTGCAGTGATTGACAGAGGGGAGAGGCCGGGGAATAGCGGGGGGACAGGTGGATTAGTCGGGCAGCAGAGTTAAGAATAGATTGGAGGGGTGCGAGAGCAGGAGGTTGCAGTAGTCAAGGCGGGAGATGATGAGGGCATGGACTAGGGTTTTTGCAGATTCTTGGTTGAGGAATGGACGGATCCGTGAAATATTTTTGAGTTGAAGTCGGCAGGAAGCGGAAAGGGCTTGGATATGTGGTTTGAAAGAGAGATCAGTGTCAATTATAACCCCGAGGCAGCGAACTTGTGGAACTGGAGAGAGTGGGCAGCCGTTTACTTTAATGGATAGGTCCGTTGGGGGGGGTCACGTGAGATGGGCCAAAGATGATTAATTCTGTTTTGTCCATATTAAGTTTTAGAAATCTAGCGGAGAAGAAGGATGAAATAGCAGACAGACATTGAGGGATTCTGTTTAGTATGGAGGTGATATCTGGTCCAGAGATGTAGATCTGTGTGTCATCAGCATAGAGATGATACTGAAAGCCATGAGATTCTATGAGCTGTCCGAGGCCGAAGGTGTAAACGGAGAAGAACAGGGGCCCTAGGACTGAACCTTGCGGGACTCCGACGGATAGGAGGCGCAGTGAGGAGGTGGTGTGCGAATGGGAGATGCTGAATGTCCGGTCTGCTAAGTATGATGCAATCCAAGATAGGGCCAAGTCTGTGATACCAAGAGTTGAGAGGGTCTGTAGTAATAGGAAATGGTCCACTGTGTCAAAGGCAGAGGACAGGTCCAGGAGGAGGAGGACAGAGTAGTGTTGCTTGGCCTTGGCGGCTAGTAGGTCATTGGTGACCCTCGCTTGGCCTTGGCGGCTAGTAGGTCATTGGTGACCTTAGTTAGGGCAGTTTCTGTGGAGTGGTGTGGCCGGAAGCCGGATTGCAAGTCATCAAGGAGGGAGCAAGAAGAGAGGTGGGAGGATAGTTCAAGATGGACGTGTTGTTCCAGTAGTTTTGAGGCATAGGGGAGAAGTGATATAGGGCGATAGCTAAATACAGAGGATGGGTCAAGAGAGGGCTTTTTGAAGATAGGTGTGATTGAGGCATGTTTAAAGCTTGAGGGGAAAACACCAGTTTTTAGTGATATGTTGAAGAGATTGGTTAGGGTTGGGATGAAGACTGTGGTGAGGTTTGGGATGAAGTGGGATGGGATCGGGTCAAGTGCACAGGTAGTGAGATGTGATCTTGAGAGTAGAGTGGAGAGTCGATCTTCTGTAATGGTGGAGAAGTTGGTTTTGGGGGAGGAGGGCAGGGCAGGTAGGATGAAGGGCACTGGGGGTTGTTGACCAAAACTGTCTCTGATGTAATCAATCTTCTCCTTGAAAAATGAGGCAAAGTCTTCAGCTGAGATGAGTGGAGAGGGAGGAGGTACTGGGGGGCAGAGGAGAGAATTGAAGGTGTTGAATAACTGTTTAGGGTTGTGAGACAGGGAGGATATGAGAGATGAGAAGTAGGTTTGTTTTGCTGCAGTGAGTGTGGCCTTGAAAGGAGTGAGGGACTGTTTGAATGTGATGAAGTCCTCATTGGAGAGGGATTTTTCCATCTCCGCTCAGCAGCCCTGGAAGCCCGCCTCAGTTCTTTGGTCAGACTGGTGTGCCAGAGCTGTCTGTTGATTTTGCTAGCTTTGGTATGTTTGAGAGGGGTAACTGATTCCAAAGCTACAGCTATTATGGTGCTATATAGAGTGGCAGCGGCATCCGCATTGTGTAGGGAACTTATGTCTGTAAGAGGGAGGAGGGATTCAGACAGTGAGTGTAGATCGAGGTGTTGAAGATTTCTGCGAGGGTGTGCGCGTTTTTGAGGTGGGGTTTGTGGACCTGAGAGGGAAGAGAATGTAAGTAGGTTGTGGTCAGAGAGAGGAAGAGGTGAGTTAGAGAGGCTAGATAGGGAGCAGAGGCGGGTGAAGATGAGGTCTAGTGTGTGGCCATCTTTGTGACTGGCTGCAGAAGACCATTGAGTGAGGCCGAAGGAGGAAGTGAGAGATTGAAGTTTAGTGGCAGCTGAGAGGGAAATGTCAATGGGGATGTTGAAGTCACCCAAGATGATAGTGGGGATATCAGTGGAAAGGAAATGAAGTAGCCAGGTGGTGAAGGGGCCACGCAAGCCAGGTGATGCAGTAAATAAATCTGAGGACACAGCGGAGTGCAGTTTCCACACTTTTGCTCACAGTTCTCCAGTTACATTCTCCAGCCGGGGTGCTGTAGCCTCCGGGTTGGTGGGCCAGCCAGCTCTCAAGTAATTTGGGGCACACCGTGTCAGAACTCCCTTCAGATGTTCCTTCCCTGTCTCACTGTGCTGTCTCCCTCCACTCCTGCCCTGCGCCTTCACACACAGTGTCCCAAGCCAGCTTTCTTGGATCCTGTCGGGTGACGTACTCTAGGTTCCCTTGATCCTATGTGCCTGCCTTTTCAGCAATTGTGTGTGGATGTGGCTGCAGCACATGCAGATATTGCAGCCTCCGGTTAGCTAGCAGAGTCCTTAGTTTCTCTACTAGTCTGGGGCCGGTCCCCTACTGTGACCTGGTCCCTCCACCTGACTACAGTCGGCGTGGATTCGGTCACCACGATTGGATTCCTCTCTTCCCGTTCCCCTAGGACACCTTCTTTCTCCCCTCTTTTCACTCACGCTGCTCTAGTCTAGGGACATGCTCCACTCTTTCAGTCCCCAGCACTAACTGCCTCTCTCCAACTGTCTCCTGTTTCCATGACAACTCTCTCTGACTCCTCCACTACTACTTTCTCCACCCACACCCTCTTCCTAACTCCGCCCGGGCCCTGAGAGGTACAGTGTTGGAAGTAAGTGTGTGGGTTCTGGGTAGTGCCCCCTCCTTACTCGAGAGCGGAGTACCACACCTCTAGCAGAGGTGCAGTACCTCTGTGGCGACTGAATCTCAGGGGCGCCACAGGTACATATCTCAGGAATTTAGAGACACATGCAGCAAAGAATAGTAATGCCAGGTCCAGGTAAAGATTGGCATTCACAGCAGAAAAAAAAATACATATTTGCCGCAAGTGACAGGTTCAATATAACTGCACCCGATGAGCACAATATCGCCATTACTTTAACATATTGTGTAATTTTTCTTTTGTTTATGTGAACTTTTAATATTTAATTTACATAACCAGGAAATAATAATACAAAGGAGAGAAAATAAATTTGATTTTCCAGGGTTAATATTAGCATCACATAGGGCATTTTGGAGAAATAATTGAGAAGCATTTAAAAGCCCCTAAAACTATTGCAAATGAAATTGATAATAAGAGAAGTCAAATTTATAGGAAAGACATATTCCCCTACTTGCTACATACTGTGACATACTATATGTTAAATTCTTTATAGGTATATGTATCCTTCGCCAGATTAGGAAAAGTACATTTTCCCTTTTGCACACAGAGCACACAAGGCACAAAGTGTCTGTTTGGATTATAGAGATCTTGGATGTCTGACTAGCACAAAAATTATGCCCCATTCTATATGACTGCTTATGGGAATTTGTACTATGCTACATGGACTTTTAATTATAGTTATACCAAACAAAATATCCAAAAATAACCAAAAACTAAGCCAGGAAGCAAATAAAAAGCTCAAATCAAATCCACATAAGCATCTATAGAGCCTGTTTTAAATTTTTGGAAAATGCCATCAATGAAATGATTTTGACCACATTTTTCCCCTTACATGTAGTATGAGTTATATTGACAATATGTTATGGAGGCAATCGTCATATGATGAAGTAGTCTGAAAATAGTAGTATCGTAGTGACATAGTATAGTGTGTAGGAAGCAACAAAAGTAAAGTAATGTATCCCATATGCAACTTGTAGACATGTACAGCTGATATATTGCAAGACAGATTTACTATGATAGATTATATGCACAAGAATCTTAGTAGATGAGATACCGATAGGAACAACTGATCTGTGAACCCTAAGGGTAATATAAATTGTGTAGATATTGTCCCTCTAGTAGTTGAGAAGGAAATAAATATGTAGTTTTTTTCATTTATCAGAGAGCATTATTATGATTAATAAAATCTTTTATAGGAACTGAAAATGTTAGTTATAAGATTAATGTTAATGCTGGGTTTGGCTATCACTTGTAGATTTGACTCTATCACATCATAAGGTCATGTTAGCTCAACTCTAATTTTATTAAGAAAAATGCCAAAACTAGAAACACTTATTTAAAAATAAAAAAAAGTTAATTTACACAAAACTACTTTGGTTGATTAAACATCAAGATTCAGTAAAAAGCTATCTCTCCCAAATTCCATTATAAGTAAGTATACTGGTATATCGATAGGCAGAGGGGGAAAAGTCATAGTAACGTAGTAACATAGCTAGCAAGGCCAAAAAAAAGACATTTATCCATCCAGGTCAGCCTATATTCCGTCAGAATAAATCCCCAGATCTACGTCCTTCTAAGGAACCTAATCACTGTAAGATACAATATTGTTACGTTCCAGGAAGGCATCCAGGTCTCTGTTGAACCCCTCGACTGAGTTTGCCATCACCACCTCCTCAGGCAAGGAATTCCATATTCTCACCGCCCTAACAGTAAAGAATCCTCTTCTATGTTGATGGAGAAACCTTTTCTCCTCCAGTTGCAGAGAATGCCCCCTTGTGACGTCACCTTCCCTGGTATAAACAAATCCTCTGAGAAATATTTGCCCTTCCCCTTATATAGTTATACATGGTTATTAGATCACCCCTCAGTCATCTTTTTTCTAGACTAAATAATTTAGCTAATGTCTCTGGGTATTGTAGTTCCTCCACCCCCTTTATTAATTTTGTTGCCCTCCTTTGTACTCGCTCTATTTCCATTATATCCTTCCAGAGCACTGGTGCCCAAAACTGTACACAGTGCTCCATCTGTGGTCTTACTAGGGATTTGTACAGAGGCAGTATAATGCTCTCATCATGTGTATCCAGACCTCTTTTAATGCACCCCATGATCCTGTTTGCCTTGGCAGCCGCTGCCTGGCACTGGCTGCTCCAGGGAAGTTTATCATTAACTAGGATCCCCATGTCCTTCTCCATGTCAGATTTACCCAGTGGTTTCCCGTTCAGTGTGTAAAGGTGATATTGATTCCTTCTTCCCATGTGTCTAACCTTACATTTATCATTGTTAAACAGCATCTGCCACCTTTAGGCCCAAGTTTCCAACTTATCCAGATCCATCAGTAGCAGAATACTATCTTCTCTTGTATTGACTGCTTTACATAGTTTTGCATCATCTGCAAATATCAATATTTTACTGTGTAAACCTTCTACCAGATCGTTAATAAATATGTTGAAGAGAATAGGTCCTAAGACTCACCCCTGCGGTACCCCACTGGTCACAGCGACCCAGTTAGAGAATATACCATTTATAACCACCCTCTGTTTTCTATCACTAAGCCAGTTACTTACCCATTTACACAAATTTTCCCCCAGACCCAGCATTCTCATTTTGTGTACCAACCTCTTGTGTGGCACGGTATCAAACACTTTGGAAAAATCAAGATATACCACGTCCAATGACTCACCATGGTCCAACCTATAGCTTACCTCTTCATAAAAACTGATTAGAATTGTTAGCGATTCCTCATAAACCCATGCTGATATGGAGTTAAACAGTTATTCTCATTGAGATAATCCAGAATAACATCCCTCAGAAACCCCTCAAATATTTTATCAACAATATAGGTTAGACTTACTGGCCTATAATTTCCAGGTTCACTTTTAGAGCTTTTATGAATATGGATACCACATTTGCTATGCGCCAGTCCTGTGGAACAGACCCTGTTGCTATAGAGTCCCTAAATATAAGAAATAATGGTTTGTCTATTACATTACTTAGTTCTCTTAGTACTCGTGGGTGTATGCCATCCGGACCCGGAGATTTATCTATTTTAATCTTATTTAGCCGGTTTTGCACCTCTTCTTGGGTTAGATTGGTGACCCTTAATATAGGGCTTTCTTTGTCTCTCGGCACTTCACCTAGCATCTTATTTTCCACCGTGAATACCTTAAAGATGAAGGTGTTTAATATATTAGCTTTTTCCTCGTCATCTACGACCATTCTTTCCTCACAGTTTTTTAAGGGGCCTACACTTTCACTTTTGATTCTATTACTATTGATATAGTTGAAGAACAGTTTGAAATTAGTTTTACTCTCCTTAGCAATGTGCTTCTCTGTTTCCTTTTTGGCAGCTTTAATTCATTTTTTAGATAAAGTATTTTTCTCCCTATAGTTTTTAGACCTTCAACTGTGCCATCCTGCTTTAGTAGTTTAATTTTTTTTTTACTGTTAATTGCCCCTCTTACTTCTATGTTTCGCCACATTGTGCTTTTCCTATTTCTTGTCCTTTTATTCCCACAAGGTATAAACTGCTTACAGTGCCCATTTAGGATGCTCTAAAACATCTCCCATTTATTATCTGTATTCTTATTTCTGAGGACATTGTCCCTGTCAACCAGATTAAGGACATCTCTAAGCTGGTCAAACTTTGCCTTCCTAAAATTCAGTGTTTTTGTGACTCCTTGACAAGTCCCCCTAGCGAAAGACAAGTGGAACTGTACAATATCATGGTCGCTATTTCCTAGATGCCCAACAACCTGCAGATTTGTTATTCTGTCAGGTCTATTAGATAGTATTAGGTCTAAAAGTGCTGCTCCTCTGGTTGGATTCTGCACCAATTGTGAAAGATAATTTTTCTTGGTTATTAGCAGAAACCTGTTGCCTTTATGGGTTTCGCAGGTCTCGGTTTCCCAGTTAATATCCGGGTAGTTAAAGACCCCATAGCAAGGACCTCATTATGGGTTGCAGCCTCATCTATCTGCCTTAGTAGTAGACTTTCCATGATTTCTGTTATATTAGGGGGTTTGCAACAGACCCCAATGAGAATTTTGTTACTATTTTTCCCTCCATGTATTTCAACCCATATGGACTTGACATCCTCATTCCCTTCCTCTGACACTGACTTTTGACCCAAGGTTTTTGACTCCTCTTGTGCTATAGTCCTCAAATATCAAGTTACAAAAAATAAAAACAGGCTCCACACACCGTTAATATTAAAATAATACACAGGCGCACGAATATGTGTGGTCAATATACAAACATACGCAAACACGATGCATCAGCACACTGCAATTAATAAATTCATGAACTGCAATGTTACTGTAAACGTTAAAAACGTAAGGTACTTAGCGTTTCTCGAAAAAAGACCACAAAAGCCATCCAACCACGTCAAGGTGTACCTTTTAATACAGATGGTCCCCAGCCACCATTTGTCCTTCCTCTGTATGTGCCAAGTCAGCCTCATGTGAATGATAAAAGGTCACCTTGATGCTGTTTGATGGCTTTTGCGCTCTTCAATCAAAAAAACTAAGTAGCTTTCATCTTTAATGTTTGAGGTAATATTGGAGTACAAGTATTCATTGGTCACAGTGTGCTTATGCATGATTGGATGTTGGCTAAATAGCATATTTTTTATTTGTACATGAATTTAACACTAAACGTGCGCGGACCTTTATCTTTTTGTGAAGTACAGATTGGGGGAGGGTGACCCCCTCCAGGGTACAGCACTATTATCCAACCTTCTTTCCCATACAACCATACAAGGTTTTAATTGCGAGCTATGCCTGTTATCCTTTTCATTCCCCTTTCACATGAGGCTGGTTGGCTCATGGAGAGGTAGGACATATAGTGGTTAGCTAACATCCATACTAGAAGATCCAGCTTGACATGGTTGTATGGCTATTATGCTCTTTTAGCAAAAAATGTTAACTAAGTACCTTGCGTTTTTAATGTTTGCAGCAATATTGGAGTTCATGTATTCATTAATCGGAGCATGCTGATGCATGGTGTATATACAGTATATGCTCAACAATAATTATGTCCTGAGGAAGATCATATGATAGATACATTTTTAATTCTCCTTCAGGATCATCTCAGGACAAATGAAGCACAACATTGCAATTTATAGAATCCATAAAGTCAAATGGTTACAAGTCAAAATATCCTTAAAGCGTGTTTAAATATTAGTTTTCTAAACCATTCAACAACCTCTCTTAATCTGTTTGGCCAGCTGTAACATGGATCTCAAGAAAACCTAAAGGTACTGTCACACTTAGTGATGTACCAGCGATCCTGACCAGCGATATGACGTGGTCAGGATCGCTGGTACATCGCTAAGTGGTCACTAGTGAGCTGCCACACAGGCAGATCTCACCAGCGACACAGCAGGGGACGGGGGTCGCTACTTACCTGTCAGACGAGGCGATCCTGCGTCCTCCCGCCCGGCTCCACGCTCGTCGCTCGTCTATCCACAGGAAGCTGATGACGAGAAACAGTCCTGGACGTTCTCACGCGATCAACGATAACCAGCAGGGGAGCGGGTCGTAGGTAAGTATCAGACAGAGCGATGTCGCTAGCAATATTGCTATAGCGTCACGAGTTATAGCGATATTGCTAGCGATATCGCTTAGTATGACAGGCCCTTAAGAATCCCTTCAGACTAAAACATCTGTAGGATACTATATTAAAGGGGCAATCAAACTGATAAAATACTGAAGAAAAAACTCAGTCAAAAGGAAGTGTCTTCAAAGAAATGAGAGCAGAACCACATACAGTCCTGTGAAAAAGTTTTAGGCCGGTGTAAGAAATGCTGCACAATAAGAATGCTTTAAAAAATGGAAGTATTATAAAAAACATAAATAAATAAAAGTGTTAGCAGTTTATCTTTTTCTTTTAAAAAAATGTAAAGTGAATGAACAAAAGAGAAATCTAAGTCAAATCAATACTTGTTGTGAACACTATTTACCTTCAAAACAGCATCAAAGCATCAATTCTTCTAGGTGTACAAACAACTCAGCAAGGGTATTGTTCCAAACATCCTGGAGAACTAACTACAGAACTTCTGTGGATTTAGGCTTGTGAAAGTCCTTTCCTTCTGTCTCTTCATGTAATCCCAGACAGCAGAGCCTGCTCCAGGTTTTCATGGACCACGGGAGAGTCTCAATGGGTCCCTTTAACACATACCACAATTCATGATGCACACAGCAGACAAACATAGGTATAGCATAATGCCAAAGATTTCACTTTCTTCTTACATTACATGAGTGATATCTTTTGCAGATTCTACAATAAGTCAGAAACCGGTGAATCTTCACAGTGCACAGTGTGCGCGCTGGGGGGATTCATAAGGCTGCAATCACACAGACTGACACAGTATAGTCCTCCATACAATATTATGGGGACCACATAGTAATCCATACAGGGTCCATCCAAAATGGGCCCCATGTAGACCTCCTTACAGAATTATAGGCGCCACATAGTCCTCCATACAGTATGATGGGCACCACAGAGTCTTCCATACAATATAATCGGCCATACATAGTGCTCCATACAGTATAATGGACCCCATATATTACTCCTTACAAAATAATGACACCCACATATTGCTCCATACAGTATAATGGGCCCCATATATTGCTCCTAACATTAAAATGGACACCCTATATTGCTCCATACAGTATAATAGGCCCCCAATATTGTTCAACACAATATAATGGGCTCAATATATTGCTCCATACAGTATAATGGGCTCCATATATTGCTCCATACAGTATAATGGGCCCCATATATTGCTGCATACAGTAAAATGGAGCCCACATAGTTCTGCATACAGTATAATTGGCCCCACATAGTGCTATGTACCTACTTAAACAGTACTGGTATGGTGTGTAAAAATTTAGCATGTGGTAAAATTTACAAGGCAGCTTTCCTCTTCGGGTCAGTATGATTTCAGTGATTTATACGTTTTGACACTTTTACACAATAAAAACTATTTTATAGAAAAAAATTATTTTTGCATAGCTTTATTTTGAGAGCGATAACTTTTTTATCATTCTGCTGATGGAGCTGTATGATGACTTGTTTTTTATGAGACAAGATGACATTTTCAGCAGTACTATTTTTATTTACATTCGTCTTTTTGATCGTGTTTTATTGCACTTTTAGTTTGGCAGTATGATGATAAAGCATTGTTTTTTTTTTGCCTCGTTTTTATTTATTTCTTTACAGAGTTCATTAAAGTGGTTAACTAGTGGGACCGCTTCATAGAGTGGGTCGTTACGGAAGCGGTGATACCAAATATGTGTTCTTTTATTGTTTATTTTTTTATTTGCATAAATAAATGGATTTATTGGAAAAACATTGGTTTCTTTTTTTGTTCTTTATATAGGGATTTTTAAAAAAATGTTTTTACACTAATATAACAATAATTTTTTTTACATTATCCCATCCTGGAACATCAGTGTATAGTGACAGATTGCTGACCTGATACTCTGCAGAGCAGCGGAGCAGCATCTGACAGGCAGGGAAGGCGGCGTCTCAGGTTCTTCTCTCTGCAGGCACTGCAAAGCCACCTTCCCTGAAGGACTCCATGGAGACCATCAGTACAGCGCAATCATATCACATTGTCCTGATGATTGTGCGCAGGGAACCTATTCCCTGTGCAATGCTCCTTTATGTCGCTGTCACTTCTGACAGTGGGATCAGAGGGGTTAAATGCCTGCAATCGGTCCAGCACAGTTCGTGGGCGCTGCTGCGGAGTGTCACCTCTAACACAGAGCTGACACCAGCACCTGATCACCACGGTGCTCAGCGAGAGGCCACATGATCGTGCCACCGTACATGTACTGCGATTTGTGGGAACGTAGCTTCCACAGAGCAGTATATGTGTGGCAGATGTCAGGAAGGGGTTAAAGAATAAATAAGGTGTAGTTTATCTTATCTTTGGGAAACAGAGTTCAAATTCCCTAGCCACACCCAGGCCTGATTACTGTCATACTTGTTCTCAATCAAGAAATCACTTAAATAGGACCTGCCTGACAGTAGATCAAAAGATCCTCAAAAGCTATACATCATTCCATGATCCAAATAAATTCTGGACCAAATGAGAAACAAAGTAATTGAGGTCTATCAGCCTTTGGGTCTCCAGCGAACCACAGTGAGAGTCATTATCCATAAATGGCAAAAACATGGAGCAGTGGTGAACCATCCCAGGAGTGGCCAGCTGACCAAAATTACAAAAAGAGCACAGCGACGACTCATCCAAGAGATCACAAAAGACCCCACAACAACATCCAAAGAACTGCAGGCCTCACTTGCTTCAGTTAAGGTAAACGTTCAGGATTCCACCATAAGAAGGAGACTGGGCAAAAATGGCCTGCTTGGCAGAGTTCCAAGATGAAAACCACTGCTGAGCAGCAGGAACATGATGGCTTAGGGTACCATCACATTTAGTGATGCACCAGCGATCCCGACAACGATACGACGCGGTCAGGATCGCTGGTGCATCGCTAAATGGTCGCTAGTGAGCTGCCAAACAGGCAGATCTCACCAGCGATGTAGCAGCAGTCGGCAGTCATTACTTACCTGTCAGATGCAGCGATGAAGACGTCCTCCCGCCCACGTCCACGCGTCGCTAGTCGGCGCTAGCAGGAAGCCCAGCAGGAAGCGGCCGACAAGAAACGGCCCAGGATGTTCTCGCGCGATCAGCGATAGACAGCAGGGGAGCCGGTCAGAGGTAAGTATCACACATAGCTATATCGCTAGCGATTTCGCTTAGTGTGACGGGGCCTTTAGAGAGGGAGATGGAGGTATCACTCATGCGCTGCTGATAAAACATTTATTTAGACAGGTTTAAAATTCAATGCATTTCAAGGTCACGCAGGACCTCTTCAACAGGATGAAACCTGGTGACACTGTATGGTATAGCTGTCTTTTATGCTGTGTCTCATAAAAAAACACCAAACTGGGCACATGGCATGTCAAAGTTCAATTATGTCAAGAGGATGAGAGCGGATAATAGCGACACCACTTCTTCCTCTGAACTGCCCAAGTCATTCAGATAGCCTTGACTCCGTGTGGGATTTAGGACCTCTTCGTCCTCCATTGCATCATCACACCTCTACAGTCTGTCTGTAACTCTGCTGCCCTACTAATCCACTTCTGTCTTTGCTACTTCTCCACTTCTATTCTCTGCAGATGGCTTCATTGTCTAACAATTCCACAGCGTATCCACTTCAAGTTGGTAATATTGCCCTACAAATCCATCCATAATCTGTCTCCCCCTTGTATCTATGAACTTACAGTATTTCTCAATATCTCCCACCACATAATCTCTGGTCCTCCCAAGATCTCCCTCTCCCCTCCACAATTGAAAGTTCTTCATCCAATCGCCAGCAAGACTTCTTATGAGTATCCCTCATCCTGTAGAATTCTGTGACCCAACACATCTGATAATCCCCTATATTCAGAACTTTCGAGCAAAACTTGAAAACCCATGTCTTCTCAACAGTTTACAGCCTGCAAAGTTGGATGGCTCACAGAACCACAGCAGGTGGAGTCATAAAATAGCAGAAGTGACTACTGCATGTCTTGGGGCTAAGATTGCTTGCCTGATTGCTTGCCTGATTTGCAAATGGGTGAGGTGGAAGACAGATGCCCATAAGCTGAAAGTGCCAAATCTGCATTTTTAGCAGAGGACCTGGTGAAAGACAAAGCAAAGGGACCGAAGGCATTGTCAGCCAACCAATCTAAAACCACCTTTACTTTTTCTGGCCTCACCATTCATCCAATGGTAATGGGGTCTATGAAATTACACAGAATGTACTGTTGCTTGCTTTCAGCAGAAGCAGGTGTTTTATTTGGTCATGTAGCAGACAAAGATCGACCATGCAGTAGCTACATCACCAACACCAGCAACATGGCCACATATCCTATTTGATGCTATTATTTTCAACCCCAAAAAATTGCAGGGTATTACACAGCCTGTATATGTAGAGATATTGGACACTAGATTATTACACTGACAGCGTAACCACCCAAATTTTTTTTTCAAAATGATGCTGCCTACCTCGTCCTACTCTGCCTCTTCCACCTACAACACCACCTCCACCTCAACCTCCTGCTCCACTTGGACCTCCATCTGGTTCAAGATAATACTTTTTTCTTTATTTTTATTCTCTGTTATTTTGCCATTTTCCTATCCAGATTTGTTTGCAGTTACCCCCATTTGGCTACTTTTTCAGCCCCTTAGCCCTTACTATCATCATTTTCCAGCCATTTTAAAACACCAAAGTTCGAGCCCCCATTGACTTCTATTGGGTTCATGTTCGTGGTCAAGTTCAGGGTCACTTTCGGTCCCAAAATAAACTTTTCACTGTATTTTCATCTAACCCACTGATCCAAATGTCTTCGGGTCCGCTCATCACTAGTCAGTGATAGTTTTTAATTAAAGTGATTGTCCAGAATTTAATCTTGTCTTTTACATGTACTGGGACAGGTGTTGTAGCTCAGCTTTATTCATTTGACTGGTAATGATGTGCACTATTTTTTTGGGGAAAAAAAGCAGACTCTATTTTCTTATTGTGGACGATCCATTTAAATTTAGGAGCATTTTAATCCTGGTGCCATCTTGTCTTTGCCATTCCCCAAATTGTCAAAGGTTTACAGAATCTCTTTTTGTAGAGAACTTCTAATAAAAAAAACTAAAATAAAGATTACATTTTCTGATGTTAAAAAACTAATGCATGTACTATTTTCACTAATCCATGAAGATATAAAAGCTGAGTGAATGCTTTTATTTTTTCAGTTTGCCCAACAAACAGGTCTTTATGGCTTGTTACACAAATTATATGGTTGGGTAAGGCTCATTTATCAACATAGAAAGCAATGTTCTTTACAAGGCTCGCACTCCATAAACATGTATTTTGCTACTATCTAGGCAGAAAATCTGGCAGGCAATTTGTATTAAAGTTTCCAAAGAAGCTAAAAGGGAACAGCATCATTAAAATTACCCAATTACTGCCTGGTAAATGGAGGGATAAAAGTATAATGTTACCGAGCACATATCACACACTGAGTTTTTAATCACTGGCGAACTTTTTTCAAGTGATATTTATGAGACAGTATAGATACTGTATGTAATGTATATATGTAGAATATAATGTACAGATTTCTGTAAAGATTGACATAATTTATTCTTGTTTTCCAATGTATCTGTAAAAAATATTGTATGTCTGTGGTTTTTTTAGTAAGCTTTCGAGAAACAATAATAAGTCAAGTTGGCTACCACCAATGAGTGTGCCAGAGGAAATATGTCGTTCTGCAAATGTGATAAGTGTGCATACTCTTTTAGGAACTCTGTTGTGACTGATTAAAGAGGAGAGTCCAGTTTTTCTAGAAATAAATATAGCAAAAACTGGATTTTTCCGCTAAAATCAGGCCACTTGACTCAGGACCCAGAAAATAGCCAAGAAACCAGAGCTATTGCTTTTCTTGTGATACATCAGAGGAATTTTGGGATTTTGGGTTACATTTTGAGATTTAAAGTGTCCATACCATTCAGATATAAGTGTTGGAAAGAAGAGGCTTTATTCTTAAGTGAAAAAATTTATGTGAAAGAGAATGTAGTTACAAAATTTAGACAAGGTTTAATGCAAACATGCTTAAGTCTTCCTGTACTGGGAAAAATGATTCAGTTTGCTGCCTTAGGGTATTATTATTATGATTTATTTATATAGCACCATTAATTCTAAGGTGCTGTACATGAGAAGGGGGTTACATACAAAGTTATAGATATCATTAACAGTAAACAAATTTGCAATGACAGACTGGTACAGAGGGGAGAGGACCCTGTCCTCGCAGACTTACATTCTATGGGATAGTGGGGAAGAGACAGAAGGTCGGGAGTGCAGCAGCTCTGGTGGTGATGAGGCGGTGGCTTGGGCGGTGGTGAGGCGGCAGAATGGTTATTGCAGGCTGTAAGCTTTCATGAAAAGATGTGTTTTCAGGTTCCGCTTGAAGGATCCGAGGGTGGTGGATAATCGGACGTGTTGAGGCATGGAATTCCAGAGGATAGGGGATATTCGGGAGAAATCTTGGAGGCGGTTGTGTGAGGAACAAATAAGTGTGGCGGAGAGTAGGAGGTCTTGGGAGGATCGAAGATTACGTGAGGGAAGATATTGGGAGATTAGTTCAGAGATATAGGGAGGGGATAGGTTGTGGATGGCTTTGTAGGTCAGTGTTAGTAGTTTGAACCGGATGCGTTGGTGAATGGGAGCCAGTGGAGGGATTTGCAAAGGGGAGAGACAGGGGAGTAGCGAGGAGAGAGGTGGATTAGTTGGGCAGCAGAGTTGAGGACAGACTGGAGTTGTGCAAGAGAGTTAGCAGGGAGGCCACAGAGGAGAGTGTTGCAGTAGTCAAGGCGGGAGATAATGAGGGCATGTACAAGAGTTTTAGGAGATTGAGGGATGAGGAAGGGATGGATTCAGGAAATATTTTTGAGTTGGAGGTGACAGGAGGTGGCAAGAGTTTGGAAGTGTGGTTTGAAGGACAGGGCAGAGTCGAGAGTTACTCCTAGACAGCGGATTTCAGGTGCAGGAGAGAGCGTGATGCCATTTACCATAATAGATAGATCGGGTAGGGAAGATACCCGAGATGGAGGAAAGATAATGAATTCAGTTTTATCTACATTGAGTTTTAGGAAGCGAGAGGTGAAAAAGGAGGATATGGCAAATAGACACTCCGGGATTCTGGACAGCAGAGAGGTGACATCTGGGCCAGAGAGGTAGATCTGAGTGTCGTCTGCATACAGGTGGTACTGGAAGCCATGGGACTTTATGAGCTGTGCTAGGCCAAGAGTATAGATGGAAAAAAGTAGGGGCCTCAGGACAAAGCCTTGGGGGACTCCAACAGATAGAGGGCGGGATGAGGAGGTAGTGTGGGAGTGGGAAACGCTGAATGTGCGGTCAGAAAGGTATGAGGCAATCCAGGACAGGGAAAAGTCTTTGATACCAAGGGAAGAAAGAATTTGTAGCAGTAGGCAGTGGTCGACTGTGTCGAAGGCAGAGGACAGGTCGAGAAGGAGGAGGATGGAGAACTGTCTGTTAGCTTTGGCTGTGAGTAAGTCATTAGTAATTTTGGTCAGGGCAGTTTCAGTGGAATGGTGGGGGCGGAAGCCAGATTGGAGTGTGTCAAGGAGGAAGTTAGATGAGAGGTGGTAGGAAAGTTGAGCATGGTCATGCTGTTCAAGGAGTTTGGAAGCAAACGGGAGCAGTGATATGGGGAGATAGCTGGGCATAGCAGTTGGATCAAGGTTCGATTTTTTGAGGATGGGTGTTATGGTGGCATGTTTGAAGGCAGAGGGGGGAGGTACCAGACGATAGGGATAGGTTGAAGAGATGGGTTAGGGCTGGAATGATCATGTCAGTGAGATTAGGGAGCAGGTGGGAAGGGATGGAGTCAAGTGCACAGGTGGTGAGGTGTGATTTGGAAAGGAGATGAGCAAGCTCACATTAACTAAGCTCACATTAAGTATTTCAGGCAAAAATTTCTGCAGTCTTTCTGAATCTCTTGGTAGGAAAATAATACGTGCATTTTTGGTGTATTTTTGATGCATTTTTTTAAATGATTTCTTTTGTGCAGATTTTTCCCACACATATTAGTATGAGTGAAATCTGCAGCAAAAATTTTGAAAGAACTGCCATGCAGCAGATTTAAATCCGCAACAAATCTGCAAGTCACAAATAAGCAAAGTGTGCATAAGACTTCAGGAATCTCATTCACTTTGCTGGTGTAGGGGATTAGGATAGAACACCCCTTTTATTGCCTCCTCCTTTAAGAGCTTTAATGTAAATATAATGTTATTCTTCGGTACTGCTATATGGCTGTGTATTACCGACTGTCTGATTGGTATTGCCACATTATGTGATACCATATTGTAAAATATTATGATCATTAGAGGAGGGTACTTGTAGTGTAGAGTTCATAGAATGTGTAAGCGTAGTTCTGGAATGGGCGACTAGATGGGGGCATACTAGTGGGCCTTATTAGGTATAGATGTTAGGAAGTTTGCTTAGGTTTAACTGTAGGAGGAGCTGCTATGGGTTAAGCTAGTGTAGGTTGTAGGAATTAGGCAGAAGGGAAAGCATGCCCAACAGGTCCACAAGGGCTCTAAGCCCAAGACAACATAGCAGCTACACAACGTTGCTTAAGTAAAGAAGCACGGGCACAGACAGGCAAGGCTGGATAAGACCGTATCACCCAATGAAGTTACAGTTCATGTCAGCAGCAGGAACGGAGAAGGAAAAGTGGTCCAAAAGTCGTGCAAGATGCAGAATGTTCATGATGTGGCAGATCCTCAATAGGGTTATAGCTGGCAAGTCTGGGGCGAAACGGAAGAGCGGGATCCCCTATGTACTGAGGTCCTACAGTAGTGAAGCTTCGGCACCATCAAGGACGCTACAACCCCGTAATGTACGTGAGGGCGAAGAAAGTAAGAAAGGGAAAGAGCAGGAGGAATGCTGTGTGGACTGTGATGTAACTGATGTGTCCGGAACCGTTGAAGAAGAAAGTAAAAGCATTAATATTGCATCAGAACCAGTATCTGTGTCCATTATTTCATCTTCATGTACTGGAAGCAAGTGTGCAGAAGCTGTGCACAGCAGTGGAATCTCAGACCTTTGACCAGCAACCAGAACAGGCACACCGGTAGATGCTGAAGATATTTCTGTGGGAGGAGGTCAGGACACCAGAGCCCTGGTGTCCTCAGCTGCGACTACCGTCCTGGCCTCATCTTACTCTGGCATCAGGAATCCCTTCAAATTTTGTGCTAAAACTGTGCAGAAAAAAAAGCAGCAAATCTTCAAAGTTAGGCCGGGATCACACATGCAAGAAACTCGGACGAGTCTCTCATCTTAATAGATAGAAAGACATGCAGCCGCACACTACGACACTACGCTGCCCAGTGCCGGGGGCAGTGCCGGGTATTAAGATGCGAGACTCTCGCATGTGTGATCCCAGCCTTAAGGTGCTTTCAGATGGGCCCGATTTTGGCCCATTAGCAAGTGCCGATAGAGTATATATAAATTGATCAGTGCTAATTTACTGGTCTCTTTATAAAGCCCAATGAGTATTGATGTCCCCTTACAGCAGCATTTATGCCAGTGTAAATCATGCAATTACTTAAACACGGAACATTTTGCTTGATCATCAGATGGTTGCCAGCATGTTTACATGGGCCAATAAGCATTCTCTTATTCGTCTATTCTGCCTGTCTAAATGCGCCTTCATTTTGATACCCTCTCCAAAGCTGAGAATTTTGGTGGTACCTCATTGGCCATGCTATGAGCTAGGCTTATAAAGCTCCATGTATGAATAGTCACCTAAATAACTTTCTTAATAATGTGTTTGAGTGAATGAGTTTATTGGGTTTGTCAGCATGGGCGAATTATTCAATGTAAGATATTTATTATGGCATTGTTTTAGCACACAATGGTGTTTGGTTGAATTTGTGTTTGCAGAAGTTGATCATTACTACCATGAACCCAAAAGACCCTACCACACTTCATGTAAATGTGTTAGTAATATCATCATCTTCCTGGCTATTAAACCACTTCCCCGAAATGTTACATAGTGTTATCTGGCTTCCTCTTCCACACATTTGATTTCTTCCTGGCTGCCGGGAGGCCCGAATATAAAAATAAACTGTTTTGTCGCAAGTCAGTGAACACACAGCCTCGATACTGATGAAGATACACCTTTGCCCCCAGCCAAGTAACAATACCATCAAGTAAACAGAGGCAAGCACATGGACTTACACATTTTTCCAAAGCAGTTGGATCGAGATGAAGCATTGAATATTGTATTATAGAGTCACAAAGGAATGGTTGGATGTTCTAAGGGTAACTTGCACACTTCCTTCATTTATTTAGCAGGCGGAATGCTATAAATAATGGATGTGGCATCTGCCATCAAACATGTTTTTCTAAAGGAACTGGAGTCAAGGTCACTGGAGGTTATGGTAAGCCAAAGCAGACCTGTCTTAGGCTAAGAATTGGCTTTGCGCCTATGCTTGTTGGGAATATTAGCTGTATAAGTTACATTATTGTATTTTGTTTTTCAGACTCTGCATTTTTCCCAAGAATGAACTTTAGACTTTAGTCTTGATTTATAATGGGCATTGAAGTACTTGAACTCTTCTTTTCAAACTCAAAAGGAAGACAATTCCACCAAAAGCTTTCTTAGGGTTCCTGAGGTAGTCCCACCATTATAGCAGCCCCCTGAAGAACCATTATCAATGAGCATTGGTCCACAGTTGCGTGGCCACTTGGATCATGTTTTTACGAGCAAAGACTGTGTACCTTTCTTATCACATTCTTAGCTTTCTTTGGCAACTTATCAACCCAAATGAAGCGTATAAAGGCAGACACAACTCAGAATTTCATAACTGTAGATTTGTAGCAAACTGAGGTTCTAATTAAAAAGTATAGTTTAAATATACGATTTTGGTATAAGGGTTTTTAAGGGATGGTCTAAAGAAATTTAGTTCATGTTAGATGTAAACCTGGCTGAGTTTTGTAGTACAATACCTTTTCAGCCTGAATGTTTCTTAATAAGTGAATTACTAATTATTTTTACTAACAGCAGAGAAAGTTAATGTTCTAATTGTTATATTTCTGTGTGAAAATCAATTTACAATTACATATAATAGAGGTGGTAGTAATAATTAATTAATATTATTACTATCATTATTATCCTTGTAATGTAAGTGAAATGTGTTAAATCACAATGCTGCCACCTGGAGTTTTTAAGTTTGCTTTAAATGCTTACATTTTTTAATAGAATAAATTTATTTAGACTGGAAATATCTGTTTGATTGGGGCAAACCATTTTTGTCTACATATTTGTTTGTAAACAAATAAAACAAATTGAGAGCCAAATAGTATAGTACACGCTAAATAAAAAAATGTGAAAAATATAGTAATGGCAAAAAAGATAGCGCTTTTAGAACAGGAATGCAGCGCCAATGATATAGCAGCAATTATAGTGGGATAAAAATCCAATAAAGTATTATGGAACTGCAAACTCTTATCACAGCAAATAATGAGGGTAACCAAGTTAGAAAATCATTTACATAGGTTTACTTGCATTCACCTCCTCCTGTTAGAATGGTGCCAGGTTTCGCCATATAGTGTTCTTCAGGGGGGGCATCTATATGCACATTATAGCAACCAATTAGACTTGAGCTTCATTTTCTAAAGTGCATTAAAATGAATAAAAGAAGAATATGTTTTGATTATCTATCAGAGATATTGAGATTCCGTAATGCTAATAATGCAGTAATACACAATACCCCTGAGCAAAAATTCACAGTGTAGTCTTGGGAGGACATAATACAATGTGATGGTTGTCAGGAGAGTATCAAATATTTGGACCAGATGAAGGGAAGAGTCTGTACTGCTCTACACCACAGAGTGCTGAGTGCACTAGACTCTCTAACACTTCAATCAATCTATGTAAAGTGATGGCGTATACTAGCCCTGTTCTCCAGTTCGGCATGGGCATTTGGATAAACTGATTCTTAAGATGTCCCATAATCGACAGACAAACTGACAAATTATAAAAATGAAATAGGAGTCATGGGACAACTCCTCTAAAGAGATGGTTTCATGAAAATTGCATTTTTATATATATATATATATATATATATATATATATATATATATATATACACACACAGTATATATATATATATATATATATATATATATATATATATATATATATACACACATACATACATACAGTGTATCCTATTATAATATATGGGTGATAATATCATCAAGAGCGGAGAGTAGCTATAACATGGCTCTTCAATTAAAGTGATGGCATTTATATACCACATGTCCCTGGAGAGGACATGGAAATGTATCGTTGGTCACAGCATCAGCCACCTGACTTTCTGGAGTTTCTATAGCCAGACACATGGTAGTTAGGTAATGACTGCAGGGCCAGAGAGACCATCATGAAATTCTGGCAATTTCCAGGTGGGTTGAGACATCATGCTGTATGAGGGCTGTGTAGAAGGATCAAATTCCTGTGTGGGAGGACCATCATTCTGTTTGGGAAGTCATAGGGGACCATCAAATTGTGTTGGGGGTAGAGTTGAGCGACTTTTGGTTTTTTAGGGTCGCGTTTCATTTCGTGAAACCCGACTTTTCCAAAAGTCGGGTTGAGCAAGATCGTCCGATTATAGGGAAAAGTCGGGGTCGTCCCGAAACACAAAACCCAATGTAAGTCAATGGGGAATAAAAGTCGGCAGTGAGAGGAGGACAGGAAACACACCAACAGTGCCCATTTGAATGCCAAAAGCATCAATTCTTCTTACTTAAGCTTGTCAACCTTAATTAACTTCATAATACAAGTTACGCACTGAAAAATGGGGGTTATTTGGCTACAGACTGTGGGGGGGGAGGGCTGGCTCCAGGTTTTCATGTGCCCTGGGCGAAAGAGCGCCCCTTTAACACATACCACAACTCATCATGCTCCGATACGGCAGAGAAATAGCGGTATAGTACAATGAAAAATACCTCACTTTTTACATCTCATGACGAGGCCCATCTATTTCTCCATACAGAATCATTGGTCCCATATAATGTTTGAAACAGTATATGATGAGCTCCACATAATGCTACAGTATATGTTGGTCCCAATGGATGAAGCTCCACTGTCTTATGGGCCCAAATAATGCTCCAAACATAATGGGCCCCATTTCTAATGCTCTAGTGTATAATGGGCCCTGTAAATGCTGCTCCAGTGTCTGATGTCCACCTTTGGAATGTTCCAGTGTATGGTGGGCCCCATCTATCATTCTCCAGAGTATAGTGCTCCCCAAAAATTGCTGTCCCAACATTGAAAACAATCAAATAAGTCTCCTCGCTAGGGAATCCCTGTACTTGTCTGGACTCCTCGTCGTCCCCATCTTCCATCTCACTGCACAGTATTTCAACTTTGCAAGTGCTGTGATCCTGGGCAAGCAGGGGGGGCCCACTCGTTGGCGACGGCACTGGCACAGGGCCCCTGATAGTACGGTGGTGTGTCTGATGGCGGGTGGGCCGAACCTGCACTTTCATCTGCAGCTTCCTCTTTGTCACCGTGTAAGATGGAACTGTATATGGGAAGGGTAACCTGAGTTTCATCAGGGTCAGATTCAGGTCGTGTAGCGTGCGAGGGGAATGTAGTGGTCTGGGTCAATGTACCAGCAGATTCATCGAGCAGTGGCTGGGCATCAGTGCACTAGTGTCGCCCCCAGGAGTATGGTCGCCACAGTGGCATTACCTTCTTCCTAGGGAGTGTGATGTCATGCTTGGGAGCAACGAAGGATCTCTCTAGCAGGTTAACTGATTGGGCGGCGTTATTCCCACGAGTCATGACCCTCCAAACAGCGTTCATGAAGGCAAAGTGTTTGTTTTACGTGGGCAGTATGGTTGCAAAGCTGAACCTTAAAGGAATGTCCAGAAGGGCACCACCGGGAGTGGAGCCTACGGTTAAATTCGACTCCACCTGGGAAACCTCAACCATGCCAGCTACAGAACAGATGCACACATTGCAAGCTTAATTCCGTTAATGAACGAGACTCCGTCATGCCCCGCGGTCCGAGTCCGGCTTACTAGAGGGACACGTGAGGCTCTGGCACATGAGATTGGCCAATAACTGGTGTGTCATGCCCTTACATGTCCGTGGCTGCATGTGCGCTACACTGAAAAGGCCAGCGTTTGTCACTTACAGGTGCAGATAACCCGCTGAACAACGTTAGTGATGGGGATCACTGATTACAATTATTACCCGTGAACAATGATTTCCCAGTAAGTGCAGGTCAACCGCAGTTCTGGAATTAGGCCTAACCGTCATTCCTGAAAAAATGAAAAACTTACGTGTGCAAACCACAGGTGCTGTAGCTTGCTTAACAGCTCGCCAGCCGTTCTCATGCCCAGTATGGATTACACGTGATTGCACAAAGGTTAGAAAGGGTACCGTATCCCCGGATAACATGTATGGATAGCGTACACATTCAAAATATATGTCTCAGGAGGCAGGCTCAGACGGTGTCAGGCCCAGTATGGATTGCACGTGATTGCACAAAGGTTAGAAAGGGTACCGTATCCCCGGATAACATGTATGGATAGCGTACACATTCAAAATATATGTCTCAGGAGGCAGGCTCAGACGGTGTTAGGCCCAGTATGGATTGCACATGATTGTACAAAGGTTAGAAAGGGTACCGTATCCCCAGATAACATGTATGGATAGCGTACACATTCAAAATATATGTCTCAGGAGGCAGGCTCAGACGGTGTCAGGCCCAGTATGGATTGCACGTGATTGCACAAAGGTTAGAAAGGGTACCGTATCCCCAGATAACATGTATGGATAGCGTACACATTCAAAATATATGTCTCAGGAGGCAGGCTCAGACGGTGTCAGGCCCAGTATTGATTGCACGTGATTGCACAAAGGTTAGAAAGGGTACCGTATCCCCGGATAACATGTATGGATAGCGTACACATTCAAAATATATGTCTCAGGAGGCAGGCTCAGACGGTGTTAGGCCCAGTATGGATTGCACGTGATTGCACAAATGTTAGAAAGGGTACCATATCCCCAGATAACATGTATGGATAGCGTACACATTCAAAATATATGTCTCAGGAGGCAGGCTCAGACGGTGTTAGGCCCAGTATGGATTGCACGTGATTGCACAAAGGTTAGAAAGGGTACCGTGTCCCCGGATAACATGTATGGATAGCGTACACATTCAAAATATATGTCTCAGGAGGCAGGCTCAGACGGTGTCAGGCACAGTATGGATTTGACGGCCCAGATTACACAGCGGAGGAGCAGGGAGAGGTAAAGATTGCAAATGCTGGGGCCCTGCCCAAGCAAGGGGGGCCCACTCGTGGGCGTCGGTACTGGCACTGGGCCCCTCATAGTACAGCGGTGTGTCTGACGGCGGGTGTGCACCACCACCGTCAGAGACACTTGATTGCACTATGAGGGACCCTGTGCCAGTTCCCGCGCCCAAGAGTCGGCCTACCCACCTGTCCAGGGCAACGGCACTCGCACGGTGTCGTGCGCTAGGTGGTGACCCTGGCCATGGGGGGGGAGGCAGCACAGTTAGGGAGTTTTAGAAAGTGGCATATGTTGATGTTGGACATTCAGCTGATGCAAAAGGCGAAATAGGTGAAGTACCAGGAAGAGGTGGACCAAAGCAAGCCATCTTTCTGTCACCCTATGTGTCATCAGGGGAAGGTGGGACAAAATCCTTGGAAACCCATGCGTGGTTCATTTTAATGAAGGTTAGATCATCCACATTTTGGGTTGACAGACGGGTCCTTTTTTCTGTCAGGATTGATCCAGCTGCACTGAAGACTCTTTCCGATAGCACACTTGCAGCTGGGCAAGCGAGCTCCTGTAAGGCATATTGGGCCAATTCAGGCCAGGTGTCCAGTTTAGCGGCCCAATAGTCAAAGGGGAATGACCTGTGTGGGAGAACATCGATATGGGAGGAAAAGTAGTTTGTAACCATAGTTGACAACTGCTGTCTCCTGTCACTTTCCATCGATGCAGTATTACCAGTTGTGTGAGCGGTATTTGAAAAATCAGTCCACAACATTGTCATGAAACCCCTGTCTCCAACGCCACTTCTGCTGTGTGCACCATGAACACCTCTGCCAAGCTGCCCCCGGCCCGTACGGCTCGTGTGAGAACCATCACCGCTGCTGTGTGCTGGGAATGCCTCAAGCAACCGATTTACCAGAGTTGCTTGTTTATTAGCCAATATTAGGTCAAGGTTCTCCTGTGGCATGATGTTTTGTAATTTACCTTTATAGCGTGGATCCAGGATGCTGGCCAACCAGTAGTCGTCATCGTTCATCATTTTGGCAATGCGGGGGTCCCTTTTTAGGATCCGCAAGGCATAATCTGACATGTGGGCCAATGTTCCCGGTGTCAATGATGCACTGCGAGTGCTGGGTGGAGGAGCACTTTCTGGCAAATCCACATCCCTCCAGTCACGCACAAACCCTGTACCAGACCTTGCCACGCCAACATTTTCACTTGCCCCACGAGATGCATCCTCCTCCCCTAAGTAATCATCCCCATCATCATCCTCCTCCTCCTCTTCTTCCTCCACCTCGTCCAGGAGAGGTCCCTGAGCAGACAATGGCTGAATGTCATCAAGGATTCCCTCCTCCTCTTCCTCCTCATGAACATTGGCTGCAGACGCCTGCTCCTTAAGGTGCGTCAAAGTTTGCATGAGCAGACGCATAAGTGGGATGCTCATGCTTAGGATGGCGTCGTCTGCGCTTACCAGCCGTGTGCATTCCTCAAAACACTGAAGGACTTTACAAAGGTCTTTCAGCTTCGACCACTGCACACCTGTCAACTCCATGTCTGCTCTCAGGGTGCCTGGCCGTGTATCCTCCCACAAATGCATTATGGCCTGCCTCTGCTCGCACAGCCGCTCCACCATGTGCACGGTGGAGTTCCACCTTGTTGCAATGTCGATAATGAGGCGGTGGTTGGGAAGGTGGAGCAATCGCTGCAGCTTCTGCATACGAATGGAGTGTACAGGCGACCGGATGTGCGCGCACAGTCTTCGCACCTTCTGGAGCAGGGCTGTTAACTCCGGATAATTTTTGAGGAAGCACTGCACCACCAGGTTCAAGGTGTGAGCCAAGCAAGGTATGTGGCTGAGTTTTGAAAGGGCTATGGCTGCCACAAAATTACGGCCGTTATCACTAACTACCTTGCCTGCCTCAAGATGTACACTGCCCAGCCATGACTCAGTTTGTCGCTTCAAGTACTCGGCCAGCACCTCGGCGGTGTGTCTGTCGCCCAAACACATCATCTGCAACACAGCCTGCTGACGCTTTCCACTAGCTGCTCGATAGGGGGACACATCGTGTGCAACAGTGGCAGCTGCAGATGGAGTGCTCGTACGACTGAGCTCTGTGGACGAGCTTTCGCTTCTGGAGGAGGAGGAGGAGGGTCAAACGCCTACAGCCAACTGTTTCCTATACCGTGGGCTAGGCAGCACTGTCCCCCCACCGCTGTCCCCTGTGGACCCTGCATCCACCACATTAACCCAGTGCGCAGTGATGGACACGTGACGGCCCTGGCCATGCCGACTGGACCATGCATCAGTTGTGAGGTGCACCTTTCCGCTGACTGCTTGAGTGCATGGACAATGCGGTCTTTCACATGATGGTGGAGGGCTGGGATGGCTTTGCGAGAGAAGAAGTGGCGACTGGGTAGGTCATAGCGTGGTACTGCATAGGCCATGAGTTCGCGGAAAGCTGTGCTTTCCACCAACCGAAAGGGCATCATCTCAAACGAGATTAGTTTGGCAATGTGGGCGTTCAAACCCAGTGTACGCGGATGAGAGACTGAGTACTTTCTTGACCTACTCATAGTGTCTGGGAGGGTGAGCTGGACTTGAGAGCTGCATATGGTGGAAGTAGCGGTGGACAGGGCGGACTGAGAGAGGGTTGATGATGGTGATGGAGTTGGTGTTCTTTCTGATGGCCTAGAATCAGTCTTTTGTTGATATAACAGTGGTATTCCCTGACTGCTGTGGTCTTGCAACGACACCTCAACATTTGCTGCTGTGCTAACCGGTGGGCTTACAGTGGGGGAAACAATGTAGCGTTGCTGACTACCTTCGTTGTGATCAGTTGCACATGTGGCACTTGAGGTTTGGTGTTGTGTCCACGCTTGCAAGTGCATGCTGGTTAAATGTCTAAGCATGCAACTGGTATTCAAATTTTTCAGATTTTTCCCTCGGCTAAAGGTCTTTGCGCACTTCTTACAGATAACCTTGGCCTGATCATGAGGATTTTGGTCAAAAAAGTGCCACACTGCACTCTTCCAACTTTGGCAGACATTTTGCGGCCTAGCACGCTGTGATCTTTTGACCCTCTGGACAAGCTGTCCAGCAACTCTTTTGATGTTTGGAACCTGTCTTTGGAGTGCTCCGGGCCTGCCAGATAACAGCTGTTGCGATGTCGATGTCTGCTGTGGATGCTCCTCATCTGAGCTATTGGAAGCAGCACCCTCTTCCCCCAATGGATGCCAATCTGGGTCAACAACTGGGTCATCCATCACCTCCTCTTCTATGTCATGTGCACCTTCCTCTGTGTCACCGTGTATGGTGGTATAGTGTGCGGGAAGGGGCACCTGAGTCTCATCAGGGTCAGAATCTGGCTCTGTACACTGCGAGGACAATGTAGTGCTCTGAGTGAATGTACCAGCAGAATCATCCATCAGCGGCTGTGTATCAGTGCACTCCATGTAAGATTCATCTTGGCCTGGGTAATTCACCATTTCACTTGATAATCCAGGCATGGTATGTGAAAACAGCTCCATGGAGTAATCAGTAGTATGGCCTGCGTCATCCTTCAATCTTGGTTGGGGTGAAGGACACAAGGAAAGGTGTGGTTCATGAACATGAGCCTCCAATGACGACTCAGTGCTTTTACTTTTTACAACTGAAGAAGAGGAGGCGATAGAGCTGGAGGCTGAGTCAGCAATGTAAGACAAAACTTTTACCTGATGCTCTGGCTTTAAAAGCGGTTTGCCAACTCCTAGAAAACTAAGCGTTCGAGGCCTTATGTAGCCAGACGATGACGCAGGGTCAGCACCTCCTGCATTCGGTCCTATTTTGCTCTTGCCACTACCATCAGATCCACCACCAACACCATCATTACCAGGTGCCAACCCCCGCCCAATTCCACGGCCTCTTCCACCAGCCTTCCTCATTTTTGGTAGAAATGTAGACAAAATCCAACAAACTATATAGTAATGTAAAACAAGGTACAAGGTGTCTATAGGACAGGGGAGATTTTGAATTTCTGCAGACACTTGTGGACACTGGACACTTTTGGATTGTGTGAGGCCCACTGATATCTGAGCGCTATGTGACAGGCTCGATGGCACAGCTGTGACCAAAGTGACTAGAGGATAAGGGAGATTTTGAATCTCTGCACACACTTTTGGACACTGGATACTTTTGGATTGTGTGAGGCCCAATGAATATCTGAGCGCTATGTGACAGGCTCGATGGCACAGCTGTGACCAAAGTGACTAGAGGATAAGGGAGATTTTGAATCTCTGCACACACTTTTGGACACTGGACACTTTTGGATTGTGTGAGGCCCACTGATATCTGAGCACTATGTGACAGGCTCGATGGCACAGCTGTGACCAAAGTGACTAGAGGATAAGGGAGATTTTGAATCTCTGCACACACTTTTGGACACTGGACACTTTTGGATTGTGTGAGGCCCACTGATATCTGAGCGCTATGTGACAGGCTCGATGGCACAGCTGTGACCAAAGTGACTAGAGGATAAGGGAGATTTTGAATCTCTGCACACACTTTTGGACACTGGACACTTTTGGATTGTGTGAGGCCCAATGAATATCTGAGCGCTATGTGACAGGCTCGATGGCACAGCTGTGACCAAAGTGACTAGAGGATAAGGGAGATTTTGAATCTCTGCACACACTTTTGGACACTGGACACTTTTGGATTGTGTGAGGCCCAATGAATATCTGAGCGCTATGTGACAGGCTCGATGGCACAGCTGTGACCAAAGTGACTAGAGGATAAGGGAGATTTTGAATCTCTGCACACACTTTTGGACACTGGACACTTTTGGATTGTGTGAGGCCCACTGATATCTGAGCGCTATGTGACAGGCTCGATGGCACAGCTGTGACCAAAGTGACTAGAGGATAAGGGAGATTTTGAATCTCTGCACACACTTTTGGACACTGGATGGACACTTTTGGATTGTGTGAGGCCCACTGATATCTGAGCGCTATGTGACAGGCTCGATGGCACAGCTGTGACCAAAGTGACTAGAGGATAAGGGAGATTTTGAATCTCTGCACACACTTTTGGACACTGGACACTTTTGGATTGTGTGAGGCCCACTGATATCTGAGCACTATGTGACAGGCTCGATGGCACAGCTGTGACCAAAGTGACTAGAGGATAAGGGAGATTTTGAATCTCTGCACACACTTTTGGACACTGGACACTTTTGGATTGTGTGAGGCCCAATGAATATCTGAGCGCTATGTGACAGGCTCGATGGCACAGCTGTGACAAAAGTGACTAGAGGATAAGGGAGATTGGATTGCTTTTAAAAAAGCAGTTTGCGGAGCAGTGGGTAAACAGCAATGCAGGAATGTCAGGAAGCCTTAGAAGGCAGCCCAACAACCAACACCACTGATACACCACTATATAGCCTCCCCTTGCACTGCACACACAGTGACTGGTGTGTTGTGCAGGCCAAATTGCTAGCAGCAAAAGCAGTTTTTTTTTCTTCTCAGCAGGACAAAAAAAAAAATTGGGATTGCTTTTAAAAAAGCAGTTTGCGGAGCAGAGGGTAAACAGCAATGCAGGAATGTCAGGAAGCCTTAGAAGGCAGCCCAACAACCAACACCACTGATACACCACTATATAGCCTCCCCTTGCACTGCACACACAGTGACTGGTGTGTTGTGCAGGCCAAATCGCTAGCAGCAGAAGCAGTTTTTTTGTCTTCTTCCCTGCCTAACGCTCTCCATACAGAATCAGCAGCAACCTCTCCCTATACTAAGATCGGCAGAAGTAAGATGGCGATCGGCGTGCACGCCCTTTTATACCCCCTGTGACGCCCACCAAAGCAAGCCAATCACTTGCATGCCCTTCTGAAAGATGGTGGTGACCCGTGCCTATGTCATCACGTTGCCCACAGTGTCCATGGATCCTGATTGGCTGAAAAAGAGCGCAAAACAAACTTTTGAAACGCGACTTTGGCGCGTAAGTCGCCGACCTCGTGGCCGACCTCATCCTAGGGTCGGGTTTCGTTTCATGAAACCCGACTTTGCCAAAAGTCGGCGACTTTTGAATTTTTTCGACCCGTTTCGCTCAACTCTAGTTGGGGGCCTGCAGGCATATGAGGAGGCCAGGGTGGTAGTTGTGGCGAGGAGCTGTTGTGTTGCCATACCCTGGTACCCCACAAATGAAACACAAAGTTCTGTCTGTTGCATGTCATAGATATAAAGCAGAACACTCACATTAGATTCCAGGGTTCCTTCTGCTTCCGTCATCCCGGCTCCAGATTTACGGTTCTCACAAACAACTCCAGACTCCATGTCCATTCGTAACATTTCAACTTTACTTGACAATAGGCTCTTATTACAGATGTTGCACAATTCACACACAAAGTCCTTCCTGGAGCTTTCCCTGTCTTCTCTGACAACTTCCTTCCTGAAGACACTTATATCCCTGTCTCATCCGACAATCTTTCATGCCCGGCAATCTCTGCCCCTTCCGACAATCTCTGTCTTTCCCAGCAATCTCTGCCCCGCAGTTACTTCCTTCTCTTCTGCGACGTCCGTGCCCCTAGGTCCACCAACTTCCTCCAATTCCTCTTGTCGAGTTTCAAGAGAAAAAGGTAAAAGGTACACTCAGCTCTGCCTAGTCCTTGCCGTAGGCCCCGGTTCCTCCTTGGAATAGTCACCACTTAAGATGGTGACCACTTGCACGCTGCTCAGCCTTGGGTCCCTTCTTGCCTCAGCAATTTCACCCCCACGGTTATCTGACTGCCTTCACTGCTGCATCACCTCTCCATACTAAACAGGAAGTCTCTCACCATAGCTCACTGCTCTGCACTATGCTCATCTGTAACTCCTCCCAGCCTGGAAGACTACTAGTGGCAATCTTCTGTCCCTAACTCTGTTCAAAAGACCTAGCCAATACCCTATATAATAATAAACTCTGGATTTAAAAGTGTGCCATCAAAAGGCTAGTAGTAGACTAAGATTACCTAGCTTTTCATGATATAGAAGAACGTTGACCATCTGAATTCGCAATCTAGCATATTGAACAATAATGGAGTTGCTTCTTTGGTAATTTAGCAATATTAAGAAGGATATACTGGCTCGTCAATTGTCAGTGTCCTAGTTGAATCTGTATGGGTCTTCCCTTGGTCTCTCTAAATTGTACTAATGGTTATCAATACAGGTCCTAAGGGGAGACAACTCTGTACTCTTGCTAGGTCTTAAGTGTTGTACTGTAGGAAGCAGACAGTTCCATTAATCAGGCCTCCGTCCTTGCCATTCACTTGATCGGTGGATTGCATTCCGTTAGTCTGGCCTCTGTGCCTACTGCTCATTATATCAGGTGGTTATATACTGTTGATCAGGCCTCCTTGCCCACTGCACACTCGTTCGGGGATTCTGTATCATTGATCAAGCCTCTGTGCTTCCTGTGCTCACTTAATCTGTACTGGTGATCAGGCCTCCATGCCTGATGCTTACTTGGTTGGCACAATCAGAATATTTTGTTCTTCAGAGAGGTTCTGTCCACTATCTATGACAGTTGCAAGTTCCTAGCTACGTTCTCCTGGGGTTTGGCTGTAAGCTAGAGAAGGTCAAACTCCACATGCAACTTGGTACAAGTCTAGGTTATGACTGACCCACTTCCCGTGCCCCTGGGGCTTTTTTATTTTTTTATCTGCGTAACAGCAGATCAAATGTCTCTCTATAGCTAGTCTCTCCCTTCCTTCTAACCAGTTCTCTTCCTTTTGGTTCTTTGGTGTTTTTAGTTCTTACCCCTATAGTCTCTGGTCACTAGATGACCTAGTCCATCCACAAAAGCTTCACTGTACATTTCTGTTGTATGAGTCACTCACATTCTTACATTAGTGGAGGGTCTGTCAATATCTACTTGCTCTTCATGTGTATTATGGGGTCAGTCAGTCTCTATCCTCCATCCAAGTGCAGTGTGAGGTCTGTCACTTTTTACCTGCACTTCATGTGTAGAATGGGGTTTGTCAATCTCTATCTCTCCATTACGTATAGTATGGGGGTCTGTCATTCACTCCCTCACCATTATTTGTAGTGTGGGGTCTGTAGCTCTTTAAAGCCCCTTCACACATAGCGAGATCGCTAGCGATATCGCTAAAGCATCACCAATTTTGTGACGAAACAGCGATATCGCTAGCGATCTCGCTACATGTGACACTTACCTCTGACCTGGCTCTCCGCTGGATATCGCTGATTGCGCGAGATCGTCCTGGTCCATTTCTCATTGTCGGCTTCCTGCTGGCGCCGACGATCGACTCCATAGACGCGGGTGGAAGACGTCATCCTCTCTGCGTGTGCCAGGTAAGTGACAATCGCCGACCGCTGCTGCATCGCTGGTGAGATCTGCTTGTTTGGCAGCTCACTAGCGACCATTTAGCGATGCACCAGCGATCCTGACCGGGTCATATTGTTGTCAGGATCGCTGGTGCATCGCTAAATGTAACGGGACATTAACTCTTTTCCGATTGTCCTAATGGGTGGATCAGTAGTCATGCTCCTGCCACTTCATTTTGTGCCAAGAATAACATTTCCCATTTCTGCTGATCTGTGCAGGTCCTAGGGATGAGACACCCACTGATCAGCAAGTTATCACCTTCTAAGATCTTGTTTTCTCTGCACAACCAAAGCATATTAAATAGCTAATGGCCAAACATCTGACAGTTATCTCCCCGCCTACGAAGTACTAGAACACTTGGCTGGGTGTTCAAGTATTCTCTACTAGAGAGTAGATAATAGACTCCTCTGTTGGTGGCTTATTTTCATTGAGAACAAAAGGATCAGCCAGCCTGTGAAATTCAGCAGGCAAGATCCTTCCCTCCCCTGAAATCTGTTGAGGGAGAATCAGGAGGCCCCATAAATATTAGTCTGTTCCTTGAACCTGCAGACTTTAGTCTTATGTGTATGGGAACCATTAGTGTACAGGCATTGTCCACTACCTGATGCCCTCTTCTTAATTGCTCCCAGTGTGCACCATAAAATAAACTATACTTCACCCCTGGACTGACGCCATTCATCTGCCTGTGTGCTGGTAAACAATAACACACTGCTGGTAATTAGTTGCAGCCATTACTATTCCTATCTAAGATCATTGGAAGGACCGGCAGGTAAGACTATCTGGACTGTGGTGCTTTTAAAAAGTGCTTATCCAGCAGTGAACACCCCTTTTAAAAGTGGAATTCTGGCACTGCTCATTTCTGCACCTTAGGTGAAAGGTGAAGAAGACATTATGACTAGTAATGAGCAGCTCCCTGAATGTTGGGTCCGTCGGGTTCAGCCAAACTTTTTTTTAACAAAAAGGTGGTTCAGGTACCAGAACAGTACCCAAACTTGAACCCATTCCACATCTGGAGTCCATTTGTCATACTGTCATCTGTGTGATAGTGCGGTAAATACCGGCTTTAATTGGGTGTAAGTTAGCTACCACCAGCAGCTGTGACAGCAGTAAAAAGGTTACAGCTGATCCCAGGTGTCAGCTGATGAGAGCACTACTATTATTTTTTTTTAACTATTTAAATAATTTTCAAGTACTGCGTGGGCTCATTTTTCATAACCAGCCAAGCTAAAGCAGACTTCTGGAAGCAGGTATTCTCAGACCAGGAAGGGGCCATGCATATTTGCCCTCCCCATCCTAGAAATAGGAGCTGGCATGACTTGGGTTTCCCCTCATTTTTTGATAACCAGCCAAGATAAAATTGACAGTGAGGGCTGGTATTCTCTCTTTTTTTTTTTTTTTTTTTTTAACACAGTGTACCAGCCAATCACAGCTATGCCAATACTTGACATACAGTAGCTGTGATTGAGACTTTTAACAAGCTTTGTTCGGGCTACTGAACCCAAACTGTAATGGACTTCCAGAAGTCCATGTTTGGGGTCTGTACACGGACAATATATGTCTGGTACCAACCCTGATTTTTATCGGATTCGGCCATCTCTAATTATGTCTCCACATTCCCACCGAGAAGTGTGTACGATATCTGCTGATCGCACATGTGTCTGACATCATGCACGCATATCTGCAGGTATTAAAAATGCACAAAAGCGGACAGATGGAGTAATGTGGGATCACCCACTAAATGATAAAATGTAATATTTTATTGACATAATTAAAAAAAATATTAAAATAAAAAGAAGTCAGCAAGAGAAATTACAAGATAAGGGACGGCAATGAATTCCAAAAGTATTGTCACTTTTAAGCCAAATACCGGAAAAATATCAGAGCATTCACAGCACACAGGGCCAGTTTTAGGCAAAGAGGGGCCCTGGGCAAAAGTTTAAAATGGGGACCCAAATGCTCATATTTTGCATATCACACAGAAGTATGTCGGTTGCATTTACCTGCTGCTGAATCAAGGCCACTAAACGAGCGTGATCGACAATCTTGAAGTTGTTCGACGCTTGTTTCTCCTCCTCTTTCCACCGGCTGACGAATAATGATATGGACAGAACAATCACTAATAGTGTTGAGCGATACCATTCGATACCGTGAAGTATCGGATCGGACTGATACCCAAAAAGCATCGGGTATCGCCGATTCCGATACCGGAAACCCCATTCAAGTCAATGGGACAGAAATATCGGAATTAAAAGAAACCCTTTCTTTACTTGTACATCCAGTTCGGGAGGGGGGAAGAGTGTGGGCGGTGCGTGGGTGGACACTGTGCATGTGTGTGTGTGCGGACGGGGTCTGTACGGGCCTCTCGGGGGTCTGTGCGGGCCTCTCGGGGGTCTGTGCGGGCCTGCCGGGAGTCTGTGCGGGCCTGCCGGGGGTTGTGTGTGTGCAGGCATCGTCCGTTGCGTCAATCACTGTCGTAGCAGGCATCGCCAGATGGGACTTGTAGTCCCATCGGACGATGCCTGCACACACACACACACACACAACCCCCGGCAGGCCCGCACAGACCCCCGGCAGCCCGCACAGACCCCCGGCAGGCCCGCACAGACCCCCGGCAGGCCCGCACAGACCCCCGGCAGGCCCGCACAGACCCCCGGCAGGCCCGCACAGACCCCCGGCAGGCCCGCACAGACCCCCGGCAGGCCCGCACAGACCCCCGGCAGGCCCGCACAGACCCCCGGCAGCCCGCACAGACCCCCGGCAGGCCCGCACAGACTGCGCATTATGATGTGCACAGACCGCGCATCATAATGACATCATTTTAGCAGCCAATCACAGCCACAACACTGGCTCATTGCATTATGGGAACTTCCGATTCCGGTATCCGATATTGTAAAAATATCGGTACTCGGCATCGGAATTCCGATACAGGGAATATCGGCCGATACCCGAAATTTGCAGTATCGGAATGCTCAACACTAATAACTAATAGATCAATCTGTCCCCATACAGTATCATCATGTTATCAGCAGCATATCTGCGGTTTTCACCAGGCGATGTGCTGACAAAAACAATGAATAAGCAGCATTTTGCTTGTCTAGTATAATACACTCCATAGTCCCCCACATAGTATAATGCACCCCACAGTCCTTCATATAGTGCAATGTGCCCCATAGTCCTCCATATTGTATAATACTCTCTGCATAGTCCTCCATATAGTGTAATACACTCCTCATAGTCCTTCATATAGTATAATATACTCCTCATAGTCATTAATATAGTTTAATACACTCCTCATTGTTCATCATATAGTATAATGCACCCCCATAGTCCTTTATGTAGTACAGTTCACTTCCCATAGTATAATGAATCCCATAGTTCTTCATATAGTATAATGTATTCCCCATAGTCCTTGATACAGTATAATGCAGGTCCAATATAGTACATATAGTATAATGCACTGCCCATAGTCCAATAAAGTATAATGCAGCCACCCCACAAAATATAATGTAGCCACCTCATAGAGTATAATGCAGATCCCCCATATAATATAATGCAGCCCCCATAGAATATAATGTAGCCCCCTCACAGAAAATAGTGCAGCATGCAGCCCCATAATAGAATATAATGTATCCCCCTCATAGAGTATAATGTAGCCCCTCCACAGAATATAATATAATGTAGCCCCTCACAGAGTATAATGCAGCCCCATAATAGAATATAATGTAGCCCCTTCATAGAGTATGATGCAGCCGCCTCGTAGAATATAATGTAGCCCCCCATAGAGTATGATGCAGCCCCCTCGTAGAATATAATAAAGCCCCACAGGCCAGTACTCACTCACTGATATATTAAAAAAGCAAAAACACAATCCTCACCTCCTCCTCGTTCACTGTGCTGCTCCATGCTCTACTCTGGTCTCAGCAGCTTCACTGCCTGACACACAATGGGTACGCGATGCCATCGCGTACCTGCAGTGTCAGAGGCAGAGTACACTCGAACTTCCATGGGTCCACTCATCCCTACTCATAATCTCTCATTAGATCAAGTAAAAAGGCTGGTAAATGACACATCTGTGTGTCACAGTCTGTCTCCTGTCCTGAACGTGACAGCCTCCTGGGCACATATGAAGCTGTGAGCTTCAAGTCAGGAGGCTTGCATAAAGTCCGTTCATCAAGGTCCGTGCTTGGCCTGTGACAGATAGCTCTATTTCTTTTTTTAATGCATGATCTGCAAAAAAAAACGGACATGTGAATAGACCCTTAGAATTTAAAAGGAATCTGCCATTTAAGTAAAACCCTCGAATAACCTGCAGATATAGGGTTAATCTGCAGGTTAATAGTGTTCTGAAGCCGTGAGGCCACCACACTAAGAGCCCCGCTAAAGGGAAGAAATGAACTTTATTCCTCTCGGCAGCCTCAGGTTTTGATTTATAAGGATGGTTTGGAACAGTTTCAGTCACTGCTCAGGGAATAGTGAATGGTGGCTGTAATCGTCCCCCCAGTACTGACTGACAGCCAACTCTAATGCTGAGCCAGCTGTCAGTCAGTCGCTGTTCACTATGTACTGGGTAGTGACTGAAGCCCCGCCGACCCACCAATATGTCTGAAAGTTCAGCGCTGCTGGGAGGAATTATTATATCTCTCCCTAAAGAAGGCAGCTCCAAAACGTGCATTTATAGTATGTAGAATCATATTAATGTTATACCGCACTTCATCTTCTATTGATGGGCTGTCGATCAATATTATAATTATGCACTTTGCTTCTTATACCCTGATCCATATGATTCTTTCCAAGTATTGTGTAATACATATTAAACTGAGACTTGCTTGTCCAGCATACCACCTGATGTATTATGAATATGCACGTAATTGTTTCATATCTTGCAATTACATCATTCTGCATTTATGTTCCATTCCATTAAAATATTAGCACTACATATTACATATTGTTCTATACTGCCCCAGCCTATTTTGACCTTAATGACCAGACCATTTTTTGCAATTCTGACCAGTGTCTCTTTATGAGGTAGTAACTCAGGAACGCTTCAATGCATCCTAGCGATTCCGAGAATGTTTTTTCATGACATATTGGGCTTCATGTTAGTGGTAAATTTAGGTAGATAAATTTTGCATTTATTTGTGAAAAAAATGGAAATTTGCAAAAATTTTGAAAATGTTGCAATTTTCAAATTTTGAATTTTTATTCTGTTAAACCAGAGAGTTATGTGACAAAACATAGTTAATAAATAACATTTCCCACATGTCTACTTTACCTCAGCACAATTTTGGAACCCAAATTTTTGTTTTTTAGGAAGTTATAAGGGTTAGGCTAGTTTCACACTAGCGTTTATTCCACGCAGCGCACGGCGCCACTAAGCCCCGCCCCCTGCCTGCCCCATCCGGTCATCGCCGCCTACTATTGCACATGGACGCTTGCGATCTGCGCACCCTATCTTTAGCATAGGATGCGCAGATCGTGCGCTGGCCATGCGCTAGTAGGATTTTGGCGTGCACTGCGCACTTTTGAAGGTGCACCAAAATGCAACATGCTGCGTTCAGCGCACATGGGCGCACCTTCAAAAGTGCGCAGTGCACGCCAAAATCCTACTAGCGCATGGCCAGCGCACGATCTGCGCATCCTATGCTAAAGATAGGGTGCGCAGATCGCAAGCGTCCATCTTTAGCATAGGATGCGCAGATCGTGCGCTGGCCATGCGCTAGTAGGATTTTGGCGTGCACTGCGCACTTTTGAAGGTGCACCAAAATGCAACATGCTGCGTTCAGCGCACATGGGCGCACCTTCAAAAGTGCGCAGTGCACGCCAAAATCCTACTAGCGCACGGCTAGCGCGCGATCTGCGCACCCTATGCTAAAGATAGGGTGCGCAGATCGCAAGCGTCCATGTGCGATAGTAGGCGGAGATGACCGGATGGGGTGGGCAGGGAGCCGGCAGGAGGCGGGGCTTAGCGGCGCCGTGCGCTGCGTGGAATAAACGCTAGTGTGAAACTAGCCTTAAAAGTTGACCAGTGATTTCTCATTTTTACAACAAATTTACAAAACCATTTTTTTTTAGGAGCCACCTGACATTTGAAGTCACTTTGAGAGCTCTATATGGCAGAAAATACCCAAAAGTGACACCATTATAAAAACTGCACCCCTCAAGCTACTCAAAACTACATTCAAGAAGATTATTAACCCTTCAGGTGCATCACAGGAACTAAAGCAACGTCGAAGGAAAAAATGGACATTTTAATTTTTCCAACAAAAAATTTTCTTTTAGCATCAATTTTTTCATTTTCACATGGGCATCAGGATTAAATGGATCCTAAAATTTGTTGGGCAATTTCTCCTGAGTACACCGATACCTCATATGTGGTCATAAGCTACTGTTTGGGAGCACAGCAGGGCTCAGAAGGGAAGGAGCGCCATTAGACTTTTTGAATGGAAAATATGCTGGAATATTTAGCGGTTGCCATGTCGCGTTTGGAGAGCACCTGTGCGCCTAAACATTGGATCTCCCCCACAGGTGACCCCATTTTGGAAACTAGACCCTACAAGGAACTTATCTAGATGCATAATGAGCACTTTGAACCCCCAGGTGCTTCACAAATTGATCCGTAAAATAAAAAGTATTTTTTTTCAAACATTTTCTTTTAGCCTCAGTTTTTTCATTTTCACATGAACAGTAGAAACCCCCCTAAAATTTGTTGGGCAATTTCTCCTGAGTACACCGATACCTTATATGTGGTCATAAACCACTGTTTGGGTGCACGGCAGAGCCTGGAAGGGAAGGAGCGCCATTTGACTTTTTGAATGGAAAATTAGCTCCAATTGTTAGCGGACACCATGTCGCGTTTGGAGAGCCCCTGTGCACTTAAACATTGGAGCTTCCCCACAAGTGACCCCATTTTGGAAACTAGAACCCCCAAGGAGCTTATCTAGATGCGTAGTGAGCACTTTGAACCCCAAGTGTTTCACAGAACTTTATAACGCAGAGCCATGAAAATAAAAAATGTTTTTTCCTCAAAAATGATTTTATAGCCCGCTATTTTTTATTATATATATATATATATATATATATATATATATATATATATATATATATATATATATATATACACACACATACACTATATATATTTATATATATAGACCCCGGAAGGAACTTATCTAGATGTGTGGTGAGCACACAGTGAGCACTTTGAACCCCCAAGTGCTTCACAGAAGTTTATAACACAGAGCAGTGAAAATGAAAAATCGTTTTTTTCCTCAAAAATGATTTTATAGCCCGCTATTTTTTATTTTCACAAGGCTAACAGGAGAAATTGGACCACAAAAGTTGTTGTGCAATTTGTCCTGAGTATACCGATGCCCTATGTGTTGGGGGAACCACTGTTTGGAAGCATGGGAGAGCTCAGAAGGGAAGGAGCGCCATTTTGGAATGCAGACTTTGATAGAATGTTCTGCGGGCATCATGTTGCGTTTGCAGAGCCCCTGATGTGCTTAAACAGTAGAAACCCCCCACAAGTGACCCCAGTTTGGAAACTAGAACCCCCAAAGAGCTTATCTAGATGTGTAGTGAGCACTTTGAACACCAAGTGCCTCACAGAAATTTATAACGCAGAGCCATGAAAATAAAAAATGTTTTTTCCTCAAAAATGATTTTTTAGCCCGCAATTTTTTTATTTTCACAATGGTAACAGGAGAAATTGCACCCCGAAAATTGTTGTCCAGTTTGTCCTGAGTTACCCCATATTTGGCGGGAAACCACTGTTTGGGTATATGTCGGGGCTCGGAAGGGAAGCAGTGATGTTTTGAAATGCCAAATTGATAGAATGGTCTGCGGGCCTCATGTTACGTTTGCAGAGCCCCTGATGTACCTAAACAGTGGAAACCCCCCACCAGTGACCCCATTTTGGAAATTAGACCACCCAAGGAACTAATCAAGATCTGTGGTGAGCACTTTGAACCCCAAAGTACTTCACAGAAGTTTTTAACGCGGAGCCATGAAAATCAAAAAAAAATTTTTCCTCAAAAATGATTTTTAGCCCACTATTTTTTATTTTTACAAGGGTAACAGGATAAATTGGACCACAAAACTTGCTGTTGTCCAGTTTGTCCTGAGTACTCTGGTACCCCGTATGTGGGGGGGACCACTGTTTGGGCACACATTGGGGATCGGAAGGGAAGTAGTAATGTTTTGAAATGCCGACTTGATGGAATGGTCTGAGGGTGTCATGTTACGTTTGCAGAGCCCCTGATGTAACAGTGGAAACCCCCCACATGTGACCCCATTTTGAAAACTAGACCACCCAAGGAACTAAATCTAGATGTGTGGTGAGCACTTTGAACCCCTAAGTGCTTCACAGAACACACCCCTAACCCTAATTCCATCCCTAATCATAACCCTAAACACAACCCTAACCCCAGCACACCCCTAACCCTAATCCCAACTCTAACCCTAACCACAAGTCTAACCCTAATCCCAACCCCAACCCACCCCTAACCCTAATTCCAACCCTAATCCCAACCCTAATTCCAACCCTAACCCTAATCCCAACTGTACCCTATTCCAACCGTAACCCTAATTCCAACCCTAACCCTTATTCCAACCCTAACCCTAATTCTAACCCTAACCCTATTTCTAACCCTAACCCTAATTCCAATCCTAACTCTAATTTTAATCCTAACCCTAACCCTAATGGAAAAATAAAACTAAAAATATTTTCTTTATTTTATTACTTGTCCCTACATATGGGGGTGATAAGGGGGAGTGGTGATTTACTTTTTTTTATTTTGATCACTGTGAGAGTTTATCACAGTGATCAGAATAAATGAATGAATCTGCAACATTGCAGAGTCGAGTGGGCGCACTGTGCATGCACCCACCATTTTCCAAGATGGCAGCGCCCATAATCCGAGACGGCGGGACACCGGGATTGCCAGAGGAACGTCGGAGGCACCGTGGAGGGTGAGGAGGGGATCGGAAGGCGGGGGAGAGGAGGGAAGGGGGGGCAGATTATGACGGTGGCTGCTGATCGGTGCCATAAGTCGGTGGCGGCAGCTAATCGGCGCCGTCAGTCGTGGGGGGGGGTCTGATCCGTGTCTCCAGCCATGGCAGATGCTATTGCAGCATCGGCGATGGCTGGATTTTAATATTTCACCAAATTTCATTGGTGAAATATTACAATCGCTCTGGTTGGCTGTTTCACTTTTAACAGCCAATCATAGCGATCGTAGGCACGTGGGGGCTTAACCACACCCCCTGGGGTTAACTATGAAGGGTCCTCTGTGTGCGGGTCAGGTGACCTTTCAGTCAAGCAAAAAAGGAAGTACACTGTAGCGCCATAACATGCAAATATGAAAAATGAATTGCATTACTGCATTAGAAATATGAAAAATTGAGAAAGTTTAGCGCATAAAATGGCCAAGTTATGTGTACCTGGAAGCCACGTTAAGGCATTTCTCATTTTCCAGGTCCCTGTCTATGCCAATCCTCACTAAGACTGAAGTGTCAATCTGAATGGGAACCTATGAAAAATCCTCTGTTTAGACTGAAGTCTATATCTGTGGAGGGGAAGTGGCCATGCTTTGATTAAAAATGCCTGTGGCTAACAGGTGGAGTGCTCAGTCAGAAGGTAAATGAATACAAATTTCAAAAACTGACTGTCACATCCAAGCATAAACATTGTGTGAACAGGTTCTTTGTGACCCCGGTCACCCAACCCGCAGGGGGCAATCAATTCATGACGCCACATAGGCGTCATGGGTCATATTGGCATGACTTTTCATGATGCCTATGTGGCGTCAAAGGTTGGGAAGGGGTTAAAAATCCCATATTTTCAATTTCAAACATGTTAAATGATAAAATAAAAAAGTATTTTCTCATTTAAAGTGAATTTGTCAGCAATTTTTGCTATGTAATCAGAGGACAGCCTGAGTTAGGGGTTAAAACACAGATTTCAACTATGTGTCATATGTCAGGCTGTGCATAAGTGTTTGCTTACAATGAACAATATTTAGAATTGAGAGTTCTCAGTGGTTGATACCTTTTAATGGCTAACTGAAAAGATGGTAACACATTGCAAGCTTTCGAGACTACTCAGGTCCCTTCATCGGGCTAGACTAATACAAAATCTGAAGTCACATACTTATACACATCTGTGATTCTTCAGATGTTGTATTAGTCTAGCCCGATGAAGGGACCTGAGTAGTCTCGAAAGCTTGCAATGTGTTACCATCTTTTCAGTTAGCCATTAAAAGGTATCAACTACTGAGGACTCTCAATTCTGAATATTCTTTTATCCACTGGCTAACACGGTACAAAGATATATATCTTTCCTGTACTTACAATGAAGGTTTTATCATTACTGCCACCTCCTGGTCCGGTTCCCCACCTACTGTGATAAGCAGCTCTTAGCAGGAAAACCGCAGTTGAAAAAAGCGAGTTTATGCAGTGTTTTTACCTTGCTTTTGCCACTCTGCTGCCTGCATTTTTGCTGCATTTTTGACTGACTTGAGTGAAGTCAATGGTGAAAAACTCAGGGCAAAAATGCACAGAGAGTTGACATGAGGCAGATTGTTTTCTACACCAAGTCTGTAAGCCAAAATACTCAATGTGTGCATGACACATCAGGTTTCTCATTCACTTTGCTGGCATTAGGTTTGCTTCAGGTTTATCTAGAAAATCTACCAGGAAAAAAACGCACCAAATCAGCAACAAGTGCACACAGACTTAAAAGGGATCATTCAGTGGCTAAAATATTTTGTCAAAGAGTCTCTACACTTTTCGTGATATTGGATCCACTAGGTGGTCCTATAAGTGATTGACAGTTTTCTCTAACTGCACACGTAAATAAAAGGAAGCTGTCAGTCACTGATAGGACTGCCCAGTCGATCCAAAATACCAGAAAGAGCAGAGAAATACATGAATAAAACAGGTTATCCTGAATATTTTCTCACAAAATGTGGTGCTCTTGAGGGTTCAGTTGCCACAGAGGTACTGCACCTCATCCAGAGGTGTGGTATTCCGCTCTCAGGTAAGGAGGGGGCACCACACAGAGCTCACATACTTGCATCCAACACCAGACCTCTCAGGCTCAGGGAGTGACTAGGCAGAGGGTGTGGGTGGAGAAAGCAGCAGGACAGCTGAAGGAAGTGACAGTTGGAGGGAAAGGGTTCAGTTGGTGCTGGGGATTTGAGCAGTGAGGAGCTCAGCCCTGTGGAGTGAAAGAGTTCAGTTGGTGCTGGGGATTTGAGCAGTGAGGAGCTCAGCCCTGGACAAGCAGACAGCGGAAAGTGGGAAAGGAAAGACAGAAGAACAGAATGATAAGCTTCAGTGGAAGATAGGAAGAAGTGGTCCTAGGGGCACGGGTAGTGAGGAATCCACCCGTGGGGCCCGTATCCATGCCGACTGCAGTCAGGTGAATGGACCAGGTCAAAATTAGGGGACCAGCCCCAGTCTAGAGGAGAAACTGAGGACTCAGCTAGCTAACCGGAGGCTGCAGTATCTGTACTTGCTACGGCCAAATCTGCACACATATGCTGAAAAGCAGCCATATAGGATCCAGGGGACCTAGAGCATGTCGCCCGACAAGATCCAAGGCTTGGGACATGGTGTGGCAGGCGCAAGGCAGAAGAGGAGGTAGCCAGCGCAGTGAGATGGCCAGGAAAGGAACATCTGAAGGGGGTTCTGACACAGTGTACCCCAAATTACCTGAGAGTTGGCTGGATCACCAACCTGGAGGACACAGCACCCCGGCTGGGGATTGCAATGTCAAACTGTGAGTAAAGTGTGACGACTGCACACCGCTGTGTCCTCAGATTACTTGATGTGTCACCTACCTTGCAACACAACCACTATCATCATCATTTACAACTATAGCTGCCCTGGGACTAAGCTCTACCTGTGGAGAGCTGTATCAACTCTGCTGCATTACCATCAGCCCCAGCGGTCTCTTTAAGCAGCGTCGGCTAACACCTACTGTATACTGCCGAGTACCACAGGGGGCATCACAAACTATCTTTCATAAACTTTATTTCCCCTTTAATCATCATTTTTTATTGGAGGCCCAGGGCCACGGACCGGGTCACTGCAGCCGGCCCGTGACACATTCCCTTAAGAACCGGCCCGGTACCGAGTATCCCCACGGCCCTGGCGGGGGCTCCAAAAACTCCATATCACTACACTACATCTGCTCAGCTCCCCCTGCTCTGTAACACCGTGTTCTGCAGATGGGACTAAATTTTCATGGTGACAGGTTCCCTTTCATGAGCCACCAGCTTGCTATCCTTGTATCTTACATTATAATCTCCATGTTGTGGTCATTTATCCGGAGTAACTAGACTATGTTATATTATGAGTACAGTATGTAGACTGCTTATGACATCTATAGATACTCGTGTTGATAGAGCTGTGGTGCAGCTGCACGTTCCAGACAAGACACAGATCTCCATCACAGCTGGAGACGCAGACTGGCCAAGTCTGATGAAGACCAAAGTGCTGCTCATCATTTATTAACCCAAGTTATATTAGATAAATTTACCATTGACACAGCTTGACTCTTATAATAAAGAACATATGTGAGAGGACTATGTTTTGTATGGAATAGTTTGTGCACCCTGCCACTTCTGCTTTTAGTCTTCTGTGCAGTGACAGATAAATGAAAACTTTCACTGGACTTTCTGAGTCCTGAAGTGTAGTGTTCTGTGTAAGCCCATACTATAGGGGTGATAGTGAAGGATCATCCATCATATTCCACTGACATGATACATATTATTGCCTCCACCGTCTCCGCTTGCACATTAAAGTTAAACCCTGCTGTTTACCAGACATGTCAGATGGAGTTGGATTTCTGAGTCTTGTCTTTCCTTCAATTTGGCATCAGCTGTTATGGAGTCATATTCATGTTTAGTTATACTTGGCGCCACAAGGCATATATACCGCCTAACCATACACATGAAAACAAACAGGCAATTAGCTCTAAGCAGAGGTGCCAACATAATGATTGCATTCAACTGTGGAATAGTCACATGTCAGCATCACGTCAGAAATGTCAAATCTCTGGATACAATAAAAGTAGATAAAAGGAAAAAAAAAAGATACTCACTGTGTGCACCAAGACATGCAGACATTGGATATATAAATTTAAACTGCATTACTACTATACAGACTGTACATATAAAAATTGAGGTACTTATAGGTAATCGGTCATCCACTTTTTGATATATAATCTGAGAGCAGCATGATGAAGGTGCTGAGAGCCTGATTCCAGCGATGTGTCACTTACGGAGCTGTAAGTTGCTGTTTAAAAAAATCAGCGTTTCATCAGCAGGATCTTATCTCTAGTGAAGGCAAAATATGTGAACAGAGGCAAGAAAATCAAAAAAGACACAACCCTTTGTGACAAAAAGAAACAGAAATAATTGACCCTTTTGAAACAGATTATTTCTAGTGTGACATTTCGGCTTCATAGAGCCTTTCTCAAGCACAAATCTGTATAGAAAATAAAAATATTAATATATAACAGCGACAATGTCATAGGTCACTTGTCTAAGGTTACATGCGTATTGAGATCCAATAATCAAATTAACCAAAAAAACGATATAAAGATCTACCAGAATGTGTTTAGGTGATATGAACAATAGACATAAATGAAATAGATTGACGCACTTACAATTGTTATGTAGGATCAACTGAATATAAAGTATAGTAATGCATATCATATGGACACCAACAATAACAAGGGAAAGATCCTTAATTCCTAATAAATGTGTTTGAGGATCTCGGTTTTACTCTGGTCACTCACATTTTAAGGCATTGTTAACAAAATGACCTGGGGGAAGGGTCATAGACTACAGCTACTGATTACTGACTGTGCACATGTGCTCAGGTGATTGTACTGAAAATCCCAAAGGGATGAAAGAGGAACAGATATTGCCTGGAAGATAATAGTATAATTATAAATAAAGGTAACCATATAGAAAAGGGCAACGACGTTATAATAAAAAAAGGTCACTATGATGTACATTATAAAGATGATCGTTAGATTACATGACGTGAGACACCAAACTATATGCTCAGTCCCCATTTACCTGTAATACGGTTGCATGTGCCCGTGCCAGCCTCTGGTACACCAGGGGGGGTCACTAACGCCGTTATTTATACTGTGTGTTCCTAGTGCTTCCTGTATACAGGATGAGCGCTTCCTGTGTTTCGTGAGAGAGCATTTCCGGTTTACGTGCACTTGCGCACATGTAAGGTAAGGCTAGTTTCACATTTGCGTTTAAGGCCGCAGCACCGGCCTGCGCACGGCCGCCGCTAAGCCCCGCCCCCTGCCGTGCTTCCACCAGTAGCTCCGCCTACGGGCCCATGACGCTGCATGCGTCCTGCGTCCCCCATCTTTAGCACTGGGGACGCAGGCCGTGCGCAGGTATGCATTTGGCGGTGCATGCGTCCTTTTGACGCTGCGCCGAGCGCACCAAATTGCAACCTGTTGCGTTTGGCGGTGGTCGGCGCAGCGTCAAAAGGACGCATGCGCCGCCAAATGCATACCTGCGCATGGCCTGCGTCCCCAGTGCTAAAGATAGGGGACGCAGGACGCATGCAGCGTCATGGGCCCGTAGGCGGAGCTACTGGTGGAGGCACGGCAGGGGGCGGGGCTTAGCGGCGGTCGTGCGCAGGCCGGCGCTACAGCCTTAAACGCAAATGTGAAACCACCCTAAATTCTAGCATCGGAGCACGCATGCGTGAAGCCAAAGATATACCAGTGGTGGGCAGAAAGCAGCCAATCAGATAAATGGCAGGTAGGATTCAGTGGAAAGTGGAAACAGCCTAAAGCCTCTTTCACATGTTTGTTTATCAGGTTCATGCGGTATCCCTTTTTCACAGATATCAATCTGTGAAAAAAAAGGATGCCATACACAGGTCTGTGTATTTACACGGACTCTGTGTCTGTAAGAACCACATGGACACATTCATTTTTTATCAGCAGCACAGATAAAAAACGCCAATACAAGTCTATGAATCTGTGTAAAAAAAGTCCAAGCACACAGATGGCATCCGTGTATCATCCGTGTGTTGTAAGTGTTTAGCATTGCAAAGTATAGGAGAACCTTTGTAACTGATTTTTCTTAAGCCATACTGGAAAAAAGACAGATGGCACCCTGATGACACATGCATGACAAACTGATCCAAAACACTGATGACACCGGTACCGATATTATTTAAAGGGGGCTATCACTGCTGCAAGAGTGCTCAGCAAACCACGTAAGCAGTCACTACCTCCAATTTTATACTGCAAGAATCAAATTTGACCAGAACCTCCTAATAAGAGATGAGAGAATCTATTCACAGGACTCCAATCCATCAGGCAGGCCTGTAATCTGTGACCACTGGACGCGAGCCCTGCAAATCTCCCCGTGTCTCAGCTTTTTTTTTTTTTTTAACCGGTCTGGCGCGACAACGCATGTGCACCAACCCGCAAAGATGATGTTGGCTGATGTTAGCCTGGCTAATCAAAAGAAAAGTCAGGAATTCCAGAAGATAAAGAGATTTGTAGGGTTCCCATGCAGCGGTCACAGATTACTGACCAATCGATTGGAGCTATGCAAATTGATTCTCCCATCTCTATTACTAACAGAGTAACGCAAATGTGAACAGGTGCCAGCTGCTATGGCTGCATTCTATACAAACCAAATAATACAGCAGCTTTCTGTAAGCCCTAAAGGTATAGGCAAACATTGAACATTTGCATTTCAAATTGAATTACTGCTGTTTAAAATTCATATTCAACGTTTGCATATTTCTTGGCTCATATGTGGCGCCCTCAGGAGTATGGTCGCCACAGTGGCTTTGCCTTCCTCCAGGGGAGGGTAATGCCAGGCTTGGAGGCAATGATGGCTCTCTCTCGCAGTCAATCCATACATGCAACACAGTTCCACTCCAGGCCAGCAGGGGGAACTCTGAACCGGGATTAAGGGGAGAAGTGCTCTCTGAGGGCCAAGAGGAAGGAGTGGTCAGTTAGTCTGCGGAGTGTGAAGTGTGCAGACATGTAGAGAGAAGCTGGAGGTTGAGCTAGGAAAGGAGAGCTCCCTCACAGTGAGCGCATGAACTGGAGCCTGGTCTCCACGGTTGTACGGATACTAACGGTCCTACAGCAGATACCAGAGGAGTAGGAGGCTGTAAATGCCCTACTCCCATCTAAGACTTGAGGGCACAACAGCAGCTTAGATAGAGAGCCGGGACTCAGGAAAAAGGAGCCCCCGAGAGAGGCTACAGCTGTCTGCCGTGCAAGTAAGGTTCTTGAGAACAACTGACAGGAGGAACTTCAGTGTAACTCAGTACTAGGAGTACTTCATTCACACAAGCACTAGGAAGGAGACTACACAGCCCATCTGCTGAGAGAGAATCCCTGAGTTGCTTCCAGGCTAGCCTGCTCTGTTACCATCTGTAATCAGGTCTCTGAACTGCAGTTATCAAGTAAAGGTACAGAAATTGCACCCCGCTGTGTCTTGTCTGCTTCCTACCCTTACGGCACTGCTACATCCCCGTGCCAACCACCTCTACACTGCCCTGGGACTATAGCTTCACCTGTGGGGAGCTATTACATCCTTGCTGCACCCTACCATCAGTCCCAGCAGATCTGCATGCAGCGTCGGCTTAACACCTCCCTTGCCAAGCACAACAGGTGGCGTCACGAACTATTCCATTCCATTAACTACATTGCCCCATTACTTCGGCGCCCAGGGCCACGGACCAGGTCACCTCTGCTGTGACACATTCCCCTGACACCGGCCCGGTGCTGAGTACCCCACAGGCCTGGGAGGGCGACCCATATACACAGTATGCTTATGCTCTATTTGGTACCTATCCATTTATCTTCCTCATTTATTGTCTGTGGGGTTGCTAGTTCTAAAGATCTACTTGCCCGATTCCTGGATCTCATGTTGCCCATGTGGTCTCCATATGGACAGCAAAGGCTGACGTGGAGCAATAGAGGCTGGAATGGAGGATTATCTTTACAGCAATTAGTCCAATTTTGTCTTGGACTCAGTGATAACCAGATATTGGTCTCGAGACCATATAGGCAGTGCCACTATGAGGCCATCATAAGGGAATCTCTTACAGGTCCTACTCCCAGTTGTATGTCCATTTCTAGGCTGCATGTTGCTCATGCTATAGTGTACATGTAATAGGTGTGCTACCATGGCCAGCAGCGTGTAGGAACTTGTTTCCCCATCAAGCACATTTGGACCGTCGCTAGCCATCACTTGCAAATGCAGCTGCCAGCATTGGATCTTGATGATTTACATGCGCAAGTCAGTGAGGCACAGCAATCCTTAGACAACTATTAATAACCTAATTGGTAACAGAAAAGGTGTGTTAGTACGTATAATTCTGTGTGAGACGTTTTTAAAGAATGTGTTTTGATCTTTTACATATAAATAGTATGTCTGTTGATCCTGAGAATTCTATAAGTCCACAACTTTTCTCTTTTGATGTTGCAAGTTCATTATTGAGGCATGTATATCGCAGCACAGCTATTGCCACTCATGTTAAATGAAGCAGTTCACTATTGACATACTTGTTCTTCTTGCTTTCATCTTTATCTCTATCTGTCTGTCTTTCTATCTGTATTTCTTTATCTGTGCCATCTATAGTAAATGGAACAATTAACATATATCATTATAGGTAGATGTATATTTTTGATTTATGCTATACAGCATTCAAGTACAGTATATTATCTATCTAGGAGATAAAAAATGGAGGCAGCACACTAGTTTAAAGATGAAAAAAGTGCTATTTAATAGGCCAAAATGGTGTCGTTGCAGCTCTAAGTGTGAGCCTTTCTCAAGCAACAATCAAGTGTTAGTGCCCACCTTTTATAAGTGTAGACATTTACATAATTAGTTAATAAAATATTTAAAAATTAGGAAACACCACTCAACATAGGACATCATATTCAAAGAATGTATAACCGTGCATGATCATGATTACATACTCAGTGCAGTATGGTGCATAAAGGGCAGTGAAGATACAGGCGTTGGACAAAATAATGGAAACACCTGGAAACATCAACAAAAGTTAGTTTAATATGGTGTAGGTCCACCTTTTGCAGCGATTACAGCCTCAATTCTCCGAGGTATGGATTCATACAAGGTGTGAATTGTTTCCAAAGGAATTTTAGCCCATTCTTCAGTTCAAACACCCTCCAGTTCTTTGAGCGACGATGGCGGCGGAAATCGACATCTAACTTGAATCTCTAAAATCGACGATAAATGCTCAATAATGTTGAGGTCTGGGGATTGTGGGGGCCAGATGAGATGCTCAACTTCATTAGAATGTTCCTCGTGCCATGCTTTAACGATTCTAGCTGTATGAATTGGTGCATTATCATCCTGAAAGATGGCGATCCCCTCCGGGAACAGTGCTTAAACCATAGGATGCACTTGGTCGCCCAAAATGCCTAAATAATTGCGGCTGTTAATTCTTCCATGAAGGGATATCATTGGCCTGGTGTATCTCCACAAAATAGCACCCCAGACCATCACAGAACCTCCGCCATGTTTTATGGTTGGGAGAAGGCAGTCTGGATGGAATGCTTCTTTCGGCTGTCTCCAAAAGTACACTCGGCCGGAGGTCGGAAATAGGGTAAATGATGATTCGTCTGAAAATGTCACATGTTTCCACTGCTCGAGGGACCAATTCTGGAGGTTTCTACACCACTCTAAACGCTTGGAAACATTTGTCATTGAGAGCAGAGGTTTTCGAATTGCAGCTCTTCCGTGGGATCCAGATTTGTACAGCTCCCGACGAACAGTTTTCGTGGAAACTAGGTTCTGTAGGTGTTCATTGAGCTCAGCAGTGATTTTCGGAGCAGTGGTCTTGCAATCCTCTCTCACAATTCGCTTTAGAGTTCAACGGTCTCTCTCAGTCAACTTCGACTTTTGGCCGGACCTGTGCTTTGCTGCGGACGTTTTTTCTTCTCTTTCAAACGCAGTCATTACTTTGGAGACTGTACCTCTTGACACGCCAAGCATTCGGGCACTTTCTGTTACACTAGCGCCTGCCATACGAGCACCAACAATTTGGCCTCTTTGAAAATCCGAGAGGTCTGCCATTGGTATCAGGTTCTCATCAATGTTCTTACAATTCTGCAAAGCAAACAGTTAATTTACATACACATCACACAAATAATCAACTACAAAACATTACCATATGTCACGGTTAGCATGTTTGAAGATTTTGATGCCAAAATGTTAGGTGTTTCCATTTTTTTGTCCAACCCCTGTATGTTAAAAGGTTCCACTTTCCAACATCCTGAAACTCATGAAACATATACGGTCAATCACTACTTGACGTGTACGTGGGAGTATGTCATCTGCTGATAATGCACTGCTATACATTCTATGAATATGATGTTTCCTAATTTTTATATATTTTATTAACCAATTATGGTATGTAAATGTAGACACCTATAAAAAGTGATTGTTGCTTGAGAACGGCTCACAATTAGAGCCGAATAGTCTCCATTTTGGGCTATTAAATAGCACTTTTTTTTACCTTTAAACTGGTGTGCTGCCTCCATTTGTTGTCTCCTATGGAGAAAGTTTGGTATTTACCTAGAGGGCACCACAGCCAGAAACACAGTCGCTGCTTCTTTTTTTGTCTTTTTTCATATATATCTATAATCTATTTATGCATCTATCATATTTTCCAACTGTCAATTTATTTTGCATTTTCAACATCATACAATGGAAAATTGATTTCATATGTGAGTTTATCGTGAAATTTTATGGGTAAAATGACCCCAAGCTGTTAGTGAACATGTCTATATTAAACCTCCGTCACGCAGCGCGTAACGGATCCGTCAGACACCTTCTATCATTACCAGTCTACTGCCAAACATCACTCATGACCAACGTTTTATTTCTTCTCATTTCATTGTGTAAGTGCTCATCTTTGATTCGTGGTACGTGTTCCAAATTAGGACTTTTTTTGTTAGTAAAATACATAGAAGCTGCTATCATAACAATCCCAGGCTTGGCCGAGGCACAAGATACACCATTTAGTGTATTTATTTAGGCATTTAGTCTGTAAATGTTCATGTGGTTTTGATTCGGCAAAGTAAAGCCAGCAAGACTTTTCTTATTTCTCCAATAACTGCAGATAGTTACTCCTATATTGCAGCTATTAACGTAGTCGAGCAATATTTGAGTTATTTAATGATTGGAGACACGATTAACCGTTAATGTGATGCGGTCATGGAGCAGAAATCTCCTTCCTTTCCGTGCAGGATTGGAACGTTTTCGTTGAGATGAGTGTAGATGCTCTTTGTGGATGGTTGGAGCTCATGATACGAAGACAAGCGGCACTTCATAGGCGCTGCTCATCTCCTACTGCAAAAGTAGGGTGTCACATATCGGTTCTGTAGAACGCTCCTCCTCCTGTGCCCACACAAGCAAAGCTTTCAACTTTCTTTAATCCCTTCTAGACACAATCATTTGTCATATATATTATATTTGTTTTGATATTAGAGTTCATGTTTTTTCCCATCAACACTGGAGCAATAGGGTATGTTTCATTGTAGAACAAGTTGTATTTTATATTGATCACATTTAATATACCATAAAATACAAAGAAAAGCTTAAAAAAGGTTTAGTGGAATGGAGAAAAAACAATAATCCATTGTTTATAGGGATTTTTTGTAAAAAAAAAAAAAAAAATGCATTAATTGTGCAATAAGAAAATATATGTTTTTGTCATATTTTGCTACCAGAACAAATTTGTTTTGCTTCATCATATTCTAAGAGCCATTTTTAGTTTTTCCACCTATGGCATGGTGTAAGGCAATGTTCTCAAACTCCTGAAGAGCTACCATGAGCTCAAGTTTTCAGGATTTCCCTAGTATTTTGCAGGTGACGGAATTATTGCCCATGTGCGTGATACAATTATCCCCTGGAAATACTAATTAAATCCTGAAAACATGACCTGTTGAATGGGCAAAACGTTATGTAATGTAATTAAAAAGTAGTGCATTCTTTTTATATATTTTTTAGCAGTTTATATTTATTTTTTTAGGCCAACTCAAGTACTTGAACATGCGTTGGTCTGACTTATTGCATTCAAAGACCACTGTAAGAACCAGGTGGCACTCATTACGGGTAGAAGAAAGGCGATTCCGGCAGCTAAATAGGAAAGGGTTCTTCACAGTTAGAGCAGTCAGACTGTGGAATGTCCTACCACAAGAGGTAATAATGGCAGACACTATAACAGCTTTTAAAAAAGGGCTGGATCATTCCCTCAATACAAAACATTGTGCGTTATCATTAATTTAGTGACAAAATGCATAATTGATGGGGAAAGGTTGAACTTGATGGACCTAGGACTTTTCTGCTAATCAATGCCTCTGAAAAGAGTACAAATAACGAAGACTATGGGGTTTTTCTTAGGCTCCAGGTTGAAATAACCAATTATTGGCACCTCTCGAAGTGATAGGACAACAGAGTCCCTGCCCTTAGTCTGACCTCTTAGATGCCTTGACCATTATTGGTTGCAGCAACTGAAGGAGTTAAACCTTCGTTTTAGCTGAAGTTATTTCCTTAAGTGTGCCTGATCTTACAGAGGAGGTCGAGAAGAGATTAAGAAGAGATGTCCAACAACTGAGTGATATAAAATAACTGAGATAAATGGCATTAATATAGCCTTTAAACCTATGTGATACACTTTGCTTTTAACATCAAAAATTAATTAGGGCATTAAATGTTCCCCCAAGAGGACTTGGCATTAATCCTGGTGATACATATACTGCAGTTTGAAGACCTAGTGTGTAATACTGAAGTGCAGCTAACATTGTACTGTAGGATATTAACAATCAGTTTTTTCCAGTTTATGGTTCTTCTTATATCAGTGCAAATGACAGTGTATAAAGTTGGGGTTTCTAAATTAGAATGGAAAAGAATTTATAAGTAATTTCTAGAAAATATTGAAGATGTTTGAAAAAGCTGAAACATTGTGTATGTGGTTTATGGTTTTAAATGATCAGAATCAGTCAAAGAACACTTAAAGGTTGCATCGTTTGTACATAGTGATAGATCTACTGATACTGTGCTTTCCTATCTAGAGTTACATCTATTATAATATCATACTGTACACTGAACCAAATGACAAACTGTGCTCTACTACATCATTACTTTTATATTGAAGGGTCATACATTTCACTTGCAATGGAAAGCACGTACAACCAGCATGACTTAGTGTGAATTTACGATCAGCACACTACTTTAACTCCTTTCTTATTGTCCAGTGATACTATACAAGGTATTGGCAGAAGCTGACAAACTCCAATTGTGTCCCTCGGTCCATAGAACTAGATTTTCCAGAGTGTTTGCCAAGTGTATTTCCTTTCCAGAACCCCAGGCTTATCTCATCAGGTTCCTCATTTCCTCACCCATCTCACTTCCATCCTCTTGCTTTCCATTTCCCTGACTTCATCATCTTTCTTCTAACCTCACTTTAATTACCCGTATAACTCTTAGATTTCTATACCACTGGTGTGTACAATCCATCCTCCTGCACTAGAAATACTAGATGGACAAATTTAGGTTAACTTTCCAAATTAGGGATTTCAAACCAAACAAGGATTTTCCTGTTGTCCCTACAGGTTGGTTTCAGATTTATCATTGAGCAATTATTAGTCAAAATCTGTGGACTTCTCCAGTACGAAAAAAGGAATAATGTTACTGAAATAATACTTTGACATAAGATATGTTATTTAACCTCAAGAACAGCAACTTTTTATGTTATACAGTCATGGCCCAAAGTTGTTTTGTTAAACACATGTTAATTTTCTTTGTTTTTGTGTTGTTCCAGTACACACATAGCACAAAAGGCAAATTGGATGTAATTTCACACAGAACCTCAAAAATGGGTTGGACAAAATTGTTGGCACCCTCAACTTAATATTTGGTTGCACACCCTTTAGAATAAACAACTGCAATCAGTCGCTTCCTGTAACCATCAACAAGCTTCTTAGGCCAGGTTCACATAGCGTTAACCAGCCCTATCAGCGCATAGCGTTGATGGTCTGCGTTAATGCTATAGCATAACCCAATATGCATTATGCTATACCGCTAGCTGTGACGGAGCCTCAGACACTGCAGGCCGCCTCCGAGGCTCTGTCAGTGCTTAATGGCACATTGCGAACACGTGCCGCTTTACGGCATACATCGTGATGTGCCACATAATGGTGGTGTATGGCAGCGTTAACGGACTGCGTTACACCGTGCTATACCGCGCTGTAATGCAGTCTGTTAAACGGACTGCCATAGCGCAGTGAGAACCCGTCCTTACACCTCTCAACTGGAATTTTGGGTCCCTCCCCTTTCGAAAACTGCTCCATGTCTTTCGTATTTTAAGGGTGCCTTCTTCCCACATCAATTTAAATATCTCCACAGATGTTCAATCGGATTTAGATATGACTCATTGCTGGCCACTTCAGAACTCTCCAGTGCTTTGTTTTCATCAATTTCTGAGTGCTTCTTGTAGTATGTTTGGGGTCATTGTCCTGCTAGAAGATCTATGACCTAGGATGCAAATTCAGTTTTCTGACACTGGACACTATATTTGCGACCCCTTTGTGATGCCTTGCGCACATTGCGATGCCTTGAAAACAGTCAAATCACCCAGTGACAAAACAGCAAAACAACCTCAAAACATCTTTGAACATCCTCCAAATTTGACTGTAGGTACTGTGTTCTTTTCTTTGTGGGCCTCATTCCATTCTACGTAAACAGTGGACTGATGTACTCTACCACAGGCTCGGTCTGGCCTGGCAGGGTACCGGGTAAATGGCCGATGGGACCAGAGGATCACGGGGGCCCTTTAAAATTGCTGCCCCTTTAATGATGATGGCCCTTTAAGAGCTTCAGCGTCGCGCCTTGCGCGTGCACATACCTTAGCGCTGCGCGGTCGGGCGGCGACCCCCTGGCTCTCTCCGGCCGCCCGCGGCTCCTGGCTGTGATGACTCATCCGCTCAACAGCGCCGCTGCGTGACCTTCAGCGGCCTGCTTTTGATGGGCGGTGATAACCGCCCCGTGCGACTGAGTTCCCGTTCTGTAGCAGCAGCACCAGCACACAGAGAAGAGGAGGAGGCCGCCGCGCTCTGCAGTGCACTGTGCACACCCTGCTGCTCCCGCTCCCCCTGCGCCTCAGTGTGTGTGTAAACACAGTCCTCCGGGTCCAGTGAGTAGTAGAGGCCTGATTATACCCCTGGGCCCTGTAAGGATCTAGTGACGCAGTGTAGACTGTTATCAGCATTGCTGTTTCCTCAGATTGTCTTGTGATCAGTCCCCGGCTTCGAGCTCCGGTCACTCCTGTACAGTGAGGCCTCATTATACCCCTGTATAAGGGTCTAGTGACGCAGTAGAGACTGTTCTTCAGCATTGCTCCTTCCTCAGATTGTCAGCTCTTGTGATCAGGCCCCTGCTCCTCGCTCCAGTCTTTCCTGTACAGTGAGGCCTCATTATACCCCTGGTCCCTCTAGAAGGGATCTAGTGACGCAGTGTAGACTGTTATCAGCATTACGATTTCCTTAGATTGTCAGCTCTTGTGATCAGGCCCCGGCTCCTCGCTCCGGTCTCTCCTGTACAGTGAGGCCTCATTACACCCCTGGACCCTGTATAAGGATCTAGTGACGCAGTGTAAACTGTTATCAGCATTACGATTTCCTCAGATTGTCAGCTCTTGTGATCAGGCCCCGGCTCCTCACTCCGGTCTCTCCTGTACAGTGAGGCCTCATTACACCCCTGGACCCTGTATAAGGATCTAGTGACGCAGTGTAGACTGTTAGCAGCATTACCATTTCCTCAGATTGCCAGCTCTTCTGATCAGATCCCGGCTCCTCGCTCCGGTCTCTCCTGTACAGTGAGGCCTCATTACACCCCTGGACCCTGTATAAGGATCTAGAGACGCAGTGTAGACTGTTAGCAGCATTGCCGTTTCCTCAGATAGTCAGCTCTTGTGATCAGGCTCCTCGCTCCGGTCTCTCCTGTACAGTGAGGCCTCATTATACACCTGTATAAGGATCTAGTGATGCAGTGTAGACTGTTATTCAGCATTATGTCCTCAGATTGTCAGCTCTTGTGATCAGGCCCTTGCTCCTCGCTCCGGTCTTTCCTGTACAGTGAGGCCTCATTATACACCTGTATAAGGATCTAGTGACGCAGTATAGACCGTTATTCAGCATTGCCGTTTCCTCAGATAGTTAGCTCTTGTGGTCAGGCTCCGACTCCTCGCTCTGGTCTCTCCTGTACAGTGAGGCCTCATTATACCCCTATATAAGGATCTAGTTACACAGTGTATACCATGTCTGTGCTGTATACCATGTGAGGCTGTGCTATATACCATGTGGTGCTGTGCTATATACCATGTGGTGCTGTGCTATATACCGTGTGGTGCTTTGTTATATACCGTGTGGTGCTTTGTTATATACTATGTGGGCTGTGGTATATACTATGTGGCTTTGTTATATGCCATGGGGGGTACATTATACATTATATTCTATGGGGTAAGCTGTGTTATATAATATGGGGGGCTAAGTTATATTCTATAGGGAGGTGGGCTGTATTATATTCTATTCGGGGTTACATTATATTCTATGGGGGGCTGTATTATCTTTATTATATTCTATGGGGGGTGATAGCATCATACTCTATGAAGGGGCTACATTATACTATGTGAGGAGGCTACAATGTATTCTATGGGGGGGCTGAATTATTTTGTATGGGGACTTTATATTACTTTTTGAGGGGGCTACATTATATTCCATTTAGGCTGCATTATACTATGAGGAGGGCTATATTGTATTCTATTGAGGGGCTACATTATACTTTATAAGGGGCTGCCATATATTCTACGGAGGGGCTGCATTATAATATATGAGGGAGGCTGCATTATATTGTATGGGGGTTACATTATATTCTGTGGGGTGGCTACATTATGCTCTAAGGGGTGGCTGCATTATACTATAAGAGGGGGGCTGCATTATATTCTATGGGGTTACATTATATTGTATGGCGCGGCTGCATTATACTCTGTGGGGTGGCCCCATTATGCTCTATGGGGTGGCTGCATTATACTGTATCGAGGAATATGGGGAATACATTATACTATATGAAGAACTATGGGGTGCATTATACTATGGGAAGTGAATTGTACTACATGGATGACTGGCGGTGTATTATACTATATGGAGCACTGTGAGGAGTGTATTATACTATATGGAGGACTGAGCAGTGTATTTTAATATATGGAGGAGTGTATTATATTCTATGGAGGACTGAGTGTATTTTAATATATGGAGGGCTATGAGGAGTGTATTATACTATATGGAGGACTATGGAGAGTGTATTACACTGATTGTTCTCTCTCCATCATTCTTTCTCAGACGGTGGAAAGAGGCCGGGAAACAAGTGTTGAACGACTTCAATATTGTCGATCACACTCATTTAGCGCCCTGAACTCAGCACATGTGAATGCAATCGAAATGCTTCTGTGTGATGTGCAATATGTTAGCATTTGGGGCCCCATTTTAAACTTGGCCTAGGGCCCCACTTTACCTAAAACTGGCCCTGCTCATACACATGACATCATGCAGCATCACAGATCACAATCTCTGCCAGTGCCTCCTATATAAGATACACACACACACACCACACTCTTATATGGCTTAATATGTCATATGAGGCCTGTATACCGACTGTACAGACCGCACTATCATCCTCCTGTATGCCGTACCTAGGCAGAGAGTGCGGTCTGTACAGTATCTAAGAGGCCAATACTCTGTATGTCATATAGGGGGCCTAATAGGAGGCTGACACTTAGTATGTCTTATAGGTGGCCTAATAGGAGGCCGACACATAGTATGTACTATAGGAGGCCGACAGTCTGTATGTCTTATAGGGGGCCTAATAGTAGGCCAACAGTCTGTATGTCTTATAGGAGGCCTAATAAATGGCCGACAGTCTGTATGTCTCATAGGAAGCCTTATAGAAGGCCGGCAGACTGTATGTCATATGCGAGGCCAATATACCTTATATACCACAATATCAGCATCCTATATACTGTACATACCACATTCTCAGCCTCTTATAGAAAGTATCTGTTATAGGAAACCGAGAGTGCGGTCTGTACGTGATATAGGATGCCAAGAGTGCGGTCTGTACGATATATAGGAGGCTGAGAGTGCGGTCTGTACGATATATAGGAGGCTGAGAGTGCGGTCTGTACGATATATAGGAGGCTGAGAGTGCGGTCTGTACGATATATAGGAGGCTGAGAGTGCGGTCTGTACGATATATAGGAGCCCGAGAGTGTGCTGTCTGTACGATATATAGGAGGCTGAGAGAGTGGTCTGTATGATATATAGGAGGCTGAGAGTGCGGTCTGTACGATATATAGGAGCCCGAGAGTGTGCTGTCTGTACGATATATAGGAGGCTGAGAGTGCGGTCTGTACGATATATAGGAGGCTGAGAGTGCGGTCTGTACGATATATAGGAGGCTGAGAGTGAGGTCTGTATGATATATAGGAGGCTGAGAGTGCGGTCTGTACGATATATAGGAGGCCGAGAGTGTGCTGTCTGTACGATATATAGGAGGCTGAGAGTGCGGTCTGTACGATATATAGGAGGCTGAGAGTGCGGTCTGTACGATATATAGGAGGCTGAGAGTGCAGTCTGTACGATATGTAGGATATATAGGAGGCTGAGAGTGCGGTCTGTACGATATATAGGAGGCTGAGAGTGCGGTCTGTACGATATATAGGAGGCTGAGAGTGCAGTCGCTACGATATATAGGAGGCTGAGAGTGCGGTCGCTACGATATATAGGAGGCTGAGTGCGGTCTGTACGATATATAGGAGGCTGAGAGTGCGGTCTGTACGATATATAGGAGGCTGAGAGTGCGGTCTGCACGATATATAGGAGGCTGAGAGTGCGGTCTGTACGATATATAGGAGGCTGAGAGTGCGGTCTGTACGATATATAGGAGGCTGAGAGTGCGGTCTGTACGATATATAGGAGGCTGAGAGTGCGGTCTGTACGATATATAGGAGGCTAAGAGTGCGATCTGTATGATATATAGGAGGCGGAGAGTGCAGTCTGTATGATATATAGGAGGCTGAGAGTGCGGTCTGTATGACATAGAGGAGGCTGAGAGTGTGGTCTGTACGATATATAGGAGGCTGAGAGTGCGGTCTGTACGATATATAGGAGGCTGAGAGTGCGGTCTGTATGACATAGAGGAGGCTGAGAGTGTGGTCTGTACGATATATAGGAGGCTGAGAGTGCGGTCTGTACGATATATAGGAGGCTGAGAGCGTCTCTTTTGCACACTGTACAGCTTGCTAAAAGGCACACGTTTTAGTGGGAGAGGCAAAAAAATGTACACGTAATAAAACAGTTTATGGTAGCCATAGGGTGGGCCCCTAGAGTCAATTCCCCTGGTGGGCCCTAGGCACCCCAGTCCGACCCTGCTCTACCAAATAGCTCTATCTTGGTCTCATCTGTCCACAAGCTTATTCACCATCTGGACTATTCTGTGTTGCAACATCCAGGGACGTTAACTCCAGTGCCATGGGTTGTAAACTTCTTGATTATGTTGCACACCGTGGACAAAGATCATGATCGCTGGAGATGGAATTGTAACCTTGAGCTTGTTGATATTTTTCAACAATTTTCATTCTCAAGTCCTCAAACAGTTCTCAACTCTTTGTGTTCTCTATGCTTAATGTGGCACACACACAATGCAAACTAGATAAAAAGGGAGTCAACCTCTCCCTTTTTATCTGGTTTCATATTGCTCTAACCATTTACTTGCCATAGGCGAGTTTGAACGAGTGTCATGTGTTTGAAACAAAGTTGTTTACCCACAATTTTAGAAAGGTGTCACCAATTTTTTCCCGGGTTTTGTGCGAAATTGTGTGCAATTTGCTTTTTTTATTCTTGTCTTTTTTTGCATTGTTCCATTACACACAAAGGAAATAAACATATGAGGAGCTGCAATCTTGGACCTTATTTTTACCAATAAGAAGGAAAAGGTTGAGGATGTAAAGGTGGCTGGGAATTTAGGAAGCAGAGATCCTGATATCTTGGAATTTTGGATTACAAGAGGAGGAAGACCAGTCAGTACTCAGACATGCAGATTTTAATGGACTCAGAAAGAGAGTAGGAAAGGTCCAATGGCTGGATGTTATAAAGGACAAATGTCCAAGAAGTCCAAGAAGGATGGGAGATTTTGCTAAATGGCATTCTCACCTCACAATCGGTAACAATCCCGAAAAGAAGGCAGATTTGGAAGCATTTAAAGAGACAAGGGTGAATGAACACAGAACTTAATCACTTGTTAAAAAGGAAAAGACAAATGCAAGAGTGGGGCATACCTAAAGAAGAATATAATGCTGTTTTCAGGGAATGCAAGACAAGAGTCAGAAGAGCTAAAGCCAGTAATGAAGTAAGGCTTGCAAGGGAAAAGAAAAGCAGGTATAAACAATTTTGGGGGTAAGTCAAAATCAAAACAAAAGTCAAAGATGCTATAGGATTTTTACATGATGAGAAGCGATAAGTAGTCAAAAATTAAGCTGAGAAGGCCAAACTTTTAAATTCCTATTTTGCATCTGTGTTCTCTAAGAAAGCAATGGTAACATCAACTGATCTTCACAGTGACATTGAAAGAATAAAAGAATCCACACTATCCATAACCATAGAGAAGGTGAAGGAACACTTAGCTTATTTAAATTAATTTAAATCTCTGGTCCAGATGAATTACATCCTAGGGTACTGAAAAAGCAGAGGAAATTGCAGAACCACTAGCCAGAATATTTGAAAAATCCTGGAAAACAGGAGAAGTCCCAGAAGATTGGAGATGGGAAAATGTTGTCCCCATCTTCAAAAAAGGATTAAGATGCCTACCTATATTTTCCTGGCTCCGAGCCTTACTTCTATGTTCTAAAACATTTTTGAACAAATTATTAAACAGCATGTGTGCAAGTACTTTGATAACAATACAGTAATTAACTAGAATCAGCATGGGTTTGTAGCAAACAAGTCATGCCAGACTAATCTAATTTCCTTCTATGATGGAATCACTGACTGGGTGGATCAGGGAAATGCAGTAGATATAGTACATCTTGACTTCAGCAAAGCATTTCATAAAGTATTGCCTACTTTCTTTATTGAAAAAATGAGCAAGCATGGGATTGGCAACACTATGGTTAAGTGGCTTCATAGCTGGCTCAGTGATCATACTTAAAGAGTTGTAATAAATGGTTGCACATCCAATTGGTAAAGTGTTTTAAGTGGCGTACCTCAAGACTCTGTCCTGGCCCCAGTGTTGTTCAACATTTTTATAAATGATCTAGTTAAGGGAACTGAAGGTAAACTAATCAAGTTTGCAGACAATGCAAAGATAAGAGGGATAGACAGAGAAAGGATTCAGAAGGATCTAGATAAACTTGAACAATGGGCAGCGACTAATAGAATGGTAGTTAACTGGGAGAAATGCAAGATTCTATATCTGGGCAAGAAAAATGAAAATTACATCTATAGAATGGGAGGAATAGAACTAAGCAACAGCACGTGTGAAAAAGACTTGGGCTTACTAATAGATCACAGACTGCACATAACTCAACAGTGTGATGCAGCAGCAAAATATAAACACAGTTCTAGGATGTATTATGATAAACAGAGTCTAGATCAAGTGTAGTAGTTATCCCCCTCAATTCCTCCTTGGTCAGGCCTCATCTGGAATACTGTGTTCAGTTCAGGGTACCACATTTAAAAAAAAAAGACATTGAAAAACGAGAGCAAGTTGAGAGAAGAGCTACCAGGATGATGAGCAGACTACAAAGTATGAGATCGGGCGGCTCCATTTCTCGTCGGGCGGTTCCTGCTGGGCTTCCTGCTGTGTGAGACGAGCGACGCTGGACGCGGGCGGGAGGACGCCAGGATCGCTGTGTGTGAAAGGTGAGTATCGTGCGCTGCGTCGCTGCTGCATCGTTGTGAGATCTTTCTGTGTGAAAGCTCAACAGCGATCATTTAGCGATGCACCAGCGATCCTGACCGGGTCGTATCGCTGGTCGGATAGCTGGTGCATCGCTAAATGTAAAAGGGCCTTAAGTTGAGCTGTAATGAATGGATTACTAGAATCTTAAGTAAATGACACAAAGGTTGAAGCATTTTAGATCCCTGAAACCTGATGCCAGGTTCCCAATAACCATAACTAGCTATTCACAGCATTCCTTAAAGTTTAAAGGGGTTCTCTGCTCTTAACATTCCCTTCCAGATAGAAAGGTTCCTTGCCATAAGATGATCATAAAGAATCATTCAGATGGGACTGCCATTAATCAACTGGAATCTGTGGAATATCCTGGCAGTATGTGCTCGTACACAACACCATTTATATTGGGCGAGTACTATCCATGGTTTTGACAGAAAGAAAGATGGCACTCATACCCATGTTATATTATGGGGTTGTGCATGTGTCCGATTTTTTTCCTTGGACCGAGTAGTCTGACGAAAACAATGGTGTCATGTACGATTTTGATTCAAGTGTCAGATCCAATTCAGCAATACAAGTCTATGTGTCCATGAAAAACATTGGACCGAACTCGGATAACATCTGAGTGTGGTCTGATTTTCACGGACTGACATAATGGAGAACATGGAGAAACTCTTTTTTTCTCTCAACCACAAATGTGGTTTTCTTTGGAAAAAGGCATCGGATCGCAGATATCAAGGTACAATTTTATTCAATTTTGTATCACCTACATTCCCATATAGATGGTTTATCATGGTTGATACTACTGAGAGATGCCCTTTAAAGGGAATCTGTCAGCAGGTAATTGCTCTGTAATCTGAAGACAGCAGGAGATAGAAGCTGAAGCAGATAATTCAGAGATATATCATTTGTTAAAGTGTGTACTGTTTACCAACTGTGAAGGATTGATCACTAAACGATTAACATTATAAAAGTACAGAGGAGTACGGCATTCCAGAACCCAGCGGGTGCACAGATAGGGTCCAACCACATAACATATGCAGAAAAGAATCTGGCACTCCAAAATAAAAATAAAAAAATCTTGAATTCTATTTAGTATGATCCAGAAAATCCAACACTGTGCAGTGCATTTAATTGTGATTTTTAGATCAATCAGACCTTTCTCCAACATGCACAAAGTGGCCGGTGTAAGAGGAGTGCAAGAAATTCAAGATTTTCTTTGATTTTGGATTGCCAGATTCTTTTCTGCATATAAGAGATTCATCCATTGCTGGACTAGTCCAGCTTCCCCTTCCTGTGATAAGCAATCTCACTATCTAAGGACTTTGTACACAGAGAGCCTGGTTAGGTTTTTTAAGGTCCTGTTACATTTAGCGATGCACTAGCGATCCCGACAACGATACGACCCGGTCAGGATCGCTGTTGCATCGCTAAATGGTCGCTAGTGAGCTGCCAAACAGGCAGATCTCACAGCGATGCTCGGCAGTCGCTCTTACCTGTCACACGGCAGCGATAATGACGACTTCCGCCTGCGTCCATGCGTCACTCGTCGGCGCCAGCGGGACTCCAGCGAGAAGAAAATGGCCCAGGACGTTCTCGCGCGATCAGCGATAACCAGCGGGGGCGGTCGGAGGTAAGTATCACACGTAGCGAGATCACTAGCGATATCGCTGTTGTGTCAGAATATCGGTGACGCTTTAGTGATATCGCTATGTGCAAAAGGCCCTTTAGTTCTTCTTCATTCTAAATCTAAAAGCTATGATCGCGCCAGAATGGCTGCACCCAGTAATCTAAGTGATACATTGTTGGATTCAGCTTCTCTTATCCTGCATCCGGCTGCTGTCCGATAAGGTAGCAAAAACCTGCTGATGGATATCATTTAAGAGCTAACGTCTTGCATTGCAATATCTTATAATGTCTTCCATGTCACTGCTGTTCTGCGGGTATGCTACATGAATATATAGGAACAGGAATCAAAAGAAAAGAGAGGAGACTAGCGTGCTCACATAGGGTGACACTGAATGATACAGTAAGGGTAGGGGTAAGAGATTGCTCACCTGATGGATTTGTGATTGTCGCAACACCAATAAAAGCCTGTGTTAAATCAGCCGCTGCAGTCATGCCAGCAGGTAGAAGATCCCCCTTCTACTGCATATAATGGGCATAGGATGGAGGATAGGCGTTTGAAGATGACCATACTGCTGTAGATGATAAGAGTTCCACGCTCCAAGGTAGATGTAATTAGCTTTATTTTTGCATTTCTGGTTCAAACTGAACTACAGTTATTATATATTTTGAAAAAAAGTTTAGTTTGAACCTGAAATGCCTAAATAAAACTACTTCCATCTACCTTGGAGTGTGGAACTCTGATCATCTACAGCAGTGCGGTCATCTTCAAACACCTATCCTCCACCCAATACCCCCTAAAAAAGCTGGTCTCCATTCCTACTGGAGTTAAACTCAGGGAATACTGAGAGTTAAAAATTAAACTTACAATATTAAGGAAAAACTGCTAAAAAAAAAAAATACAGCCAGAATTCTAAAGTCATAATTCCCGAAAATAGTGCTTTTGGATTGGGTCAAGGTCAAACGGTGCTTTTTGGCCATTTAGATCTACTTGACTTGGTCAGAGTTTACTTGGTATGTAACAAATAATGCATACAACCCATGCTAACTACAGACAATGGTGCTGATATAAAAAAAAAGGTAGTAAGCAAGTGACTGCAATCTTGCTTACATATTACCATATTTTTGTGTTAACAAACATCACATTTAATTAAATTGTGTAAAAGATTAATTAACTCTAGATAGTAAAATTGTCATGTATAAATTGTAAACTGGACTTCAGCTCAGTGAGTGGTGGATTACTGCAATGTTTTGCATTGTAAAGGAGTAAAAAAAGTTGGATTAGCTATACTCCAAGTTGTCAGGCATGCTGGGATTTTTGTTATTCTAACATCCTATTCAGATGAAACCAAATCTCAGAAGCATACTGACCCGAGTCTACATATCTGCTCAATATTGTGAGGGTCTATTTGTCAAGGACCATAAAGTGTTGTTGTTGCTGGCATTCAGTGTACACAGAGAAATTCTTTTTTGGTCATGCATCCCATCAATTTATCATGTACACTTCAGTTTTCTCAGCTGGAGCCAACTTGCAACTCGAGGAATAGTTATTTAGCGAGGATGGATGAGCCAAAAAATAGTTGTATGAAGCATATAGGACATTTTTCAATTGCTTGATCCTCTGTGTCACTTTTCATCTATCTTCCCTAGTCAAAGTGTCAGGAACACATTGTTCAGGAAGAAATGACAAGATCAAGGACCACACTGAGAGAGTCTTTGGGGTTTCTGGACCAAATTTTCAATGTTAACGGAGAAACTTCAGTGATCATAACTGGGAATTGGTGGGTAAAGTAGATATTGAAATATTTCATCGAGACGCAAAATATCTCCGGGGTTTCTTGAGGACAATGTACAGTAGAAGAACATAGACTACAAAAGACACAGTAGATGTACAGGCTTTAAAAATTTTAGAATGAGATGCAGAGGAGTAATGTAGACATACACATGTGGTCAAAATTGTTGGTACCCCTCGTTTAATTGCAGAAAAACTCACAATGGTGACAGATATAACTTGAATCTGACAAAAGTAATAAATCAAAAATCTATGAAAATGAACAAATGAAAGTCAAACATTGCTTTTCAACCATGCCTCCACAGAATTAAAAAAAAAAAAAAAATAAAACTCATTAAAAAGGCCTGGACAGAAATGATGGTGCCCTTGACTTAATATTTTGTTGCACAACCTTTTGAGGCAATCACTGCAATCAAACAATTCCTGTAACTGTCAATGAGACTTCTGCACCTCACAACAGGTATTTTGGCCCACTCCTCAAGAGCAAACTGCTCCAGTTGTCTCGTGTTTGAAGGTTGCCTTTTCCAGATGGCATGTTTCATCTCTTTCCAAAGATGCTCAATAGGATTTAGGTCAGGGCACATAGAAGGCCACTTCAAAATAGTCCAATGTTTTCCTTTTAGCCATTCTTGGGTGTTTTTAGCTGTGTGTTGTGGGTCATTGTACTGTTGCAAGACCCTTGACCTGTGAGTGAGACCAAGCTTTATGACAATGGGCAGTACATTTCTCTCTAAAATCCCTTGATAGTCTTGAGATTTCATTGTACCCTGCACAGATTCTACACACCCTGTGCCAGATGCAGCAAATCAGCCCCAGAACATAACAGAGCCACCTCCATGTCTCACAGTAGGGGCAGTATTCTTTCTTGAAAAGCTTCATTTTTTTCCGTCTGTGAACATAAAGCTTATGTGCCGTGCCAAAAAGTTCCATTTGTCTCACCTGTCCATAGGACATTCTCCCAGAAGCTTTGTGGCTTGTCAACATGTAGTTTGACAAATTCCAGTCTGGCTTTTTTATGTTTTTTTCTTCAACAATGGTGTCCTCCTTGGTTGAATCCCATGAAGTCCACTTTGGCTCATACGACGGATGGTGCGATCTGACACTGATGTTCCTTGAGCTTGAAGTTCACCTTTAATCTGTTTAGAAGTTATTCTGGGATCTTTTGTTACCATACATATTACCCATCTCTTTGATTTGTCATCAAATTTCCTCCTGCGGCCGTGTCCAGGGAGGTTGGCTACAGTCCTATGGAGCTTAAATTTCTGAATAATATGTGCAAATGTAGTCCCAGGAACATCAAGCTGCTTGGAGATGGTCTTATAACTTTTACCTCTAACATGTTTGTCTATAATTTTCTTTCTAATCTCCTGAGACAACTCTTTCCTTCGCTTCCTCTGGTCCATATTGAGTGTGATACACACCATGTCACTAACAGCACAGTGAGTATCTGTAGCCCACTATACAGGCCCACTCACTGATTTCAATATTGTAGACACTGTAAGGCTAATTAGCAGACACACCTTGATTTAACATGTCCCTTTTGTCACATTATTTTCAAGGGTACCATCATTTCTGTCCAGGCCCTATTTCATGAGTTTTATTTATTTTTTTTAAATTCTGTGTAAGCATGGCTGAAAAGCAATGTCTAACTTTCATTTGTTCATTTTCAAAGATTTTTCATTACTTTTGTCAGATTCAAGTTATTTCTGTGACCATTTTGACCACGTGTGTATATACTTTTTATTTATTTTATTCTTTTACTCATTTATATAGCGCTATTAATTCCACAGCGCTTTACAGACATTATCATCACTGTCACCATTGGGGCTCACAATTTAACTTCCTTATCAGTATGTCTTTGGAATGTGGGAGGAAACCGGAGTACCCAGAGGAAACGCAAACACGGGGAGAACATACAAACTCCTTGCAGATGTTCTCCTTGGTGGGATTTGAATCCAGGAAACCAGCACTGCAAAGCTGCAGTGCTAACCACTGAGTCACCATGCCACCCTATGTACTTCATTAATATCTTTTTTTTTTATATCCTATAAATATGTATTAAGCCATGTTTGTTACATATGAGATTTCGATATAGCATTGAAGATGTATCTGGAAGTCTAGGCTCTGTCTAATGATGGAGCATCCTGGCACACAGGAAATCTTCCAGAAGCACTGCTTTCCAATAGATTTCAGGAGGCTTTAGCAGCTTCTGGAAAGCCTGCCAACTTTCAAGAGTCTGGGTGGTCTCAACTTCTCTAGTAGTCTCCTGGACATTTCAGAAGCGTTGGCAAGTTTGTGATTGTCTATGACAATTGCTAAAATAATTTGTATGCACAAAACCCCACATACTGATACCAATTGGGTGCCAGTGGCATGTGTTGCTTTTGATACATCTTTATGTTCAGGATATTAATACGTTCGCAATTGGCTTATGTTTATTTAAAGGGTAGTACCACTACAAATTTTTATATAAATATCATGGTGTTGTAAAAAGAAGTGCATTGTTCTCGTGATATCAACTGCTTGAAGAAGAAGCAAAGAGGTCCACTGGGGACATAGGAAGTACTTGTCATGATCCCAGTGCGGGTTTTTGAGCTGCACACCGGGGGTTAATGTCTGGAGCTCTGTGCAGATTTTGACCTGCACACTTGGGGTTAATGATTGTGGCCTCTTTCTGGTTCTGGGAGAGCTTCATAAACCCCTGGGCAGCTTCAATCCCTGCCAGTTATACTTTTGCCATTGGCCTAGTGTGCTGACCCCCGTGTGCCTGTTTGTTGCTATAGCTTGTTTATATGGTTCTGACCCGATTCTGTTTCCCGTTGTGAGTTTGCCTGTTGATTTTGTACTGCGTTATTATCTGTGTATGACTCATTGCATGTGACCTGACTACTCTCTGCTCGCCCCTCTTGTACCTTGCAACTATCTGTGTATGACTCATTGCATGTGACCTGACTACTCTCTGCTCGCCCCCTTTGGTACCCTACAGCTATCTCGGTGTGTGACTCATTGGCTACGTCCTGACTATTCTCACTGTCTATTCCCCTTGGTAACTTTGTCTCGCAGTTACTCTGCTAGGAATTGTCTTGCAGCTCCTAGCTCTGTGGAGTTTAGGCCACGCCCCCAGCAGTCACGTGCTTCAGGTCCTGCAGCTCTGAAGTACGCATCTATTCGGTTGCTGCCCGCTCCACAGGTAGCTTTGAGCACTGTTCGCTTTACTCAGGACACGCGCACTGGCTCAGTGAGCAAGTTCAGTGCGCTGTCTCTGACATTATAACTGGCCTACAATTTTTTTTTCTCTCCTCACTTCTGCAGCATGGACCCAATGTGTGCTTTATCTGAGCAGGTGAAAAGCTTGACTCAGTCACTGCAGAAGCTTTGTTTGGAACACCAAGCTCTGGCCCAGTCCCAACGGCGGGTTGAGGACTCAGTTCAGGGGGTACTTTCCGCAGGCTTCCAGCAGGTGGGGAATAGAGATGTCATTTTAATCCCACCTGAATCCCCGGTTAAATTGCCCGATATATTTTCTGGTAACAAGGATGAGTTCAGGGCATTTAAGGAGGGCTGTAAGCTTTTTTTTTTCTTTGAGACCCCGCTCCTCTGGGGATGAGAAACAGAGGGTGGGGGTGGAGATGTCCCTGCTTAGGGGGTCCCCACAAGCCTGGGCATTCTCGCTTTCCTCTTCTGCCCCTGAGAGAATGTCTGTGGATGCATTTTTTGAAGCCTTAGGGCTTATTTATGATGAGCCTGATAGAGTGCGGTTGGCTGAGGACAAAGTAATGAGTGTCTGTCAGGGGGAGCACTCGGCCGAATGGTTCTGTACTGAATTCAGACGTTGGGCAGCGGAGATTTCCTGGAGTGATGCCGCCCTTCGGGGGCTGTTCCACAGAGGCCTGTGTGAACGTCTGAAGGATGCTTTGGCACTCCATCCTCCGCCTGACTCCCTGGAGGATGCCATGGTCCAAGCGGTTCGCATGGATCGCAGGATGCGGGCTAGAGGCATTATGCAACAGGAATCGCCCTTATTCTTCAGTGGAGATGAGACCCAGTCTCTTCCTATGGCTATGGAGGTGAGCGCTGTCACCTGTGAGGGAAAGGAAAGAAGACGCCGCTGGGAAAAGCAGTTGTGCTTCTATTGTGGGAAATCTGGACATTGGAAGAAGGACTGCCCCTCCTGTCCGTCATCCTCCAAGATGGCGGGAAACGACTAGGTCTGGGTAGTAGTCGAGGAGGCTACCCAGACCTTCAGGTACAATTTTCCTCATGTGCAAAAATGGTGCTGCAGGTGGAACTGGAACTTGGTTATGGTCCTGTTCAGACTACTGCTTTTATTGACTGCGGTTCGGCTGTGAACCTGATTGATACCAAGGTTATGACTCTTAATAAGATAGGGACAGTCAGGCTTCATGATCCTGTTAAACTTGTGGCAATTGACTCATCTCCTCTTAACCAAGACGGTATCTGTTGCAGGTCTGAACTTTTTTCTCTAAAAGTGGGTTCCACTCATGTGGAGAAACTAAGTTGTCTGGTGCTAGATAACTTGCCTGCAGGACTGGTACTGGGGATGCCTTGGCTTCAACGCCATAATCCTACCATTGATTGGGTTACAGGGGAAATCACTCAATGGGGATGCAATAATAAATGTGGTAACCGGGGACATCTTGTTAACGCTGTTAAATCCGTGTCTGTGTCGTCTGTCGATCTGGAAGGTCTTCCGGAGTACCTGAAAGTTTTCGAAGACGTGTTTTCCAAAAGTGAGGCTGAGGCGCTGCCACCGCATAGACCCTATGATTGTGCCATTGATTTAGTACCCGGAGCCAAGTTACCTAAGGCTCGATTGTTCAATTTGTCTGGGCCTGAGCGCCAAGCCATGAAGGAGTACATAGCTGAGAGTCTCCGCAAAGGGCATATCAGGCCTTCTGTGTCACCTGTGGCAGCAGGGTTCTTCTTTGTGAAGAAAAAAGATGGTGGTTTGCGGCCGTGCCTCGACTTTCGGGAACTGAACAAGATAACGGTAAGGAACTCTTACCCGCTTCCCCTCATCCCAGACTTATGTAACCAGTTAGCTGGGGCCCAATGCTTCTCCAAGTTAGATCTGCGGGGGGCCTACAATCTGATAAGGGTTCAGGAAGGGGACGAGTGGAAAACGGCATTCCTCACATCAGAAGGACTCTTTGAGAACCTGGTAATGCCATTTGGGTTAACTAATGCACCCGCTATTTTCCAAAATTTCATCAATGTTGTGTTTTCTGATCTGATAGGCCGTTTTGTTATTATTTATTTGGATGATATTTTGGTGTTTTCCCCGGACAGTCAGTCAATCTCACTTGCAACATCTAAAGACAGTTCTCCAGAGACTCAGGGAGAACCAATTGTTCGCCAAATTGGAAAAATGTTCGTTTTTTGTACAGGAGCTGTCTTTTTTGGGGTTGATTGTGTCCTGTGAGGGGTTTCGTATGGATCCTAAGAAGGTGCTGGCGATCGCTGACTGGGTTCAGCCTCGAGATCTCAAGGGGCTCCAGCGCTTCTTAGGATTTGCGAACTATTACCGGAGATTCATTAAAGGTTTCTCACAAGTGGTGAAACCACTCACGGATCTTACCCAGAAGGGAGCTGATGTAAAAAATTGGTCTGTACTCGCTAAGGAATCCTTCTCAGCGATTAAGAAATGTTTTATGTCTGCCCCGGTGTTGGTGCAACCTGACCCGTCCAAACCATTTATTGTGGAGGTGGATGCTTCTGAAGTGGGGGTGGGGGCTGTGCTGTCCCAGGGTCCGGCCACCCTTACCAATCTCAAACCCTGTGCCTTCTTCTCCAAGAAGTTCTCTTCAGCTGAGAAAAAACTATGATGTAGGCAATAGAGAACTTCTTGCGGTCAAGCTGGCGTTTGACGAATGGAGGCACTTTTTGGAAGGGGCGGCTCACCCTATCACGGTTGTCACGGATCACAAAAATTTGGCATACCTTGAATCTGCTAAGAGGCTTACTCCTAGACAGGCCCGTTGGGCACTTTTTTTCACGATTTCAGTTCTCAATTACTTTTCGACCGGGGTCCAAAAATGTTAAAGCGGATGCCCTGTCCAGAAGTTTTGATCCAATGTCTCCCCCTGAGCCGCCGTCCTCCATTCTTCCCCCAGGGGTGGTAGTGGCGGGGGTCTCAACTGAGTTGGAACAAGAAATCCTAAGGGCTCAGGCCCTAGCTCCGGCAACCAGGCCAAGCGATAAACTGTTTGTTCCAGACTCATTGCGGCCTAGACTTCTGCAGGAGTTTAATGATTCTAGGCTGACTGCTCATCCAGGTATCACGGCCACTAGAGAGGCAGTAGCCAGGGGTTTTTGGTGGCCTTCATTAAGGTCCGATGTCAAGGAATTTGTTTCTGCTTGTGGCATATGTGCCGTTCCAAAAGCTCGCATAACCGACCGGCTGGGGAACTCATACCTTTACCGGTTCCTGATAGGCCATGGACTCATCTTTCCATGGATTTTATTACCGGCCTTCCACCTTCCAGGGGCAATACCGTGATCTGGGTGGTGGTGGATAGGTTTTCTAAACAGGCCCATTTCATTCCCTTGGCAGCATTACCTTCAGCAGAAACGTTGTCAAGATTGTTTGTGCAGCATGTGGTCCGATTGCATGGGGTACCCCTGAATGTTGTGTCTGACAGAGGTGTGCAGTTTGTGGCCAAATTTTGGAGGGCGTTCTGTATGAAATTGGGCATCTCACTCTCCTTCTCGTCAGCATATCACCCGGAGAGTAATGGTCAGACAGAACGCACCAATCAATCCCTTGAACAAATTCTCAGGTGTCTGACCTCCGCCAGACAGGAGGATTGGTGTGATGCTTTACCGTTGGCTGAATTCGCTTTTAACAACCGGGTGAGTCAGTCCACCAACATGTCCCCATTCCTGATTAACTATGGCTTTAATCCACATTTTGGGGAGTTTTCTCGGGTGGATTCCGGTTGTCCAGGAGCAGAGGGGTCCGTTCAACGGTTAAAAGACCTCTGGACTGATGTCCAGCGTAATATCTCTCGAGCCCAGGGGAGATACAAATATTTTGCAGACAAAAAGAGAGCCTCGGGAGACATGTTTCAGGTGGGAGAGAAGGTTTGGCTCTCCACGCGTAACATCAACTTAAAGGTACCATCAGTTAAGTTGGGACCAAAGTTCATTGGTCCGTACGTGATTATGGAGATAGTCAACTCAGTGGCATATAGGTTGCGTCTCCCCGCCTTAAAAATATCTAATGTGTTCCATAAGTCTCTGTTGAAACCAGCAGGATCTGTCAAAGATAACTCTGAGACTGTTGTTCCTCCAGTGCTGGTGGAGGGTCAATTGGAGTATGAGGTCGGACATATTGTGGACTCTCGGCGGGTGCGCCGCTCTTTGCAGTACCTGGTCCACTGGAAGGGATATGGACCAGAGGAGCGCTCATGGGTCCCTGCTCGCTCGGTACATGCAGATAGCCTGGTTCAGGCGTTCCATGCCAAGTACCCGGGGAAGCCTGGGGGTCCGGAGGCCCCCCGTTGAGAGGGGGGTACTGTCATGATCCCAGTGCGGGTTTTTGAGCTGCACACCGGGGGTTAATGTCTGGAGCTCTGTGCAGATTTTGACCTGCACACTTGGGGTTAATGATTGTGGCCTCTTTCTGGTTCTGGGAGAGCTTCATAAACCCCTCGGTAGCTTCAATCCCTGCCAGTTATACTTTTGCCATTGGCCTAGTGTGCTGACCCCCGTGTGCCTGTTTGTTGCTATAGCTTGTTTATATGGTTCTGACCCGATTCTGTTTCCCGTTGTGAGTTTGCCTGTTGATTTTGTACTGCGTTATTATCTGTGTATGACTCATTGCATGTGACCTGACTACTCTCTGCTCGCCCCTCTTGTACCTTGCAACCATCTGTGTATGACTCATTGCATGTGACCTGACTACTCTCTGCTCGCCCCCTTTGGTACCCTACAGCTATCTCTGTGTGTGACTCATTGGCTATGTCCTGACTATTCTCACCGTCTATTCCCCTTGGTAACTTTGTCTCGCAGTTACTCTGCTAGGAATTGTCTTGCAGCTCCTAGCTCTGTGGAGTTTAGGTCCTGCAGCTCTGAAGTACGCATCTATTCGGTTGCTGCCCGCTCCACAGGTAGCTTTGAGCACTGTTCGCTTTACTCAGGACACGTGCACTGGCTCAGTGAGCAAGTTCAGTGCGGTGTCTCTGACAGTACTGTGGCGGAACAGCGGTGATCCAGTAGGTCAGCTTCTGCTTTCTTTTTTTTGCACCAGTCTGGGTCCAACATTAAAATAAAAATTAGTAGTAGACAACCCCAAAAGTGCAATAACTGCTCTGGACAGCAGCATATCTATAGAACATATCAATAGAGACAACTAGTCCATGGTAGGGTACAAAAACCTCTCTTCCACATATGAATCAGTGAGGAAATCTTACAGATTTTGTGCTAGGTCCCAAAATATAACTTTGATCTTGGATATGCCACAAAAGGAAGGGTGTTTTACCTGTAACTCACCCTTTAGCCTCATTATAGATGCATTTCAGCAATAATAAATTCATCATTATCCAATTCACCTTAACATTACCCTGGCCTTATGAGGACTATAAATTAACTAAAACAACCCCAGCTAGAATGTGCCTTGATGAATGCGTGCAAGAAAAATAGCTATCGATTACAATGTAACTTGGACTTAAATAAGAATAGGATTCCGTGTTTTTTCATTTTTAACCTAAGTATGCATGCCAATAGATTCTAGGAAATAAGTATATGACAGTTTAATGATTCTGTCTTACTCAATGAAGAACATACGCTATTTATTGTTTGTAAAAGGAGTAATAATCTAGTTTCCCATGAAATGGGATTCATGGAGATACAATAGTTTAGTAATGAATGTAATAAGTGTACTGGATATCACTGTCATTTCATGTTTAAGAGCTGCAATATGTTCTTATGCCAACAATAAGAAGCATTTATTGGACAATTCCCACCAGGCGCTTTACTTGTAAGGAAGTATCTTAACTGCGAGTTATAACTTTCCATTATTTCCATCCAATTAAGACATAAACAATTGGTAAAACATAGTCAGCACTTGGAGTTCTAACATTTATTGGAAAATGACACCACGGAATTGTCTTTCAGAACTTCCAAACCTAGTGAAGCAGAAAACAGAAGTCAACTTGGTGACTCTGGAGAAATGTACTGATAGAAATAGAACATAGTGACCCTACCGGTGGGACAAATTGTAATTCCATCACACCCACCTCTTCTTAACTCATCAATCAGAAGGAGTTATGAAGAATATTAGGTAGAGATTTGTGATGAGCAAACAATAGAATTCTCGGGTACTTGTTACTCGATTCGAGCAAATCATATTGCTTGGGTGCTTTACCTGAGTAACGAGTATAATGAAAGTCAATGGGAAGCTCAAGCATTTTTTGGGCAGCCCCATACACCCCAGAGGTCTGGAAGGGAATCTAAAAAATAGCTGAAAATGATGGAAGCAGCAGTGAAATGGCATGGGAACAGCTTAGGGGGGGGGGGGGGAGACCCCTGGAAGCATCTCTGAATCCCATGTCACTGCTGGGAACAGTGTTGTTAGAGTATTAACCCTTTACTGACCGCTGATGGGATAGTACATCAGCGGCCAGTATCCCATGCTTTGAGATGGGCTCCGGCGGTGAGCATTTAACTAGAGCATCCAGCGCGCAGCGGGAAATAGGCTTATCGCTGACCCCCGTCACGTGGTCGGGGGTCAGCGATGCATTGCCATAACAACCTGAAGTCTGCTTGTTGATGGCAGATTGCTATGAGCACCACCCTGTGGACGGCGCTCATAGCAATGCTGTAAATATGCTGCATAGAGGTGATCTATGCATCACCTATACAGTATGTAGCAGTGCCGATCATGTTATGGCAGCTTCTACCCTCTTATGGAGGCTATTGAAGCATGTAAAACGTAAAAAAAAAAATGTGTTTAAATATTTTAAAAAATAAAAAACCTAAACGTTGAAATCACCCCTCTTTCGCCTCAATCAAAATCTAATATGTAAAGCTCAATGTGTATGTATGTATGTGTGTATGTCCGGGATTGGCATCCGCACCGTCGCAGCTACAGGCGCAAAATTTTGCCCAGTCACACGTTTGGACCCCGAGAGCGTCATAGGCTATGTTGTGAGGTGAAATTTTAACCCCGCGCGTTCCAATTCACCAAACAATTTTGCCTATTATTCTTATCATTTCTATGGTGTTATCGTCCTTCTGTAAAGCTGGAAATAACACAATTTATTACCGTACAAACACAGACCACCCTCTGACACAGACTGCAGGCGGAGCCCAGTATCACACAGGATAGGATTAGATACACGGCTCAGCAGTCAGTATCACACAGGATAGGATTAGATACACGACTCAGCAGTCAGTATCACACAGGATAGGATTAGATACATGGCTGAGCAGTCAGTAACACACGATAGCATTAGGTACATGGCACAGCAATCAGTATCACACAGGATAGGATTAGATACACTGCTCAGCAGTCAGTATCACACAGGATAGGATTAGATACACGGCTGAGCAGTCAGTAACACACAATAGGATTAGATACACAGCTCAGCAAAAAGTATCATACAGGAGAGGATTAGGTACACAGCTCAGCAGTCAGTATCACAGGAGAGGATTAGACACATGGCTCAACAGTCAGTATCACACAGGACAGGATTAGATACACAGCTCAACAGTCAGTATCACACAGGATAGGAATAGATACATGGCTCAGCAGACAGTATCACACAGAATAGTATTAGATAGACAGCTCAGCAGACAGTATCACACATAATAGGATTAGATACACGGCTCAGCAGTCAGTATCACACAGGATAGGATTAGATACATGGCTGAGCAGTCAGTAACACACATGATAGCATTAGGTACATGGCTCAGCAATCAGTATCACACAGGATAGGATTAGATACACGGCTGAGCAGTCAGTAACACACAATAGGATTAGATACACAGCTCAGCAAAAAGTATCACACAGGAGAGGATTAGGTACACAGCTCAGCAGACATTATCACACAGGATAGGGTTAGATACACAGCTCAGAAACAGGATGTGCCAAAGGAATGGACATTTTCATTCCAAGAATTCCACTCATTCCATCTGATTTGTTTTTTGATTTTAAATGCCTCCAGTTTCCAGTTCAAGCAGAATAGGATTAGATACACAGCTCAGTAGTCAGTATCACACAGGATAGGATTAGATACACAGCTCTGCAAAAAGTATCACACAGGAGAGGATTAGGTACACAGCTCAGCAGTCAGTATCACACAGGAGAGGATTAGACACATGGCTCAACAGTCAGTATCACACAGGATAGGATTAGATACACAGCTCAGCAGTCAGTATCACACAGGATAGGAATAGATACACGGCTCAGCAGACAGTATCACACAGAATAGTATTAGATAGACAGCTCAGCAGACAGTATCACACATAATAGGATTAGATACACGGCTCAGCAGTCAGTATCACACAGGATAGGATTAGATACATGGCTGAGCAGTCAGTAACACAATAGGATTAGATACACAGCTCAGCAGACATTATCACACAGGATAGGGTTAGATACACAGCTCAGAAACAGGATGTGCCAAAGGAATGGACATTTTCATTCCAAGAATTCCACTCATTCCATCTGATTTGTTTTTTGATTTTAAATGCCTCCAGTTTCCAGTTCAAGCAGAATAGGATTAGATACACTGCTCAGTAGTCAGTATCACACAGGATAGGATTAGATACATGGCTCAGCAGTCAGTATCACACAGGATAAGATTAGATACATGGCTGAGGAGTCAGTAACACACAGGATAGGATTAGGTACATGGCTCAGCAGTCAGTATCACACAGGATAGGGTTAGATACACGGCTCAGAAACAGGATGTGCTAAAGGAGAGGACATTTTCATTCAAAAAATTCCACTCATTCAATCTGATTTGTTTTTTTATTTTAAGCGCCTCCAGTTTCCAGTTCAAATACTATTTGCAATGTCCATTCACAATGCTCAGGGACAGTCCTTGAAAGTAGTAGGGATCGATTTGCAATCTCCATGCTTTTCTCATGGTCAACTTTACATGGTCTGTTCATCTTTGCACCGAAAGGAAAAACCAAAAACCAAAAATCTTGAATGAGTTGAAAATAAAATTTTATCAATACTTGGGTAATCGTTTAGTTAATTTGTGTTGCAAATCTGTAGTGTTGAATATATGATGTGAAATGTTTTTGTGTGCAATATAATCATTATAATTTGTTATAACTAACCACACTTGGTTACTATGCCCACGCAACGCCGGGCTCTTCAGCTAGTAAAACAATAAAAATATAAATCAAATCTACACATACTTGGTATCGCCGCATTTAGAATCACCTGATCTATAAATAAAAAAAAAAGGATTAACCTGAACGTTAAACGGCGTAGCGGGAAAAAAAATAAAAACCCCAGAATTACATTTTTTTTTGTCGCTGTGACATTGCATTAAAATGCAATAACGGGCGATCAAAAGAACGAATCTGCACAAATGTGGTATCACTAAAAACAACAGCTCGACACATAAAAAATAAGCCCTCCCTCAACCCGAGATCATGAAAAATGGAGACGCTATGGGTCTCGGAATATGGCGCAATTTTTTTTTAGCAAACTTTGGAATTTTTCTCATTGCTTAGATAAAAGAGAACCTAGACTTGTTTGGTGTCTACTAACTCGTAATGACCTGGAGAATCATAATGGCAGGTCAGTTTTAGCATTTGGTGAACCTAGCAAAAAAGCCAAGCAAAAAACATGTTTGAGATTGCACTTTTTTGCAATTTCACCGCACTTGGAATTTTTTTCCCGTTTTCAGGTACGCTACATGGTAAAACCAATGATGTCAATCAAAAGGACAACTTGCTCCACAAAAAATAATCCTTCACATGGCCATATTGATGGAAAAAAAAAAAAAAAAAAAAAAAGTTATGGCTCTGGAAAGAAAGGGAGCAGAAAAAAAAACAAAAAACAAAAAAAGCTCTGGTCATTAAAGGGTCAAACCACTTTTACGGTCTGACAATAAAACATACAAAACCGCAGTTAAAATGGATTTGACCTGGAAAAAAAATGTTAAGAAACATTCTTTACAGAGTAATGACTTGTATATAAAGCAAAATAAATAAGAGTTAAAAAAAAATGCTCCTCCACACCTTGGGCTAAGTTCACGTATAGTGTTTTTGCTGCATTTTTGCACTGTTTTCAAGGGTGAAAAAACATTCATCAGGAAACGTATCATTTTAACCCCTTTGCAACCTCTGTCGTGCTAGTACTGTGTAGGTCGCTTCCCCCCTTTGATGTGAGCTTCGGCGGTGAGCCCACATCTTTCCCGGCACATATCAGCTGTTTTGAACAGCTAACGTGCCCAGAATAGTCGCTGGTGGAATTGTGATCCACCCACGGCTATTAACCCGTTACATGCTGCTGCCAGACTCTGACAGCGACATTTAATGCACACTTCCAGCTATCGGGCCGGAAATCCGCCCACCAATGACCTCCGTCATGTGATTGCGGGACAACGGCGGGTTGGCATGACAACCAGAGGTCTCCAGGAGACCTCTATGGTTGCCAGTGCCAGATTGCTATGAGCGTCTTCCGATGGTAGTTGCTCATAGCAAATCAGCAATTCTGTTACATCATCGCCTGTATGTAGCAGAGCCAATCGGGTTATGGCAGCTTCTAGTCTCCCATAAAGACTATTGAAGCATACCAAAAGTGAAAAAAAATTTTTAAACATTAAAAAATAAAAACAACCAAAGTTTAAATCACACCCCTTCGCTCCATCTAATATATAAAGCTCAATGTGGGTGTGTATGTATGTATGTATGTATGTATGTATGTATGTATGTATGTATGTATGTATGTATGTATGTATGTATGTATGTATGTATGTATGTATGTATGTATGTATGTATTTATGTCTGGGATTGGCATCCGCACCGTCGCAGCTACAGCCATAAAATTTGGCACAGTCACACGTCTGGACCCCGAAAGAGTCATAGGCTATGTTGTGAGGTGAAATTTTAACCCCGCGCATTACAATTCACCAAACAATTTTACCCCTATCTACATAATGGGGCAAAAGTGTATGTATGTATTGGCATCTACACCGTCGTAGCTACAGACACAAAATTTTGCAAAGTCAGACGTCTGGACCCCGAGAGCGTCATAGGCTATGTTGTGAGGTGAAATTTTAACCCCGCGCATTCCAATTCACAAAACAATTTTGCCCCTATCTACATAATGGGGAAAAAGTGAAAGAAAAAGTGTTGGAGGCAAATTGACAGCTGCCAGATGTGAACAAGGGGGACTTAAAGAATGAGAGCGATGGCGCCAAAGAGTTTATAGCGTACAGTTGCTAAGGTGGGGCTCTGACATGGGATACTCACCACACACGGGGATATGAACACACACACAAAATGCCCCACACACTACCACGTGCTTCAACACATAAACCACCCTCAGCACACATTTCACCACACATACACCAACCTCGCCACATAAAAGTCGAAACACAAAAGTCACCACTCAAAACTCGCCACGCTGTCCCAGAGCTGTTTAGAAGATGAAAAATGAGCTGTGATTGGTTGCTATCAGCAACTGTTTTCTTTGTAGACAGTTGTGGTAACTGAGGCCTATTATTCTTATCATTTCTATGGTGTTGTCATCCTTCTGTAAAGCTGGAAATAACACAATTTATTACCGTGCCAACACAGACCACCCTCTGACACAGACTGCAGGGGGAGCCCAGTATCACACAGGATAGGATTAGATACACAGCTCAGCAGTCAGTATCACACAGGATAGGATTAGATACACAGCTCAGCAGACAGTATCACACAGGATAGGAATAGATACACAGCTCAGCAGACAGTATCACACAGGATAGGATTAGATACGCAGCTCAGCACACAGTATCACACAGAATAGTATTAGATACACGGCTCAGCAGACAGTATCACACAATAGGATTAGATACACGGCTCAGCAGTCAGTATCACACAGGATAGGATTAGATGCATGGATTTTATGTGCAAAATAATCATTATAATTTGTTATAACTAACCACAGCTGGTTACTATGCCCAGGCAACGCCGGGCTCTTCAGCTAGTTCAAAATAAAACAATAAAAAAACTACACATATTTGGCATCACCGCGTTCAGAGTTTCCAGATCAATAAAAAAAAAAATGATTAACCAAATCACTAAAGGGTATTGCGAGAAAAAAGTCAAAACAGAATTACATTTTTTTGGTCGCTGCAAAATTGCATTAAAATGCAATAACGGGCGATCAAAAGATCGTATCTGCACCAAAATGGTATCAATAAAAATATCAGCTTGACGCACAAAAAATAAGCCGCCACCCAACCAGAATTCATAACAAATGGAGACGCTATGGGTATCGGAAAATGGCGCAATTTTTTAATTTTTTTTGTTAAACAAAATTTGGATTTTTTTTTCACCCCTTAAATAAAAAAAAACCTAGACATGTTTGGTGTCTATAAATTTGTAATGACCTGGAGAATCATAGTGGCAGGTCGGTTTTAGCATTTGGTGAACATGGAAGAAATAAAATCCAAAAAACTGTTGTGGAATTGCACTTAATTTGCAATTTCACTTCACTTGAATTTTTTTCCCCTGCTTTTGAGTACACGATATTTTAAAACCAATGGTGCTGTTCAAAAGTACAACTCGTCCTGCAAAAAAACAAGCCCTCACATGGCCATATTAACAGAAAAATAAAAGTTATAGCTGTGGGAAGAAGAGAAGGGAGAAACAAACACAAAAATGAAAATGGGCAGGTTCTCTAAGGGGTTAAAATACCTTATCTGGCCGTGCGGTGTGCGAGACATGATCAGAAACATCCTGTTTAATTTATGAAGGAGGGACTCTGAAAGTCACTTTTTTTCAGAACCATCAGGAGGCCATCAATATTTGTAGAGGGCCAGCAGCCATCCCTCACTAAGCATTTTTGGAGGGTCAGCAGAGTGCTATCCTTTGCATAGCTGCATATTGCTACTACAATATAGTTTATCGATCTGAGGTGGGCACATTCTCCTTTTCTTAGTAATACTGTAAAGTTTGAAGCTCGGAAGGCCAGCAGGCCTTCCCTGCTAATTGTAGAGGGCCAGCAGGCGTCTTGTGGATGGATGAGACCAAGATAGTCTTTTGGTAAAGCACATCATTCTACTGTTTACTGTAAATCGAATGACACCTACAAATAAAAGAACACAGTAGTTACATTCAAACATGGTGGAGGTTCAAAGATATTTTGGGGTTGTTTTTCTGCCTTTGGCCTTGGGTGCCTTAACTGTGTGCAAGGCATCATGAAATGTAAAGACTCCCAGAAGATTGTGTTGCAATATAGTGCCGGGGTCAGAAAGCTGGGTTTGCATCCTAGGTCATGAATCTTCCTCCAGGTCAAGGACCCCAAATATACTTAAAGAAGCACCCAGAAATAGATGAAAACAAAGCACTGGAGAGTTCAGAATTGCCAATTCCAGCTCCAGTAGCGTAAAGTCTGCCAACACTATTTCTTACATACAGATACTAGAGAGAAACTGTAAATGGACACACTAAATCAGTTAATTTTGCCTGCTTTGATGGATTTTTGAGTACAGAACAACATAAAAAACAGTCAATGAGTGCATGGAAGAAAGCTGCCTTACTTTGACAAGCCCGAGTTGGCATGTCACTCTCCGCAAGGAGAAACCTTACCCCTTAGACCTAAATGGAAATGTGAACAGCTCTTCGGAGTGTCCAAGTGTGGGATCACTTTTCTCAAGGCACCCTTAGACCTCAGTCCAGAGCCTCTCACCTAGCCAAATCAGTTCTCATACTTTGCATTGACTAGGGCCAATAGCCCAAAACAGCACGTTTGCAAATTGAGATTCTGATTTGGCTTTTATCCTGTCATATTGAAAGACTCATTAAAGGGTTGATTGTGACTTGTAGGATCACTACTACCAACAGGTGGTGCTATAGAGTTCAAGTCCTCTTTCTCTCTGAAGAGGCAATCTGCATATTAAATTTCCCAGAGGAGCATTGCATGGCGAATAAGCCTCCTTACCCTGACAAACCCGAGCTGACATGTCACTATCCACAAGGAGAAACCTTACCCCTTAGACCTAAATGGAAATGTGAACAGCTCTTCAGAGTGTCCAAGTGTGGGATCACTTGTCTACGGGCACTCGGCATGGTGGGAGGAAGGAACATCATGGTGAGGATTATGTGGTCCACGGCTACCGAGACCGGACCATGTGAAATATATGGTGATGCTATCAAAGCGACTGGAAGCATTATATCTGCTATCCATGCAACAACCTGTTCACACTGATCTGGCTTCAAGAGTGGTGTTCCATGCCCCCCCTACAAAGTGGAACAGGAAGCTAAATCAACATGACGCATGTGTTTGTTGTGCTCTTGCGGCATGCACAGTTCACCTTACCCACGGCCTCTGCGCTCACCATCTGAATCACATTAATTTCCCCATCCCCTATGACGTGCTTTGCCCATTTTAAACTATGTGTGATATATCCCTGTTGAGAAAGCGTTGTAGTATTACATTGGCAGAAAAATTTGCCTACTTCAGATAAACTTCTTACACTGCAGTATCAATATAGCGATGCTATTTCTAACCAACCATTTTTTTTGTTTGTTTTGATGCACAATTGGAGCACAATAAATGCTGTATAATATTTCACTACTGAAAAAAAATTGCAGCATTACTATTGCAGGAAAATTTGCACACCTCAGATGGACTGGTGACACTGCAGGAGCAATATAGTGATGCTATTGAGATTCAACTAAGTCTGACTGTATGATTTTGATGCACAACTGCCGCAGTAAAAATGGTGTATAATATTTCCCTACTCTAAAAAATTTGCAGGATTAAGAGCAAAAAGAATATTAGCCCTGAGAAGGAGTTTTGGTATGACTTGCAGGCTGCAACATAACGGACGAGCAATTCATCCTCTCCTGTCCTACATGATTCATTCAGCACAATTTTTTCCTAAATGCTGCTATCAGCAGTATTACTATTGATTATGATTAGCCCTAAGAAGGGCTGTTGCTTTACTTGAAAGAAATATAAATCCAGTTAAATTCATGAGTAACACGCAGCTACAAATCTGTCCCTCTTTCTGCAGCACCTCTCCCTGCTTTGCCTGTTTCCGTGATACAGTGCGACGAGCATAGCATGCCACAACCAAATGGCTGCAGCATTACAGTGACTGGCAGGCAATTATCCCCACATGTTTATTAGCTGTCTAAAAAGCACACAGCATGCGGGGCAGGATCTCTAGCTCCCGCTCGAGCATTCAAAAAATACTCGTGGAGTAACAAGTATCTTGAGCACACTAATGCTCAAGAGTGTGACGTGTAGTGATGAGCACACTCGGTCATCACTAGTAGAGGTCTAATATCCAAGATCCCCAGTAGTTGCTAAGAATAAGGTGTCCTATACTTCAATTCTTGGTCAGGAAGCAGTCTGAAAATGCTCAGAAAAAGCATTTTTATAAATTGTAATTATACTAATCCTCACCAAGCCTAACATAAAAGGATTTGAGATGTTCCTGCGCTTCTATAGTTCTTCTCCTGTTGTCCTGGTTCCCAAGACGGAGGTGCATGTCAGCAACCTAAGATAAAGTAAGACAGCTAATGTATGGACAATCATATTTTTTTTTTTGAAGAGGTTGAGCCATCATATCCATAGGGGGTAGCACTGGGGTTCAGTGGTTAGCACTGTTGCTTTGTAGTGCTGGGGTCCTGTGTTCAAATCTAAATAAGGACAAATCTGCAGGGAGTTTCTATGTTCTTCCCGTGTTTGCGTTATGTGAGACAGTGAGGGGAATCATATACAGTATGAGGATGTTTTAATGCCCTCCAAGATGTACAAGAAAGTTTGGATTTTGTCAAACTATTTGACCAAGTCAGATTGAAGAAAGCCTTACATGGGTTTTTATTTTTGTAGAGATGTGTAGGATGGTGGTGGGACAGATTTCTCCCTCCACTCCGGGTCTTGGGAGTGGCCCAAGTCCAGGATTCCCATTAAAACTTTCTGTTAAGGTTTGGGTGTGTCCAATTTTAGTTTGCAAGCATTATAGATGGAGCCCTGTGTCGGACAGGTGTGTGTGAAATTGAATACAGGCCAGAGCCAGACAAAGCAAAGCCACTGACACACCATGGTGCAGTCGCCCATGGCAACAGACTGATATGGACATTCTGGTTGCGAACAGGAGGATAAAAGTTTTAGATTTATTTTGGGAGTTTGAAAATAAAGAGGTTTATGTTGAACTTTCTTGGATCACTGCCTAATTGCATGCACAAGAAAGCAGCTGCCTTACATATGGTGGAGAATTTGTGCATTGTGAACTAAGGCACACCCCAAAGAAAGCTGCTTGTCCGTGAATAAGCCTCGCAAAGTCAGGCCCATAGATAATATGGAGGAGCTACTGAAGCAGTTGGTCCTCACTCAACATCAGCAGTTGCAGTTTCAGCGGCAACAACAGGAGTAGCAGCGGCAACAGTAGGAGCTGCACCAGCAGAAGCAGACTAACAACCTGATACTGCAGCAGATTACATCCTTGCAAGAGACACCCCCCACCACTGATCCCAGTTCTTCCTGAGAACCGGGACAAAGTTAGGTCAGTATTGAGGGAAAGGAATCTAGAGGATGACATGGAAGCTTTCCTCCACAAGTTTAAATGCACAGCGGAGTGAGAGAGTTTGGCAATTTCTCATTGGGAAGAAATGGTGGCCCCGTTCCTGGTGGGAGATATACAAAAGGCTTACTTTGCCCTCAGCCAGGAGGATGCTCATAACTATGGGAAACTGAAAACCTTGCCCAACTGGGGGATAATGTTTATGAATGGGAACAGCAAGTTTACCAGTGGTCTTTTTTTGAGGCTCAACCCGCTAAGTGTTAGGCGTATGACTTTTTGCAGTTAGTCAAAAAATGCTTTTCCGCCTGAGACCTTGAACTGAGCCCAAATAGTAGAGAGAAAAGTAATTGACCGATTGGTGTGAATTCTGCCAGTAGCCATAGGTGTCTAGCCTGATCCAGACTTTTATGACCACCCAGGACTTTGTATTGGAAATTAACTCTCCCAGGATAAAGGTCTGCTCGGGTATAGAACCTGAAGATTCCAAGTCAAATACCTGTAGTATGGGTCACCCTCATAGGGAAAGAGTGTAAACCTGATGGGTTTCCTCTAAAGGTGTTGGCAGGAGAAGTCGAGGAGACCTTATCCATCCTGGAGCTGGAAGTATCTCTGGGAACATTTGGGACAGCTCAGCTCCTGGATCCCACACTGACCAAGACACGAGAAAGGGTGATAGAGATAAATGGGGTGGATCAGCAACCTGGGGCAGAGGTGTTTTTTCCATGAATGGCGATCAACCAGGAGTTGTTATATCAGGTTCACAAAATCAAGAATGAAGCAGTGGAACATTCATACTATCCAATGGTGTTCAAGATGGCCCACAAACAAATGCTGGGTGGTAACCTACGGGGTAAAAAGACAAAAGAGCGGATTTTTAGTTCTTTTGGCCTGGAATTTATGCCGAGGTGAAGAGGTTTGGTGAGTCTTGCCCAGATTGTAAGCTGACCACACCCACCGCAAGTTTCCATAGTCCATTGGTTCCAATGCCTAATAGAGAGGTACCTTTTGAATAGATTGCTGTGGATCTGGTAGGGCCCATTGTAAAGTCAGCTGGTGGCCACCAACATATTAGTGGTAGTAGTCTGCTTCATCACACCTGAACTAAGCTTATTGCCCGGGAGGTGTTTGCCATGTTCTGCCACCTTGGACTACCTAAGGAGATCCTTATGAATCAGGGGACTCCTTTTTTTGTCCAATTGACAAAGGAACTGTGCAAGCTGCTCCAGGTTAAACAATTGTGCACAATCCAAAGATGATCTAGTTGAAATGTTTACTAAAACCCTAAAATCTATGCTCAAGAAAGTGGTCTCCAAAGATGGAAGGATTTGGATATGCTACTGCTCCATTTAATGTTTGCCATGCAAGACGTACTGCAGTCTTCAACAGGTTTGTCTCCATTCAAGCTTTTATGCAGGAGATCCCAGGGACCTGCTGGACATAGCCAAAGAGACATGGGAATAGGAGCCTACTTCCCATAAGAGTAAAAGAGCACGTGGTGAATATGCATTGGGGATTAGTCTTAGTGCCCATTGCAGTTAGTCAGCTCATGGCCAAGTAACAAGGGCCATATGAAGTCTGGGAAAAGGTTGGGGATGTGAATTATTGAGTATATCATCCCATAAAGAGGAAACCTAAAAAACCATATCATTTAAATGTGAATGTATGACTGCAGATGCGTCTCCAGTCATATTGTCTGTAAACCCTCTGACACTGGCCCGGGAGGATCCAGGGAGAGAGGTGAAGATAAGAATTGCTCTCTCTAAACAGCAGCAACCAGAGGCTAAATCAATGGTGCAGCAGAATAGAACGTATTCTCAGAACTGCCTGGTCAAACATCTGTAATCCAACATGACATTGTCACTGAGCCTCAGGTATGAATGAAACTGGACCATGTGCTGGCGGCCTGGAGGAAAGCCAACATGGCTGAGATGAAACAAATGCTCCAGCTATGAGTTATTGAGGAGTCGAGGAGTAAGTGAGTTAGCCCTATTGTACTGATTCCGAAGCTGGACGGATCTATACGATTTTGCAACGATTTTCGAAAATTTTATGAAGTGTCAAAAATTTGACCTTTAGCCAATGCCCCTGTTGGATGAGCTGATTGAAAGACTGGGGCATGCCAAGTACTTCATAATGATTGATCTGACCAAGTGTTACTGGCAGGTGTCTCAGACTCAGCAAAAGAAAAGACTACCTTCATAATACTGGAGGGTCTCTATCACTATGTCGTCTTGCCTTTTGGGTTACATGGGACCCAGACCACATTCCCAAGGCTAATGGACATAATTTTAGACTCATATGAGAAGTATGTATCAGTGTATTGGATGATAATAATCTTTAGTAACGACTGTCATACCTACTTGTCCTAGGTGCAAGCTGTTGTGTGTAACGCTCAGGCCCTGACTGGTTGGCGCGAGTGAGGATTCTTTCCCCACTGTGCCACAAACTAGACTACCCTGGAGGGGCCTGACTAACAGCTACATTGGTGTTCACTGAAGCCAGCTGGCACTCTGGCAGGCAGGCGGGCATGGCTGGCATGGGTAGGATAGGAGAACAGGTAGGAACCAGTTCAGACTGGAAGGACCAAAATCATAGAACAGGAGCTGAGAAGAGCTGCAGGGTGTGGAGCGAAGAGCAGAGCCACAGGGTGTGGAACGAAGAGCAGAGCCACAGGTTGCAGAACGAAGAGCAGAGCAGCAGGGTGCGGAGTGAAGAGCCGAACAGAGCCGCAGGGTGCAGAGCGAAGAGCAGAGCCGCAGAGTTCAGAGAAGAGCAGAGCCACAGGGTGTGTAGCGAAGAGCAGAGTAGAGCTGCAGGGTGCGGAGCAAAGAGCAAAGCCGCAGGGTGCAGTGCAAAGAGCAGAGCTGCAGGGTGCGGAGCAAAGATCAGAGCAGAAGAAGTAGCCAAGGCTACACACAGCTGAGTAGGGAAGGAAACAGACAAGGACACGAAAAGGTACAAGAAACGGACTTAGTACAATTCAAATGATTCACGGCTGGGCATGCAGCCCTCAGGGAGACGGAACACAAGACACTCAGAGAACAAAAAAGGGTCTGGGTATGCAGCCCCCAGAAAGACGGAAAATGGAACAGGACCTGGCAACTCAGCAGATGGGAGATGGGAAGCCATGAAGTGATGCCGGCAGGGATGTTATATAGTGGATTCGCTCTGAGCTGCCGGCTTGATGGCGAACCCCAATAAAGTGTGTGATTGGCTGTGGGGTTATTAAACCCCAAATAACAAAATCAAGACCATTCAAAACTGGACCTGGCCTCTAACTGCATAACAGGTAAGAGCATTCCTCGGAATTATTGACGATTTATACTTAATTTTGCCAGGAGATTGACACCTTTGACTAATCTCTTAAAGGGAAGGTAATCAGTCATAGTTCTGTGGAACCCTCAGGAGGAGGAAGTATTAAAATCCATGAAGTTGGTGTTGTGCTGACAGCCTGTTGTCACCAGCCCTAACTTCAAAGGCTTTATCATGCAAATGTGTGCCTCTGAACTAGGCCTAGGAGCCGTTCGCAGGAGGTGAAAGGTGAACGGAGAAGAACATCCGGTCACTTACTTGAGTAGGAAACTTTCCCCAGCAGAGAAAAATTATAGTGTAGTAGAAAAGGAGTGCTTGACCATTAAGTGGGCCTTGGAGTCCCTACATTAATATTTACTAGGGTGACAGTTTGCTTGATAATGGACCATTCACCCTTGGTCATGATGAGAAATGCCAAGGTAAGGAATGCTCGAATCACCAGGTGGTTATTGTCTTTGCAAAACTTTAGCTTCTAAGTGAAACATCGACCTGGGAAGGAAATGTGCATACCTTGTCAATTTTGACCAGGGGTGCCCAAACAATTACCTGCCACTATATTAGAAATTTGTGGAATATCCATTGATTAAGATGGAAATATGTAATTTCTCTGAAAGAAATGTATCGAAAGTTGTTTGACACTTCTCTTCTCCCTCATTCCTCGATTTCAATTCATACAAAAGTGAATTACTCAGAGTAAATACCTTCTGAGGGTCAAAAGAGTTAAAATATGCGACTTCAATGTGCACTATAATTTGATTGAAAGCAAGAATAATTGAGGATTGGCATTGGCATGATGCCATTCTGGATATAAAATGGCCACATGATATACAGTCATATGTTAAAGTTTGGGCACCCCTATTAATGTTAACCTTTTTTCTTTAGAACAATTTTGGTTTTTGCAACAGCTATTTCAGTTTCATATATCTAATAACTGATGGACTCAGTTAGATTTCTGGATTCAAATGAGGTTTATTGTACTAACAGAAAATGTGCAAACTGCATTTAAACAAAATTTGACCTGTACAAAAGTATGGGCACCCTTATCATTTTCTTGATTTGAACACTCCTAACTACTTTTTACTGACTTCCTGAAGCACTAAATTGGTTTTGTAACCTCATTGAGCTTTGAACTTCATAGCCAGGTGTATCAAATCATGAGAAAAGGTATTTAAGGTGGCCACTTGCAAGTAGTTCTCCTATTTGATTCTCCTATGAAGAGTGGCATCATGGGCTCCTCAAAACAACTCTCAAATGATCTGAAAACAAAGATTATTCAACATAGCTTTACAGGGGAAGGATACAAAAAGTTGTCTCAGAGATTTAACCTGTCAGTTTCCACTGTGAGGAACATAGTAAGGAAATGGAAGAACACAGGTACAGTTCTTGTTAAGCCCAGAAGTGGCAGGCCAAGACAAATATCAGAAAGGCAGAGAAGAAGAATGGTGAGAACAGTCAAGGACAATCCACAGACAACCTCCAAAGACCTGCAGCATCATCTTGCTGCAGATGTTGTCACTGTGCATCGGTCAACAATACAGCGCACTTTGCACAAGGAGAAGCTGTATGGGAGAGTGATGCGAAAAAAGCCATTTCTGCAAGCACGCCACAAACAGTCACCTGAGGTATGCAAAAGCACATTTGGACAAGCCAGTAACATTTTGGAAGAAGGTCCTGTGGACTGATGAAACAAAGATTGAGTTGTTTGGTCATACAAAAAGGCGTTATGCATAGAGGCTAAAAAAAACAGCATTCCAAGAAAAACACTTGCTACCCACAGTAAAATTTGGTGGAGGTTCCATCATGCTTTGGGGCTGTGTGGCCAATGCCGGCACCGGGAATCTTGTTAAAGTTGAGGGTCGCATGGATTCAACTCAGTATCAGCAGATTCTTGACAATAATGTGCAAGAATCAGTGACGAAGTTGAAGTTACGCAGGGGATGGATATTTCAGCAAGACAATGATCCAAAACACCGCTCCAAATCTACTCAGGCATTCATGCAGAGGAACAATTACAATGTTCTGGAATGGCCGTCCCAGTCCCCAGACCTGAATATCATTGCACATCTGTGGGATGATTTGAAGCGGGCTGTCCATGCTCGGCGACCATTAAACTTAACTGAACTGGAATTGTTTTACAAGTAGGAATGGTCACAAATACCTTCATCTGGGATCCAGGAACTCATTAATAGCTACAGGAAGCGACTAGAGGCTGTTATTTTTTCAAAAGGAGGATCTACGAAATATTAATGTCACTTTTATGTTGAGGCGCCCATACTTTAGCACCGGTCAAATTTTCTGTAAATGCAGATTGCACATTTTCTGTTAGTACAATAAACCTCATTTGAATCCAGAAATCTAACTGAGTCCATCAGTTATTAGATATATGAAACTGAAATAGCTGTTGCAAAAACCAAAATTGTTAGAAAGAAAAAAGGTTAACATTAATAGGGGTGCCCAAACTTTAACATATGACTGTACATGGCAACTTTGGCCCCCATCGACTCCCCTGATGAGCTATGACGAAACATGTCGGGAGAAGGGGTATCGTATTCACCATTCATGGGGTTGGAAGCATACCTGATTAGAATCCCGCAATTTGGTGAGACCGTTCTTTTTGCATACATGCTATGAGAAATTTGTGTCATGGAAAATACCTCAAATAGAAAGATGAGGTGTGCAATGATATAATGAGGTACTATGCATTTATTTGTAAAAAAAAATAACTCCTCAACTGAGGTGATATGCTCTGATATGTTAAATATAATACCTCAAATGTGACACGAATGAAGCACCATGAGGTCATGAACACACGTGCATTTATGTGTATAAGTAAAGCCTGCTGTGAATACATAACTGAGGTCTATAAAGCTGGTCTGTGGTAATATTCAACTAATTTATGTCAGTGGACTATCAGGGGTTTGTTTAAATGGGATATGATTATACCCTTCTCTTCCGACTACATGCACAACCGACCCCATTCCCTCACATCTCCTCCAGTCTCTCTCTCCAGTCGTCACAACTCACCTTACAATCTTTAATCTCTCCCTCTCCTCTGGCATTTTCCCCTCCTCCTTCAAACACTCTATCATTACTCCATTACTAAAGAAACCCACCCTCGACCCATCCTGCACAAACAACTACAGACCAGTCTCCAAACTCCCCTTCATCTCTAAACTCTTGGAGCGCCTGATATACTCCCACCTTACCTGTTACCTCTCCACTCACTCCCTCCTAGACCCTTCACAGTCCGGTTTCCGCCCCCTACATTCGACAGAAACTGCACTCAAAGTGACCAATGACCTTCTGACAGCAAAACGTAAAGGTGACCACTCTCTGCTCATTCTTCTTGACCTTTCTGCAGCTTTCGACACTGTTGACCACCCTCTCCTACTCTCTTGGCTCCAGTCAATAGGCATTAAGGACACTGCTCTCTCCTGGTTCTCCTCCTATTTTTCTGACCTCTCCTTCAGTGTTCTGTTCTCTGGCTCCACTTCATCTCCTCTTCCTCTCACTGTCGGGGTACCTCAGGGCTCAGTCCTTGGCCCCCTTCTCTTCTCTCTCTACACAGCCCCAATTGGACAGACCATCAGCAGATTTGGCTTTCAGTACCATCTTTATGCTGATGACACACAACTATACACATCATCCCCTGACCTTACCCCCGCTGTACTACAGAACGCAACTGACTGTCTGCAGTCTCCAACATCATGTCTGCTCTCTATCTGAAACTCAACCTCTCCAAAACTGAACTTCTTCTGCTCCCGCCATCTGCTAACCTCCCTTAATCTGACATTTCCCTCTCTGTGGGTGGCACCATAATAACACCCCGACAGCAGGCGCGCTGTCTGGGTGTTATGTTTGACTCCGATCTCTCCTTTACCTCCCATATACAATCTCTTGCCCGCTCGTGCCGCTTACACCTAAAGAACATCTCTAGAATCCGCCCTTTTCTCACCATGGAAACAACAAAAACCCTCACTGTCGCCCTGATCCACTCCCGCCTGGACTACTGTAACGCTCTATTAATTGACCTCCCCCTCACTCGACTCTCCCCTCTCCAGTCCATCCTTAATGCAGCAGCCAGGGTTGCCCATATGGCTAATCGTTTCTCGGACGTGTCCGCTCTTCGCCAGTCATTACACTGGCTGCCCATTCATTACAGGATACAATTCAAAGTACTTGTTCTCACCCACAAAGCTATCCACAGTGCGGCACCCCCTTACATCTCCTCCCTCATTTCTGTCTATCGGCCTAACCGACCACTGCGCTCTGCAAATGACTTTCGACTAACCTCTGCCCTAATCCATACCTCCCACTCCCGACTCCAAGACTTCTCCCGTGCTGCGCCAATCCTCTGGAATGCTCTACCCCAAGATATTAGGACCATCCACAATTTGCATAGTTTTAGGTGCTCGCTCAAAACACATTTGCTCAGAGCGGCCTATCACATTCAGTAGTCATATTATGCTTGTGTGCGTGTGTAGCCCATTCACTATCTCCATCTATCCCCCACCCCCTGAAGATGGCTGGACCATCATTGTAAATACATCATTTTAAATAGAAACTTGTGCTTTGTATCGCCCCCACCTCATTGTAGATTGTAAGCTCCCACGAGCAGGGTCATCTTATTTCGCTTTAATTATTGTATTGTTAACGTTATTACTTATGACTGTTGTGTTTGAAACTGTTCAACTGTAAAGCGCTGCGGAATATGTTGGCGCTATATAAATAAAGATTATTATTATTACCCTATATGCCGAAAAAATACCATGAGATGAGTATATTTGGATATGCCGGATGTGAGCCTGAATTAGTTGGCATTTTGTTTGTTCATTAAACACTCATTCTCGTTGGATATCACTGACTGATGGCCTGGTGGGCAATTTGCAATGCCCCTCTACTATACCCAATGATTTGAGGCAGCTATTCTGCCTAAGGCCATATATATATATATATATATATATATATATATATATATATATATATATATATATATATATATATATATATATATATATATATTAGTGTCCGTTTGGATATATGATTGAAGGACACTTTCAATTAAGGAATTGTTGATTGAGGTTGTGCATACCAGTTTTTCTTGTTGTATGTTGTCTATCTGAGCACCTTGCACTTTTGTAGATTTTATTAATTTTGAAATAAAAGTTATATTTTATTCCTATCCAATTGCTGATGTACTATTAAGAGGAGTGGTTTGGGCAGGATACTCCTCTATTCATTGATGATTATGTTCCTTGAAATCTATTCTCTCTATTATAATGCTACTTGATAGAGGTGTTGGGCACAGCTAAATGATGTATTCCTATTACAGCCCATCGCACTGCAGCATGATGGACCCCCACCAATCCAACGTTGATAGCCTATCCTAAACCATTAATGTTAAAGTCCTTTAAACAGCAGTCGCATATGATTTTTAAGACTTTTCCCGCATTTTCACAATAAGACAAAAATGCAGCATTTGGCTCCACAGCTTTGAATAGTTACTGAATACAGTTGCTTTAGTAAAACGTTGTAAATGCAAACATACGTTGTACAGTCCAAGTTGTAGACTATCCAGGGATCTAACATCCTATAAATCTATGAGCAGTAACTAAGCTGCGTCAACCATCAGCCTGAATCAACATATCTATAAACTCACCTATTCATATTATTAGCTTCCAATCCTGTAAGAGTCACAAATATAAACAGTCAGGGAAAACATAGCAATCCTTTACTTCCTACCCGACAGCTAGTGAAAAGAAAAGTGTAGAATGTTCTTAATGGGATCATTAAGAACATCAATGAATAGTACATCAACTTTTCTTGCTTTGTGGATTGCTGTTGTTTGCTACATTTTTCTGAGAATTTTTGCAAAAAATAAAAATCATGAGAATATGGTGTACAAATTATTTCCAAATACATTACTTTTATGCAGTGCATACAAAACAAAAGGAGGGCTGTAAAGATACTGTATGAAAGAGTAAAATGGCTTATATTATTGTTCTGGGTTTTTACCACACTGGACAGAAGTAGAGAAATGGTTTCCATGTATTTTCTAGGTAGAAGTGGCATACGTTTCCACTTACACCACTTTTCCATGATCCTCTGGCAAATTCACAACATCTTTGCTTGCCTAGAATGGAAGGGGTTTCAGCTCTTTAGTAGTCGCTTGAATAAGCACAGTCACTTTTTTTTTTTTATCAAAACAGAATAAAGTTTATTGTCCTTCATAAACTTTACAGCTCCAAAATGAAGCAGCCTTTCTTCAGCACAAATGAATAACCAAACAGATTTTTCTTCAGCACAAATAAAGAAAACAGTACTCTCTTGGTTTCATCTGTTTGGCATTACAGGAACCTCTCAGGCTGCAGCAGACTTTCCACAAGCTCCATCTTTCTCCAGTCTCAGCAGACTACTCCTACCGGAGCTAGACAAGGTGCATTTTAATAAGGAAGGAAGACTTGGACTGGAGTATCGGAGTAACCTTTCCCACCCTGGTTGTTTTGGTCACTCCAAAATCCCGGACCCAAAATCTAGTCAAAATAAAAAATTTCTCGGTAACGCATAACTGCCATTTTGGACCTTATCTCCTGCTTTCTTACAACACATAAAGACAGCATTTCATCATTCATTCAAACTACCCAGTTTATTAGGTTTTGTAAGCACAGGTAAATTTGTGAATGAAGAAAATATAATATTTGGAAATTGCTGAACAGTGGGCCCTGGAGTCAATGTTATTGCTGGGCTGTGGTATTTCAGTCCAACACTGGTAATGGCCCAGTGGTTTCCATGAACTCAGTAGTGAACTGCTAATAGTGACAGTCCACGAGACCGCTATAGGGCCCATGAGCTGAGGAGCCTGGTACTCGGCCCCCAACTTGCCAGGGGTCACGTTTTCATTGCTATACTATATACATATAATAATACTTAATGCATACCATTTGTATGTATTAATCTTGTACAGAGAGTCATTACTGAGAACACATTTATTCCTGTAGTGTGACCTCAAGGTAGTAACATCACTGTGGGCATTTATCCCTTATCATGATATCACTGTGGGCATTATCCGTGTACTGTGACATTACTTTGCATTATTTCTGTGTATAAGAAATAGATAAACTCTGCATATTGGAGACAAAAATAACATGCTATGTTATTGTTGAAATAGTTGCGTTTTTCTCCTTATGGCCAGAGTCACACTAGTGTATAGCACCCAATGCGAGAGCAATAGCTGTGATATGCTAATGACCCTTGGCTCCAGCTCTGCTGCGAGTGGGAGCCAAGTTTCATGCTACTGTGCTCTGAACCTCTTCCATGAGAATCAGAGGACAGCTGCAGAGGAGACGGAGAAAGTAATTTCTCTATCTTCTCTGCTACCGGAGTCGGCGGGAATCACTCTGCACTCGGGTGATATCCAAGACTTGTATGGGTGCGAGTGAGCTGAGTCTCAGTGCCAATCGCAGCATGCGGAGAATATTCTCTCTTGCCGAATTGGCAGGAGAAAATAATCGCAGATCTGAGCTTCCCCATAGAATAACACTGGGCCGAGTGCTATGCCATGTTTTATGGCATAGCACTAGGCCGTGTTATGCGGTAGTGTGACGCCGACCTATTGTCTTTTCTCAGTGTTAGGTCATCACTTTTTTTCCGAAGCTGAACGGATGTCCTGCAAATGTATATGGTTCTTGTATGACACTTGAGAAAACTGTTGCAGAAAGTTTTTAAGGTGATCAAATTATTATATATACTGTACATATATATTTTGTGTACATTCAATGGATTGTATTGTTATTCACAACGATAATGTAATATACATGCACTAATTGTAATGAAACGCTCTGCCACTCTTCCTCTAAATTTCCTGCAATGAAAAATGTGTTTATCTAAGATATAATAGATCCAATAATTGTGGAAATAGAACAGTGACTCATATTATGTGCAGCATAAGGAAGACATCCAGAAAATGACTTTTATATATCATTGAAATGTATTGTTAAGTTTTTCACCACATGCTCTTCCCTTAGTGAGTGCATTGGCAGCTCTGCTCATAACTACCTATATAGGGAATGTGATAGTTTAATAGGATAATTGTACGCCTCTGTGTGTGTCTCTGGGGTAGTGGTCTATGGAAACACAGGGGTTAAAACGTGACTCATTTACAAACAGACCTTTCAAGGAGAATAGTTGGGGGTATGTGGTAGGAGTGAGAGAGGAAATTAAGGAAGCTGTTTTTTTTTTTTTAGGAAGGAGTACACCATATGGTTAAAGGGGCACTTAAGGCCAATGAAATGTAATTTATGAGTGGCTATCTAGAGTGAAGTGTGGTAGTGTATATCCTGAAACTGACTAGTAAATGTGCATTGCTGCTTAAAAAAATATTTGCACGACTGAAAAGGTATTCATTTAGAATTCTTTGTGTATCTGAATTTTTGAAAAAAGTTTTACTCATGAAGATCAGTATGCCAAATTTTCTACAGTAACACCAACCTAGTTCCCCATGGTTTATATTATTGTCTCACGGCACTAGGATTCTACTGTGGAGTGGGACACAGGATAGGGAACCTGTCACCAGGTTTTCCCAAAAGAAAAAGTACTGTCATCACCTATACCACCTGTTTTACCATATTCTATGAAGATGTATATGAGTCTCCAACCCCCTCTGCATAGCCTCTAAAATATATCTTAATAACATTCAGCTCGATGAACTTCTCCGATCTTGATCCAGCACTTCTACTCTGCTTGCAAACACCATCTTGCTTACCTGCTTCTTTACGTGCATGACGAATCCTCCATCGAGATGAGCGAGCACTAAAATGCTCAGGAGCTCGTTGCTCAAGCCAAGCAATTCCTAATACTTGCATGCACGTTTCAAATAACAAGGATAATGGGAGTCAATGGGAAAGCTGAGATTTTTTCCGGCAGACCCTACAAAGAGGTCTGGAGGGCAGTGAAAATGTTAAAATGGATGGGAAAATTGCTAAATGGAAGGCGAGCAGCATGAAGAAGATCCCTGGAAGCATCTCTGACAAATCGCTGCTGAGAACAATGGGGTCACTTTTACTCCACTTTAAGGAGTGAAAATAAAACATTCCAAAGCGACAAAACTGCCAAAAATTAGGGAATCAGGTACACCCTTTATTAAGCCAGGGTCAGACTTGCGAGAAACTCGTACGAGTCTCGCACATCAATACCCGGCACTGCCGCCGGCACTCAGATCGGAGCGTTCAGCTGCCTGTATGTTACAGCATAGTGGATGAGATTTCAAGAAATCCCAGACAGACGGACATGCGGTGCGTCTTTCCAGACTGTCAATTTATGTAGTGGAGATGCTCTGTCTCCGCTGCATAAATTACCCACACACTTTCATTAGATGCGGTAAAACTGCATTATCTTCCTAGTCACATGCGTATCAAGTGCGGGAACGCCGATTGCTACGCATGTATACTAATTTACATAATGGTGAATCTTGTGACACAGCCGGAAGTACATGACACAGAAAGTGGAGAAAAGCAAAGAGAGGTCCCCTCCTTTTTTTTTTTTTTTTTTTTATAAATAAATAATAATTTAAAAAAAATGACATAGGGCCCACCTATATTTGTTAACTAGCCAGAGTAAAGCAGACTGCTGGGACTGGTATTTCAGGCTCGCAAGGATCCAACATCTATGAACCTTACCAGCCTGATAATACCAGGCCGCAGCAGTTTTCTTACCTTGTATGGTTAGCAAAAATAGTGGGAACCCCTCCAAAAAAAATGTAATCTAGGTAAATGAGGGTAGCTTCAAAGTTCAGGTCCCCCAAACATCTCTCCATCTATCGTTGAAAAGTCATGTGTGCGTTGGTAAGGCCGAAAGGCATCCAATTGAACTCTAACAGTCTCATAGCGCAGTATGAATGCAGTCTTCGCCCGATCGTGCTTGGATAGGAGCATTTGTCAGTACCCACTGGCCAGATCCAGCGACAAGAAGTGCTTCACTTTTCCCAGAGCAGACAAGGACTCCTCAATTTTTGGTAGCAGATTTGAGTCTCGCACAGTGCAGGAATTCAGCTTTCGGTAATCCACACAAACGCAGGGTCCCGTCCTTTTTTTGTACTAGAATAATGGGGGCGGCCCACGGCCTTTGGCTCTCTCATATTATCGCACTCTGTAGCATATGCACCAGCATCTCTTTCACCTCCTGGTACATTTATGGTGGGATTTGTCAATATCATTCCCGAATGGGTGCGGTCTTTCCCTTTGGAATCTCGTAGGTGACGGCTGTAATGCAGCCGAAATCATCGTCATGATGGGCAAAAAATATCCTGGTGCTGCTCTAGCACTGCTACCATTTGTTGTACATGTTGTGGTGAAAGCGCCATTAGTCCAGCCCACATCTGCTCCAGGATCCATCGTCCTTCCTTAAGGTGATTAGGGGGGTGTGTTGGGAGTTCATTTTCCCCTTCATCACTGGGGTCTGGTGAACTCCCTATTCTGGTAAAGGAAGGTAATGAGCCTGATTATCAGGCACCTGAGTCTAATGAGGATGACTGGCTGAGTGGAGTCACGGACTGGATATAAGGCTGCCGACGCCCTTCTGCCCTGCGGGTGAATTCTCTGTGGACTTCTAGGACACCAGCCTGATTCCTGCTCCTCTAAAGCTAAGTTTCTGTTTTGCCTGTTAGCCTTTTGTTTTGTTTTCCTTGCTTTTCAGTATTCTGCCATTTCCTGCTGGGGTGAGCTGAATCTCCTTTTGCCTGTAGCTCTGTCTTCAGTATATTCCTGAGTACTGACATAGCTTTTTTTGAAGCCTAGCATCTTCAGGGCCTTTTTCACTGTCAGTTTGTTGGCTCTTATTTTCATAGGGTTTTTCACGGATTGCAGACAGCAGCCTTCCTGTCCTTTTCTATTTAGTTAGCTTGGGCCCCTCTTTGCTCAGTCTATCTTTCTGTCTGTGTTAGTATTTTCATCTTGCTTCACCGTCATTATATGTTGGGGGCTGCCTATTGCTTTGGGGTCTGCTCTGGGGCAGTTTAGATTTCCCCTTTCTTTCTTTAGGCCTATTTAATTCTCCGGCTGTGATCGAGGGGTCTAGGGCATTGTAGGAACCCCGCACGGCTACTGCTAGTTGTGTTGATAGGTTCAGGGGTCTGCAATCCGATAGCTGCCAACTTCTCTGGTTTTCTGGACTTAGCTAGAATTTCTGTTTTTGCCTCCTACGGTGACTCAATCATAATAGAATCACCCGCCATACCGCAGATCCTAGGGTACTCAATAGCAGGAAAGAATTATGTTTAAAAAAAAAAAAAAAAAAAGTGTGTATATTCTTTCCTCTATATCTCTGAGGCCGTCGGGGGAATTTTTTTTTTTTTCTCTCTCAATGGAGATAAAGCAATTGTCTGATCGTGTGGAGCAGCTCGCTGCGGAAGTGCGGGGAATTTCCGCCTACCTTGCTCGTTCGCATGCTGTTGAACCAAAGATCCCTACACCTGATGTATTTTTTGGGGATCGATCTAAATTGGAGTTTCAAAAATAATTGGAAATTATTTTTTGCCTTGAAGCCTAACTCGTCAGGGAGCTCCGCGCAGCAGGTTAAAATTGTCATCTCTTTGTTGCGTGGCGATCTCCAGGATTGGGCGTTTTCTTTGAAACCAGATGATCCTATTCTGACTAATGTGAACGCATTCTTTCAAGCTTTGGGGTTGTTGTATGACGAACCTAATGCTATTGATCAGGCTGAAAAGACCCTGTTGGCATTGAACCAGGGTCGAGATTCTGCAGAGTTGTACTGTCAAAAGTTCCGAAAGTGGGTGGTCCTTACTACCTGGAATGATAATGCCTTGGCTGCTCTCTTTCGGAAGGGTTTGTCAGAAGCCGTAAAAGATACTATGGTGGGAATTCCTGTTCCCTCTGGTCTGGACGATTCTATGTCATTAGCCATTCAGGTTGATCGGCGTTTACGTGAACGCAGGATTGCACGAGAGGTGTTGCCACCGGTTGAACAGACGTCTGAACCTATGCAATGTGATAGAGTTTTGTCTAAGGCGCAACGTCAGGAGTTCAGAAGGCGTAATAAGCTGTGTTTTTTCTGTGGAGATGCCTCGCATATTATTTCTGTTTGTCCTAAATGAGAAAAACGCTTTGCACACACGTTTTCTGTTGGTGGTGTTCAACCTAAGTTTCTTCTGGCAATTACTCTGATCTGCTCCCTGTCCACATTTTCTGCCAAGGCTTTTGTGGATTCGGGAGCAGCGCTAAACCTAATGGACTTGGATTATGCTAAAATAAACCTCAGTTTTGGACCCAGGTGGTCATGCGGGTCGCCCCAGACCATCAAGAAAATTGCAGATTTTTGGTATTGCATGGTCTGCATGATGCCGTTGTTCTGGGGTTTCCCTGGTTGCAAATTCATAATCCAGTTTTGGATTGGAAATCTGTGTCTGTGGTGAGTTCGGGTTGTCGGTGTGCCGTTAGTGAGGCTCCGGTTTTTTCCACCTCTCCTCAGTCGCATGATGTTCCTGACTATTTGGCGGACTTTTATGATGTATTTAGTGAGAATGAGTCTGCGTCCTTGCCTCCTCATAGGAGTTATGACTGTGCAATTGAACTAAGCTCGGGGTGTAAATTTCCCAAGGGTCGGCTCTTCAATTTATCTGTACCCGAGCACGAGGCTATGCGGTCCTATTAGACCATCCTCTTCACCCTTAGGTGCCGGGTTTTTTTTTGTGACCAAAAAGGATGGTTCTTTAAGGCCTTGTATTGATTATCGTGCCCTCAATAAAATTACTATTAAAAATCAGTATCCGTTACCCCTGATTTCGGATCTATTCTCTAGAGTTAGAGGTGCTTGCTGGTTTACCAAACTTGACCTCAGGGGGCGTATAATCTTATCCGCATTAAGCAGGGGGATGAATGGGAGACGGCGTTTAATACTCTGGAGGGACATTTTGAGTACCTGGTGATGCCTTTTGGGCTCACTAATGCCCCTTCTGTCTTCCAGTGCTTCATGAACGATATTTTCTGAGACTTTGTCGATAAATTTTTGATTATCTATCTGGACGATATTTTGATCTTCTCCAAGGATTGGGATTCTCATGTGGAACATATTCGGACTGTGTTCCGGATCTTGAGAGAGAATTCCCTGTATGTCAAAGGATCGAAATGCCTTTTTGGAGTACAGAGGATTTCATTTTTGGGATTTATTTTGTCTCCGTCAACTATTGAAATGGACCCGGCCAAGGTACAAGCCATTTATGATTGGGTTCTGCCCACTTCTTTGAAGGCCCTCCAGAAGTTTTTGGGTTTTGCTAATTTTTATCGGAAATTTATAGCAAAATTTTCTAGTATTGCCAAGCCATTGACTGATCTGACTAAGAAGGGTGCTGATGTGTTGAATTGGTCTCCTGAGGCTGTTGCTTCCTTTCAGGAGCTGAAGCGAAGATTTACTTCCGCCCCGGTTTTGCGGCAACCTGATGTCTCACTCCCGTTCCAGGTAGAGGTGGATGCTTCTGAGATTGGTGCAGGAGCTGTTTTGTCCCAAAAAGATCCTGTAACATCTAAAATGAATCCCTGTGCTTTCTTTTCCCGAAAGTTCTCTCCATCTGAACGTAACTATGATGTGGGGAATCAGGAACTGTTTGCCATGAAATGGGCATTTGAGGAGTGGAGACATTGGTTGGAGGGAGCTAAACATCAAGTTGTGGTCCTCACTGACCACAAGAATTTGATTTACCTAGAGTCGGCTAAACGCTTGAACCCTAGACAGGCTAGGTGGGCCTTGTTTTTTTTTACACGTTTTGATTTTGTGGTCTCTTTTCTTCCTGGAACTAAGAATGTCAAGGCAGATGCCCTCTCTAGGAGTTTCTTTGCTGATTCTCCTGTGGTGACCAAGCCTGCTACCATCTTAGGCGAAGGGGTAGTTCTTTCTGCCATCTCGCCCGATTTGAGACTTGCTCTGCAAGAGTTCCAGGAGGACAAACCTGAGCGTTGTCCCAGTGGAAAGTTGTATGTTCCTGACCAGTGGAAGAAGAGAGTGATGTCTGAAGTTCATTGCTCTGCATTGGCTGGTCATCCAGGAATTTTTGGTACTAGAGATCTGGTGAGTCTCTCTTTTTGGTGGCCCACCTTGTCTCATGATGTCAGGAATTTTGTGCAGTCCTGTGGGACTTGCTCCCGGTCTAAATCTTGTTCTCGCTCTAGTGGGTTGTTGATGACTTTGCCGGTCCCCAGGAGGCCATGGACCCATATTTCAATGGATTTCATCTCTGATATGCCGGTCTCTCAAAGAATGACTGTTATTTGGGCGATTTGTGATAGGTTCTCTAAGATGGTCCATCTTGTACCACTCCCTAAGTTGCCATCTTCCTCTGAGTTGGTGCCCCTGTTTTTGCAACAGGTGGTTCGCTTACACGGGATTCCTGAGAACATTGTGTCTGACAGAGGAGTTCAGTTTGTGTCTAGATTTTGGAGGACTTTCTGTTCCAAGCTGGCAATTCAGTTGTCCTTCTCCTCTGCTTTTCACCCTCAGACCAATGGGCAGACAGAGAGAACAAACCAGACCTTGGAGTCGTATTTGAGATGTTTTATTTCCGCTGATCAGGATGATTGGGTTTCGTTTTTGCCCTTGGCCGAATTTGCTTTAAATAATAGAGCTAGTTCTGCCACTTTGATATCACCTTTTTTTTGTAACTTTGGGTTTCATCCTCGATTTTCTTCAGGGCAGGTGGAGCCTTCTGCCTGCCCAGGTGTTGACACTGGTGTAGAGAATGCACCAGATCTGGGACAAAGTGGTGGATAAGTTCTCTCTCCCAGGAAAAGGCCCAGCGGTTTTCCAATAGACATAGGACCATTGGTCCCCAGTTTAAGATTGGTAATATGGTGTGGTTATCATCAAAAAATATTGCTATGAAGGTGGCATCTCCTAAGTTTAAGCCTAGATTTATTGGACCTTACAAGATTTTGGAGATTATTAATCCGGTCTCTTTTCGTTTGGCTCTTCCTGTCACATTTAAAATCCATAATGTGTTCCATAAGACCTTGTTGAAGAGGTTTGTTGAACCAGTTGGTCCTGGGGTGGCACCTCCAGACCCTGTATTGGTTGAAGGTAACATGGAATATGAGGTAGAGAAAATACTGGATTCCCGTCTGGCTAGACGGAGACTCCAGTATTTGGTTAAGTGGAAGGGTTATGGTGAGGAGGATAATTCCTGGGTCTCTGTGTGACGGCCGTCTGCGAATCTGGGCTGCAGTGGGGACAGCACCCCGAGTAACCCCGAGACCCTTAACCCCTATACAGGGATCTGGAATTGTAGCAAGGCCCAGGAGGTAGCTGTCTAGATTAGCAGTGGACCAGAGCAGGACGGCCACCAAGGGGTCAAAACTAAAACCCGTAATGAAGGTCAGGATGCAGGAGTCTGAGACCAGGGCGCCGCAGAGGCACGAAATCAGCAGACAGAAGGAGAGTCAAAAGTCCAGGCCAGGGTCAGTAAAGCCAGGAGGGCAGCGAGGTACAGAATCAGCAGGCAGAAGGAGAGTCAGGAATCCAAGCAAAGGTCAGCGTCAAAAAGTCGGAAGAGAGGCGGAGGTACAAAAACGGCAGGCAATAGAATGGTCAAGAATCCAGGCTGAGGTCAGAGTATACACTATAGCAATTCACACAGTAACACGCAGGGGAACCAAGAATATATCCGGCGGCTTGCAAGACCAGACCCCAGGTATTTGAAGGATCAGGTCCTCCCTCACAGGTTCCCGGCCCGATGATGTAACCAGGACCGCCCCTGGACCAGGCCAGATGGACATGCAGTAAGCCCTACATGACTGACAGAGGGGCGGAGCCTGCACCCACCAGATGCCTGCGCAGGAGCCCCCTCTCTGCCACCACCCTCACCCTGGAGCGTACCACGGCGCCTCCCAGTGGCTGAGGCAGGAATAGCCGTCCCTGAGTCCAACGGCGACGTGACGGTCCGGCGCCCCCGAGTGGCCGAGACCGGAACTGCAGGCCCTGAGTCTGGCAGTGACGTCCGGCGCCTCCTAGTGGCCGACGCCAGAACAGCAGGCCCTGAGTCTGGCTGCGACGTGACAGTAGCCCCCCTTCTAAGAGGGGCCTCCGGACCCTCAAAACCCGGTTTGTCAGGGTGAAGGAGGTGAAATCTTCTAATTAACCCCTTGGCATGGATGTCACCAGCGGGGACCCAGGACCTCTCCTCTGGGACGTAGCCCTTCCAATGCACTAAGTATTGCACGGACCCTCTCACTAAACGGGAATCAAGGATACCTTGGACTTCGTACTCCAAGGTACCCTTGACCAAAACTGGAGGAGGAGGGGACTGGACTGGACAGGTTGAATTGGGGAGCGGTACGTTTTTAGGAGGGATTTGTGGAAAACTTTGGGTATTTTGAAGGACTGAGGGAGCTTTAAGCGAAAGGCTACCGGGTTAATTACCTCCAAAATCTCATAGGGACCAATAAATCTGGGGCCCAGTTTGGCAGACGGTACCTTAAGTTTAATGTTCTTGGTAGACAGCCAAACTTTGTCCCCAACTCCCAGGTGCGGCCCCTTGGACCGCCGTTTATTTGCCGCCGAAGCCTGTCTGACTTGGGAGCCTTTCAAATTTGAGTTCACCTTTGACCAGATGGTCCTTAAGTGATGTATGGATTTCTCTACCCCCGGGAGGTCCGACATCTTAGCCGAAAATGAACCAAAACGTGGGTGTAAACCAAGATTACAGAAGAACGGGGTGGTTTTGATGGATTCTTGGTATTGGTTATTTAGGGCGAATTCGGCTAACGGGAGACGTTCCACCCAATCAGATTGATGTTCTGAAACATAACAGTGGAGATACTGCTCTAGGCCCTGGTTAGTGCGCTCAGTTTGACCATTGGTCTCAGGGTGGTAAGCGGAGGAGAAGGATAATTCAACACCAATCCGTTTGCAGAACGCCCTCCAGAATTTAGAAACGAACTGGGTTCCTCGGTCGGACACGATATTCACCGGGGCGCCATGCAGTCGTATTACATGAATGACGAACAATTTACTCAGCATTTCTGCATTAGGTAGTCCAGACAGGGGAACAAAATGGCACTGCTTACTGAACCTGTCTACCACCACCCAGATACATGTCTTCCCTTCTGAGGGTGGCAGGTCAGTAATGAAGTCCATGGAGATGTGGGTCCATGGACTCTCTGGGGCAGGCAAGGACTGAAGCCAGCCGGCAGGCTGATTATGGGGGGACTTAGCACGAGCACAAGTTTCGCAAGCCAGTACGTAATCCTTGCAGTCCTTAACCACCGTCGGCCACCAAAAATTCCTGGTCACTAGTCTGGCTGTATTATTAACACCAGGATGGCCTGCCAGGACAGAGTCATGTGACTCTTTCATAACTTGTAGACGCAACGGGGCCAGAACGAACAATTTCTGGGGGGGCGTCGTGTCCGGGACTTGTTCTGAGGATCTACGGATCTCCTCCAGAAGGTCCAGAGACACGGCCGACACGACGATCCCATTGGCCAGTATTGGGACTGGTTCCGAGTCCTCAGCCTGTGAGGGGCAGAAACTTCGACAGAGGGCATCATCCCTTACATTTTTCGTCCCTGGACGAAACGTGATCACAAAGTTAAACCTTGAGAAGAATAAGGCCCACCTGGCCTGCCTAGGATTCAGTCTTTTAGCTGACTCCAAGTAGGTCAGGTTCTTGTGATCTGTGATCACGGTAACCTTGTGTTTAGCACCTTCGAGAAAGTGGCGCCATTCTTCGAAGGCCCACTTTATGGCCAACAATTCCCGATTCCCTATATCATAATTTTTCTCAGTAGGGGAGAATTTTCGGGAAAAGAAGGCACATGGACGGAGTTGAGAGAGAGGCAGTGCCTTGGGAAAGCACTGCACCTACCCCAACCTCAGAGGCATCAACCTCTACCACAAAGGGGCGATCTAGATCAGGCTGAATTAATATTGGGTTGGCAGAAAAACACTCCTTTAAAACAGAAAATGCCTGAAGTGCCTCTGGCTTCCAATTAACCACGTCAGCCCCCTTCCGGGTCAGATCCGTGAGCGGTTTGGCGATCTCAGAGAATCCTTTGATGAATTTACGGTAGTAATTAGTAAATCCCAAGAATCGCTGCAGCGCTTTTAGAGTTTTAGGTTGTACCCATTCTCTAATGGGTCGGATCTTGGCAGGATCCATGCGAAACCCCTTAGCAGAAATCATGTACCCCAAAAATTGTACCTCCTCAGCCATAAAAACACATTTCTCCAACTTGGCGTATAGAGAATGTTCTCTAAGTCTCTGGAGTACAGAACGGACATGTTGCACGTGTGTAAGAACATCAGCGGAGTAAATCAGGATGTCATCCAAATAAACCATTACATATACCCCACAAATATCCCTGAATATATCATTCACAAAGTGTTGGAACACGGCGGGCGCGTTACTCAACCCAAACGGCATCACAAGGTACTCAAAATGACCAAGAGGTGTGTTAAAGGCTGTTTTCCACTCATCCCCATTTCTTATGTGAACCAGATTGTAAGCCCCCCGGAGATCAAGCTTAGTGAACCAAAGGGCTCCTGGTAGCTGATTAAACAGATCAGGGATGAGTGGAAGCGGATACTGATTTTTCACAGTAATCGCGTTCAGCTCACGATAATCAATACACGGTCTGAGTCCACCATCTTTTTTTTCTGCAAAGAAAAACCCAGCCCCTACAGGTGAAGTGGAGGGTCTAATAAAACCTTTTTGCAAGCTGTCCGCTATGTAGTCCTTCATGGCTACACGCTCAGGACCAGAGAGGTTAAATATTCTCCCCTTAGGGAGACGAGCACTTGGAACCAAGTCTATAGGACAGTCATACTCTCTATGAGGCGGTAATTTCTCAGACTCCACTATAGAAAAGACGTCCTCATAGTCCCTGAATGCGTATGGTATAAAGGGTGTTTTAATTTTAATTTGGCTCACTGACAGTGACATACAGTGATTCTGACACTGCGGACTCCAGCGCACGATATCCCCTTGGTGCCAGTCAATAATAGGATTATGCTGGCGCAACCATGTCATACCTAACACAACTGCATGTGATAAATTGGAAATAACAAAAAATGACATATGTTCTGTGTGTAATGCCCCCACTGACATAACAATCTCTGTAGTAACAAATTCCACTCCACCCTGGATAATGGATGTACCATTAATCGCCGTGGTTTGAATAGGGGCATTAAGCCTTAAAAGAGGTACACCAAGTTTCCTTGCAAGCAAAAAATCTATGAAGTTGCCTGCGGAACCACAATCCACATAGGCCTTCACACACAAAGATTTCTTTGAAAATAAGAGAAACGGGTAACAAAAGTTTAGCCGCATTTGCGGGCAATACCTGAGCCTCTGGGACAGCACGACCAGAGCTGCCCAGAGGCAGACGTCCCACGAATGTGGATTTCTGACGCTCAGCATTTCCCTTGAAGCCTCCAGGCTGCAGCATGATGGTATAGGAAGATGGGAGTATTCCTTCAGACTGTGCACTGGAGCAGGTGTAGGCCAGGTAATCAGCTCAGGGAAAAAAAAAAAATCAGGAGACTGCTCTTATATATGATGGAAATATACACAAAAAGCAGTTCTTTTTTGGCCGGATATAATGTGACGGCCGTCTGCGAATCTGGGCTGCAGTGGGGACAGCACCCCGAGTAACCCCAAGACCCTTAACCCCTATACAGGGATCTGGAATTGTAGCAAGGCCCAGGAGGTAGCTGTCTAGATTAGCAGTGGACCAGAGCAGGATGGCCACCAAGGGGTCAAAACTAAAACCCGTAATGAAGGTCAGGATGCAGGAGTCTGAGACCAGGGCGCCGCAGAGGCACGAAATCAGCAGACAGAAGGAGAGTCAAAAGTCCAGGCCAGGGTCAGTAAAGCCAGGAGGGCAGCGAGGTACAGAATCAGCAGGCAGAAGGAGAGTCAGGAATCCAAGCAAAGGTCAGCGTCAAAAAGTCAGAAGAGAGGCGGAGGTACAAAAACGGCAGGCAATAGAATGGTCAAGAATCCAGGCTGAGGTCAGAGTATACACTATAGCAATTCACACAGAGGAACCAAGAATATATCCGGCGGCTTGCAAGACCAGTCCCCAGGTATTTGAGGGATCAGGTCCTCCCTCACAGGTTCCCGGCCCGATGATGTAACCAGGACCGCCCCCGGACCAGGCCAGATGGACATGCAGTAAGCCCTACATGACTGACAGAGGGGCGGAGCCTGCGCCTACCAGATGCCTGCGCAGGAGCCCCCTCTCTGCCACCACCCTCACCCTGGAGCGAACCACGGCGCCTCCCAGTGGCTGAGGCAGGAATAGCCGTCCCTGAGTCCAACGGCGACGTGACGGTCCGGCGCCCCCGAGTGGCCGAGACCGGAACTGCAGGCCCTGAGTCTGGCAGTGACGTCCGGCGCCTCCTAGTGGCCGACGCCGGAACAGCAGGCCCTGAGTCTGGCTGCGACGTGACACTCTGCCTCTGATATTCATGCCAAAAGATTGGCGCGTGCATTTCATCGTGCTCACCCTGATCGCCCTGGTGGCGTGGTTGAGGGTTCGGTGACCCCTCCTCAAGGGGGAGGTACTGTTGTGAGTTCATTTTCCCCTTCGTCACTGGGGTCTGGTGAACTCCCTATTCTGGTAAAGGAAGGTAATGAGCCTGATTATCAGGCACCTAAGTCTAATGAGGATGACTGGCTGAGTGGAGTCACGGACTGGATATAAGGCTGCCGATGCCCTTCTGCCCTGTGGGTGATTTCTCTGTGGACTTCTAGGACACCAGTCTGATTCCTGCTCCTCTAAAGCTAAGTTTCTGTTTTGCCTGTTAGCCTTTTGTTTTGTTTTTTGTTTTCCTTGCTTTTCAGTATTCTGCCATTCCCTGCTGGGGTGAGCTGAATCTCCTTTTGCCTGTAGTTCTGTCTTCAGTATATTACTGAGTACTGACATAGCTTTTTTTGAAGCCTAGCGTCTTCAGGGCCTTTTTCACTGTCAGTCTGTTGGCTTATTTTCATAGGGTTTTTCACGGATTGCAGACAGCAGCCTTCCTGTCCTTTTCTATTTAGTTAGCTTGGGCCCCTCTTTGCTCAGTCTATCTTTCTGTCTGTGTTAGTATTTTCATCTTGCTTCACCGTCATTATATGTTGGGGGCTGCCTATTGCTTTGGGGTCTGCTTTGGGGCAGTTTAGATTTCCCCTTTCTTTCTTTAGGCCTATTTAATTCTCCGGCTGTGATCGAGGGGTCTAGGGCATCGTAGGAACCCCCCCACGGCTACTGCTAGTTGTGTTGATAGGTTCAGGGGTCTGCAATCCGATAGCTGCCAACTTCTCTGGTTTTCTGGACTTAGCTAGCATTTCTGTTTTTGCCTCCTACGGTGACTCAATCATAATAGGGGTGGTTCAGAGGACACCGCCACAGTCACTGTCCAGGGATCCCCTTGTTTCACCGTCAATTGAACGGCCTCTGGTGGTATCAGCTCTTTTGGCATACCCATTTTCTGTGCTACTTCACTTTTGGGTGGGAGCGTAAGACTCTCCTCTCCTAGGCTGACACATCACACTGCCACATTACCGTCGCAAACTGTGGCTAACATCTGTGCAATGAGGAGCCCCGGAATTAAAGCGGGCTCTATCTGAACTTCCAAGAGGGGTGCAGGCTCAGATGGGCAAAGTGAGCACAGTCTGACCTGGGGGAAGAAAGAGGTTGGCAGTGGCTGGAAAGATCATCTTCCCCGATGTCCTTCCTTCACCTGACGTCTCTTGGGCCTAGGCCACACACATCAACTGTTGAAACACCTTTCTCTGGAGGGTGTGAAAGCTCCATCGATTCAGGAACACATCTGGTGACCCATTGATCAGGATACTCCCGAGTTCTTTCAACACGTTCATTCCTAAAGTCACAGTGGGACCACTACCTGGATCACCAGCGGTTAACACGACTCCCTTCTGGCCCACATCTTTGCCACACACAGTGATTTGCATCCAGACCACCCCTGCGACCGGGATGGGTAACTGATTGGCCTCCGTCAATTTAATTACTGGGCCCCATTCAGGCTACATTGCCTCAGGAAAATGACATCTGAAATAAGTCTCGGGCATAGTAGTTACTTGAAAGCTGGTATCAACTAAACAGCGGATGGCCCAACCATCTATTTTGGCCCATACAAGAGGACTCAGAGACACTAAACTTGTGGGACATCCTTTTCTCCATCTTGACTGCTCAGGCCCCAGGTGGTGCTCCCCCAGCCATTGAGCCCACTAGTTTAACAGACGGCGGTTGGGATATCTCCCCTGGCGTGCGCATCCTTGGGCATAATGTCCAATGTCTCCACAGGCAAAGCAGATTGGCGGTCCTTCTGTGCGAGATTGTCTCCTTTCCTGGTGAGGCACCGGATTAGTTCGAGCTCTGGAGGGATTGGGGGAGAGGGGAGGTTTCTTCCGTAAGTCGGACCATTCTTCTCTCATGTCCTTTATTTCCTTCCAGATTTTGCCCACCCAACTTGGTTCAGTTGCAAACAGAGTGGATACCTCCCTGCTTCGGACCTTCCCTGCCGGGGCTGTCACTCCCTGCTCTTGCTCGTGTGTGCGCGCCTCTGCCCCAACCTCAAGGAAGAACATACGTGGATTAACCCACAAGAGCTCCCGCAAAGCCTGTTTAAGCAGCGCATCTCTAAAGCCTGCCACTAGCTTAACTCTTAACTCTTGCAGCATGGATCTCCTGCAGCACATTCATGTATTGGGTCACCGACTCTCCCTCCCTTTGGACATGACTAAACAAGTGCATGTGTAATTCCCCAAAGTCCATAGAATCCCCGTGCATCTCCTCTAGAATTTGCAACACCTTGGTAAAGGTGTTTCACTCATGTTGGGGCCGGACCATGACGGAGCACCTTGCTTCTCTGTCCAGGGCCATCATGGCAATCTCTGCCTGCATTGCCGGGGTCACTTCGTGCATCCTCAACATGCCCTTGACCAGCTCAGTCCAGTCCCATAGTAAAGTGTTACTCCCTGTGAACTTCGGGAGGTTGCTCAGCATTGCTCCCAGCGGTATTTTGGCCCTTGGGGTACCCATAGCCACCTGGTTTTTCTGTTCTGAGCCTGTAGACTGCATCCTGCTGACTACGCCAAGTGAAAGCAGGTTGTGGGATGCAGTGACAGACAGAAAACAAAGCAAGAGTTAACAAGTTTAACAGCTTTAATTTAACACGGGGTAGACTCCTCACAGGGAGATGAGGGGTTAAATTAGAGAATAGCAGTCCAATTATAAAGGATATGAAGAGTTAATCAACAAAACAGCAGTTCTTTAGTGTGCTTAGCATGTCAGAGGTCCTTCAGGCTGCAGGTACTACTTAGGGGTTGATAGTGGAGCTCCCCACCAGGGCCTAGCGGGGTACTCGGTACCGGGTCCGTTGATCTCAATGGGAGTTGTCACGGAATCTGTGACCCGGTCCGTGGCCCTGGGGCTCCAAGGAAAAAGGAGGATGAATGAACAATGAAATAAAGTTTATGACTAGTTCGTGACGCCACCTGTGGTGTTCGGCAAGTGAGGTGTTAGGCCGACGCTGCATGCAGATCCTCTGGGACTGGTGGTGGGTTGCAGCCAAGATGGTGAAGCTCCCCACAGGTGGAGCTGTAGTCCCAGGGCAGTGAAGATGTAGCAATGGAGGAGAGTCACAGGCGGTGTAGAGGCCGGTGCCCAGATGCAGTTGTGCAGGATGTAGTGGTGCAGGAATAAGTGGAGGACACCAGGGCATGTAGTTCCAAAGCTTTACTCACAGTCTGCAGTTCACACAGATGCCTGCCTCCGTGCTGTGTCCTCCGGGTCCTGGGCTCAGTCAACCTCCAGGCAAGATAGGATGCTCCCTTCCAACACTCCGCCAACATATACCTTTCTGAACGTCTCCTCTATAGCGCCACTTTTAGTGAAGTACTCCTAGTACTGAGTTACACTGGAGTGCCTCCTGACAGATGTTCCCAAGAACTCTACTTGTATGGCAGACAGCTGTAGCCTGCTTCAGGGACTCCTTACTCCTGTGTCCTGGCTCACTATCCAAGTTGCTGTTGTGCCCCAAGTCTTATATGGGAGTAGAGCATTTACAGCCCACTACTCCACCGGTGTCTGCTGCAGAACCATTAGTGTCCATGCAACCTCGGGGACCAGGCCCCGGCCTTGCGCTTAGAACTTCTAGGCAGGGTTCTTCCTCTAACCCACGTCCTCTGTGTTCCCTTTTACTCCTACGTTCCGTACTTGTCTTTCTTTCTTATGGAAGCTCAGGCTTAAGCTCAATGTCATTCTCCTTCTTTCCTTTCCCGTGCCAGCAGACCCAGGTCACTGAGATCTGCTGCAGCACCTCCTTCCTCCATCCCTCTCTTAGGGATCCTCTCTCCTCACTCCTCTCTGAGTGACTCTAACTAACTAACTAAAATTCTAAACCTTTCCACTCTTTTATGCATTCTAAACTCCACCCACGTCCCAGCACGTTTCGTGTTTCCAAGCAGGGAACCACTAAAGGTGCTCTGCTACTCTCTAAGCAAGGAGCCGGAATGTGGCTTTGCTACACTACTTTGTGGTGTGGGGTGCAGGTGTTGGAGCGTGGTTAGGAGTTCCACCTTACCTGGATGGTGAGGCACCACACCTCAAGAGGAGGTGCAGTACCTCTGTGGTGACTGAAGCCTCAGGGGTGCCACATCCCCCCCCGTTAAACACAGCACGTCTGCGGGCTGCAAGTCAAACAGCGTTAACAATATAGGAACATACAAAATTTTGGTAATGCTGAATAAACATTTCTTATACTAAACTTCATAATATAGGAGGCACGGTTTCTTGAACGTTACAAACAAATTAACTGTCTAAACCTTTTAAATTATGCTACCTAATGTAAAGTGCTACAGGAGCAAACGAAAATATCAATTGACATTTTCTAGCAACACATCTCTTTCCATTATCTTTCACATTTTCCACTTTTCACTGTCTCTTCTAGACTTAGGATGACAACCGTAGATACCTTGTTCGTCACCTGTAATTTTCAATTCTGCTTTCACATTCTCAACATCTTTATTCTAGCTTCTTATTCAGAGAATAACATTAAGCATTATTATCAAGTGCAAAGATAGACACTGGTCCGACCATCGCATCTGGAAATGTCCCTATGTCGAGGTAGATCTTCTTTCAAAAAGAGAGTCCTACGTAAAACCAAAAGAGAGCACCTAAAAAGGTGCAAACTATATAGAATAACAGTTCTGGACCATTCAGCGTTCATGATCTCCACAGTTCAAGTGTAAAGGCTGCCAACAAAACTGGGCAACTCTGGGAAAATAAACTAGGACATGATAACCAAAAATAGGAAACTGGTGCAAAAAAAATTGAAAACAATGGCATAACTGTGCAAATACCCTCCTGGGTAACGAGATTTACTTTAAAAGAAGCATCTTGACTAATTGTTGTTGTTGTTCCCTCCTGGGGTTCTGGAAGCTGATGATTGGGAACTGCTACCAGATGAAAGAAACGCATTGGCAGTCCTCAGGTACTCTTCCTCTAGAGGGGTAAAGCTTGCGGCTTTCCGTACTTTTGGCTGTGGGACTGGTACGGCTCCAACTTGCACATGGGGGCAGTGAGCAGTTTCTGCCTGTAGGTCTTGATGAGATCCTCCGGGACTCGCCTAATGTTCATAGCATACCAGCCTCTCAGACCTTCGTGTCTGGTGAAGGTCACATGATCTCCCGGGCTCAGGTTTCTGGCAGGGTGTCCTTTTCTCAAGTGGGGTTCTACATCTCTCCTGTTGAAAAACAGATCAGAGATTCGGCTAGGGTCATAGATAAAGCCGAACCCCCTCTCATGATTCACATTCAGGACGTGGCCCCAACCTGCCGAATCTCTGCGACCGTAGTGACCGGCTCTGACCTGTTCTTTCCAGTCCAAATCTGGACCTAGTACCGCTAGCCGGCGCTGCTCCCTCTCCCGGTGTTCAGCTGCCAGTTGCCGAATGGCAGCTTGACAACTAGCCCAGTTCTCATCATCCTCCCATTCCTCCTGGGACCGATCCAGGCTGGTTTTGTACCGTGGCGCCACCGTCAGGGGTTCCGGTGTTTCCCCCGGGGACAGGTATCCCGGTCCCAGACCAGATCTAGCACGACCTGGCCAGCGGCTGTGACCGTGGTACACCCCAGGGCCTTCCCAGGTGTAGGGGCATCAGACGTACCTGGAGCCTCCTGGCGGTGTGGTCTCTGCTCCGGTGCAGGCATAGTGGCGGTGGGCGCTGTTCGGTGGGACACCGGGGGACGGCGGTGGAGCTAATGGCGTCTCCGGGTCCGCAGGGGTCTCTGGTGGGACCTGCGCTGCTGCGTCAGGTCCGGGCAGGAGCTCCTCTTTTTCCGCTTCAGCTCCCGGGGCCTCATACAATTCCTCTGGTGGTGCTGGCAGAGAAGGGACTCCGGATGCTGTCGGTGGTGTGGCAGCGGCTGCAGGCTCCATGGCGTCTGCCTGGGGAAGCTCCGGTATTGCAGCGATAGGTACTGGTGACGGCAGTACCACTGGCGTAGGCCCCTCCTGGGCGTGCTGCCAGTTCAGCCTCCACAAGGCCTTCTGCCTCAACTGCAAACGTTGAGTCAGCCAGGCAACCTCTTCCTCTAGCTGCTGGCGATTCAGTCTAGATGCAAGGTCCGAGCCTCCAGCCAGGGCACTGGGGAGATCCAGCTCAGCCTCCCCGCGCTCTGCAGGCCTCATCCTCTCCTCTTCCATCATGGTGTTCTGGCGTTCTTCTTCTTCCTGTCTCGGCGCCTTTCCCGCAGCTGGCTTCCGCTCCTCCTTCCGGGGGGTGGCGTCTTCTTCCAACTCCTCCATACAAAGCCAGTATATGAACCCCTCGGGGGGTGGGCCAAGTTTCTGTTGCATAGAAGTTCAGACAGGGGAGGCCCAGGACAGTCCGCGCTCTTTTCTTAGGACCACCCATATTATCACACCCTTCTCTAGGCTGTCGGCTATTTTTAATATTCATTTCACAGTCTATCAAATTGGGTCTTCTGCACATTCTCAAAAGTTTTAAGTCCAACAAATCTTAGGCACACAGAACCCGATTGCATCGGGTCTCGTCATCCTGTTCATGACGCCAGAATGGAGCGCCCCACCAGGGCCTAGCGGGGTACTCTGTACCGGGCCCGTTGATCTCAATGGGAGTTGTCACGGAAGCTGTTACCCGGTCCTTGGCCCTGGGGCTCCATGGCAAAAGGGGAATGAATGAACAATGAAATAAAGCTTATGAATAGTTTGTGACGCCACCTGTGGTGTTTGGCAAGTGAGGTGTTAGGCCGACGCTGCATGCAGATCCTCTGGGACTGGTGGTGGTTTGCAGCCAAGATGGTGAAGCTCCACACAGGTGGAGCTGTAGTCCCAGGGCAGTGTAGATGTAGCAATGGAGGAGAGGCACAGGTGGTGTAGAGGCTGGTGCCCAGATGTAGTAGTGCAGGGTGTAGTGGTGCGGGAATAAGTGGAGGACACCAGGGCATGTAGTTCCAAAGCTTTACTCACAGTCTGCAGTTCACATAGATGCCTGCCTCCATGCTGTGTCCTCCGGGTCCTGGGCTCAGTCAACCTCCAGGCAAGATAGGATGCTCCCATCCAACACTCCGCCAACATGTACCTTTCTGAACGTCTCCTCTATAGCGCCACTTTTAGTGAAGTACTCTTAGTACTGAGTTACACTGGAGTGCCTCCTGACAGATGTTCCCAAGAACTCTACTTGTACGGCAGATAGCTGTAGTCTGCTTTGGGGACTCCTTACTCCTGAGTCCCGGCTCACTATCCAAGTTGCTGTTGTGCCCCAAGTCTTAGATGGGAGTAGTGCATTTACAGCCCACTACTCCACCAGTGTCTGCTGCAGAACCATTAGTGTCCATACAACCTCGGGTACCGGGCCCGGGCCTTGCGCTTAGAACTTCTAGGCAGGGTTCTTCCTCTAACCCACGTCCTCTATGTTCCTTTTTAGTCCTACGTTCCGTACTTGTCTTTCTTATGGAAGCACAGGCTTCAGTTCAATGTCTTTCTCCTTCTTTCCTTTCCCGTGCCAGCAGGAAAACCTTCCCACTCTGTTATGCATTCTAAACTCCACCCACCTCCCAGCACGTTTCGTGTTTCCAAGCAGGGAACCACCAAAGGTGCTCTGCTACTCTCTAAGCAAGGAGCCGCAATGTGGCTTTGCTGCACTACTTTGTGGTGAGGGGTGCAGGTGTTGGAGCGTGGTTAGGAATTCCCACCTTACCTGGATGGAGGGGCACCACACCTCAGGAAGAGGTGCAGTACCTCTGTGGCGATTGAAGCCTCAGGGGTGCCACAATAGCGCTGACAACTGCTGGCGCGGTGTTAGCCCAAGAAGATTTTGTTGATAACAGCGGTCCGTCTTCTGGTGGCAGTGGTCGGTCTCCGACACCTTCTGCTGAGCCCATAGTCCATGAGCATATGCGGCTGGAACAAACAAGGCCGCAGCACTATCAGGGTCCCCCATGAGCAAGCAGGGATATGCCAATCCAGCACCCGGTTCTCCCTCTGGGGCACGTGCACTGTACTCAATGTCGCGACACGCACGGCACCTCGCTCTCTGTCAATTACCCAGTACGCTGTGCTTCTCCCTCTGTAGTCCCCACGGATGTCAGCAGGAATACCAGGACGCAGGCCGGTGCAGTCACTTTTCTCAAGGGATGGAAAACGCCTCTCTCTGTGCTGCGCGTTGCCTGCTCCCACCAAGACTGACTTCTTCCGTGCAAGCTGTGGCTGCTGCTGCTTAGCTACGCCCCCTGCTTCCGAGTGTAAAGGTCTGTACAGTCTCCTACTCCTTCCCCCAGACAACAGGGGAAACAGCCCTGACAGTTCCGGACCCAGCACAGGACAGGTACCCACGGCCCAATTCTCCTTCTTACACCCCTTTGACAGTCACAGTAACCAGAGTTCCCCTATAACAATAAGTGCCCACTTTACATTTAACCCCTTAATGACAGCCAATATGTCTTTTTACTGACCTGAGATATAAGACAATGTCATCCCCATACAGGTGACAATCCACCAGCTGTCAACTGTACACTGTAGCTGAAAACTTGCTGTATCACAAATGATCAGTGTTGGCACCGTCCATATCTGTTTAACCCCTTAGTTGCTGCAATCAAAAGTGACTATATCAAATAAATGGTTAACAGATGGTGGGGACTTCCGCTTTAATCTAATTGACACACCAAGATCATAATTGTGTGGTCCTGATGTTTGCCATAGCAGTTCATGGCTAAAAAGCGGCCCTAGGGTACCGTTACACCTAGCGACTCACCAGCGATCCCGACCAGCGATATGACACGGTCAGGATCGCTGGCGAATCACTAGGTGGTCGCTAGTGAGCTGCCACACAGGCAGATCTCACCAGCGACATCGCAGGGGACGGGGATCGCTACTTACCTGTCCGACGCGGCGATCCTGCGTCCTCCCACCCGGCTTCACGCGTCGCTCGTCTTCTTGCAGGAAGCGCCGCAGGAAGTGGACGACGAGGAATGGTCCTGCAGCTTCTCGCGCGATCAGCGATAACCAGCGGGGGAGCGGGTCGGAGGTAAGTATCACATGCAGCGATATCGCTAGCAATATCGCTGTAACGTCACAAAATCGGTGACTTTACAGCGATATTGCTAGCGATATCGCAGTGTGTAATGGGGGCTTTACAGTCTCCCGGCTATAGCGGTCAATTTAAAAGTTAGCAACATTTAGGTGGTAAACAAACACTTTTTCATTACAAAGGAAGTAGGGAGTACGTCGATTTGGTCAGCCAGGTATTGGTTAAACATCTTTAAAAACGTTTCTCAACTTGTCAAAAATTGCAGGTCATTAGTCCCTGGGTGCTGGACTGGTGTCATGAAATTGACCCACATCTTTGACACTGTACCCCTGCTTCTGCTGTATGTCTCCCTGAACTCTCCTCATTGATTGGGCAAGGACGATTGCCCTCGGCCACTAGCATTGTCTAATTGGAATTTTTTCAGCATATTTTCCACCATGGCCTTTTGGTATAGCACCATTTTAGAAGACCTGTCCACCTCAGGAAGAAGAGATGCTTCTAGCGTGGTTCTACCAGGGTGACCAACCAGTATTCTTTTATAGCCAAGATTAGAGTTGAGCGACTTTGGTCGGATCGGGTTTCATGAAACAAAATTTGTTTCAGATGAAACTGGTCCGACTAGGGCAAAAAAAGTCGGAGTTTCGTCCGAAACCCGACCCAATGCAAGTCAATGGGAAATAAAAGTCATCATTGAGCAGATGACATTCATCCACTCAATGCCGACTTTTATTTCCCATTGACTTGCATTGGGGTCGGGTTTCGGACGAAACTCTGACTTTTTTTTGCCCTAGTCGGACCAGTTTCATCTGAAACAAATTTTTTTTCATGAAACCCGATCCGAACAAAGTCGCTCAACTCTAGCCAAGATGAATGTAACAAGAGTGTCATGGGAAAGGCAGAAGTACATAAAATCGGTCACATGTACCAAGCTCCATGCAATCAACACTTCCCTGTCTCCACCATGATGACAACTCTCCATCTCCTCGTCACTGTCTTTCTCCTCATTATGATCCTCAGCCCATCCACATAGGAGAGATGGCACAAAGGTTGTGTGGTTACTAGCATCTGTTGTGCTAGCCACCTACTCCTGTTCCTTCCCTTCTCCTCTTTGGGGTCCACCTCTTCATTGATACCCAATTCATGCTGAGCAGACGAGATGAAGCTGTGCTGGTTACAATCTCTCTGTGTTATATTTTCCTCATCCCCACCTGCTCCGCATGCAAAGCTTCATGCTTAATTGTGAACAGCAACTATTTAAGTAGGCACAGAAGTGGGAGAGTTGCTCTAACTATGGTGTCATCACCGCTCACCATCTTTGTAGAGTCCTTGAAGTCTTGGACAACTGAAAAAATGTCAGACATCCGTGTCCATTCTTCAGTGGTTATATGCGAAGGCTAACCAGAATGCCAAGGGGTGTGATGAAGCTGGTACTCAACCACAGGTATCTTCTGCTAACAAAGACGTGCCAGAATATGCAGTGTGGAGTTTCAGCATGTGGTGACATTGCACACCAGTCGATGAGCTGACACTTGCATGCACTGCTGCAGCACTGCCAGAGTGGTGGCTGCTGTAGCTGACTTGCAGAAATGCATGATGATGCTTCGTAGCTTGACCAGAACCCCTTGGAAATCTGGATATGTTTTCAGAAACCGCAGAATCGTAGAACTATTTGAGCACATTTGCCAAGCATGGTTTGTGTGTGAGTTTGCAAAGCTTCACTGCCTCCACCAGATTACACCCATTATCATACATGACCATGCTTTGTTGGAGGTTCAGCGGCAAAAAACACAGCTCTGTCTGGTCTGCTGTTCCTTTAAGTAACTCTGCCGCAATGTGAAATTTGTCTTCTAGGCAAATTAGCTTGAGCAGAGCCTGTTGCAACTTCACTGAGACAATGCTGCAGAGATTCCAGATAATTTGGATGACAAGTTTTGAGATAGCACATTGGAGATGGAGGATCAGGAGGAGCATGAAGAGGGCGCAGGAACTTCTGTAGGAGGAGGAAATTGTGATTGAAGTAGTGCCAGCAATCCTGTGTCAGGAGCACTTGTGCCATGCCAGGGTGTGACTTGGCCCCAGCCTCCACAATGTTCACACAGTGTGCAGTCAGGGAAATGTAGCGTCCCTGTCCACAAGTGGTTGTCCACGTGTCGGTCTTTAAGTGGATAATGTCAGTAAGTGCATTGGTAGGGACATGGGTGATGTTCCTGGACACGTGCTGGTACAAGGCAGGAATACCACACTGGGAGAAAAGTGGCGGCTGGGGACCGTGTACCTGGGGATGGCTGCTGCCATGAGTTGGCAAAAATCCTCCATGTCCATCATCATAAATGGCAATATTTCCACCGCAAGCAGCCTGGAAATGTGCCAGTTTAGCATTTGTGCCCGTGTGTGGGTAGCTGGGAACTTTCATTTTCGTTCCAAGGCCTGGGGTAGGGATAGCTGGACGCTGCGATCTGACAAGCATTTGGAAGTGCCTAATGATGGTAAGTCAGAATATGCAATGATAGATGCAGGGCAGGAGGCATCTCAGCCAGTGTTTTGGACAGAGGATTGGGAAGCACCTAGCACAGGGGAAGAGTCAGAGGTAATGCCCAATGGTACCAATCGTGGACCCAAGCGTTTCGCCCAAGTCGAGTGCTTAGATGACATGTGCCTGATCATGCTTATGGTGAGTAGGTTCTTAGTGGTTATGCCCTTGCTAATCTTGGCATAGCACAGGCTGCAAATGGCAATTTTGTCAGTCTTAGAACTCTCTTTAAAAAAGTCCCAGACTGGGGAATACCTAACTCTTTGACGGAGAAATGCGTATGCGTTGGTGCTCTGAGGAACAGTTTCCTGCTTTGTCCCTCTGGTCACCCCACTGCTTCTTCCTGTCTGTTTTGGTGCTGCTGATCACTCTTCCTTAGCGCTGCTGGCCTTGTTCTGCATTCCAGCTTCCCAGGTTGGGACGGTGACTTTATCATCCACTACCTCGTCTCCCATCACTGCAACCTGGTCCTCCTGACTTCATGACTTAACAATAACAAGACTTAGCGGCAACTGTGTCCTGTCCTCCCACCTCTCCTCCTGTTCCCTCTTTGACTGGTTACAATCTGGCTTCTGACCGCATCACTCAACTGAAATTGCCCTAACTAAAGTCACTAACGACTTACTAACCGCCAAGAGCAAGCGACACTACTCTGTCCTCCTTCTCCTGTCCTCTGCCTTCGACACCATAGACCATTCCCTCCTGCTACAGACTCTCTCATCCCTTGGCATCACAGAGTTGGCCATATCCAGGATCTCATCATACCTAACAGACCGAACATTTAGTGTCTCCCTCTCACACACCACCTCCTCACCTCGCCCCCTGTCTGTCGTTGTTCCTCAAGGCTCTGTCTTATGACCCCTACTATTCTCCATCTACACTTTCGGCTTGGGACAGCTCATAGAATCCCATGGTTTGCAGTATCACCTCTACGCCGATGACACACAGATCTACCTATCTGGACCCAACCTCGCCTCCTTACTGACTGAAATCCCACAATGTCTGTCTGCTATCTCAGCCTTCTTTTCTTCTCGCTTTCTCAAACTGAATATTGGCAAAACAGAATTCATCATCTTTCCCCATCTCACTCTACCCCTCCACCAGACCTCTCCATCAATGTCAATGGCTGCTCTCTTTCCCCAGTCCCGCACGCTCGGTGCCTTGGGGTGATCCTCGACTCTGCGCACTCTTTCAAACCACATATCCAAGCCCTCGCCTCCTCCTGCCGCCTCAGACTCAAAAATATTTCCCGGATCCGCTCATTCCTCAACCACGAAACCACAAAAACACTAGTGCATGCTCATCTCCTGCCTTGACTACAGCAACCTCCTACTCTCTGGCCTCCCCTCTAGCACTCTGGCACCACTCCAGTCCATCCTACACTCTGAGGCCTGACTAATCCACCTGTCTCCCCGCTATTCCCCAGCCTCCCCCTATGCCAGACCCTTCACTGGCTTCCTATTGCCCAGAGGCTCCAATTTGAAACCCTAACCATGACATACAAAGCCATCCACAACCTGTCTCCTCCATATATCTGTAACATTGTCTCCAGGTACCTACCCGCACTCAACCTTCAATCGTCTCAAGATCTCCTTCTCTACTCTCCCCTTATCTCTTCTTCCCACAACCACATACAAGACTTCTCCCGTGCTTCCCCCATACTCTGGAACTCTCTGACGCAATACATCAGACTCTCACCATCAACGGAAATCTTCAAGAAGAACCTGAAGACCCACCTGTTCCGACAAGCCTACAGCCTGCAATGATCCTCGGTATACGGAACCACCGAACGACCTGCTCTATCCTCTCCTACTCTATCCTCACTGAACGACCTGCTCTATCCTCACCCATCCCTATAGACTGTGAGCCCTCGTGGGCAGGGTCCCCTCTCCTTATGTACTTGTGTGTCCCTTGTCTTACACATGCTTATTATACTTGTCTATATTTCCCCTTTTCACATGTAAAGTGCCATGGAATAAATGGCGCTATATAAATGCAGAATAATAATAACTGTGTCTCATCATCATCTTTCTCCATATCCAAAATTTGCCATTCCGTACCATCATATATTTGTGGCTGTGGCTTCTCTTAAGTTTTGTGCATTGCTAAATAGCATGTCCTCCTGTCCTTCTTAGAGAATGCAGGTAGAGAGGCCACAATCAAGAAATGATGTTGTAAACAGCTCCTCGGAGTGTCTTAGTGTGGGATTACTAGTCTCATGGGACACAACATGGTTGGAGGAAGGAGAATCTAAGTGAGGATTAAGTGATCCAGATATTAGGTTAGTGAAACTGCACCGTGTGGAAGACTGGGTGGTGCTGCCAAGCCAGCTGGATGTACATATTATATGCTTTCCAACTGACCACCTATTTGCACTGCAGTGGCTCAGGAAGTGATGCATCTTGCATCCCTGCAAAGTGGGACAGAAACCTATGTGTTGTGGATGGGTGTATTTCTTGTGCTCCAGCAACAGTCATAGTCGCACCTGCCCCAAGTCCTTGGCATCTGCGTGCACCAGCATTAGCACTTCCACTTCTCCATCCCTTAATGCACACCTTAGTCAATTTGTAATTGCTAGGTCTTTTGAAACCAAGTTTATTTTTAATAAAAGAAAAAAATTGTTCACCTGAAGCAATCAAAGCAGTTTTGGGAGTTTACTCCACTGTAGCAGAAAGAACGCAAAATTGTTTGGATGGCAATCAAATTCAATCCAGAAAAATGTTTCAATGCTTTTTTTTTTAAGCTTTAGAGATCACAGAAATGTTCACAGAATACGTAACACTGTATGGCTTACAAATGGAAGCTTACAAGATTTTTAAAAGCTTTTTCTCAGTTTAAGAGATCACAGAAATAAATGTTGGCAGACCACGTAACACTGTATGGCTGAGAAATGGAAGCCTACAAACTTTAAAAGCTTTCTCCTAGCTTTAAAGATCACAGAAATGTACTCCACATTACAGAACAGTGTATAGCTGACAAATATAGCTCAGGAAAACATTTAAACAGTTTTAGGATGTGTTATAAAACTCAAAGGATATCAAAGCTCACAATACTTGATGGATCAAAATATATTCCATTTTTCCAGCCCCCACAAAAAAGAGCTGCAGATACTGTATGTATTTGCCAACTGACTGTGCAGGCCTAATCCCTGTATATAGACTGGATTCTCTCCCTGCTCCAGGCAACTCCCCCTCCCTAGGCTATATGCAGATTGTATGTGATACAAACAGGAAAGCAAATGATTAGCCCCTTGAAGACCTGTTGGTATGAAGGCTCAGCTTCAGCACCAGTATCAAGACTACAGGCCTCTAATTCATTATACTTTACACACAGGCCAAGTCAATATGAAGTGTCAGAGAGCTGTGCAATGGCGCCAGTGTGCCGAGCCAGGCGGCACCTGTTCTTTTATAACCACTGATAATGTCAGACAGCCAGACAATCACAGTAATGCCACAGCCAAGATGGCTAAGCCATTATAGTGACTCACAGGAAATCCCTGCATGTTTATTGGCTGCATAACAAGCAGAACAAAGATGTATAACAAAGATACAAAGATGCAGGTTTTACATCAAGCACTGCACATTGCTCGCCGAGTAACGAGCACATCTGAGCACCACGATAACTCGAGTGAGAACAAAAGATCACCGAACACATTCGCTCATCCCTAGTAGAGATGATCGAACTTGTCCGCAGAATGTTCTCCAATCTCAATTTTAGCATGAACATTATACATTCTGATTTGTGTTCAGATTCCTAAGCATTTTCCTCAAATTTGGCAAAATTCATACAAAGTTTGGTAAATTATAAACTTTCCACTAATGCTTTTGTTAGTACTTTGGCTAGGATAGTAATGCTGTATGATCAGCGGACATATACGTGTTTGATAAGGGGAGGGGGTGGGAAACGGTCAGAGGAGCGGCAAACTGTTATTCTTTTTTTTTCACTAACTTACTGTGCGGAGATTTCGGCAGCCAATCAGGGCAATGAAACCATCCACAACGGCCAGACACAAAGGGTTTGTGTCATTCGTTGCCATTTTGTGAGTGTAGTGAGGCTGTGGCTGCAAGTAGTCAGAGAGTTAGCTATGTGGTTTATTCTCAGATAGTTCTGATAGATAGGATCCTGTGTCAAATCGACCTGCCTGTACATAAATCTGGAGTGCTAATTCTGTGGTGCAGCCACAAGTCGCAACTTCACCATATAAATCCATAGAGCTGCTTATTATGTGCCACAGCGACCAGTCACCACTTCAGCGACCAGTCGCCACTTCAGCAGATACATCCATAGTGCTGCTGATTCTGTGGTACAGCGACTAGTCGCCACTTCAGTATATCAAATCATTGTGCTAATTGTGTGATCCAGCCACTAGTCCACATTTCAGCATATTGATCCTTTGTGCTAATTGTGTGGTCCAGCCACCAGTCCACATTTTAGCATCTAAATTCTTTGTGCTTATTGTGTGCTCTAGCCACAAGTCCACATTTCTGTATCTAAATCCTTTGCACCAATTGTGTGGTCCAGCCACGAATCCACATTTCTGTATCTAAATCCTTTGCACCAATTGTGTGGTGCAGCCACGAGTCCACATTTCAGCACCTAAATCCTTTGTGCTAATTCTGTGGTCCAGCCACCAGTCCACATTTCAGCATTTAAATATTTTGTGCTAATTCTGTGGTCCACAAGCTCTAGCTCAGCAAATAAATATTGATTGTTAATTTAGTGACAAGTGACTGGCAGATCTGGGCCTAGAGTTGTGATAGAGCTGGTTTACAGAGGGAATGGGTACATCCAACATGAGTGGGGGAAAAGAGAGGTTGTGGTGGAAGGGGGAATAGGAGTGGTGTTCGAGTTGTACGTGGAGTTGGTAGTAGTGTAACTGGAACCTCTACTAAACAAACACTGGCTCATCCGATCCAAAGACTTTAGTGGTAAGTGTTAATAATTTTTTGAAATGTGTAAACTCCAAGTTGGGTCTCCATATGGAGGGTTGCCTGTAATAGAAGAATGCTGCGCTATTATAAAATTTCTACTGTGAGCCAATTGATGCCACTCTTCCTGGTGTCTGCCCCTAATTTTTGGAAATGTTTGGACTCCAAGTTGGGTCTCCTTCATGTGTGCTGCTTGAAGCAGTAGGGCTCCCAGACCGGCAGACCTGCACTTACTTTCAGTCAGCTACCTGTGTTGCTATCCTATATTTCTAGATTAATAACACATGTGACATGCACACATATGAACAAGTCGGTAGGACACTGTTCATATCACTCACTGACTCAAACACAAACAGAGAGCACAGAATGACAATTGTGCAAAAATATCCTGCAGTAAAACATATACCAGTAGTCAGCAAATGCTGATAAAAAGATGATAACAAATACAGGGTATTTAGTCGATACGTTTTTTGGCAAAAAAATGTATACCAAGCTGCTCCACCGCGTCAAGGTAACCCCTATTGAAGCAGTCCCTATCTAATGTATTTAAAACCTGAACATGTGAACAGTGTCTAAATGAACAGGATGAAGACAGGCACTTCCTGGTATGGGCACGTGGTGTAAGCCAGCTCTTTATGTGCATGTCACACAAGAGAGGGGTGGGGTCTCTCAAATCATGCATAGGCACGGAAAAAACTGGATTAAAAACACATGTGACATGCACACATATGAACAAGTTGGTAGGACACTGTTCATACCACCCACTGACTCAAACACAAACAGAGAGCACAGAATGACAATTGTGCAGAAATATCCTGCAGTAAAACATATGCCAGTAGTCAGCAAGTGCTGATAAACAGATGATAACAAATACAGGGTATTTAGTTGATACTTTTTTTGCAAAAAAAGTATACCAAGCTGCTCCACTGTGTCAAGGTAACCCCTATTGAAGCAGTCCCTATCTGATGTATTTAAAACCTGAACATGTGAACAGTGTCTAAATGAACAGGATGAAGACAGGCGCTTCCTGGTATGGGCGCGTGGTATAAGCAAGCTCTTTATGTGCATGTCACACAAGAGAGGGAGGGGTGGGGTCTCTCAAATCATGCATAGGCATGGAAAAAACTGGATTAAAAACACATGTGACATGCACACATATGAACAAGTCGGTAGGACACTTGTTGTGAGTTCATTTTCCCCTTCACTACTGAGGCCCGAGGAACTCCCTCTTCTGGTGAAGAAAGGTAGTGAGCCTGATTGTCAAACACCTGGGGCTGATGATGATGACTGGCTGAGTGGAGTTAATGACTGGATATAAGGCTGCCGACGCCCTTCTGGCCTGCGGGTGCTTCTCTGTGGACTTCTAGGAAACCAGTCTGATTCCTGCTCATCTAAAGCTAAGATTTCTGCTTTGCCTTTTTGCATTAGTGTTTTGTTTTCCTTGCTTTTCTGGATTCTGCCATTCCCTGCTGGGGTGAGCTGAATCTCCTTTTGCCTGTTGCTCTGTCTTCAGAATATTCCTGAGTACTGACATAGCTTTTTTGAAGCCTAGCGTCTTCAGGGCCTTTTTTACTGTCAGTTGGTTGGCTCTTATTTTCATAGGGTTTTTCACGGATTGCAGACAGCAGCCTTCCTGTCCTTTCCTATCTAAGCTCGCGTGGGCCCCATCTTTGCTCAGTCTATCTTTCTGTCTGTGTTTTGTTGTTTATTCTTGCTTCACCGTCATTATATGTGGTGGGCTGCCTTTTGCTTTGGGGTCTGCTCTGGGGCAGTTTAGATTTTCCTTTCTGTCTTTAGGCTATGTAGTCCTCCGGCTGTGATCGAGGGGCCTAGGGCATCGTAGGAGCCCCCCACGGCTACTGCTAGTTGTGTTCATAGGTTCAGGGGTCTGCAATCCGATAGCTGCCAACTTCTCTGGTTTTCTGGACTTAGCAAGCATTTCTATTTTTGCCTCCTACGGTGACTCGATCATAACAGAATCACCCGCCTTACCGCAGATTCTAGGGTACTCAGTAGCAGGAAAGAATTGTAAAAAAAAAAAAAAAAAGTGTGTATATTTTTTCCAGTTTATCTCTGAGGCCGTAGGGGGAATTTTTTTTCTCTCAATGGAGATAAAGCAATTGTCTGATCATGTGGAGCAGCTCGCTGCGGAAGTGCGGGGAATTTCCGCCTACCTTGCTCATTCACATGCTGCTGAACCAAAGATTCCTACACCTGATGTATTTTTTGGGGATCAGTCTAAATTTTTGAACTTCAAAAATAATTGTAAATTATTTTTTGCCTTGAAGCCTAACTCGTCAGGGAGCTCCGCGCAGCAGGTTAAAATTGTCATCTCTTTGCTGCGTGGCGATCCCCAGGATTGGGTGTTTTCTTTGAAACCAGATGATCCTATTCTGACTAATGTGAATGCATTTTTTCAGGCCTTGGGGTTGTTGTATGACGAACCTAATGCCATTGATCAGGCTGAAAAGACCCTGCTGGCATTGAACCAGGGTCGTGATTCTGCAGAATTGTACTGTCAAAAATTCCGAAAGTGGGCAGTACTTACTACCTGGAATGATAATGCCTTTGCTGCTCTCTTTCGGAAGGGGTTGTCAGAAGCCATAAAAGATACCATGGTGGGATTTCCTGTTCCCTCTGGTCTTGACGATTCTATGTCTTTAGCCATTCAGGTTGATCGGCATTTACGCGAACGCAGAGCTGCACGAGAGGTGTTGCCACCTGTTGAACAGATGTCTGAACCTATGCAATGTGATAAGAGTTTTTTCCAGAGAGCAGCGTCAGGAGTTCAGAAGGCATAATAAGTTGTGTTTTTTCTGTGGAGATGCCTCGCATATTATTTCTGTCTGTCCTAAACACGAGAAACGGTTTGCACACACGTTTTCTGTTGGTGGTGTTCAATCTAAGTTTCTTCTGGCTATTACTCTGATCACGGGCAGCACGGTGGCTCAGTGGTTAGCGCTGCAGCCCTGCAGCGCTGGGGTCCTGGGTTCGAATCCTACCAAGGACAACATCTGTAAGGAGTTTGTATGTTCTCCCCGTGTTTGCGTGGGTTTCCTCTGGGCACTCCGGTTTCCTCCCACACTCCAAAAACATACTGATAGGGAATTTAGATTGTGAGCCCCATCGGGGACAGTGATGAAAATGTGTGCAAACTGTGAAGCGCTGCGGAATATGTTAGCGCTATATAAAAAAAAAATAAAAAAATAAAGATTATTATCTGCTCCCTGTCCACATTTTCCGCCAAGGCTTTTGTGGATTCGGGAGCAGCTCTAAACCTAATGGACTTGTATTTTGCTAAACGTTGTGGATTTCCAATGACACCTCTGCAGACGCCTATCCCTTTGAGGGGGATTGATGCTACTCCTTTGGCTAAAAATAAACCTCAGTTTTGGACCCAGGTGGTAATGCGGGTCGCCCCAGACCATCAAAAAAATTGCAGGTTTTTGGTGTTACATAATCTGCATGATACTATTGTTCTGGGGTTTCCCTGGTTACAAATTCATAATCCAGTTTTGGATTGGAAATCTGTGTCTGTGGTGAGTTGGGGTTGTCGGTGTGCCTTTAGTGAGGCTCCGGTGTTTTCCACCTCTCCTCAGTCGCATGATGTTCCTGATTATTTGGCGGACTTTTATGATGTATTTAGTGAGAATGAGTCTGCGTCTCTGCCTCCTCATAGGAGTTATGACTGTGCAATTGAACTGAGCCCGGGGTGTAAATTTCCCAAGGGTCGGCTCTTCAATTTATCTGTACCTGAGCACGAGGCTATGCGATCCTATATTAAGGAGGCGTTGGAGAAGGGTCATATTAGACCATCCTCGTCACCCTTAGGTGGCGGTTTTTTTTTTGTAGCCAAAAAGGATGGATCATTAAGACCTTGTATTGATTATCGTGCTCTCAACAAAATTACTGTTAAATATCAGTATCCTTTACCCCTGATTTCTGATCTATTCTCCAGAGTTAAAGGTGCTTGCTGGTTTACCAAGCTTGACCTTAGGGGGGCGTATAATCTTATTCGCATTAAGCATGGGGATGAATGGAAGACGGTGTTTAATACTCCGGAGGGACATTTTGAGTACCTGGTGATGCCTTTTGGGCTCACTAATGCCCCTTCTGTCTTCCAGTGCTTCATGAACGATATTTTCCGAGATTTTGTCAATAAATTTTTGATTATCTATCTGGATGATATTTTGATCTTCTCCAAGGATTGGGATTCTCATGTGGAACATATTCGGACTGTGTTCCGGATCTTGAGGGAGAATTCCCTGTATGTCAAAGGATCTAAATGCCTTTTTGGAGTACAGAGGATTTCTTTTTTGGGATTTATTTTGTCCCCGTCAACTATTGAAATGGACCCGGCCAAGGTACAGGCCATTTACGATTGGGTTCAGCCCACTTCTTTGAAGGCCCTCCAGAAGTTTTTGGGTTTTGCTAATTTTTATCGGAAATTTATAGCAAAATTTTCTAGTATTGCCAAGCCATTGACTGATTTGACTAAGAAGGGTGCTGATGTGTTAAATTGGTCTCCGGAGGCTGTTTCTTCCTTTCAGGAGCTGAAGCGAAGATTCACCTCCGCCCCGGTTTTGCGGCAACCTGATGTCTCACCTCCGTTCCAGGTAGAGGTGGATGCTTCTGAGATTGGTGCAGGAGCTGTTTTGTCCCAAAAGGATCCTGTAACATCTAAAATGAATCCCTGTGCTTTCTTTTCCCGAAAGTTCTCTCCATCTCAACGTAACTATGATGTGGGGAATCGGGAACTGTTAGCCATGAAATGGGCATTTGAGGAGTGGAGACATTGGTTGGAGGGAGCTAAGCATCAAGTCGTGGTCCTCACTGACCACAAGAATTTGATTTACCTAGAGTCGGCTAAGCGCTTGAACCCTAGACAGGCTAGGTGGGCCTTGTTTTTTACACGTTTTGATTTTGTGGTTTCTTTTCTTCCTGGAACTAAGAATGTCAAGGCTGACGCCCTCTCTAGGAGCTTCTTTGCTGATTCTCCTGTGGTGACCAAGCCTGCTACCATCTTAGGCAAAGGGGTAGTTCTTTCTGCCATCTCGCCCGATTTGAGACGTGCTCTGGAAGAGTTTCAGGAGGACAAACCTGAGCATTGTCCCAGTGGAAAGTTGTATGTTCCTGACAAGTGGAAGAAGAGAGTGATGTCTGAAGTTCATTGCTCTGCTTTGGCTGGTCATCCAGGTATTTTTGGTACTAGAGATCTGGTGAGTCGGTCTTTTTGGTGGCCCTCCTTGTCTCGTGATGTCAGGAATTTTGTGCAGTCCTGTGGGACGTGCTCCCGGTCTAAATCGTGTTCTCGCTCTAGTGGGTTGTTGATGCCTTTGCCTGTCCCCAAGAGGCCATGGACCCATATTTCAATGGATTTCATCTCTGATATGCCTGTCTCTCAGAGAATGACTGTTATTTGGGTGATGTGTGATAGGTTCTCTAAGATGGTTCATCTTGTACCACTCCCTAAGTTGCCGTCTTCCTCTGAGTTGGTGCCCCTGTTTTTACAACAGGTGGTTCGCTTGCAAGGGATTCCTGAGAACATTGTATCTGACAGAGGAGTCCAGTTTGTGTCTAGATTTTGGAGAACTTTCTGTTCCAAGCTGGGAATTCAGTTGTCCTTCTCCTCTGCTTTTCACCCTCAGACCAATGGGCAGACAGAGAGAACAAACCAGACCTTGGAGTCATATTTGAGATGTTTTATTTCTGCTGATCAGGATGATTGGGTTTCATTTTTGCCCTTGGCCGAATTTGCTTTAAATAATAGAGCTAGTTCTGCCACTTTGATGTCTTCTTTTTTTTGTAACTTTGGGTTTCATCCTCGATTTTCTTCAGGGCAGGTGGAGCCCTCTGCCTGCCCAGGGGTTGACACTGTGGTGGAGAGAATGCACCAGATCTGGGACCAAGTGGTGGATAAGTTATATCTCTCCCAGGAAAAGGCCCAGCAGTTTTCCAACCGACATAGGACCATTGGTCCCCAATTTAAGGTTGGTGATATGGTGTGGTTATCATCAAAAAATATTGCTATGAAGGTGGCTTCTCCTAAGTTTAAGCCTAGATTTATTGGACCTTACAAGATTTTGGAGATTATTAATCCGGTCAATTTTCGTTTGGCTCTTCCAGTCACATTTAAAATCCATAATGTGTTCCATAAATCTTTGTTGAAGAGGTTTGTTGAACCTGTTGTTCCGGGGGTTGCACCTCCAGACCCTGTATTGAAGATACTGGATTCCTGTCTGGCTAGACGGAGACTCCAGTATTTGGTTAAGTGGAAAGGTTATGGTCAGGAGGATAATTCCTGGGTCTCTGCCTCTGATATTCATGCCAAAAGATTGGTGCGTGCCTTTCATCGGGCTCACCCTGATCGTCCTGGTGGTGTGGTTGAGCGTTCGGTGACCCCTCCTCAAGGGGGAGGTACTGTTGTGAGTTCATTTTCCCCTTCACTACTGAGGCCCGAGGAACTCCCTCTTCTGGTGAAGAAAGGTAGTGAGCCTGATTGTCAAACACCTGGGACTGATGATGATGACTGGCTGAGTGGAGTTAATGACTGGATATAAGGCTGCCGACGCCCTTGTGGCCTGCGGGTGCTTCTCTGTGGACTTCTAGGAAACCAGTCTGATTCCTGCTCATCTAAAGCTAAGATTTCTGCTTTACCTTTTTGCATTAGTGTTTTGTTTTCCTTGGTTTTCTGGATTCTGCCATTCCCTGCTGGGGTGAGCTGAATCTCCTTTTGCCTGTTGCTCTGTCTTCAGAATATTCCTGAGTACTGACATAGCTTTTTTGAAGCCTAGCGTCTTCAGGGCCTTTTTTACTGTCAGTTGGTTGGCTCTTATTTTCATAGGGTTTTTCACGGATTGCAGACAGCAGCCTTCCTGTCCTTTCCTATCTAAGCTAGCGTGGGCCCCATCTTTGCTCAGTCTATCTTTCTGTCTGTGTTTTGTTCTTTATTCTTGCTTCACCGTCATTATATGTGGGGGGCTGCCTTTTGCTTTGGGGTCTGCTCTGGGGCAGTTTAGATTTTCCTTTCTGTCTTTAGGCTATGTAGTCCTCCAGCTGTGATCGAGGGGCCTAGGGCATCGTAGGAGCCCCCCACGGCTATTGCTAGTTGTGTTGATAGGTTCAGGGGTCTGCAATCCGATAGCTGCCAACTTCTCTGGTTTTCTGGACTTAGCTAGCATTTCTATTTTTGCCTCCTACGGTGACTCAATCATAACAGACACTGTTCATACCACCCACTGTCTCAAACACAAACAGAGAGCACAGTATGACAATTGTGCAGAAATATCCTGCAGTAAAACATATACCAGTAGTCAGCAAGTGCTGATAAAAAGATAACAAATACAGGGTATTTAGTCGATACATTTTTTTGCAAAAAAATGTATACCGAGCTGTTCCACCGCGTCAAGGTAACCCCTATTGAAGCAGTCCCTATCAAATGTATTTAAAACCTGAACATGTGAACAGTGTCTAAGTGAACAGGATGAAGACAGACGCTTTCAAGTATGGGCACGTGGTGTAAGCCAGCTCTTTATGTGCATGTCACACAAGAGAGGGGTGGGGTCTCTCAAATCATGCATAGGCATGGAAAAAACTGGATTAAAAACACATGTGACATGCACACATATGAACAAGTCGGTAGGACACTGTTCATACCACCCACTGACTCAAACACAAACAGAGAGCACAGAATGACAATTGTGCAGAAATATTCTGCAGCAAAACGTATACCAGTAGTCAGCAAGTGCTGATGAAAAGGTGGTAACAAATACAGGGTATTTAGTCAACACTTTTTTTTTGCAAAAAAATGTATACCAAGCTGCTTCACCGCATCAAGGTAACCCCTATTGAAGCAGTCCCTATCTAATGTATTTAAAACCTAAAAATAGTAGTCTACGAAGCTGATATTTGTGCCACCTGAGTGTGGCTGAGCAGAAAATCAGTTTAAGCTGTTGCCTGAGGTATCAGGGTTCCCAGCACTGCAGGCTTAACCTCACCCACCTCTTAATTAGAACTTAAATTCAAGGCTGTAAATGCTGGACCAGATCCTGGCTCATAAATGGCCCATGACTGACTGCCGCTGTGCCATTATAACATTTCTACTGTGGGTCAATTGATTCCATATTTCCTGGTGTCTTACCCTAAATTTTGGAAATGTTTGACCTACAAGTTGGGTCTCCTTTATGTGTCTTTCCTGTATTTGGCAGGAATCTAAAAGCACCAGGCCTACACCTGTCAATCATCCACCTGTTACTGATCAATGTTTAAGCTAGAAATGCTGATCGAAGCCCTGTCCCTGGCCTTGTAGCAAGCAACCATGCTTTGCAATTATACTATTTGTACTCTGGGTCAAATTATGCCACTTTTCCTGGTGCATGCCCCTAGTTTGAGCTTTTTTGGCAGCTTTTGGGTCACCCTGACGGTGTTTTCTATGAGTTTGGTTATGGGGTTGGGTTAAGTTCAGTGAACTATTCGGTGTATAAGGGAAGTTTGCCAAGCCAAGCAGACCCAAACCCTAAAAGGTTCGCTTATCTCAAATCTCTTTTCCTACGTCATCCCCACAATAGGGCAGAGCAAAGTATTTTAATGTGCATGCACAAGCAAACACCAAAGAGTGCCAATAACCTGGAAGTAAATCCTGAGCAAGCGCATAACAGCACTTCGCTCTGCTCTCAGCAGGCCAGAGTAAAGTACACCTGTGCAGGACACTGTGGGATTATGTAAATTGCGTCATCCACATGAAGCAGGCAAGGAAAACAGCGTTTTTGATCAGAGAGGATGTGCCGGATTTCAGCACTTGAGGCAGTGAAAATAACATGCGACAACTACCAGACAGGGGACAGTGAGGTGTAGAGGATCCGGAGCGGCTAGCGGGAAGGTGACCATAAATATTTTTTAAATTTTTGATGTCATTTTACTGTCCAGAAAAATGGGGGCCATCAGCTGCCTTTTTGTTGAACCGATGTGGAAAAAAGTTATAAAAAATCTGGAATTTGGCAAATGCAGATTTTTGTAATATTTAAGTAGAATTTATTTCAACATAACTATATACACTCATCTCTACCAGTGGGGCTGTAACGACTATGGCTAAATAGTATTATTTACTAAGAAAATGTATGTATTGTTCTTGTTGAAAAGTAAGTATTAAAAAGAAATAACTGAGCATGTATATGATGAAAATGAATTAGGTTTATTTATGTACAAGGATCTCTTTGTGAAGTCAAACTTACTATGTATTACCAGAGAAAAAAAAACTATTCAGAGATTTAATGTCTAAAATAAGTGTGTTTATTTGGGAAAAGGAGTGACTTCTTAGGAAGCCCAGAAAATGGCTTATAAATGGTTCCTTGCCGTCCCCCGAGCCTCTTCTCAGAGACTAAACATAAGTGAAGGGAGTCGGACAGAGGCTGTTTATTATCAGTAAGCGATAGATGTGCGTCGTCCTCTTCTAATAAGTGCCGTATTATTTGTCTGTGTTATAGTTATAGAAACTGGGAGAGGTTGACTGAGAGCGCACCAGTGTTCACACTCGATTACCTGGGTCCCACGTGGCATTGTTAAAGATCTGTAGTAATAACAGCCCTGTCTGATGTAATTCGGAACATTACCCGCAGTGGGAACGCCAACCTGTAACTTATCACATGAGTGACAAACCTAATGTTTTGTTTTCCAGTGCAGAGGTTAACACACAACAGATGAGCAATTAAGATTTCTTTTGAGAAGATTAGATCTTTCATGAGGGAAGTGGGTCAAGGTAGGGAAACTGGTTAAGGTAAAAATGGAAGGTGTATGGTTTTCTTGACTTGTCAGCCCTGGCTGCTTGGGAAATATGGAATTCCTTTGACTTAGTTGAGGTTTAATCATACTTAGGTTCCTTTGGAGCCATAAGACCTTGAGGAGCAAACAAGATTTTTTTCTGTTTCTTCTCTCCTAAAATCAAGATGAATGCTATATATTCAAGAGATAAGAAAAAAACACATTGTAATGAATACATTTTCCCAAAAACTCACTTAATAGGAGAATTAAAAGATTGGCCTCAAGTTATGTTTCAACTCCAGACGCAAGCAAGAGTGACGCTATTTCTGGGGTAGGCGGTAACAGGCTATTGTTTCTAATCCTTGACAACCAATTTAAAAACTAGAAAATTAGTCCTAGTTCTAAAATAAATATAAATGAATTGTAATAACACCAAAGAATGTAAAAGAGGTGTATATAAATAGAAAAATTGCTTCATGTTTCATTTTATACTAAGTAGTTATGACAAGGAAATATAGTAACATAGTTGGGTAAGTTAAATAGATACTTGTCAGGTAAGTTCAACTAATTATCCTACAGTGTCATTCCACAGGAAGGCAAAAGCACACATGAAATACTTGCCAGTTTCATAGCTTCATTATATCAGGGGGAAAATGCCTTCCCAACTTTCAAATATGGGAATCAGAATGAATCATTGGACCAACAACCTAACTCAGTAGTCATCAACATCAATTTCTTACAGAGCCTAAACATTATCTAAAATTGAGATTTTGCTATGGATTTTATCCAAAGTCACGCCAGGGCTCGTTAATAATAATAATAATAGCGCCAAAATATTCTGCGGCGCTTTACAATTTAACAGTTTCAAACACATCAGTAAAAAGTAACAACAATAATACAATGATTAAAGCAAAATAAGATGACCCTGCTCGTGAGAGCTTACAAACAACAATGAGGTGGGGGAGATACGAAGTACAGGTGTGTATTTCCAGTGATGTATTTACAATGATGGTCCAGCCACCATGAGGGAGTGGGGGATAGACAGAGATAGTGAATGGGCTACTCGCGCACACTAAATGGTACTAAAAGCCAAATTTGATGATGGTCTGTCCAATTGAGGCCGTGTAGATGGAGAAGAGAAGGGGGCCAAAGACTGAGCCCTGAGGCACCCCGACAGCGAGAGGAAGAGGAGATGAAATGGAGCCAGCGAACAAGATGCTGAAAGAGTGGTCAATAAGATAAGAAGAGAACCAGGAGAGAGCAGTGTCCTTAATGCCTAGTGACTGGAGCCTAGAGAGTAGGAGATGGTGGTTAACAGTGTCAAAGGCTGCAGAAAGGTTGAAAAGAATGAGCAGAGAGTGATCACCATTACATTTAGCTGTGAAAAGGTTGTTGGTCACTTTGATGAGTGAAGTGTCTGCCGAATGTAGGGGCGGAAACTAGACTGCGATGGGTCTAGGAGGGAGTGAGTGGAGATGAAGCGGGTAAGGCGGGAGTAAACCAGTCACACCAAGATTTAACAACCCTGCCAGCATCACTGCATGGCCTCCCATTCCCCACCTACCTTACTCACTACTCTGGGCGATGCTGTGAGTTCTGTTCACTGCCGGCTCTATTCTGTATGCCTCTTGCCTCATGCCTGCCCGCTGCATACTTCCTGGCTGTGTGCATAGGGGTGCAGCGCCGGCACTCTCTGGTTCTTATGGAATCAGTGTGCATCTGCCTATGGTAGCAAGAGGCCTCTAGTATTTAGGGTAGCCCCACCTGGTGAAAGCTGCCTGAGCAACATCTTTACTCAGTCAATTTCTTGCTGCTGAGTTGCCAGGTCCTGTCCTTTCTCTGCCTGCTCTGGGGGCTTCATTCCCAGATCTGTTTCTGTGTGCTTTGTGTCTTGTTCTCTGCCCACCAGGAGGCTGTATATCCTGGTTTTTGTGTCTCTGGCTTTGTGCCTTGTGCATTTCTCATTCCGCCCACCAGGAAGCAGAATATCCTGGTCTGTGTCTTTCTTCCTGTGCACTGACTCGTACCTTGCTTTGTCTGAACTCTGTTCTATACCTGTGTCCATTATATCCTTGTCTCTGTGCCTTGCTCTGTACGTTGCCTGGTCTGAGCTCTGTCCTATTACTCTGTCTGTTAGTCTCCTTGTCGGTGGCTCCTTTCTCTGCTGTGTTTATCCTTGAGTCCTCTCCGTTTGATTCCTTCCTCTGCCTGTGCTCTGCACTCTTGCAGTTCTGCCTGTGCTCTGCACTCTTGCGGTTCTGCCTGTGCCCCGCACTCTTGTGGTTCTGCCTGTGTTCTGCTTATGCCGCTGCAGAACCTCTTGCTGCAGCTCCTCTCCGCATACCTTGCGGTTCCACTTTGCTCTGGTCTTGCTGCTGCTGAAACCTCTTGCTGCAGCTTCTCTCTGCTTACCTTGCGGTTCTGCCTTGCTTTGTCCTTGCTGCAGCTCCTCTCCGCATACCTGCGGTTCTGCTCTACTCTCCTTCTCTGTGGCACCTGCTACTGCAGAACCTCTTGCTGCAAAAGAACCTCTTGCTGCAAACTGCAGTTTCTCTCTGCATACCTGCGGCTCTGCTCTGCTCTCCTTTCCTGTGGCACATGCTGCTGCAGAATCTCTTGCTGCTAACTGCAGCTTCTCTCCGCAGCCTTGTGGTTCTACCCTGTTGTGAGTTCATTTTCCCCTTCACCATTGAGGTCTGATGAACTCCCTCTTCTGGTGAAGGAAGGTAGTGAGGCTGATTGCAAAGCACCTGAGCAGAATGATGATGACTGGGTGACTGGGATTGCTGACTGGATATAAGGCAGCCGACGCCCTTCTACCTTGCGGGTGATTACTCTGAGGGATTCTTGGAGACCAGTCTGATTCCTGCTCCTCAAAAGCTAAGTTTTCTGCTCTACTTTTTGCATTTGTGTTTTGGTTTTGTTTTGCCTTGTTTTTCTGGATTTCTGCCTTTCCCTGCTGGGTGAGCTGAATTCCTTTTTGCTCTGTCTTCAGATAATACCTGAGTACTGATATAGTCTTTTTGAAGCCTAGCGTCTTCAGGGCTTTTTTCCCTATCAGTCTGTTGGCTCTTGTTTTTGAGAGGGTTTTGGCGGATTGCAGACAGCAGCTTTTCTATTCTGTCTTATTTAGTTAGCTTGGGCCCCATCATTTGCTCAGCCTATCTTTCTATCTGTGTGAGTGTTTTTTCATCTTGCTTCACCGTCATTATATGTTGGGGGCTGCCTATTGCTGTGGGGTCAGCTCTGGGGCAGTTTAGATTTCCCTTTCTGTCTTTAGGCTATGTAGTTCTCCGGCTGTGATCAAGGGGTCTAGGGCACCGTAGGAACCCCCCACGGCTACTGCTAGTTGTTGTTGTTAGGTTCAGGGGTCTGCAATCCGATAGCTGCCAACTTCTCTGGTTTTCTGGACTTAGCTAGTATTTCTGTTTTTGCCTCCTACGGTGACTCATTCATAACAGAATCACCCGCCATACCGCAGATCCTAGGGTACTCAATAGCAGGAAAGAATTGTAAAAAAAAAAAAAAAAAGTGTGTACATTTTTTCCTCTATCTCTGAGGCCGTAGGGGGAATTTTTTTTCTCTCAATGGAGATAAAGCAATTGTCTGATAGTGTGGAGCAGCTCGCTGCGGAAGTGCGGGGAATTTCCGCCTACCTTGCTCATTCACATGCTGCTGAACCAAAGATTCCTACACCTGATGTATTTTTTGGGGATGGGTCTAAATTTTTGAATTTCAAAAATAATTGTAAATTATTTTTTGCCTTGAAGCCTAACTCGTCAGGGAGCTCCGCACAGCAGGTTAAAATTGTCATCTCTTTGCTGCATGGCGATCCCCAGGATTGGGCGTTTTCTTTGAAACCAGATGATCCTATTCTGACTAATGTGAACGCATTTTTTCAGGCCTTGGGATTGTTGTATGACAAACCTAATGCTATTGATCAGGCTGAAAAGACCCTGCTGGCATTGAACCAGGGTCGTGATTCTGCAGAATTGTACTGTCAAAAATTCCAAAAGTGAGCAGTACTTACTACCTGGAATGATAATGCCTTGGCTGCTCTCTTTCGGAAGGGGTTGTCAGAAGCCGTAAAAGATACTATGGTGGGATTTCCTGTTCCCTCTGGTCTTGATGATTCGATGTCATTAGCCATTCAGGTTGATCGGCGTTTGCGCGAACGCAAAGCTGCACGAGAGGTGTTGCCACCTGTTGAACAAATGTCTGAACCTATGCAATGTGATAGAGTTTTTTCCAGAGAGCAGCGTCAGGAGTTCAAAAGGCGTAATAAGTTGTGTTTTTTCTGTGGAGATGCCTCGCATATTATTTTTGTCTGTCCTAAACGAGAGAAACGCTTTGCACACACGTTTTCTGTTGGTGGTGTTCAACCTAAGTTTCTTCTGGCTATTACTCTGATCTGCTCCCTGTCCACATTTTCCGCCAAGGCTTTTGTGGATTCGGGAGCAGCCCTAAACCTAATGGACTTGGATTTTGCTAAACGTTGTGGATTTCCAATGACACCTCTGCAGACGCCTATCCCTTTGAGGGGGATTGATGCTACTCCTTTGGCTAAAAATAAACCTCAGTTTTGGACCCAGGTGGTAATGCAGGTCTCCCCAGACCATCAAGAAAATTGCAGATTTTTGGTGTTACATAATCTGCATGATACTATTGTTCTGGGGTTTCCCTGGTTACAAATTCATAATCCAGTTTTGGATTGGAAATCTGTGTCTGTGGTGAGTTGGGGTTGTCCGTGTGCCTTTAGTGAGGCTCTGGTGTTTTCCACCTCTCCTCAGTCGCATGATGTTCCTGATTATTTGGCGGACTTTTATGATGTATTTAGTGAGAATGAGTCTGCGTCTCTGCCTCCTCATAGGAGTTATGACTGTGCAATTGAACTGAGCCCGGGGTGTAAATTTCCCAAGGGTCGGCTCTTCAATTTATCTGTACCCGAGCACGAGGCTATGCGATCCTATATTAAGGAGGCGTTGGAGAAGGGTCATATTAGACCATCCTCGTCACCCTTAGGTGCCGGGTTTTTTTTTGTAGCCAAAAAGGATGGATCATTAAGACCTTGTATTGATTATCGTGGCCTCAACAAAATTACTGTTAAATATCAGTATCCGTTACCCCTGATTTCTGATCTATTCTCCAGAGTTAAAGGTGCTTGCTGGTGTACCAAGCTTGACCTCAGGGGGGCGTATAATCTTATTCGCATTAAGCATGGGGATGAATGGAAGACAGCGTTTAATACTCCGGTGGGACATTTTGAGTACCTGGTGATGCCTTTTGGGCTCACTAATGCCCCTTCTGTCTTCCAGTGCTTCATGAACGATATTTTCCGAGATTTTGTCGATAAATTTTTGATTATCTATCTGGATGATATTTTGATCTTCTCCAAGGATTGGGATTCTCATGTGGAACATATTCGGACTGTGTTCCGGATCTTGAGGGAGAATTTCCTGTATGTCAAAGCATCTAAATGCCTTTTTGGAGTACAGAGGATTTCTATTTTGGGATTTATTTTGTCCCCGTCAACTATTGAAATGGACCCGGCCAAGGTACAGGCCATTTACGATTGGGTTCAGCCCACTTCTTTGAAGGCCCTCCAGAAGTTTTTGGGTTTGCTAATTTTTATCGGAAATTTATAGCAAAATTTTCTAGTATTGTCAAGCCATTGACTGATTTGACTAAGAAGGGTGCTGATGTGTTAAATTGGTCTCCGGAGGCTGTTTCTTCCTTTCAGGAGCTGAAGTGAAGATTCACCTCCGCCCCGGTTTTGCGGCAACCTGATGTCTCACTTCCGTTCCAGGTAGAGGTGGATGCTTCTGAGATTGGTGCAGGAGCTGTTTTGTCCCAAAAGGATCCTGTAACATCTAAAATGAATCCCTGTGTTTTCTTTTCCCGAAAGTTCTCTCCATCTGAACGTAACTATGATGTGGGGAATCGGGAACTGTTGGCCATGAAATGGGCATTTGAGGAGTGGAGACATTGGTTGGAGGGAGCTAAGCATCAAGTCATGGTCCTCACTGACCACAAGAATTTGGTTTACCTAGAGTCGGCTAAGCGCTTAAACCCTAGACAGGCTAGGTGGGCCTTGTTTTTTACACGTTTTGATTTTGTGGTTTCTTTTCTTCCTGGAACTAAGAATGTCAAGGCAGACGCCCTCTCTAGGAGCTTCTTTGCTGATTCTCCTGTGGTGACCAAGCCTGCTACCATCTTAGGCGAAGGGGTAGTTCTTTCTGCCATCTCGCCTGATTTGACACGTGCTCTGGAAGAGTTCCAGGAGGACAAACCTGAGCGTTGTCCCAGTGGAAAGTTGTATGTTCCTGACCAGTGGAGGAAGAGAGTGATGGCTGAAGTTCATCGCTCTGCTTTGGCTGGTCATCCAGGTATTTTTGGTACTAGAGATCTGGTGAGTCGGTCTTTTTGGTGGCCCTCCTTGTCTTGTGATGTCAGGAATTTTGTGCAGTCCTGTGGGACTTGCTCCCGGTCTAAACCTTGTTCTCGCTCTAGTGGGTTGTTGATGCCTTTGCCGGTCCCCAGGAGGCCATGGACCCATATTTCAATGGATTTCATCTCTGATATGCCTGTCTCTCAAAAGATGACTGTTATTTGGGTGATTTGTGATAGGTTCTCTAAGATGGTTCATCTTGTACCACTCCCTAAGTTGCCGTCTTCCTCTGAGTTGGTGCCCCTGTTTTTACAACAGGTGGTTCGCTTGCAAGGGATTCCTGAGAACATTGTATCTGACAGAGGAGTCCAGTTTGTGTCTAGATTTTGGAGAACTTTCTGTTCCAAGCTGGGAATTCAGTTGTCCTTCTCCTCTGCTTTTCACCCTCAGACCAATGGGCAGACAGAGAGAACAAACCAGACCTTGGAGTCGTATTTGAGATGTTTTATTTCCGCCGATCAGGATGATTGGGTTTCATTTTTGCCCTTGGCCGAATTTGCTTTAAATAATAGAGCTAGTTCTGCCACTTTGATGTCACCTTTTTTTTGTAACTTTGGGTTTCTTCCTCGATTTTTCTTCAGGGCAGGTGGAGCCTTCTGCCTGCCCAGGTGTTGACACTGTGGTGGAGAGAATGCACCAGATCTGGGACCAAGTGGTGGATAAGTTATTTCTCTCCCAGGAAAAGGCCCAGCGGTTTTCCAACCAACATAGGACCATTGGTCCCCAGTTTAAGGTTGGTGATATGGTTTGGTTATCATCAAAAAATATCGCTATGAAGGTGGCATCTCCTAAGTTTAAGCCTAGATTTATTGGACCTTACAAGATTTTGGAGATTATTAATCCGGTCTCTTTTCGTTTGGCTCTTACTGTCACATTAAAAATTCATAATGTGTTTCATAAGTCCTTGTTGAAGAGGTTTGTTGAACCAGTTGTTCCTGGGGTGGCACCTCCGGACCCTGTATTAGTTGAAGGTAACATGGAATATGAGGTAGAGAAGATACTGGATTCCTGTCTGGCTAGACGGAGACTCCAGTATTTGGTTAAGTGGAAGGGTTATGGTCAGGAGGATAATTCCTGGGTCTCTGCCTCTGATATTCATGCCAAAAGATTGGTGCGTGCCTTTCATCGGGCTCACCCTGATCACCCTGGTGGCGTGGATGATGGTTCGGTGACCCCTCCTCAAGGGGGAGGTACTGTTGTGAGTTCATTTTCCCCTTCACCATTGAGGTCTGATGAACTCCCTCTTCTGGTGAAGGAAGGTAGTGAGGCTGATTGCAAAGCACCTGAGCAGAATGATGATGACTGGGTCACTGGGATTGCTGACTGGATATAAGGCAGCCGACGCCCTTCTACCTTGCGGGTGATTACTCTGAGGGATTCTTGGAGACCAGTCTGATTCCTGCTCCTCAAAAGCTAAGTTTTCTGCTCTACTTTTTGCATTTGTGTTTTGGTTTTGTTTTGCCTTGTTTTCCTGGATTTCTGCCTTTCCCTGCTGGGTGAGCTGAATTCCTTTTTGCTCTGTCTTCAGATAATACCTGAGTACTGATATAGTCTTTTTGAAGCCTAGCGTCTTCAGGGCTTTTTTCCCTATCAGTCTGTTGGCTCTTGTTTTTGAGAGGGTTTTGGCGGATTGCAGACAGCAGCTTTTCTATTCTGTCCTATTTAGTTAGCTTGGGCCCCATCATTTGCTCAGCCTATCTTTCTATCTGTGTGAGTGTTTTTTCATCTTGCTTCACCGTCATTATATGTTGGGGCTGCCTATTGCTTTGGGGTCTGCTCTGGGGCAGTTTAGATTTCCCTTTCTGTCTTTAGGCTGTGTATTTCTCTGGCTGTGATCGAGGGGTCTAGGGCACCGTAGTAACCCCCCACGGCTACTGCAAGTTGTTGTTGTTGTTAGGTTCAGGGGTCTGCAATCCGATAGCTGCCAACTTCTCTGGTTTTCTGGACTTAGCTAGTATTTCTGTTTTTGCGTCCTACGGTGACTCATTCATAACACTACCCTGTTTCGCAACCCTGCGGTTCTGCTCCATTTCCGTTCCGTATCCTGATGATCCTTGTCCTACCTGTCTGTACTGGTTCCTGAACCAGTTTCTGTATCTTCTGTGTGAACAGCTCTCTACCTGTTCCCTCACACCATTTATATCTGTCTATGTTCTGTCCTTCCCGAACCAGTTCCTGCACCTCCGGTGTGAACAGCCCCTACCTGTTCACATATCCGACTCGTCCTAGTCCGTGTCTCTGTCCTGATACTACTGAGTCAGTTACTGCCTACCAGTGCCTTAGCCATGCCCGCCTGCCTGCCAGTGCCTCAGTCGTGCCCGCCTGCCTGCCAGTACCTCAGCTGTGCCATCCTGCCAGTGCCTCAGCCATGCCCGCGTGCCTGACAGCGCCTCTGTCGTGCCTGCCTGTCCTGCCAGAGTGCCAGCCGTGCCCATCTGTCCTGCCAGAGTGCCAGCCGTGCCCATCTGTCCTGCCAGAGTGCCAACCTTGCCCGCCTGTCCTGCCAAAGTGCCAGCTGTGCCATCAGAATACCAGTCGTGCCTGTCAGCACCTGTCCGCACCTGCTATCAGTGTCCAGTCCCTCAGTGGGATCAGCAGCCACAGCCAGACGCCACCCTGGAGTGGTACCTGGCAGCTACCTGCAGCACAAACCTTACCTTACCATCAGAGGCTCCAGTGAACACCAAGGTAGCTGCTTAGTCACACCCCTTCTAGGGTAGGCTGGTTTTGTGGCTCAGTGGAGCCACTCCCCTTGCTTGTGCCAACCAGTCAGGGTGTGAGTGTTACACAAGAGTTTAGAGATGAAGGGGAGATAGGAGACTGAACTGTAGTTGTTTGTGCAAGATGGGTCGAGAGAGGGTTTCTTTAATAATGGAGTAATGATAGAGTGTTTGAAGGAGGAGAGGAAAATGCCTGAGGAGCGAGAGAGACTAAAGATTGTAGTTAGGTGAGTTGTGATGACTTGAGAGAGAGTGGAGGAGATATGAGGGAATGGGGTCACTAGTGCATGTGTTCAGATGAGAAGAAGATAGGAGTCGGAAGACTTCTTCTTCTGTGATTGGATCAAATGTGGAGAGTGAACAAGGGGAGATGCAGGGAGGGATGGGAGTCACGGCACCTGGTGGCTGGGAGAAGATTTTCTGATGGACATTATCTATTTTCTCTATAAAGTGGGAGGCCAGGAAATCCGCACAAATATATGTGATAGCGACTTTCGGCCTGAGGAGGGAGTAAAATGTGTCAAAGAGTTTCTTGGTGTTGTTGGATAGTGAGGAAATCAGGATGGTGAAATAGTTCTGTTTGGCAAGTTGAAGGGCAGAATTATAGGTTCTTAACATAAATTTGAAGTGAATGAAGTCTTCTGGTGTGCGAGTTTTCCTCCATAAGCTTTCAGTGCTCCCAGAGCATTGCTGGAGAAGTCCAGTTTGCGATGTGAGCCAGAGCTGTTAGATTCTGTGTTTGGAGGTTCTGCGAGTGAGGGGAGCTACTTGGTCAAGGGTGCTTCCAAGAGTGTGGTTGTAGTTATGTACAGCCAGATCAGGACAGGAAAAAGAGAAGATTGGGTCAGTGATGAGTGTAGGGAGTCTGAAAGTGTATGAGGGTTGATGGCTTGTAGATTTCTGAATATGTGGTAGGTTGGCGTGTACTGGGGTTGGCGAGGATTTGAGAGCATGAAGGAGAGAATGTTTTGGTCAGAGAGGGGAAGCAGTGAGTTACCTAGGTAGGATATTGAACAGAACCGGACAAAGATCACGTCAAGGGTGTTACCATCTTTGTGTGTTTCAGAGGTTGACAGCTGTGAGAGGCAGAGAGAAGTGGTTAGTGATAGAAGCTGGGATGCAGCTGTGGAAGTGGAGTTGTTTCTGGGGATGTTGAAGTCTCCCAGGATAAGAGTTGGGAGTTCTGAGGACATGAACTGCGGCAGCCAGGCTGAGAAGTGGTCAAGGAAGTGGGTGGGTGAGGCTGGGGCCGATATATGACCGCTACTCTGAGGGAGAGGGGTGGAAGAGCCTGATGGTATGGACCTCAAAAGAAGGGAATGAGAGTGATGGAGCTGGGGGGATGACCTGGAAAGTGCATTGTGGGGACAGGAGTATGCTGACTTCACCACCAAGTCTGTGTGTGGGTCTCAGGGAATGGAAGAATTGTAAGCCACCATGGGAGATGGCAACAGGGTGTTAGGGACGGCGGAACGCACTAAATATAAAAGGAAGTGCGTTCTCCGCCCGGGGTCCACCGTGCAGTAGGTGTAACAACCGCTGCTGAGTAATGGCAGACTCGCTATATGGCGGTATACTGCGCTCGGGTTAAACGTCACTCGAGGTGCGCAGAGCGGACTCTGTTAAACTCACAGAGGTACTTTAGTATTATTAAAGCATAAACGCCGAGCCTGTTAGCTTCACAGGTCTCAGCAGGCGTGCATATACGGTATATGGTCACAGGACATGACCCAAGACAGAGGTCGGTGTCCGTCTTGACCTACCGTGCGTGCGGTGTCGCTACCGCGGACGCCGGTAAGTGCACGACAGTGCCGTGAGGCATAACACTATTGGACGCTTATGTAGCGGTGCAGTATGCACTGTGGCGTATGGCTTGCCACTGACTGGCGCTGACTATAACTCTAATTCCCTAACCACATTCGTAATATCAGAGGGAAGGGGTTTCAAATGAGTCAGTCACCAGAATCATACATCCGTCACCATTCACACATAGCAAGTATAGTCTATACTAGCGCATGGCGGAACGGCCATGCATGCTTTTTATAGCAGACGGGACCTTCCGGAAGCTTCCAGATCACCGAGATGGACAAATGAGATCTGGAGCAGGACCTGAGTACATGACTCCCAATCTCCAATCAGAAATCGTCTCATGAGCATGCTCAGTAGGAGGACAGAGGGACTTAGCCCCTGGAGAGATTTGCTGCATGGCAATCTCCTCTGCGGTAGATAAACAGCAAGAGACCGCAGAATGTAAGGGTCTGGATTCCTGCAGAGCAGACGCAGAAACCTGACGCCTAACACAGGGGAGACAGTGTCAGAATCCTGAATCCAGGTTTCAGTGAGGGCCAACAGATTAAGAGAGTTGTTCAGAAAGTAGTTGTGCTGGAAAGGAAGCTTGTTACATACAGACCGTGGATTCCAGAGGGCACAATTAAAAGAAGATGAAGGAGTGCAACTAATATTAAAAAGGATAGTAAGGTTTCGATATGAGGTAGGGTAGGGGTTGAGGTTGGGGGATGGTAGACCAGGGTTGGGGGAGATGTCCCCTGAAATAAATAGGAGTAGGAAGATAAAGAGCAAGTATTTATTGAAATTGTCAGATTTTTTTTGTGCAATGTGTTTGGGCAAGATGGACTGAGGTTTTTCAGGACGGTGAGAAGTAAGAGTCGATATTGATTTTTAGGATTGCTCTTCCATATGATAGCACTAAAATTCAAGTCTTTTTCTTCTCTGAAAGGGAAATTTGCATATTTTTTTCCCAGAGGAGCACTGCATGGCCTATAAGGGTACGTGCACACGCTGCGGATTCCGCTGCGGATAATCCGCACGGATTTTGCAAAGGATTATCTGCGGTTTAGCCTGCGGTTTGGTCCTGCGGATTCACCATCTCCACAATGGTGGAGATAGGAACCCGCTGCGGATTCCGCAGAAAGAATTGACATGTCAATTCTTTCTGCGGTTTCAAAACCGCAGCAAATCCGAGCGGATTTTTCCGCTACGTCTACACAGCGATTTTTTTTTTCCATTCATTTGAATGGTACTGTACACCGCAGCTAAAACTGCTGCGGGTCCGCAGCGGCCAAAACCGCTGCGGAAACGCAGCAAAATCCGCAGCGTGTGCACGTACCCTAAGTCTCCTTACACTGGCATGTCAGGCATGTCACTCTCTACAAGTAGACACATTATCCGTCACAGCCTTATCTTAATGGAGTCATCTATTAAAGGGACTTTATCAGCCCAGAATGACTGTTGAACGGTGCTTCATGATGTGGCCAAACATTTATATACAGTCATATGTAAAAGTTTGGGCACCCCTATTAATGTTAACCTTTTTTCTTTATAACAATTTTGGTTTTTGCAACAGCTATTTCAGTTTCATATATCTAATAACTGATGGACTCAGTTATATTTCTGGATTCAAATGAGGTTTATTGTACTAACAGAAAATGTGCAATCTGCATTTAAACAAAATTTGACCGGTGCAAAAGTATGGGCACCCTTATCATTTTCTTGATTTGAACACTCCTAACTACTTTTTACTGACTTCCTGAAGCACTAAATTGACTTTGTAACCTCATTGAGCTTTGAACTTCATAGCCAGGTGTATCAAATCATGAGAAAAGGTATTTAACCCCTTAACGACCAGGGGTATTTTTGGTTTTACATTTTCAGTTTTCCCTCCCCTTCTTTCCAGAGCCATAACTTTTTTATTTTTCCGTTTATATGGCCATGTGAGGGCTTATTTTTTGCGGGATGAGTTGTACTTTTAAATGACATCATTGGTTTTACCATATCGTGTACTCGAAAACGGGAAAAAAAATTCCAAGTGCGGTGAAATTGCAAAAAAAGTGCAATCCCACACTTGTTTTTTGCTTGGCTTTTTTGTTAGGTTTACTAGATGCTAAATCTGACCTGCCATTATGATTACCCAGGTCATTACGAGTTCATAGACACCAAACATGTCTATGTCCTCTTTTATCTAAGTGGTGAAAATAAATTCCAAAGTTTGCTAAAAAAAAAAAAAAATTTGCGCAATTTTCCGAGACCCGTAGCGTCTCCATTTTTCATGATCTGGGGTCGGGTGAGGGCTTATTTTTTCCGTGCCGGACTGACATTTTTAATGATACCACTTTTGTGCAGATTCCTTCTTTTGATCGCCCGTTATTGCATTTTAATGCAATGTCTTGGTGACCAAAAAAACGTAATTCTGGCATTTTGAATTTTTTTCTCGCTGCGCCGCTTAGCAATCAGGTTAATGCTTTTTTTTATTGATAGATCGGGCGATTCTGAACGCGGCGATACCTAATATGTGTATGTGGGATTTTTTTTTTACTGTTTTATTTGGATTGGGGCGAAAGGGGGGGTGATTTGAACTTTTAGGTTTTTTTAATTTTTTTTTATTTTTAAACATTTTTTTTTTACTTTTGGCATGCTTCAATAGCCTCCATAGGAGGCTAGAAGCTTGCGCAACCCGATCGGCTCTGCTACATACGGGCGATGAGCAGATCGCCCATATGTAGCAGATTTACTGCTGTGCTTTCAGTGCCAACCACCGGGTGGCGCTGAAAGCCATATGCCTGGAACAACGATAGCGGTCTCATAGAGACCTCTGGTTGTCTAGGCAACATGACGCCGACCCCCGATCACGTGACGGGGGTCGGCGATGAGGTCATTTCAGGCCCGGCGGCCGGAAATGCTATTTAAATGCCCGCTGTCAGCTTTGACAGTGGCATTTAACTAGTTAATAGGCGCGAGCGGACGGCGATTCCGCTCGCGCCTATTGCGGGCACATGTCAGCTGTTCATAACAGCTGACATGTCCCGGCTTTGATGCGGGCTCAACGCCGGAGCCCTCATCAAAGCAGGGGATATGTCTAATGATGGACTGTGTCCGTCATTGGACATTAAGGGGTTAAAGTGGCCACTTGCAAGTAGTTCTCCTATTTGATTCTCCTATGAAGAGTGGCATCATGGGCTCCTCAAAACAACTCTCAAATGATCTGAAAACAAAGATTATTCAACATAGCTTTTCAGGGGAAGGATACAAAAAGTTGTCTCAGAGATTTAACCTGTCAGTTTCCACTGTGAGGAACATAGTAAGGAAATGGAAGAACACAGGTACAGTTCTTGTTAAGCCCAGAAGTGGCAGGCCAAGAAAAATATCAGAAAGGCAGAGAAGAAGAATGGTGTGAACAGTCAAGGACAGTCCACAGACCACCTCCAAAGACCTGCAGCATCATCTTGCTGCAGATGGTGTCACTGTGCATCGGTCAACAATACAGCGCACTTTGCACAAGGAGAAGCTGTATGGGAGAGTGATGCGAAAGAAGCCGTTTTTGCAAGCACGCCACAAACAGAGTCGCCTGAGGTATGCAAAAGCACATTTGGACAAGCCAGTTACATTTTGGAAGAAGGTCCTGTGGACTGATGAAACAAAGATTGAGTTGTTTGGTCATACAAAAAGGCGTTATGCATGGAGGCATTCCAAGAAAAACACTTGCTACCCACAGTAAAATTTGGTGGAGGTTTCATCATGCATTGGGGCTGTGTGGCCAATGCCGGCACTGGGAATCTTGTTAAAGTTGAGGGTCACATGGATTCAACTCAGTATCAGCAGATTCTTGACAATAATGTGCAACAATCAGTGACGAAGTTGAAGTTACGCAGGGGATGGATATTTAAGCAAGACAATGATCCAAAACACCGCTCCAAATCTACTCAGGCATTCATGCAGAGGAACAATTACAATGTCCTGGAATGGCCATCCCAGTCCCCAGACCTGAATATCATTGAACATCTGTGGGATGATTTGAAGCGGGCTGTCCATGCTCGGCGACCATCAAACTTAACTGAACTGGAATTGTTTTGTAAACAGGAATGGTCACAAATACCTTCATCCAGGATCCAGGAACTCATTAATAGCTACAGGAAGTGACTATAAGGCTGTTATTTTTGCAAAAGGAGGATCTACAAAATATTAAAGTCACTTTTATGTTGAGGTGCCCATACTTTTGCACCGGTCAAATTTTGTTAAAATGCAGATTGCACATTTTCTGTTAGTACAATAAAGCTCATTTGAATCCAGAAATATAACTGAGTCCATCAGTTATTAGATATATGAAACTGAAATAGCTGTTGCAAAAAACAAAATTGTTATAAAGAAAAAAGGTTAACATTAATAGGGGTGCCAAACTTTAACATATGACTGTACAATTTCCCACCTGCTTGTTTTCCATCTACCTCCCCCCTTGTCTAGCTCTGTGAAGCTAGAGCTATCAATCAAATAAGAGGGGTGGAGATAGAGCAAAAACAAGCAGGAAGATGTATTTAAATGATTGGCCTTGTCATGAAGCATTGAGCGGCAAGACTTAGCCTGAACAGTCATTCTGTGCTGACTGAGTCCCTTTAAACATGGATAAATGTATATTTGATGGTGGTCTGACTGCTGAGACCTCCACTGATTTTGAGATAGGAAGGAAGGTAAAAAGTGGGGATGAAGAGGGGGGCTTATTCCCCTTTGGAATTGTAGGGGTAATTCTCTATAGGGGTAATGGTCATACGTGTGCTCTACCACTCCATTTAGCATAAGGAACTTTAGGTTCCTCAGCTGATTAGATCTGTGTGGGTCTGAGCAATAACATCATACATTTATCATCTACATGTATCTCTAAAGAGAGTTCTGTCTATGGGCTGGCAAACTGCGTAGTGCCCAAATTTAAAAAATATGCCACATCATCTTGTGTTCCACTAGCTACAATTGATTCTAATAAAAGAGAGCTAGGTAGGCAACTTTTTCGATAATTCTCAACCTGGACCTGGCACGGGTGCAACTCTTCTCACCTCTACTATAACTGGGAGGCAAAATTACAGAGGAAGAGTCTCCATATGTGTAATTTATCAGTAAATATCCAGAAAATAGTTGTGACAGCATCTTACTTGTTGTTAAGTGTGCATCTGTGTCACAAGAGGTCCCTTGTCAGCCATTAGCAAACTGTTTCCAGCAGTAAGATAGTAAAAGTAGTTATTTTACTTTTCCCAAAGGACATTGTTGAACAACACTAACATCACATGTGCCCCTAACAGGGTTTAACCTTTTCATAGCAAGAGCAAAGTACACCAGGTCATTTCAGAAAGGTTCTAGTCACTTGGAAGCAGCTGTAAAGATTGAGCAAGCAAAATCTGGAAACAATTAGGTGCTAGAATTTTAAATAGGAACTGATCTAAGAAGTAACCTTCATATGGAAATACTGGGACCAAGTAAATATCTACAGTACATAGCGAGCTTCTGGTGACAGGAAATAAAAAAAATTATACATGCATTGATGATTCTCAGGGTACTAAGAAAGTTCTGAAGTGAACCTCTCACCAATAGTCAACAAGGCTGACATCTAGTGGAGATTAGAGATGAGCGAACTTGGTCAGAAAAACATTCGTCAATCTCAAATTCGGCATGAACGTAGCTCATTGAGGTTCATGTTCGGATTCCCGAGCATTTTTCCTCAAAGTCAGTCACAGTTCAGTAAATGATCACGTTTCCACTAATGCTTTTGTTAGGACTTTGGTTAGGATTGTGGTGCTGTACGATGAGCAGTGGGTGGTGTTTTTTTCTATTAACTTCATGTATGTACATTTCAGCAGCAAATCCGGGCACAAAAACCATCCAAAATGTCCAGACACAAGGGTTTCTGTCATTGGCTGCCGAAGTCACATGTCCTTCTCCATATAAAAGGTGGACATGTTGCTTTGATGGTCCCATTTTGTCAGTGTAACAGCACAGAGAGGCTGATCCTGCTGATGCTACAATTTGTCGTATAGTTTGATTGGATCCTGTGCAAAATCGACCATCCATCTTCCAGCATTTACCTGTTTTGCTCTAGTAGTGTTGTGCAGGCAGACCTTCACATTTCCAGATCAAAATCATTTTGGCCAATACTGTGTTGCAGTCAAGAGGTTACATTTCCCAATCAAAATCATTTGGGCTAATATTGGGGTGCAGGTACCAGGCCCCATTTCCTAGTCAAAATCATTTGGGCTAATATTGTTGTGCAGGCTCATCTCGGTAAATACATTTTGATTGTTAAAAAAGTTACAGGTGACTGACAGGTCTGGGCATAGGTTTATCAAACAGGTGATTAAAAGAGGGGAAGGGAACATCCAACATGAGTGGGAAAAAGTGAGGTCATGGTGAAAGGGGGAATAGATTTGGTGTTTAACATGAGACACAGAAAAAACACACAGTATGACAAACGTGCATGAATACTCTGTTGTAAAATATATGTAACAGTAAGCAGAAAGTGCTAGTAAGGGATGATAGCAAAAACAGGGTATTCAGTTGATACGTTTTTTGCAAAAAATGTATACCAAGCCACGGTAACCCTTCTCGGAGCAGTCCTACCTAATGTATCCATGGGAGGGTGGATTACAGCAATTGAGGGGGGCTCATGGTACCAGACATACGGTGATAGGCATCAGGTTCCTGCAGCTGCACAGCAGTAATCCAGAGCCATGCAGCCAGCGGTCTCCCATTCCCCTCCGACTTCTCAGGGACCTGCACAGCAATCTCAGCGATCCAGACGCCCTGCTCAGATCACTTCTCTGGGTCTGGTTGTTGCTGCCACCTCTAGACCAGCAATAGTAGCGCAGCCTGCTCTGCAGCAAGCCACTCCAGAGGCTAAGTCCTCTCGCCGCGCTACTGGGCATGCTCACGAGACGATCTCCCAGTGGAGATCGGGAGTCATGTGCTCAGGTCCTTCTTCTGATCTGATTGGTCCATCTCAGAGATCTGGGAGGTCCCGGAAGTGCACGGCTATAAAAGGCCCGCATGGCCACTCGGCCATGCACTAGTATAGACACTAGATGCGAACTGTGTGTATGATGATGGATGTATGGACTTGCAAATGACTCATTATGATTCCCCTCCCTCTGATATTACATATGTGGACAGGGAACTAGTGGTAGAGTCAGTGCCAGTCAGTGGCACGTTACTGGCCACTGTCTCCATCTTCACAGTGCTAGCGTCCGACGGTGCGCCTGTCCGGGCATTGTTGTATTGCGGCTAGTTTAGTCACTGCGTTGCAGTCAGCAGCAGTTGGGGTGTTTGCGTTAGCGACGCCGTATGCACGGTAGGTCTAGACGGACTTTGACGCAGAGTCTAGGGCCTAGTCCTGTGACCGATTACCGTGTGTGCACACCGCCGAGTCCTGTGAGGTCAACAGGCTCAGTATTCATGTCTATGTTTAAAGCATCTCTGTGATTCAACAGAGTACGCTCCGCGCACAACCGGTGACGTTCAACCCACGTGCGTTATACCGCCATATAGCGCGTCTGCCATTAGCTAGCAGCGGTGTAACACCTACTGCACGGTGGACCCCGGGCGGTGAACGCACTTATTATTTATTTAGTGCGTTCTGCCATCCCTAACATACGGTTAGTGAAAGTGCAAGGCCGAGGAACAAAAGGAGGGGGAAGAGGATGAAGAAGTGATGGGTGCACAACAGTCAGAAGAGGAGAATGATCCCCTCTATGTTGTCTGTGGTTGGCTGGAGTGAGTGAGTATTACCCTGTTGCCAACACACCATGGACTTGGACCTTATGGAAGCGCCCGACATATGAGTATCTCTTTACTGCACTATTTTCAACATGATGCCTGTGTTTGTAGGGTTAGAAATAGTGCTGACTACTGGGTTGCCACTCTGTTAGGTCCACGTCACAAGAGTACATTTTGCCAGATGCTTCCCCCCTGGAAAGGGACACATGCATGCTGGCGTATCAAAAAATGTTTGTTGACAATCTTAAAAGTGGTTTTTCCCCAAGACAGCAGTGAGGCACACAGTGTGCATCGCGATCAGACTTCCAACCTCAGGAATTTCGAGTCATCAAAGAAAAAAATTTGCAGCAACAGTGTAAGGGGCATAAGCAATTTCAGTCAGTTGTTTAACCCATTTTTTAGACCAGCCCATGCACCAGCAGAACAGAGTACAAGTCTGACATGTTGTGAACGATTGAAGAGGATGGTGCAGAAGTATCTTGAGATCAATATCAATGTCATCAGGGGAATTTGGACCTTTATGCATTTTGATCTTCAAAAATGGAAGTGTGGCCTGAGCTCATCTGTCATGCCTTGGAGCTTTTGCCATGCCCGGTAGCCAGCGTGCTCTCAGAACATGTGTTTAGCGCTGTTGGTGTTGTCCTTACGAATAAACACATCCAGTTGTCTCCTGAAAGTGTAGGCTGCCTAACTTTCATCAAGATGAACAAATCATGGATCTCCAATGAGTTTTGCACCCCAGTGGCATACTGGGCAGACTAGGCCATGGTATAGATTTTAGTGTGCCGCACTGATCTTGCGTTATTGCAGTCTGCGACACCTTTGTGCCTGTTGTTGCTGCTGATATTACAATTTTTGAAATGTGGAGACTTATAGCTGGGTCTCTGTTTAGTGGATTGTCTGTAGTGCAGTAGCGTAACTACCGGTGGGGCAGAGGGGGCGGTCACCCCAGGCCCCATGCTCTGAGGGGGCCCACCCAGGCTACGCTGCTGTAACTATATCCGTGGCAGAGCAAGGAGAATCGATCATCTCCTTGCTCTGCCGAGCTATGTTTTCTCTGCCACAGGACCTGTGATGAGGTCATAGGAGGGGAGGAGTCGAGGTTACATGATCAGGGGCCTCAGGGTGTGCAGGACTCTGTCGTGCTGGATGAAGGGAAGTTTCTGTGTGAGGTCAGGAGGAGTTTACAGGGTGGATGTAGCAGCGCCGTGTGTGTACGGGGTGTGCGGAGCGGAGCCGCGTGTATACGAGGTGTACGGAGCGGAGCCATGTGTGTATGGGGTGTGCAGAGCCATGTGTACGAGGTGTACGGAGCAGAGCCGCATGTGTACGAGGTGTACGGAGCAGAGCCGCGTGTGTATGAGGTGTACGGAGCAGAGCCGCGTGTGTACGCAGCGGAGCCGCATGTGTATGAGTTGCATGGAGTGCAGTCGCGTGTGTATGGGGGTGCGGAGCCATGTGTACGAGATGTACGACGCGGAACCGCGTGTGTATGAGGTGTACGGAGCGGAGCCGCGTGTGTACAAGGTGTACGGAGCAGAGCTGCATGTGTACAAAGTGTACGGAGCAGAGCAGTGTGTGTACGAGGAGTACGGAGCGGAGCCGCATGTGTATGAGTTGTATGGAGCGGAGCCATGTGTGTATGGGGTGTGCGGAGCCATGTGCATGAGGTGTACAGAGCGGAGCTGCATGTGTATGGGGTGTGCAGAGCAATGTGTATGGAGCGGAGCCGCTTGTGTATGATGTTACGGTGCAGAGCCACGTGTGTACGAGGTGTACGGAGCGGAGCCGTGTGTGTGCGAGGTGTACGGAGCGGAGCCGCGTGTGTATGAGGTGTACATAGCGGAGCCGTGTGTATATGAGTCGTACGGAGTGGAGCTGCATGTGTGCGAGGTGTACAGAGTGGAGCCGCGCGTTTACAAGTCGTACGGAGCAGAGCCGCGCGTTTACGAGGCTATGGAGCGGAGCCGCGTGTGTACGAGGTGTACGGAGCAGAGCCGCATGTGTACGAGGTTTACAGAATGAAGCCATGTGTGTACTGAGTGGAGCCGTGTGTGCGAGGTGTACGGAGCGGAGCCGTGTGTGTGTGAGGCATAGAAAGCGGAACAGTGTGTGTATGAGGTGTGCGGCGCTATGTGTGTACAAGGTGTATGGTGGGGAGCATTCATACCTCCCAACCGTCTCAATTTTGAGAAAGAGTCTGCCCCGGTGGGGAGCTTACTTTTCCCACGGACACAGGAGTACATGGCAGAGCCCCGAGGAACACATTAAAATTTGCACGTGACGTTCCACCGGAAGTGACGTGCTGGAAGCTGACCGGAAATGAGGTAATTTCGGGAGGAGATTGTGATGAAACCATGGAGGCACCTCAGGGAATGCTTCAGATCCATCACCGTCTCCTCCGACAGCGCAGACAGTAGGATCGCCTTGGACTCGGAGATGTTGGCCATGTGAGCGGATCATGATATGTCCTGCATCGGGAGGCTCAGGTGGGTACTACAATGGGAGCCGGACTGCTATAGTATCTATATAGAAACTTTCTTTCTTTCTCTCTCTGTTTCTTTCTCTCTCTCTGTTCTTTCTTTCTGTTTCTTTCTCTCTCTGTTCTTTCTTTCTTCCTCTCTGTTCTTTCTTTCCCCTCTTCCTTTCTCTCTCTCTCTCTGCTCTTTCTTTCTTTCTTTCTCTCTTTCTTTCTTTCTAATCTTTCTTTTCTAATCTTTCTTTCTCTCTCTCTGTTCTTTCTTTCTCTATAATGTAGCCCCCTTCATATAGTATAATAGAGCTCCCCCAAAGAATATAATGTAATCCCTTCAGAATGTAATGCAGCCCACCTCATAGATTGTCATGCTGCCCCCCCTCATGCGGGGTATCATGCTACCCTCCTCATACAGGGTATCATGCTACCCTCCTCATACAGGGTATCATGCTGCCCCATCATACGGGGTATCATGCTGCCACCCCCCACTATATAAATTTAAAAAAAACCACTCTACTCACCTCTCCTCCTCGCTCCCACGCTGATTTCGGTGGCGGCTCTGCTCTGATGTCAGGAGCTGCTCTGCAGTCAGACCGGCACACAGCGGGGACGCGATGAAGTGACGTCATCTCACACCTGCTGTGTGTCAGATGAAGAGGGAAATGATGGGAGAGGGAGCGTCATGAGACACTCTCTCTGCCATTATTGTGGCATGCACTGAGGGGCCATGCTGACGCCGCAATAATGGAATATATATATATATATTATTTTTGGCAACAGTGTGGTCATCTGCTGAGGTTCTCTGGTTAGGGGCCCACTCAGAAGTTTCGCCCCCCCCGAACCAAAAGCCAGCTATGCCTCTGCTGTAGTGGAAGGGGTCTAAGAGGCCCATTATACTATTTCTACTCTGGAGAAATTGATGACACTTAGTGGTGTGTGGAAATAGTTTTTGGAATTGTTTGGACTCCAAGTTGCGTCTCCTTTTGTGTGTTGCCAGTAGCAGTAGGGCTTCCAGACTGGCGAGCCTGCACTTACTTTCAGTCAACTACCTGTGTTACTATCCTAATATATTTTTAACAATAGTAGTCTGAAGCTGATATTTGTGCCACCTGAGTGTGGCTGAGCAGAAAAACCGTTTAAGATGTTGTATCAGGGATCCAAGCATAGCAAGCTTACACTGGTCTCTCACTCACCTCATCTTAATTTAAACTTAAATTCAAAGCTCTTTGTGCTGCCCAGACCTTGATACGTTATGCATGTCTTAAAACATAGTCCTACATTTGGACAATATTTTATATTTTGTGCCTATATATTATATAAAAATAATACTTAGTATATTAAACAAAGGGTGCATTTGCACTGACCAATTATCAGTAAAGAACGTTCCTAGGAACACTTGTTTCCTGATAATCAGCCAATGTAAACAGGCTGAGAACTACCTGACAAAGGAGAGAAACATTCGTTAGTCAATACACAATAGATACAGCATACTCGTGAAAACTGACATTCTATGCTTACAGAACCATGTCGATCATTCTCTGTACAGTATATTGGAAGTGCTTGAAAGCAGTCAGTTGACGATCATTTAACTACCGCAATCATGTATGTAGTGTAAATGCACCTTTAGTTTGATTTTCTTATCATATACTGATTTTGATTTACATCAGTCTGTTCTTATACATAGCTGATTTTAGAATTTCTCTTATTTCTTCTTCTTAGTGATAACCTTACACTTCTCAAGAATAATCCACTTTTTCACTGTAATACAGTATATATCATTCCAGGTGATTTAATGTTTTCACCAGGCCAAGAACAGTACCCTGATGGAGAAAATTTGCATGCAAAATGAATAATGTAATATATAATTTGTAGCAACAATCCGAAATTTGCTGCCACAAACTAACCACCATAAGGGGCAAGAATTATGCAAACACTACCTAGACAAGTTGTTTCTGGGCATTTTGAGACTGTCCTGGTAATCTCTGGGGTGGCTATTAAATATTGGAAAGAATGTAATAACACTCATATTCCATTGAGGCCCAAAGCATAAGCACTATGGCACACCTTGGCAATGTAGACAGAATCAAATTAAACTGGAAGGTTCTTCTAATTTAATTCTATGGGGACAATGCAGTATAATTTGGGCACTAAAGAATAGTTGTCCCACTGTGCAGTGCAAGTAGACAAGGCCGTATATTAAAAAATCCTAAATAACGATCCACGGAATATCTGGCTCACATTTCACATTCAAGACTATGTTCCAATTGGTTGAAAGCAAATTCCAATGATATAACATATACAGCATACATTAAACATGTAAAATGCCATCTAAGAATATCACTGACCTAATGATTGAGACAAACTTTGAACAGAAGGAAACTTCTCCTAGGTAAAGGCCACTGGCAGTGCAAGTCCCAGAAAGCACCAAACCACCATTATTAAATCCAGACATAGTTAATTGAAATGGCATGTTTCCCAATAGCTGAATTCACATGCTACCTATGTCTGCAGACTGGAAGCGCCTCATGAATAATGTCTGCTCTGAAAAACAGGAAGCTACATGAAATTTTACATAATTAGGGCAGACAGTTCAATAGACATCTAGATGACTCTCCTAATGAAACATGGCAAGACTCACAGTGTCCCATTATGACAAGGTTTCATAACAGTATGCAAAACAAATGGAAGAGGCTAATACGAGTAATAATACCATTTTAAATGTTATGCTTTATTCACATTAGCCTTAATTGTGGGTGTTTCCAGTATTGTGATGTCTGTAGTATTTATAGTTCTGTCAAAACTCACCCCTGACAGGCCCCTTAAAAGTTTGCATGGTTTGTAAGTACTCATTATTAAGAGCTCATGAGGGGAGTTGGATTTTCTAAGCTGTAAAGCAAGGTGAGCAGCACGGCAGAGGTTTGGGTCTTGATAGATGACAAACGGATCAACAAGTCTACATCTGTGAGTGTGAACCTTTCAAGGTTCGGTTCAGCTAACGTTCTGATGATCGCCGAACGTGTTCTCCGAATATACCAGAACTCCATAGGATTCAATGAGAGGCAAAAACAACCACATAGACAACATCTTCAGGGGGAGGCAAAAACCTGCCAAAACAGCACACATTAGGGGCAGACACTAGGAAAATTGGCATCAATTGACTCAGAGTACAAATAGTATAACTGCGCAGCATGGCTGCATGATGCAGGCCTTGGACATGGCTTGGGCCAGCATTTCTAGTTTAAATATCGATCAGAAACAGATGATGAGTGACAGGTGTAGGCCTGGTGCTCAGAGATCCCTCCCAAATTCAGGCAACACACATGAAGGAGATGCAACTTGGAGTCCAAAAATTTTTAAAAATTAGGGGCAAACACCAGGAAAAGTAACTATTAGGGTTGGCGGATCGCACTTTATTAGTTATTTTATTTAGTTCGATCACAACCCGGGGTCCACCGTGCAGAGATGTTATCCTGCTGCCAGTAAACAATGGCGGAGCCGTGCAGTGAACGTTCACTAAGAAGCACGCTGTGTCAACTTGACACAGTGTGAACTGAACACAAGATACCAAACTGATGTCTCAGAGAGGTATGCCACGTCACCCGAGCAGCTGACGACCAACCACCATTGAGAGATCACCACCTCATGAGCATGCTCAGTAGGGTGATTTCTGGACTTAGCTTCTGAAATGCCTGATCGCCGCTGCCTATTGCTAGTTACTATAGCTTTGGCTGGAGAGCCAGCAGTAACCAATCGACCAGCATGAGTCTGAGCAAGATGCAGAGACCGACGTTTCTGCTGAGCAGCTCCCACTGCGGCCGAAGCAGAATGGGAGACCGCAGAGGCAGACAAGGCTTGGGATCTACCCTTTGCAGTGGAAGAATCCTGGCGCCTAACAGTAACATGAATTGAGGCATGGTAGAAATTAGATAATGACATAGCAGCAGTCAGCCATGTGCCATGCATGAGGTATTAGGGTCTGGGCCAGCATTTAGAGCTTTGAATTTAAGTTTAAATTAAGATGAGGTGGGTGAGGACATGTGTAGGCCTGCTGTGCTAGGAGCCCTGATACCTCTTGCAACAACTCAAACTGATTTTCTGTTCAGCCAGGTGCACTCAGGTGCCAAAAAGATCAGTTTCTGTAGACTACTATTGAGATAAATATGTAAGGACAGTAACACAGGGAGTTGACTGATCAATTCACCCACAGTAGAAATTTTAGAATAGCACAGCAGCAGTCAGCCTTATTTACTGGGAGCCCTGATACTTCATGCAACAGCTAAAACTGGATTTTTGCTCAGCCATGCTCGGGTGGCACAAATATCAGCATGGAAGACCACAAATGTTATAAAATTTTATGGATAGTAACATAGGTAGTTGACTAAAACTAAGTGCTGCCCTGACAGTCTGGGAATCCTACAGTTACAAGCAACACACATGAAGGAGATTCAACTTGGAGTCCAAACATTTCAAAAAATTATAGCCACAAACCACTAAAGTGGCATCAAATTCTCCAGAGTACAAATAGTATAATGGGCCTCAGACACCCCTTCCACTACAGGCAACCCACCAGATGGAGACCCAACTTCGAGTCTCCACATTTCAAAAAATTGTTTGTATCTGTAGCAGCAGTAGCAACAGCAGGCACAGAAGCCACAAAAAAGGTGTGGTTAATGCATCAAACTAAAAATGACACCATCCCTAGTTTGGCCAGTCTGAGACTGGAGTGTAAAAGTGATTGGAGATCCATGACTTGACTTGTTGATGAAAATTAAGCGGTGTACATTTTCCGGGGACATACGGATGCGATTAACCTTTAGGAAACCACCAGCAGCACTGAAAAGACGTTCTGAGAGAACACTGGCTGCCGGACATGACAAACCTCTAAAGCATGACAGGCAAGCTCAGGCCACCTTTCTATGAATGTAAAAGGGTTAAAATTCCCTCTGATGGCATGGATATTGAGCTCAAGATACTCCTGCAGCATCCTCTCTAGTATTTTACAACGTGGCAGACTTGTACTCTGTTCTGCTGGTGCACAAAATTTCCTATGCCACTTACGCTGCTGCTGCTAATGTTTTTGCTTCGAGGACTCAATGTTCCTGGGTCTGGAAGTCTATGACTGTGATGCACCCTGTGTGCCTCATTGCTGTCTTGGTGAAAAACACTCTTAAGATTGTCTACATGAGTGTTTCGATATGCCAGCATGAGCTCTTCCCTTTCCAGGAGGGGGAAGCATCTGGCAAAATTTACTCTTGTACTATGGATCTAACAGAGTGGCAACCCAGTAGTCAGCACTATTTCTAATCCTAATGTTGCAGATCTTGTGCATCAAGGAGGCATGTAGGTGTCTGGCATTTCCATGAGGTCCAAGTTCATTGTGTGTTGGTGGCAGGGTAACACTTAAGCTTGCTTCCTCCATCATCTTCAGCCAACCACGAACAACAGAGAGGAGATCATTATCCTTTTCAATGCCTGACTGTTTCACGCCAACCACTTCTTCCACCTTGTCCTCCTCCATTTGTTTCTCGGCTCCTGCACCTTCACTAACAGTTTGTAAAGTACCATGAGCCCCACTCAATCGATGGAATCCACTCTCCCAACCAGCTTGTGTGACGACATTCCGGAACTTAGAGATATTGTTATCCCTTCCGCATCCTCTTCTGCTTCCACGTTTTCCTTTGGGACCAACACCTCCTTCCACAGACTATACAAAATGTGCTCCAGCATGTAAATGACTGGAATAGTCATGCTGCTGATGGCATCATCAGTGCTAACCATCTTAGTAGCTATTTCAAAACTGTGCCCACTCCATAAACGTGATATGCCGAACGTCTGTACTGCATTGGCTCAGCCTACATGACATGACATACTGCATCAGATCTTGTTGCTTATGCTGCAGTCGCTGCAACATGTACAGAGTGGAATTCCACCATGTCGGCACATCACATATCAACCTTTTAACTGGCATAGACAAAGATGTCTGTATCGATGTAAGTTGATGACCTGAGGGGTGCTGTCACACCCACGCCCTGACTAATGGACGTGAGCCAGGGGGTTTTGGACCCACTGTGCCACAAACCAGACTACCCTAGAAGGGGAGTGACTAGGACAGCTACCTTGGTCTTCACTGTTGCCTCTGATGGTAAGGTCCGGATTGTGTGGCAGGTAGCTGCCAGGTGCCACTCCAGGGTGGTGTCTGGCTGTGGCTGCTGATCTCACTCGGGGAAATAGAACACTAGGACAGGTGCGGGCAGCAGGCACAACTGGCAGATCAGCACGGCTGAGACACTGGCAGGCGGGCACGACTGAGACACTGGTAGGTGGGCATGGCTGAGACACTGGCAGGCAGGCACGGCTGAGACACTGGCAGGCAGGGACTAACTCGAAAGGCACAGGGACACAGGCAGGAGTGGTGTATGGAATAAGTAGGGACCTGTTCACACAGGAGGTGTAGGAGCTGGTACAGGTAGGATGGAAATATGGACAGGTATGAGGGAACAGGTTTGGACCTGTTCACACTTGAAAACTGCAAGACTGCGGAGAGGAGCTGCAGTTTGCAGCAAGAGGTTCCACAGCAGCAGAAGCGGGGCACAGGCAGAACCGCCGGAGTGCGGAGCACAGGCAGAACCACAGGAGTGCGAAGCACAGGCAGAGCCGCAAGAGTGTGGAGCACAAGCAGAGCCACAAGAGTGCAGAGCACAGGCAGATGGAGAGGACACAAGGAAAGACACAGCAGGGAAAGGAGCCACAGACAAGAAGACTGATAGACAGAGGTTGGACTGAGTTCAGACAAGGTAACGGTACGAGACAAGGTACAGGACCAAAGACACAGGAACCAGGATATACTGCCTCCTGGTGGGCAGAGAGGACAGGTATGAGACAAGGCAAGAAGCAATAGCACAAGGACCAGTATATTCTGCCTCCTGGAGGTGGCAAGACAGGTACAAGACAAGGCTAAAACAAAGACACAGAGACCAGGATATTCTGCCTCCTGGAGGGCAGACAGACAGGTACAAGGCAAAGCTAGGAGAATCAAGCCTCCAGAGAAGGCGAAACACAAGACAGGACCTGGCAACTCAGTAACAAGACACTAACTGAGTAAAGGCATTGCACAGACCGCTTCCACCAGGTGGAGATGCCCTAATACTAGAGGCCTCTTGGTGATTGGCCAGGAGCATATTAGGCAGGTGCACACTGATTCCATAAGAATCAGAGAGTGTCGGCACCGCCCCCTATGCACACAGCCAGGAAGCATGCAGAGAGCAGGCAGGAAGCAAGAAGCATACAGCTTGGAGCCGGCAGCAGACAGAAGTCACAGTATGGCCTGGAGCAGTGAGTAAGTTGGTGTGTGGGGGATGGGAGGCCATGCAGTGATGCCAGCAGGATTGCTACAGGTGCAATCAGCGGAAGTGAGCACACAGCTTCCATGTATTCTGCGGCAGCTCAACCAGGCCAGGATAATGGCAGAAAAAATGCTGTACCATCAGGTTGTGGATATGAGCCATTCACGGCACTTGTGTGAGCTTGACTCGGTGTAGGGCCACCAAAAGGTTCACAGCATTATCGGACACAGCCTTCCCTGGATCCAGGTTCAACGGAGACAGTCATTGCTCAAACTTGGCCTAGAGAGCTGTCCACAACTCTTCAGATGTATTACTGCAATCTCCAAGGGGTATCAATTTTAACACTGCCTGATTGCAATGAGCCCTTGTAAGAAGAAGAGCCAAAACAGAGTCAGCGATGTCCGGTGCCCTTTAAGGCCTGAACTATCGGGACTGTCACGACTGCTAGTGGGGGAGGTTTCTTCTATGATGGAGAGACCTTTCTGTTGTACAGCAGGGGGTGCGGGGTATATAAGGAGACCTGAACGTGGGAACGGGGCAGACTTGGCGGGAAGACGACAGGAGACGGTTGACTCCCTCTCAGCGGGTTAACCTTAAGACTTCCTTTGACGCTATTAATTTACCGTCTGAACCCGTACTTTCGGATACCCCTGTTTTGCCTGTGAAAGAGGAAACACTGACTAGAAACTACACCGTAAAGCCGCCAGTTGCCGCGGTCTGTAAGCGTGCCCCTGTGTCCAGTGCCATTTTTGAGGAATCCACATAAAGGACTGTTTTCACGTCCCAGTGCACTCAAGTCAAGCAGGACCGAATCCATCAGCTCTGTCGGGAGACAGTGCTTCTCGTATCTCCGTAGCACAGCTTTTTCCACGATTTGCGACGCCATCGAGAGATTTTCCAACCCTTTCCCTGCAAGAACTATAAGTGATCACTGATAAGTTCCCGTGTTTTTATATATCATATTCCCAAGCATTGTGTTTGTATGTGATTTCTGCTGCTCCTTTACTGGTCTTTCCTCCCTGCGTGGAGTATTACTTGTTAATTGCCTGTTCAGTAAACCCTTGTTCACCCCTTCTCTGTTTCCGGCTATTCACTGCATCCAATGGACTTCTCCTTCTTACACCATGGCTGCGCAGTACGGAGGTGAAGGTGATTCGCTCTGCACTGTTGAAACGGGTGTCTCATTAAGGGAGGGGTTGAGGGTGCAGGCGGAGGACTTAGAGGAGGCAGAAGCAGTGGGGGGAGTGTGAAATACAGAGGTTTGTCCTGCAGGCCTTAGGGATTGCAAGAGTTGTGGAGCAGCCCCTTCCCCACCTGCCCTCACAGCCATCAGAGTCACACAGTGCCCAGTCAGCATGATGTAACGCCCTTGGCCATGCTTACTCATCCAAGTGTCTGTGATGAAATGCACCCTGGCAGATATAGATTTAGTCATGGAATGGGTGATGTTGTCTGTGACATGCTGGTGTAACGCAGGCACAGCTTTCTTAGAGACATAATGGCGATTGGACAACTGGTACTGAGGGACTAAGACGGCCATCAACTTTTGGAAACCATCTGTATCTACAAGGTGGAAAGGCAGCATTTCCGTGGACAACAGATTGGAAATGGTGGAGTTCAACCTCTTAGCTTTGTTATGTGCAAAAGGAAACAATATTTCACGTGACCACAACCGAGAGCTGGCTACAGTGTTAAGAGAGATTGGAGTACGGTGAACTAGACAAACTGCTGGACAGTTAGTGAGGTGCAGGCAGAGATGTTACGGTGGATTGATAAAGTTGAGGTGTGCTCGTTCTCTGAGATCGGTCAAAAACAGCAGGCATGTCCACTTTTATTTACAGCTGACGGGCTCTCACTCAGCCTGACTGAAGCGGGCAAAGAATCAGAAGTTCTGCCATCGGAGACCTGCATGCCAATACTTGGCACGGTAAAAGAGGAGGAGGGAGAAGCAGCAAATGTGGTTGATGTGGAGGCTGATGGTTGCTGTGGTCCGCATTTTATTACAGTAGGATTGCCAGAGTAATGCATGTTGATTGTACATGTGAAGGTTCATGCATGTAGTCAAATTATTGCACTTTTTCCCTCTACAGAGTTTTTCTTTGCAAAGTTGGCAGATAATGTGAGTTGGCTCATCCTTTGCTGTGTCAGAAAAAGCCCTGTCTAGGCAACCCTTGCTGCCCCTGAATCCTGCAGACTTGCGAATGCTACTGGCCACAACCACAGTTGTAGCTGAGGATGCAATGCTTGTTGTGGCTGCAGCGCTCCATGTCTGCGCCATAGGGTGCACCATAACCTCTTTGTCTTCCTCCTCCTCCATGTCCTCAGATGTCTTACTCTGCTGCGTGCCTCTGTGTTTACACCAAGTGGGAAAACCTGCAATCGGTGATACTGTTCCTTTTTCTTACAACTTCTGAGCAATGTACAGTGCTGTGCAAATTAATTGGGACAAAACATTTTAAGTAAAATCGTAAGTTGGTTACTAGTCAGTGATTCAAACCAGTTTTAACTTCTTTGAACAGGCACTCACACCTGTTCAAAGCAGTTAAAACTGGTTTGAACCACTGACTGGTAACCAACTTACGATTTTAATTAAAAAAATGCTTTGTCCCAATTAATTAGCACAGCACTGTATGTGAGCAATGTGTTTTAAAAACAAGCTCAATTGAATTTCCCAATGGAGATTTGGGCTTTTGGTTGATTCACAAGAATGATTTAGATGGTGAGACGGATATCATAAATTTTCCGTCTTCCCAAACAGGGAGTTGAATGATCTGTAATTTTTTTTCCAAGACAGGAAACAGAGATATGTGTTTGATGTTTTTTTCTTTTTTGATATATTTGTGTACTAGTGTATTGTTTCACTGAGTATTTTTTGAGGTGAAAACCTTTTATTATTGATTAACTAGTAAATGTTATGTTTTAAACCACAAAATGTATTTGCTATATTTTCTGTTACCCCACTTGCCACCACTATTTATTTAAATAATTAAAAAACAGCATGGGGACCCCTCTTTTCTTGATAAGCAGCCTTGCTGAAGCTGACATTTGGAGGCTTATTGCCCTGTATTTTTAGTTTGTTTTATATTTTATTGTTAATAAAGATAATTGTTTTACTTCGCATCTTTTGCCCATTTTTCACTTCCTTTCATATGGTAACCATCATTAACAAAAATCTTGTTTGATCGCAGTATTTCAGGGGATAAAGTGCTGGGAGCAGTCTGTGACCGCTTCTGGCACCTAGTGCAGGGTCTCAGCTGTGAGAATCAGCTGACACCCGGCCGCAAACAGCCGTGCACCCCCAGTGTGCGTGGCCGATTGTGATGACGTACTATTCTGTCCATGGTCAAATTGTGCCAGGTCACATGGAGAACGTTGAATGTCAGAAAGGGGTTAAAAAAATTATGTTGGTGTTGCATCACGGAACACGGTCACCCTGGTGATATGGTGGTGGAGGATGAGGATGAGGAGAAGGAGGCGGACAACAGCAAATAGCCAAAATCAGGAAGTGTATACCCATGTGTGGGTGTGAAGGGGTGCAAGGGAATAGACCTCCCAAAAAAAAGACTCTGGATTTGAGTTTATGTTACGCTGCTATCATTCGGTCGTGTTGAGAAGTCTGGCCCAATCCACCGCTTGTTCATTTTTATAAAAGTCAGCCTGCCAGCATGGCAGGCCAGGACATCCAAGGCGTAGAGAGCCAGTTCATGCCACATGTCCAACTTGGATAACCAAATATTACAGGGCACAGAGGAATCACGGAGGACATTGGTACAGTCAGCAAGTACTCCCTCAGCATTTTCCCAAACTTTGCACTCCTTGTGAGTACCCCGCACCTCAGGACCTGTGCTATGGGAGGATCTCAGAAAACTCTCCCTTCTGGGAGACTTTGACAGTGCTCCCCTGCCTCTGCTGGATTGGGGTTGTGTCTCTCTTGCCTGTACTCCTTGGTTGTCCAACAAAATGTAACCTCTGCAACCAGCATTTTCAGATGGGAATTTATTTAATAATTCTGCAACAAGGACCTTCTGGTACTGCCCCATTGTAGCAGACATGTCAACAACCAGCAATGACCGTCACCCAAAATTTTGAGAATGTGAGGGTCACGGGAAAGGCAGCGTAACAAACTCAGCCATGCGTGCCAGACTGCTAACAGGCATGACTTCTGAGTCCTCACCAATAGGACGACTGAACATGCTCTCCTTCTCCCTGTCCTCAGTCCATCCACGCTGAACAGACAGTATGAAAGTTGTGCGTGTAGTACCATCTATAGCGCATGAAACTAGATCCTGTTCTTCCTTGTCCTCTTCCTCATTGTCATCCAATCCACATTCGGATGAGATGAGGCTGGGCTGTGTGTAATCACCCTGTATGGTTCCTTGCTCCATCTCATTTTGCTCCACCAGCAATGCATCCTCTTTGATTGTGAGCAGAGAGCATTTCAGAACTCAGAGAGGCAGGAAGGTGACACTAATTATGTCATAATCAGCTTTCACCAACTTGGTGGAGTCCTCAAAGTTTTGGAGGATAGTACATATGTCTGACATCCATGTCCACTCCTGAGTCTTATGTGTGGATTCTGAACTGATAACCAACGGCCTGGTTGATGCTGTTAGTTAACAACTGTCCTCTTCTGCTCACAAATCCTTTCCAACATCTGCAGTGTAGAGTTCCAATGCGTGGGAACATCACACACCAGTCAGTGAGCTGGAAGCTGCAAACGCTGCTGAAGCATGGCAAGGGCAGGCAGAAGCTGGAGCTGACTTTCTAAAATGGGCACACAGACGGCGTATTTTGACAAGCAGATCTGGCACCTCTGGGTAGGTTTTGAGAAACCACTGAACCATGAGGTTAAGAACATGGGCTAGGCATGGTACTTGTGTGAGCTCGTCTCACCTCAGAGCTGCCACCATGTTCTGGCCATTGTCACACACAACCATGCCTGGCTGTAGGTTCAGTGGTGTCAGCCACAGATCTGTCTGCTCTTTCAGAGCTGTCCACAACTTCAGCATTGTGCGGTTTGTCATCTAAGCATAATAGCTTCAGCACAGCCTGTTGCCATTTGGCTTAGGCAGTGCTTCAGGGCTTCCAGAATGTGACTGATGTGCTCATTTCAGAGATGGAGGCTGAAGAGGAGGAGGATGTGCAGGAGCTGTAGACTGTGGGGGCAACCCTGAATGACCTAGGGACCTCAATCCTCGGCGTCGGGAGGACATGTTCCAAACCCAAGGTCCGACTGGGTCCCAGCTTCCACTATGTTAACCCAGTGTGCCATCAGCGAGATATACCGTCCGTGCCCACAAGCTCTTGTCCACGTGTCCGTGGAAATTTAGTAGTGTGGCCTGTGTGACATTGGCTGCGTATTTGTGCTTCCGTTCCAAGGACTGGGGTATGGACAAGTGAACACTGCGCTGGGACAATGATGTGGACATGCTTGCTGATGGTGCTAGTTCAGTGTGTGCAATGACAGGTGCATGGCAGAAGGCATCTTCGCAGGCACCATGGACAGGGGATTGGCTTGCATGCACACCAGCAGAAGAAGCAGTTGTCACTCGCAGACACTGTTCCTGGACCCTGTGTTTCAGCCCACAAAGTCATGTGCTTTGCTACCATGTGTCTGATTATGCTGGTGGTGGTAAGGCTGGTAGTTTTGCTACCCCTGCTGATGGTGGCCTGGCAGGAGGTGCAACTGGCCTTTTTGGGGTTATCAGCAGAGTCTTTAAAAAGCAACCTGACTCGGGAAGACCTAACAGTTGGACTGGCAATTTCAGTTGTGTTGGTGTTACGGGGAACGGTTGCCCGCCTTCTGTCTGCAGCCACCACACTGCTTCCTACCTGTTGGGGTGCTATGCCTCCCTCTCCCTGTGTGCTGCTGTCCTCGCTCTGCATGTCTTTCTGCAAGGTTGGGTCAGTTGCTATATCATCCACCACCTCGACTTCCACTTCCGCACCGTGGTCCTCCTACTGACTTTCTGGCAATTGTGTCTCATCATCGTCTACCTTTTGTGACTAGTGTTGAGCGATACCATCCGATATTGAGAAATATCGGATCGGATTGGATCGGCTGATATCCAAAAAGTATCGGGTATCGCCGATTCCGAGCCCGGAAGTCCCATTCAAGTCAATGGGACCTAAATATCGGAATTAAAAAAAACCTTTCTTTCCTTGTAGGTTATTCTACATGAAGAAAAACAACTAAGAATAATGTAGAATGTATTGGGGGAGGTGGATGAGACATTAAAGGCATAGAGGTTTAGCCCAATCAAATGGAATAGCAGGAATCATCTTTTTTTTTTTTTTAAGACATTCGAAGTTACAAAGATATTGACTATGTTAACCTCTTTAATATTTTGTCATGGATGTATGTTTCACTACTTCCTTGCTCTTCACCTTCTTTTTTACTTCTCCCACACTTTCTCCTTCATGATCCTCAACAGCAGCAGCAGCAGCATCTTTTTCATCAACTTCTTCTTCACCTTATTCATCTTCTTCTTCTTCACCTTCTTCCTATTATTCTTTTTTTTATATTCTTCATATTCTTCTTATTCAACTATCATTCTTGTTCATAGTCTACTTCTTCATCTTCTTCCTATTCTACTTCTTCATCATATTCTTATTTGTCACAGTCGTTCCTGTAGTTGTTATCTATAAAAGTTTGAAGATTACACCTTCCATTCTGCGTGTCACAAAAGATTTACAACAGGATTTGTCCGCGTTCAGTTTGGCCTGCAGCAGCAGGCATTTTCCAGGGGCACCACGAGGAGGAACGGACTCACCCCCATACACTGCTTAGTCTTCTTTTGCTTATAATTTAGATAATATCATTTGCTCTGTGTTACGTGTTACAGAACCACTTAGCACCCAGAATATGTTGTGCAGTTATATGTATGTATAATAGGTTCTATGTGAGATGCATGTCCCTAATGCATCAGCCCACAGGCTGCGCCCCTGGGCAGAGGGGACACAATATTCTCCTTTTGTCCGCCCTCCCCCCACCTTTGTAATTCCCACAGTAAACATCGGCAGGCTCCGGCCACCTGCGGCTTTTGAAATGCATGTCTGGCCTGCCGCTTTTCTATTGGCTTGCCCTCTGTATCTGTGTGATATATTCTGTGTCCTGTGAGTAAAGTGTTGTCAGACTGGAAATACGTGGAGAAGCTGTGATCTTTTATATGCGCCCATGTAACCAAGGAATTCCAGCCAGCGTCATTCATTCAGACTCCAGCCAACGCAGAGCGGACCTCCGAAAACACGGGGTGGTACTGAAAGAGGTACCCCAGCCTGGGTAGACCCCGTTACACTGGTGGCAGACAGCGGGATTTGATAACCCTTCTACAGGAAGAAAGGAATGAATGGAAAATAACTACCAGAAGTTAAAGAGGACTACATTAAAAGATCTGGTGGAAGCCCGAGGGTTGATCGCCAGCATCAAAACAAAAGTGGATTTGATAGCAGCCATCATGGAACATGACAGTGTAGCGCCCCCCAATGTGAATGTGGAGGAGACCGAATTCCAGAGGGAGGTAAAGAACAGACTGGCGTTCTATGGCCTAAACCCTGCAGTAGAGATCATACGAGAGGTGATGGCTGATGTGCGTACTGATCTGAAGGAAAAGATGGCCGAGCGGACCAGGATAGAGCTAGCCAAGATGGGGATGGCAGAGTGGACCAAAGTGGAGCTGGCCAAGATAGAGATGGCAGAGCGGAGAGAGGAGAGCCAGTGAGCAGGGGGATCTCTGGCCTTCGACCAGGTACCTTCAACAGTAAGCCACAAAAAGATCCAGTATAATGCCTTCCGACAGTTGGGGGAGGCAGAGGAAGACATTGATGGCTTTCTGCAGGACTTTGAGTGGCAGTGTGCCCCTCATCAAGTGAAGCCGGAGGAACGGGTTCAGATTCTGGCCAGCAAGCTGACAGGCCTGGCAGCGGACGCCTATCGCACAGTACCTGATGAGGACTGTATGGACTATGAGCGGATCAAAGAAGTGATCTTGGCCCGGTATGCGCTGACACCAGAGGCCTACCGCCAAAAGTTCCGCTGACTAAAATGCGTAACCGATACCCACGCTGAATGGGCCTGTAAATTACGGCAGTCACTGCTACAGTGGGTACAACGGAGCCAAGCAACCACTAAGGAGGATGTCTTCCAGCTCTTCCTGTTAGAACGATTCTTTAATGGACTAAACCCTGAGACACAGGAATGGCTTCGGGACGGGCGGCTGTTATGATTGAGTCACCGAGGAGGAAAAAACAAAACACAAGCTCAGCCCAGAAAATCAGAGAGGTTGGAAACTAGCGGATTGCAGACCCCTAATCCTATCACACAACTAGCAGTAGCCATGGAGTGTTCCTACGGTGATCCTAGACACCTCGTCACAGCCGGAGATCTACATAAGCCTAAAGAGAGAAAAGGGAAAAACTGACTGCCCCAGAGCAGACCCCAAAGCAATAGGCAGCCCCCAACATATAATGATGGTGAAGCAAGATGAAAACACTAACACAGATTGAAAGATAGGTTGAGCAAACAATGGGGCGCAAGCTAACTAAAAAGGACAGGACAAAAAAGCTGCTGTCTGCAATCCGAGAAAACCCTGCTAAAAATATTACCAACACAACTGATAAGCCAAAAGGACCCTGAAGTCACTAGACTTCAAACCCTATATCAGCACTCAGAATATTCTGGAAGCAGAGCAAAAGAGAACACTGATCAAGGAAAAAGAATCCAGCACACCCCTGGCCGGGGATGGCTGAACTCCAAAAAACAAAGTAAACAAAACCAAAACTAATAAGTTGAATAGCAGAGCAAAAACTTACCTTTGGGAAGCAGGAATCAGACTGGTCTCCAAGAATCCAGCAGAGAAATCACCAGCGACTCAGAAGGGCGTCGGCTGCCTTATATCCAGTCTGACGTTCCCGTTACCCAGTCACCATCCACCTGATCAGGTGTTTGGTTTCTTTCATTTAAATCAGCCTCACTACCTTCCTTCACCAGAAGAGGGAGATCCTCGGACACAAAAGATGAATGAACTGATGAGCTCACAACAGTACCTCCCCCTTGAGGAGAGGTCACCGAACCCTCATCCAAGCCACCAGGCTGATCAGGATGAGCTCGATGAAAAGCACGCACCAATCTTTCGGCATGAATATCAGAGGCAGAGACCCAGGAATTATCCTCCTGACCATAACCCTTCCACTTAACCAAATACTGGAGTCTCCGTCTAGCCAGACGGGAATCCAGTATCTTCTCTACCTCATATTCCTTGTTACCTTCAACCAACACAAGGTCAGGAGGTGCCACCATAGGAACCACTGGTTCAACAAACCTCTTCAACAAGGACTTATGAAACACATTATGAATCTTAAATGTGACAGGAAGAGCCAACCGAAAAGAGACCGGATTAATAATCTCCAAAATCTTGTAAGGTCCAATAAATCTAGGTTTAAACTTTGGAGAAGCCACTTTCATAGAGATATTCTTTGATGACAACCAGACCATATCACCCACCTTAAACCGGGGACCAATGGTCCTATGTCGGTTAGAAAACCGCTGGGCCTTTTCCTGGGAAAGAGACAACTTATCCACCACTTGGTCCCAAATCTGCTGCATTCTTTCCACCACAGTGTCAACCCCTGGACAGGCAGAGGACTCCACCTGCCCTGAAGAAAATCGAGGATGAAACCCAAAGTTACAGAAAAAGGGTGACATCAAAGTGGCAGAACTAGCTTTATTATTTAAAGCAAATTCGGCCAAGGGTAAAAATGAGACCCAATCATCCAGATCAGCAGATAGAAAACATCTCAAATAAGCCTCCAAAGTCTGGTTTGTTCTCTCCGTCTGCCCATTGGTCTGAGGGTGAAATGCATAGGAGAAGGACAACTGAATTCCCAACTTGGAACAAAAGGTCCTCCAGAATCTAGAGACAAACTGAACTCCTCTGTCCGATACAATGTTCTCAGGAATCCCGTGCAAGCGAACCACCTGTTGCAAAAACAAGGGCACCAACTCTGAGGAAGATGGCAACTTAGGGAGTGGTACAAGATGGACCATCTTAGAGAATCTATCACAAATCACCCAGATAACAGTCATCCTCTGAGAGACAGGCAGATCAGAAATAAAATCCATTGAAATATGGGTCCATGGCCTCCTGGTCACCGGCAAAGGCATCAACAACCAACTAGAACGAGAACAAGGCTTAGATCGGGAGCAAGTCCCACAGGACTGCTCAAAATTTCTGACATCACGAGACAAGGCAGGCCACCAAAAAGACTGACTCACCAAATCTCTAGTACCAAAAATACCTGGATGACCAGCCAACACGGAGCAATGAACCTCAGACATCACTTTCCTCCTCCATTGGTCAGGAACAGACAACCTACCACTGGGACAACGCTCAGGCTTATCGTCCTGAAACTTCTCCAGAGCAAGTCTCAAATCAGGCGAGATGGCAGAAAGAACCACCTCCTGACCTAAGATGGTAGCAGGCTTAGTCACAATAGGAGAATCGGCCAAAAAACTCCTAGAGAGGGCATCAGCCTTAACGTTCTTAGTGCCCGGGAGAAAGGAGACCACAAAATCAAAACATGTGAAAAATAAGGCCCACCTGGTCTGTCTCGGATTCAAGCGTTTAGCCGACTCAAGGTAGATCAAATTCTTGTGGTCAGTGAGGACCACAACTTGATGTCTAGCTCCCTCCAACCAATGTCTCCACTCCTCAAATGCCCACTTCATGGCCAACAGTTCTCGATTCCCCACATCATAGTTGAGTTCCGAAGGAGAGAACTTTCGGGAAAAAAAGGCACTGGGGTTCATTTTAGATGTTACAGGATCTTTTTGGGACAAAACAGCTCCTACACCAGTCTCTGAAGCATCCACCTCCACCTGAAATGGAAGTGAGACATCGGGTTGTCGGAAAACCGGAGAAGAAGTGAACCTCCGCTTCAGCTCCTGAAAAGAAGAAACAGCCTCTGGAGACCAATTCAGCAAATCAGCGCCCTTCTTAGTCAAATCAGTCAATGGTTTGGCAATAACAGAAAAATTGGCTATAAACTTACGATAAAAATTAGCAAAACCCAAAAACTTCTGGAGAGCCTTCAAAGAATTGGGCTGCACCCAATCATAAATGGCCTGTACCTTGGCCGGGTCCATTTCAATAGTTGACGGAGACAAAATAAATCCCAAAAATGAAATCCTCTGTACACCAAAAAGACATTTCGATCCCTTAACATACAGGGAGTTTTCCCTCAAAATCCGGAACACAGTCCGAACATGTTCCACATGAGAGTCCCAATCCCTGGAAAAGAACAAAATATCATCCAAATAGATGATCAGAAAGTTATCCACAAAGTCCCGGAAAATGTCATTCATGAAGCACTAGAAGACAGAAGAGGCGTTAGTGAGCCCAAAAGGCATCACCAGGTACTCAAAATGTCCCTCCGGAGTATTAAACGCTGTCTTCCATTCATCCCCATGCTTAATGCGAATAAGATTATACGCCCCCCTGAGGTCAAGCTTGGTAAACTAGGAAGCACCTTCAACTCTAGAAAATAGGTCAGAAGTCAGGGGTAACGGATACTGATATTTAACAGTAATTTTGTTAAGGGAGCGATAGTCAATGCAGGGCCTTAATGAACCATCCTTCTTGGCCACAAAAAAAACCAGCACCCAAGGGTGAAGAGGATGGTCTAATATGACCCTTCTCCAACGACTCCTTAATATAAGAACGCATAGCCTCATGTTCGGGTACAGATGAATTAAAAAGTCGACCCTTGGGAAATTTACACCCCGGACTCTGCTCAATTGCACAGTCATAACTCCTATGAGGAGGGAAAGATGCAGACTTACTCTCACTAAACACATCATAAAAATCAGCCAAATATTCAGGAACCTCCTGCGACTGGGGAGAGGTGGAGAAAACAGGAGTGTCACTAAGAGCACACCAACAACCCCAACTCACCACAGACACAGATTTCCAATTCAAAACTGGATTATGGATTTGCAACCAGGGGAACCCCAGCACCATGGTATCATGTAAATTATGCAACACCAAAAATCTGCAATTTTCTTGATGGTCTGGGGTGACCCGCATTACCACCTGAGTCCAAAACTGAGGTTTATTCTTCGCCAAAGGAGTAGCATCAATACCCCTCAAAGGAATAGGCGTCCGCAGGGGTGTCATAGGGAAACCACAACGTTTAGCAAAATCTAAATCCATTAGGTTCAAGGCTGCTCCTGAATCCACAAAGGCTTTAGCAGAAAATGTGGACAGGGTGCAGATCAGAGTAATTGCCAGAAGAAACTTAGGTTGTACACCACCTACAGCAAATGTGTGTGCAAAACGTTTCTCTTGTTTAGGGCAGACAGAAATAATATGAGAGGCATCTCCACAGAAAAAACACAGCTTATTACGCCTTCTGAACTCCTGACGTTGCGCCCTAGACAAAACTCTATCACATTGCATAGGTTCAGACATTTGTTCAACAGGTGGCAGCATTTCCCGTATAATTTTACGTTCACGTAAACGCCGATCAACCTGAATGGCTAATGACATAGAATCATCAAGACCAGAGGGAACAGGAAATCCCACCATAGTATCTTTTACGGTTTCTGATAAACCCTTCCGAAAGAGAGCTGTCAAGGCCCCATCATTCCAAGTGGTGAGGACCGCCCACTTTCGGAATTTTTGACAGTACAGTTCTGCAGAATCTTGACCCTGGCTCAATACCAAGAGGGTCTTTTCAGCTTGATCAATCGCATTAGGTTCATCATACAACAACCCCAAGGCCTGAAAAAATGCGTCCACATTAGTTAGAATAGGATCATCTGGTATCGCTCAACACTAGTACTGAGGTGTGCTGACCATAGGCACGGCCCACCTGCCTCTTCAGATTCAGAGGGACAAAGCAGTTGCGCATCACTGCATACTCCCTCTTCTTCACATTCTAGAATGCTGCTTGGCTGGCCTCCTGTTTCCAAGCCAAGAGATTCAGAGAACAGAAGTAGAGATGGCTCCTGTCCTGACTGCCTGGGCAATTTGGCAGGTGGTGAAGAGACAGATGGTTGCTCTTCAGTGCTCAGGCCCTGAGAGGATGTGGAAGTAATTGAAGTCGATGCGTTAGCTGCCATCCATCCGACAACTGCTTCAATTTGTTCATCCTGCAGCAGTGGGGTACGGTGAGGTCCTACAAAGCTGCACATAAAGGACTGTTCCCTGGTAAAACTGGGGGATGCTGAGTCACTGGTGCCCACAGCAGGCACAGAATCCCCACGTCCTCTCCTTGCTGAAACTCCACGCCCACGACCACGTTCCTTATTCCCTGCCTTCTTCATCTTGGTAGACTGATAAAGATAGGCAGGAAAGTACTAAGGGGGGCTTAGTGTGCTTATTCCTGAACAGCTGCTAACAGGTATAAGATACTCTAATTTTATAAAGTGTGTGGAATACACTTTAATATGAGCTAATGTAGCTCACACAACTGTCAAGTTGAGTGTTTGGTGAACTTTATTTACGTGTTTTTTTTTTCAAAAAAACAAAAAGGATGTGACCAAAGATGTAAAAGCGATAGTATCACAAACTTTTTGGAGCTATTACAATGCCGGAAGGTAACCTACAATGCAATAGATGAGGCTCCAAAAATAGGCTAATACTAATCTGGCTGGGGCTGCAGGGCACAAGCCAGAAAAAAGGCTCCTCTATCTACTCCTATATAGTGTTTGCAACCAATCTAGCTGGATACAAATGGAAGCACACTAATAGGAGAAATTCGGGAAAAATAAGCAGCACTACAGCAAAAAAGGACAGTGCATGAGGCAGTGACGCACGCTGAGCGGACTACAACCAGAGGTGGTTGCAGAACACACTACAGCGTGAGCTGCACTCACACACAGAGACCTCACAGACAGCCGTGAACAGTGCAGAGAACTGTGCACTAGCACTGTAAGGCTGCAGAAAGGCTCCGCTGTCTACTCCTATATAATGTTTGCAACCAATGTAGATGATACGGATGGATGCACACTAGTAGGAGAATTAATGAAAAATGAGCAGCAATAAAACAAAAATAAATATGTATGAGGCAGTGATGCACGCTGAGCGGCCTACAACCAGAGGTGGCTGTAGGACACACTACAGCGTGAGCTGCACTCACACAGACCTTGCAGACAGCTGTGAACAGCACTGCAAGGCAAAAGACAGCTTCTCACAAGGGTTGCAAAACTAGCCTGGGTAAAGCACAATCTAACAAATCGATATTTCTAACTGTCCCTCAGAGTCACAAGAGCAGCGTCCTGTCCCTAACTGAATTCACAGCAGAGTGAACCCAAAATGGCGGCGGCGGCGGCTTTTATAGTGCATCATGACATCATTTCGGCAGCCAATCACAGCCATGCCATTAGTTAACATGCCTACATGCCTAACAGGATGTGCCCACACTTCTTAGGATTCCTCATTGGCTGAATCAAATCAAACTGGCTCATAGCATTATGGGAACTTCCGATTCCGGTATTCGATATGCAAAAACTATCGGAACTCAGTATCGGAATTCCGATACCGCGAATATCGGCTGATACCCGATTTTGCGGTATCGGAATGCTCAACACTACTTACTGACATTTTCTATTCTGGCATGTGGCCACCCGGTTACTCCCACATGGTGTGTTTATCCCACCTGTCTGCAATTAGCACATATATATGAGTTGACCGCACTGCAAAATGGAAGCTGTGACAAAGAACGGCGGAGTCGCTTTCTAAGCGCGTTTCTTTGCCCTCTCCCTCCCCCGCACCTTTCCATTTTTCAAGACAAGGATGTATTTTTTAAAAAAATCAATTTTCAAATTAACACTTTGGTTTAACCTGGAGCTCAACTTTCCTCTTGGTTTCCTTCTATGAAATGTGCCCTGCTGTCTTTGTCTGTGGATCTCACTAATGGCACAGGAAAAAAATATCTGCTTGAAGGTCGATTTCACAGCCACACAGGACACTAGCTAACTAAACTTTCTGACTAAGGGCCCCGTTACATGTAGCGATGCACCACCGATCCCGACAATGATACGACCCGGTCAGGATCGCTGGTGCATCGCTAAATGGTCACTAGTGAGCTGCCAAACAGGCAGATCTCACCAGCGATGCAGCGACGCAGCAGCGGTCGTTACTTACCTGTCAGACGCAGTGATGGTGATGTGCCGCAATTTGCAATTTACATAAGGTTAGAAAATCAAATTCTACACGTGCCCCCCCACTCATCATTCACCACCACTATCATAGCCAAAGTGCTAAAAATAATTTAATGGCAACGCAATTATTTTCCCTCACTTTTTCCAATCTTAAGAAAAAATGCTTGCCTTTCCGATCATAAATCCGAATGTGGCATATTCGTTCTGAATTTCTGTTTGGTGATCGTTTTCTGAACATATTCACTTATCTCTATTAGTAATGTGGACGCCCCCTTTACTAATGCTGTAGTGAAAATTAAATAAAGACACACCCAGAATAAAGTCCTTTAATTGCAGTAAAAACAGACTCCTTTATTTGAAAGAAACACTCCCCACCTTCTTTTACCCATTTATTACTGTAAAATTAAAAATAACAAAACACCATATTCCTCACCTGTCAACTGATAATCCAGTTATTTCACGAAGAACCCAACACTGTTTCATTTGGATTGCAATGTTGAGTGGTGGCATGAGGTGATCGCTCAGCCTTGAATCTAGGAGACTCTGAGCTGAGCTTAAGAACTGCTGCCTGTGACCAGCAGTAACCTCAATGATGTCACCGCAGGTTACTGAAGCTGTGATCAGTGTCTCCTGCATTCACTGCTGTGTGGTCAAATATGGGTTGGACATATGGGTTATTGGACAGGTAAGGAATATGGTGTTTTATTCTTTTAATTTTACGTTGATAAATGGGTAAAAGAGGGAGGGGAGTGTTTCTTTCAAAAAAATAACTTTTCCCTCTGTCTATGTTTGTATTACATTTGACTATGGGGTTAGTATTGGGGGTGCCCTATATACACCTCTCTTTACAAACCTATGGGCTTGATGAAATCTGACATCAACCCCATAAATTTTACCCCACTTGCCACTGCACCAGGGCAAGTGGTAAGAGCCGTGCAAAGTGCCAGGATTGGGGCATTTAATAGATGCGCCATTTTTGGGGTGGCTGCGGGCTGCTATTATTAGGCTGGGGTGGGCCTATATCAATGGTCCCTTCCCAGTCTGAGAATACCAGTCCTCATCTATCTGCCCTAGCTTGGGTGGTTGTCAGAAATGGTGTAGGGACCCCTTTATTTTTGATAACCAACCAAGATAACGCTGACAGATGTTGGTTTCACCTCCACTGGTTAGCAGAAATAGAGGGGACCCCATCCACTTTTTTATTTTATTTATTTATTGCGCAGGTGCCGACTGACAAATACTCTCATTATCTTTCGTCGCTCTTGCTGCTGTCAGCGAGACCGAGCGTACATTGACGAGAGCAGTACTCATCAGCCGACACCTGTGACCGGCGATAATCTTTTCACTGTCGCTCACTGCTGCTGGCTCACATGCTGTCGCCTGTGAAAAGAAAAGGGGGAGACAGGGCGCTTCCAATGCGTAGGTCTGTATGGAAAGTAGTGAGTGCACAGCAAGTGTTAGGCTCACCTGATAGAGTTGTGAGAGTCACAACACCTATAATCGCATAAAACAGCTGCAGCAGTCTGCACGAGGTCCAAGGACTTGGTACAAAGAGAAGGCTGGTAGTGCAATAAGAGACTGCGCTGCTGTGGTAGAATTCAAGGTATCGTTATTGCCAACGCGTTTCCTGAGCCAGTCCCAGCTCACTTCATCAGGGCATGTCAATATGAAGTGAGCTGGGACTGGCTCAGGAAACGCGTTGGCAATAAAGATACCTTGAATTCTACCGCAGTCTCTTATTGCACTACCAGCCTTCTCTTTATGCTGTCACCTGTATGACAGCATGGGAACCACAGCGCTCAGACCAATGTTAATGAACTTACCGCCAATCAGAGCTCAGAGCTAATGTTTCTCACACTGTCACACAGATAACAGTATGGGAAACATCGGATGTTCAGACTGCTGAACTCGAACAGCAGCACGGACTTCATGGAGTTGTCGTTGCATCCCTAAGAATGATATACAAATATGTAACCTATGTGTGGTGGACTTAGCCCATCATAGCTATATTGGACAACTCCCTAATCTCCTCTAGTAGGCCAAGGTGCATGTTTGATATTGTATAGGTAAGATGTCTGGGGTGGTAGATCAAACATCAGGAAAACACTCCATTTTGAGATAGGGTTGATTGATTTGGCTTTATGTTGTGTAACTTATGCTCAAGCATCATTGAAAGAACTGAACTTATAACTCTTCCAAAATAAATATACTGCTTAATATTTACATAGATTGAAATGTATAGAGCAGCTCACTTCTTATCTAAAACCTTTATGCAATCTAACACCATGGGGCATGCTAGTTTTTAAGATTATAAGTATCTAAACCAACACTTCTCATAGTTTAGCTATAGATGGGAATCTTAGAACTGAAATGAAATCTATAGCACTGAGACCTTATTTTACCACTGCACTTGGCAAAGCTTATCCCCACTGCTCTTTTCCCACTGTTTTGTATTACTTTCTAATTATCATTCTAATTTCTGAATGCAGGGAGGTCATTGAAGACAAAGTTGGAGAAACCCTACTTTCAGAACATTCATGGCCAATGTTGAAAGTCAAATACTTGACTAGGTATTGGTTACTCCAGCTTGATCTCTTACAGTATCTATCTATCTCAATTTGCACAGTGATCTCGCTGTGTGTGACACCTATCAGCAACCGCCCCCCCCGTCGGGTATTGCTGATCGTTCAGGAATGTACTGGGCCTTTTTTTGATCGTTGGTCTCCCGCTGGCATCGCGTGTGGCAGTGGGAGACCATCGATCAGCAAGCTCCCAGCGCTGTAAGCAGACACTGGGAGTTGGAATCCAAGGTAAACTGCGGGTAACTAAGAGCGTGCGTCGCTTAGTTACCCGCTGTGTACCCTGGATACCAGCATGCTCGCACTAGGAGCTGGTATCCAAGGTAAACAGCGGGTAACTAAGTGCCACGTGCGCTTAGTTACCTGCTATTTACCTTGGATACCAGCTCCCAGCGCGAGCACGCTGGTATCCAGGTTACACAGCGGGTAACTAAGCGACGTGCGCGCTTAGTTACCCGCGTCTTCGCTGGTCCTGATCTCTGGTGAGTCTGCCTGTTTGACAGCTCACCAGCGATCATGTAGCGACTCACCAGCGATCCTGACCAGGTCATTTCGTTGTCGGGATTGCTGGTGCGTCGTTATGTGTAATGGGACCCTAAGAGTTGATAGATCTCTACCCTGATGTACTTATTATGGAGTGTCAAGAAGAAAAGATTGAACATGAGACTGCTACTCAATACAAAAAAGACAAAGATAATTAGTACTGCCTGCCACAACTGGAACTTATTTGAGATTGACAGCGATGAACTGGAAGTTGTAAATGACTTCAACCTACTCAGATCAATGATCATTCTAGATGCAGTGACGATATTGGAAGCCAGTGGAAGAATAACTATGGGCATATCAACAATGAAGTCATTGGACAATGTCTTCACATCAAGGAACACTTAACTTGTGACAAAGGCATGTCTCGTACATAGTATGGTCTATTCTGTTGTAAAATACAGATGCAAAACCTGGACAATAAAGAAACAATACAGAAGAACGATGCCTTTAAAATGTGGTATTGGAGAAGGATGTTATCAATGCAAAGGATGGCAAGAGCAGCAATCAAATCAATTTTGAAATAATTCAAGCCTGATTAGTCACTCATAGTAGGGCTCACCAAGCTACGACTTGCCTACTTTGGATACTTCATATGAATAGAGCAATCACTGGAGAAGGATATCATAGTCAAAAGAAAAGAAGGAACAAGATGAAAAGGAAGACCAGCAACATGATGGCTTGATACTACCAAGATAAAGGCACAGGAGACATTGATTGACCTACCTCGGCTTGCACAAGATCAATCTTACTACAGAGCAATCATCCATCAAGCTGCTTAAGACTGAGCAGAAGACCGTTAAATTAACAATAATAAAACACTGATAAATTTAGCAGTCACGTAGCGGATCGTGGAAAGGTTACAGTATTCTTATCATGTTTTAGCACTGGAGAATTATACTGTGATCGGACAGACTGATGCAATAAGTGACAATTTCTTTGTAGCATGTTGCAGTTATTTAAACATCGGAAATAATAAGTTAGCAAATAGGCAAAATTTTTCTCATGTTTTTGTAAATTATTCTTTATATGTAATTGATAGTCTAGCATTTTAATAGATCGAACTTTAAATCTTCAAAGGTCCTTTACATGACTACAGGAACAGACAGTGAATCTAGATGTTTTGACAAGAGAGCCAGCGTCTAGCTTCAAGCCCTTGTTGTACCTAACCGATGTTGGCCGTGAGGCAAAACTTCTGCCAGGCTATCATTTTCATGGCAATACTTGTCAGTTTTAACTGAGCGGTGGTTCAGATAACAGAATCCACAGCCCTGCAAGGTGCAGGTGCTTACTTCTGAAAGTCTCTCTAATTCCTGGTTTCCTTTCAGCACATGTCTGTCTCACACATTGCCACGTTGTTTTCATTTAGCCGGAAAAGGCCTCTCTTCAAGCCCAGACCCCTTAGTTCTGTATGGGGGGGCATATGTTTTTTACAAGCTCAAACAGCTGGTGTGTCTAGAAGAACCTCATGGGAAAGGATTGTAAAAGAGATAATGGTGGCTGAGTTATTGGGAGGAGAGTTGACATTGTATCATGCTGAGTTGAAGTGAGGTCTATGACTCATTTGTTAACCCTCTCATTACTAAAGCATGCTTTTTACTATATATTTAATTCTCTTTTAACTGGATTAATTTGATCACTACAGTTCTTTTAATATGCAAGTTGTTAAATATTAAGAATTTAATTGGATATATTTTTGAGTTGAGCAAAAAGATTTGTGCTGCCCTCATATGGCCTCCTCTCCTCTCCACTAGTACTCTTGCCAAAGACAAAGAAGGTGTCACGCTCACGCCTTGGCTGAATGGCGCGAGCCGGGGAGTTGTGGCCCCACTGTGCCACAAACCAGACTACCCTGGAAGGGGCGTGACTACGACAGCTCCCTCGGTCTTCACTGGAGCCTCTGATGATGAGGTCAGGCTTGTGCGGCAGATAGCTGACGGATGCCACTCCAGGGTGGTGTCTGGCTGTGGCTGCTGATCCCACTCGAACAGGTGCGAGTGACAAGCAGGCTGAGACACAGGGCAAGCAGGCACGGCGGGAGACGAAGAGTAGGCGGAGCTGCAGGAGTGCAGAGTAGGCGGAGCTGCAGGAGTGCAGAGTAGGCGGAGCCGCAGGAGTGCAGAGTAGGCGGAGAGTGCAAGGGTGGTGGAGCGTGCAAAGTAGGCGGAGCTTGCAAGAGTGCAAGGTAGGCGGAGCTTGCAAGAATGCAATGTAGGCGGAGCTTGCAAGAGTGCAGGGTACAGACAGGGAGGACACAGGGAAAGACACAGCAGGGAAAGGAACCACAGACAAGGAGACTGACAGACAGAGGTAAGACAGAGTTTAGACAGAGACACAGTACAAGATGAGGTACAGGGACCGAAGGATACAGGGACCAGGATATACTGCCTCCTCAAGCGTGAGCAAAGAAGTACCAGGCAAGTACACAGACAAAGCTAGGACAAGACAGAGACCTGGATATAAGCCTCCTGGCGGGCACCCAGAGTGTACAAGACAAAGCTAGGAGTAAGCCTCTCAGAGAAGACAAGACATAGGACAGGGCCTGGCTTCCTCAGCAGCAAGGAGCTGAGTTTGAGACATTGCACAGGCCAGGGTTAGTGGGTGTGGCGGAACTAAATAGTCAAGGGCTCTAGGTGATTGGTCAGGGACAGATTACACAGGTGCACCCTGACTGCATAAGAACCAGAGAGTTCTGGCACCGCCCCCCTATACACACATAGCTTGGAAGCATACAGGAGAGCAGAGACTCAGAGCACGGAGCACATGGCTGGCAACAGACAGAATTCACAGCATGGCTTGAAGTAGAAAGTAAGTTGGTGTGCGGGGGATGGGAGGCCATGCAGTGATGCCAGCAGGGTTGTTACAGAAGGCCAATTGTAACCTGTGTTTGATGGTACTACTGACAGCTGATGCCATGATATGTCATTTTTCTTTTACACTTCTCCATTCATTGACATTTTTTAATTTACTGCACATATTGCCAGGACCATATTTGCTACTAGGCACCCGAGCGGCATCACTGTGATGGAGAAAAATAAATTATAGAGGTGAAGGACCACTGATGGCATCATGCCCATGTGACTTATGGGAAGAGCCATGCTTCAAATTACAAGTGATGTGTTTTCCCAGGCAGGAAACAACAGAAGAGGCACTGGTGACAGATAATTAGGAAACATTGGGTTGCAGACACGCTATATGTTGAGTACATATGGGGTGAAGACTACATGTGTGGTACATATTGAGGTGCAGGCTACATACGGATGTGCAAGATACAAGTGGGATACATATGGGGGTGTGAAAGCTAAATGTTGGGTACATATGGGGTGGAGGCTATATGTGAGGACACAAGCTATGTGTGGGGGTACAGGCTACATGTAGTGGTATATATAAGTATACTGGCTACATGTGGGGGTGCAAGCTACATGTAGGGGTACACATGGGGGTGTAGGCTAAATGTGGGCATGCAGGCTACATGTGGGGGTACATATGGGGTATAGGATGTATGTGGGAGTACATATGGGGGAGAAGGCTACATGAGGGGGTACATCCAACTCTTCGATTCTATGATTCTATGATATGGGGATGCAGGCTACATGAGGGGTACATATGTGAGGTGCAGACAATATTTTGGAGTACATATGGTGTACAAATGTATGTTGGGGTACATGTAGGGGTGCAGGCTACATGTGGTGGTACATATGGGGAGATGAAGGCTATATGTGTGGATATATATGGGGGAGGCTACAAGTGGAAGTACATATCAGTGGCGCAGGTTATATGTGAGGGTACATATGGGGGATGCAGGCTGTATGTGGGGGGTATATATAGGGGTGCAGTTTATATGGGCAGCACTGTGGCTCAGTGGTGAGCACTGTTGCTTTACTGTGCAAGAGTACTGCATTCAAATCCCATCAAATACAACATCTGCAATGTGTTTTTATGCTCTGCCTGTCTTTGCGTGGGTTTCCTCCAGATTTCCTGGTTTCCTCCCACACTCCAAAGATATACTGACAGGAAACATAGTAGATTGTGAGCCCCAATGGGGACAGTGATGAAGTCTGTAAAGTGCTACGGAATATGATGGCGCTACATAAGCAATGCATAAAAATAAATAAAATATGTGGAGGTGTAGACTGCATGTGAGGGGAATATGGGGGTGCAGACTGCACATGCATGGTACATGGGGTGCAGACTGTATGTGATGGAGCGCCATAAAGGAGGATAAGGTAAGCATTAGTGATGAGCAGATACATTCGGCACTATTCGTTACCCATATGAATAGTACACTATTCGGACTATTCGTTACTCGGCGAGTAATTAGCTATTGGCCTAGGTATATTTGAGTGACCCGCTCAACATGTTTGGCCCTTTATTTGCAGCCAATGAACATGCTGGGCTTGCTCGCCAATCACAATAATGCCGTCGCCTTATTTGTTGTGGCATTACTGTGATTGGCTGGCCTTACAGCATCATAGGGGGAAATTTAAGCCTTGTTGGTACCATCTTGCACACATACATGTGGAAACAGCATAGTGTCAGCATAGAGAGAGTGAAAGCAGCATATAGGGAGAGTTTCTGAGTCCAAAAATCTCTTTTAAGAATTACTTAGAGTGAAGATTAGTTCTCTGTTAGGTTGAAATAGCGTAGGGAGAGATTTAATACCAGGGAGAGGGAAAGGTAGACACGGTGTCACGTGTACCTGTCCTGTGTGACACGACCTACAGGTCTGTAACAAACAACAAGATAAAAGTGAAACACCAGGGAAAAAGTTACAACAGTGGGCCCTGCAATAGGGAACGGGGACGTGGAGACCTTCTGCACTCCCCTGAACACTCCTAATGTTCCCTATACAGGCTCTTCACCTGTCGCCGACCAGGATACCTGAATCCCTCAGTAGCCTGCACCTATCCCTTACTAGGGAACTGGTTAGTGCGGACACTGGTCCCACCGCTTCAGTAATACACACAAAGGAAAATACACCAAACGGGGAAAACAACAAAACACTTATCTTTCTCTGCTGCAGTCACCAGGCAGCAGAGTTCATCACCGGATTAGCTTTCAGCGGTGGGTCGACACCTCAGAGCCAGCTGCTAATTTCACATCTTTCCCCTCTGCAGTCACCGAGCAGCAGAGATCAGCACCAAATCAGCTTTCAGCAGTGGCTAAACACCTCAGAGCCATCTGCTAACTTCACCGTGGTTGGAATCCACAAAGGACCTGCTATAACCAACACCTGCTGATACACCAGGTGACCTTATATAGCAAAGGAGGAGTGGTCACCATCAACAGAGAAACCAAAGACATGTAATAACCCCAGTGACCACCGGGGCAAAAGGTAAAGCAAAGAAAACTATCAGACATGTAATAACACCTGTGGCCACCTGGGGCAAAAACCCATATTAAGGCCCCAAAGGCCTAAAAGGAAAAAAAAGGTTTAAATGAGGGAATCCAGAATCTGACACAGATCCAAGAATTGGACTGTGACACAAGGTGTTAGCATTTCAAATACATGCTGCAGAACTCTGCTAGGTTGCAATGTGCATAGTGTAGGAACAAATTGTGGGAGTAGGGAGAGAGGCAGGGTTTCATATCCAGTACCATAATATACAAAACACCTCTCTTTAGCGCTAATTAATATTCCTCAGTATCAGCATATAATAAACATCTTTTTTAAGAGCTAAATAATATTCCTCGCCTATTGCTGAAATAGCATATATTTATTTAACAGTTGTGAGACTGGCGCACAGCTTACTGAGATACGCAAACGTCACTATTTGCCACTAATTTTCCTGAGTCTGCTGTTGGTGTGTGTAATAAAGGCGATATAAAAAAATTGCTATGATATTGGTGAAATAGCGTACATTTATCTAGCAGTTTTGCGACTGGCATAAAGCCTGCTGACATATGCAAACGTCACTATTTACCAGTAATTTACATGAGTCTGCTCATTGCCAGATAAAGGGAATTTGTACATAACACCTCTGAGAGGGTACATGTGTAAAATAAAGCCAGGGCATTTTTCTTTCATAACGCATTCAATATGGGAAAGGATGATGTTAAGGAACGGGGACGTGGATGTGGTGGTGTCCACCAAGGCCGTGTGACAGATCAGAAGATGACTTTATCTTATTCTAGCTTTCTGTCAAAATTCGGGCTACAACACTGTCGAACCCAGACAAGTGCGAGGATGCTGTGGGTTAGATGGCAGACAAAGGCTCTAGTGTGTTGAAAAGCAGCAACACCAAGTCTTCCACACGGTCCAGTGTCAGTAGCCAAGAGGTTGTAAATAAATAAAGGGGTAGGGTACATCTCCATCAGAAAATTATTTATATGTCAATAGCAGGGTGCTACACCTTTGTCTAGAAGACAAGTATGCAAAAAAAGACCAAACACAACGTTGGCGTGCACACCTGATATAACAGAAAAACCATGTAAATCTTTACTTGAATCTGGAACATACACATAGATAAAAACATTTAAAGCCACAAATCCAACATGGTAATCAAAACACCCCCCCAAATAGTTTCACATTGGACAGCTTATATATGGAGCTCCACCAGTGCATAATAATACAGCCAACAGTGCACTTCAGCAAAACAATTAGTTAAATATTTGTCATGTAATGCATAGTGTTGAGTGACTTTTGTTTTTTTAGGGTCGAGTTTCGTTTCATGAAACCCGACTTTTCCAAAAGTCGGGTCGAGCAAAATCGGCCGACTATAGGGAAAAGTCGGGGTCGTCACGAAACCCAATGTAAATCAATGGAGAATTAAAGTCGGCAGTGAGAGGAGGACAGGAAACACACCAACAGTGCCCATTTGAATGCCAAAAGCATAAATTCTTGTTACTGAAGCTTGTCAACCTTAATTAACTTCATAATTAGTGCTGAGCATTCCGATTCCGCAAGTATCGGGTATCGGCCGATATTCGCTGTATCGGAATTCCGATACTTAGTTCCGATACTTTTTTCATATCGAATACCGGAATCGGAAGTTCCCATAATGCTAGGAGCCCGCTCGATTTGATTCAGCCAATGGGGATCCTCAGAAGTGTGGGCACATCCTGTTAGGCATGTAGGCATGTTAACTACTGGCATGGCTGTGATTGGCTGCTGAAATGATGTCATGATGCACTATAAAAACCGCAGCAGCCGCCATTTCTGGTCACTCTGCTGTGAATTCAGTTAGGGACAGGCTGCAGTTGAAGACTGTGAGGGACAGTTAGAAATAGCGATCATCAAACATATCTATTGCTCTACCCAGGCTACATAATCCACCACTGTAGCATTTTTGTAGCCCAGCAGCGCTGTTTTAATAGCTGTCTGCAAGGGCTGTGTGAGTGCAGACCCACGCTGTGTAGTGTGTCCTGCAGGCACGTATGCTTGTAGGCCGCCCAGCGTGTGTCTCTGCCTCATACACATTTTTCTTTTATTGCTGCTTTTTTTTCTCCTCTATAGTGTGCTTCCACACGTATCCATATACGTTGGTTGCAAACACTAAAGGAGTGGACAGCAGAGCCTTTCAGCAGCCTTTCAGTGCTATAGCCCATTTCTATGCACTGTTTTTGGCTGTCTGATAGGTCTCTCTGTGTGTGAGTGCAGCTCACGTTGCAGTGTGTTCTATAGCCACCGCTAGCTGTAGTCCGCTCAGCGTGCGTCACTGCCTCATACATAGTCCTTTTTTTGCAGCTAATTTAGCCAGATTTTTTGCTCCTATATTAGTGTGCTTCCATCCGCATCCATTGTCATTGGTTGGTTGCAAATACTATATAGGATTAGATAGAGGAGCCTTTTTGCTGGCTTGTGCCCTTCAGGGCCAGCCAGACTAGTGTCACCCTATTTTTTGGAGCCTCATCAATTGCATTGTAGGTTAGCTTCCTGCATTGTAATCGCTCCAAAAAGTTTGTGATACTATAGCTTTCAAACTTTGGTCACATCCTTTTCTCCCCCCCCAAAAAAAAAATAAAGTTCACCAAACACTCCACTTTACAGTTGTGTAGGCCACATTAGATCATATTAAAGTGTAGTACACACACTCTTAGCCAAATTAGTGTTTCTTATACTGGGTAGCAGGTGTTCAGGAATAAGAACACTAAGCCACCCCTTTTTTACTTTTCTGCCTATCTTTATCAGTCTACCAAGATGAAGAAGGCAGGGAGTAAGGCACGAGGTCGTGGCCGTGGAGTTTCAGCAGGGAGAGGACGGGGGGATTCAGCAGGGAGAGGACGTGGGGATTCGGTGTCTGCTGCGGCCACCAGTGACCCGGCATCCCCCACTTTTACCAGGCAACAGTCCTTCACGCGCAGCTTTGTAGGACCTCGCCGTACCCCACTGCTGCGTGACGAACAAATTGAAGCCGTTGTTGGATGGATGGCAGCTAACGCATCCACTTCAATGACTTCCGCATCCTCCCAAGGCCAGAGCACTGAAGAGCAACCATCTGTATCTTCACCACCTGCCAAATTGCCCAGGCAGTCTGAGAGCCCTGGACAGGAGCCATCTCAATCTTTACTTCTGTTCTCAGAATCTGTTGGCTTGGAAAGAGGAGGCCAGCCAAGCAGCATTCTAGAGCGTGAAGAAGAGGGAGTATGCAGTGATGCGCAACTGCTTTGTCCCTCTGAATCTGAAGAGGCGGGTAGGCCAGTGCCTATTGTCAGCACACCTCAGTGCTCATCTGATGATGATGAGACTCAGTTGCCAATTTCTGGTGCGAACGGTGCTGGCGAGAGAACCCAGGACCAGCCGGTGCTTGAAGAGGGGAGTGGAGATGATGAGGTCCTTGACCCATCATGGCGTCAGCCACAGGAAGGTGGTGGGAGCAGCTCTGAGGAAGAGATTCCCCGAACGGCCAAAAGAGGAGGGAGAGGGCGGGGGCAGACTTGGTTGCCTGTAGCCTCCACTTTGGCACCCGTGAGGAGCAATCCTCTTCCAAAACACAAAACGGGCGCTCCCAGGACTTGCAGTGCGTGGTCTTTTTTTGACACAGTTGCAGATGACATTTGCTTTGTCAAATGCAAGCTGTGTCATCAGAAAGTGAAACGAGGGAAAAATGTGAGCAACCTCAATACCACAAATATGTGGAAACATGTGCGTACCAAGCAAGAGGTGGAGTTACACAGACACACTGAAGATGTAGGCCAACCTTCAGCAGCACCTACCACCTCTTCAGCTCGTGTTGGGGCCTCTTCCTCCAGCTCACACACAGCTGGTTCGGCTTCCTCACTGGAACGCCATGGAAGAACCACTGCCACTGTTGTCCAGAGACCCAGTGAAATTCCACCCACTGAACCACGTTCGCAGTCATCAGCACACTCCAAGGCCACTCACCAGCAATCGGTAGCACAGGCATGGGAGAAAAAGCGGCCATATTCGGCAAACCATCCCCGAGCACTGGCTCTGAATGCCGGCATTGCCAAACTACTGGCCCTTGAGATGCTGTCATTCAGGCTGGTGGAGACTGACACCTTCCGGAACTTTATGTCATTGGCAGTTCCACAATACAATGTGCCCAGCCGCTTTTATTTCAGCAGGCAAGCCGTCCCTGCCCTGCAAAAGCATGTGGAGGGAAAAATTAAAAATGCGCTACTAAACGCCGTCAGTAGCAAGGTCCACCTGACCACCGATGCGTGGACCAGTAGCCATGGACAGGGACGATACCTTTCCCTCACTGCCCATTGGGTCAATGTTGTGGAGCCAGGTACAGATCTGAGAGTGGCTCTGTACGTATTCTGCCAACTCCAAGGATTGCAGGAATGCAGTCTGTACATATTGAGTCCTCCTCCTACTCTAGTTCCTCGGAATCAGCACTGCGTGAGCCTGTTAGGCCAGATATGAGCACAGGTGTGGCCAAACGTCAACAGGCCGTCCTTAAATTAATTTCTTTGGGGAATCGGAGCCACACAGCACAGGAGCTCTGGAATGCCATCAAGCAGGAGAGCGATGTGTGGTTTGTGCCAGCGAATCTCCAGCCAGGTTTGGTAGTGAGTGACAATGGCCGAAATCTAGTGGCAGCTCTGGGCCTAGGCAACCTCACTCACATACCATGTCTGGCACACGTGCTCAATTTGGTCGTGCAGAGCTTTCTGAGGGACTATCCGGATCTTGATGCACTGCTGCACAAGGTTTGCCTACAGTGTGCTCACTTGCAGCGTTCAAGCATGGCAAGATCGCGCATTGCATCTCTGCAACGCCGATTCCGCCTGCCAGAACATCGCATCATATGTGACCTCCCCACCAGGTGGAATTCAACGTTACATATGTTGGAGCGGTTGTGTGAGCAGCAGGCAGCAGTAATGGAGTACCAGCTGCATCAGGCGCAAACAAGTCGCACTGTGCGCTTGACACACTTCACCACCACTGAGTGGGCCTTTATGAAGGACATCTGCCACGTTTTGCGTGCCTTCGATGATTCCACGCGGATGGCGAGTGCAGATGATGCACTAGTCAGCATGACTGTCCCCCTTATCTGCCTGCACTGCAAGCACTAAGGGAGGAGGTTTTGGAAGAGGTGGAGTATGAGGAGTCACAAATGCCATGTGCTTCTGGACAGTCTGAGCAACGTGGTTCCTCACAAAGGCCTAGGCAGGGGACACTTTGTGAGGAGGATGAGGAGGAGTCAATGGAGGAGGAAGACATCTCTCCAGAGGAGGGAGGCACACAATGCTCTAGTAGTCAGTATGTAGAACAAGGGTGGGGTGATGCAGAGCAGACAGAGATGACGCCTCAAGCAGGGGACAGCGCTTCTTGGGAAGTTGGGAGTCTGCAGCACATGGTTGATTTCATGCTGGAGTGCTTGTTAAATGACCGCCGCATCGCCAACATTCTCCACACGGCTGATTATTGGGTGTACACCCTCCTAGATCCTCGCTACCGGGACAACTTACAAAGCCTCATGCCACAGTTGAAGCGGGAGCGAAAAATGTGGGAGTACCAAGAAACACTTGTGCAGGCAATAATGTTCTCCATTCCCCCCGCAAGTGTTGCTGGTAGTGCTTTTCAAAGCAGCCATGTGGGTAGAGGCAGTGGAGGAAGCTCTGCACAAAGAGGTAGCAGAGGCAGTGCCGCAGGACAAGGCAAGGCCAGTATGGCCCAAATGTGGAAAAGTTTTGTGGGACCGCCACAAACGGCTACACCATCACAGACGGCTCCAGTCAGCAGGAGGCAACGTTTCCGTCAGATGGTGACAGACTACTTGTCTTGCCCTGTTAGTGTTCTCGCTGACGGCTCTTCCCCGTTCAAGTATTGGGTCTCTAAGCTGGATACATGGCCAGAGCTTAGCCAGTATGCATTGGAGGTGCTGGCTTGCCCTGCTGCCAGTGTATTATCGGAACGTGTCTTTAGTGCTGCAGGTGGTGTTGTAACAGACCGTCGCACGCGAATATCGGCCGATAATGTTGACCGGCTAACTTTTCTGAAAATGAACAAGGCCTGGATCTCACCTGAATTTGCCAGTCCTCTTCCAGAATAAATAATTGGCTGGCAACAGGATCCAGGTCTCCTGTTGTGTTCATGTTTCTATGACCTGAACTTTATTTCCTGGGCTACAGCAACGCCCGTTGTTGCTCAGAAGTGCTGTCCACAGAGACAAAACACTCGCTCATGTGTAAGTGGGGTTCGGTAACGTCAGCTGATCCCCTGCTGTGTGTACGGCAAACTCTACTGCTGCCTACAACTTCTGACTACCTCTGATTTAATATGTTCTCTGATTTGCCCTCTGTCTCCACTCTGTTTTGAGTATTTCCTCCGGCTTACAACACCGCCTGTTTCTGCTCTCAAGTGCCGTCTGCACAATCCACACTTGTTCCTGTGTTACCTGGTTCCTGTAATATCTGCTCATCTCCAGAGGTGAGCACGGCAATGTTTCCTGCTTTGTCTACATTCCCACTACTTGTAGTGGAAATGTGGACAGAGCAGGAGACATTGCCGTGCTCACCTCTAGGGAGAAGCTGCTGTTACAGAACCCCAGTAACACAGGAACAAGTGTGGGTTGTGCAGACGGCATTTCAGAGCAGCAACTGACGTGGTTGGAAGCCAGAGGAAATACTCGAAACAGAGTGAAGACAGAGGCCTAATTGGAGTACGTTGACAGTTAGTAGTAGTCTAGAAACAATTGCAAACTGCCACCAAGTAGGCCTCGGCCTGCACCCTGATTTTCCCTGGGCTCCGACACCGCCAGTTGTTGCTCAGAAGTGCTGTCCGCACTGACAAAACACTCGCTCATGTGAAAGTGGGGTTCGGCAACGTCAGCTGATCCCCTGCTGTGTGTATGGCAAAGTGTCCTGCTCCCTCCACAGTCAAACAACCTCAGATTTACACCTGGCTTCAAGTAGGCCTCGGCCTACTACATTATTTTCCCTGGGCTCCGACACCGCCAGTTGTTGCTCAGAAGTGCTGTCCGCACAGACAAGACACTCGCTCATGTGTAAGTGGGGTTCGGTAACGTCAGTTGATCCCCTGCTGTGTGTATGGCAAAGTGTCCTGCTCCCTCCACAGTCAAACAACATCAGATTTACACCTGGCTACAAGTAGGCCTCGGCCTACTCCCTGATTTTCCCTGGGCTCCGACACCGCCAGTTGGTGCTCAGAAGTGCTGTCCGCACAGACAAAACACTCGCTCATGTGTAAGTGGGGTTCGGTAACGTCAGCTGATCCCCTGCTGTGTGTACGGCAAACTCTCCTGCTGCCTACAACTTCTGACTACCTCTGATTTAATATGCTCTCTGATTTGCCCTCTGTCTCCACTCTGTTTTGAGTATTTCCTCCGGCCTACAACACCACCTGTTTCTGCTCTCAAGTGCCGTCTGCACAATCCACACTTGTTCCTGTGTTACCTGGGTCCTGTAATATCTGCTCATCTCTAGGGAGAAGCTGCTGTTACAGAACCCCAGTAACACAGGAACAAGTGTGGGTTGTGCAGACGGCATTTCAGAGCAGCAACTGGCATGGTTGGAAGCCAGAGGAAATACTCGAAACAGAGTGAAGACAGAGGCCTAATTAGAGTACGTTGACAGTTAGTAGTAGTCTAGAAACAATTGCAAACTGCCACCAAGTAGGCCTCGGCCTGCACCCTGATTGTCCCTGGGTTCCAACAATGCTAGTTGGTGCTCGGAAGTGCTGTCCACACAGAAAAACACACTTGTTCATGTGAAAGTGGGGGTCAGTAACGTCAGCTGATCCCCTGCTGTGTGGAGGCCAAAGTGTCCTGCTCCCTCCAAAGTCAAAATACCTCAGCTTTACACCTGGCTCCTAGTAGGCCTCGGCCTGCACCCTGATTGTCCCTGGGTTCCAACAACGCTAGTTGGTGCTCGGAAGTGCTGTCCACACAGAAAAACACACTTGTTCATGTGAAAGTGGGGGTCTGTAACGTTACTGATCCCCTGCTGTGTGGAGGGCAAAGTGCCTGCTCCCTCCAAAGTCAAAATAACTCAGATTTACACCTGGCTCCTAGTAGGCCTCGGCCTGCACCCTGATTGTCCCTGGGCTCCAACAACGCCAGTTGGTGCTCGGAAGTGCTGTCCACACAGAAAAAAACACTCGTTCATGTGAAAGTGGGGGTTCGTAACGTCAGCTGATCCCCTGCTGTGTGGAGGGCAAAGTGCTGCTGCCTCCAAATTGTAACTACTTCAGATTTAAACATTCTCTGATTTGGCCTCTGTCTCCACTCTGTCTCTAGTATTTCCCCTGACCTCCAACACCGCCAGTTCCTGATCACAGTTGCCATCCACGCATTCCACACTTGTTCCTGTGTTCCTGGTGTTCTGTTACGTGAGCTGATCCCCCAATGTGTGTCCGCCACTGTCTCCTGCGCTGTCCACCTTCCCACTGCAAGTGGTGGGAATGTGGACAGAGCAGGAGACATTGGCAGACACACATCAGGGGATCTGCTGACATTACAGAACCCCAGTAACACAGGAACACGTGTGGATTGGGCAGACGGCTGCTGTACGCCTAAACTGGCGGTGTTGGTGGTCACGTGAAATCCTGGAAACAGAGTGGAGACAGATGCCTAATAGGAGCACGTTGACAGTCTGTTGTAGCCTACAAACAATCTAAAACTGCCACCAAGTAGGCCTTGGCCTGCACCCTGATTGTCCCTGCGCTCCAACAACGCCAGTTGGTGCTCGGCAGTGTCTTTGGCACGGGTACTCCCTGTTGCCCAGCCTGGTTCCAGCACGCCAGCTGTTTCCGGGTAGTGTCAAGGTCACTATGCCACCAATCCGTTGTCCTGTCGTCTTGCGGCCGGGTTAGCCGACTCTACGGTGCCTGCAGTTTAGGTGACTCCTATGTGGGCTGCGGGAACTGGCACTGAAGGCTGGATCCGTAGTGCCAATGGGACATGGACCCCCTGTAGGACTGTTGGTTTCGGTAACTGCGGCCGGCTTGCGGCCTGGCTACTTTGCTTTGAATGGGTACCTTCTGCTACCCACCCGGGTTCCAGCACTGTCTGCTGGTTCTCGCCAGAGCCTTTGGCCTAGGTGCCTCCATCTCGGTATCCGAAGTCCAGCACCGTCAGCTGGTCCTTGGTAGTGCTTTCTAGCACAGGTACCTCCTGCCTAGTAACCATGGTCCAGCACCGTCAGCTGTTCCTCGGTAGTGCCATTGGCTCTTGTAGCTTTTGCTACCCATCTGGGTTCCAGCACCGTCAGCTGGTTCTCGGCAGTGTCTTTGGCACGGGTACTCCCTGTTGCCCAGCCTGTTTTCAGCACGCCTGCTGTTTCCGGGTAGTGTCAAGGTCACTATGCCACCAATCCGTTGTCCTGTCGTCTTGCGGCTGGGTTAGCCGACTCTACGGTGCCTGCAGTTTAGGTGACTCCTATGTGGGCTGCGGGAACTCGCACTGAAGGCTGGATCCGTAGTGCCAATGGGACATGGACCCCCTGTAGGACTGTGGGTTTCGGTAACTGCGGCCGGCTTGCGGCCTGGCTACTTTGCTTTGAATGGGTACCTTCTGCTACCCACCCGGGTTCCAGCACTGTCTGCTGGTTCTCGCCAGAGCCTTTGGCCTAGGTGCCTCCATCTCGGTATCCGAGGTCCAGCACCGTCAGCTGGTCCTTGGTAGTGCTTTTTAGCACAGGTACCTTCTGCTTAGTAACTGTGGTCTAGCACCGTCAGTTGGTCCTCGGTAGTGCCATTGGCTCTTGTTGCTTCTGCTACCCATCCGGGTGCCAGCACTGTCTGCTGGTTCTCTCCACAGCCTTTGGCCTAGGTGCCTCCATCTCGGTATCTGAGGTCCAGCACCATCAGCTGGTCCTTGGTAGTGCTTTTTAGCACAGGTACCTTCTGCTTAGTAACCATGGTCCAGCACCGTCAGTTGGTCCTCGGTAGTGCCATTGGCTCTTTTTCCTTCTGCTACCCATCCGGGTGCCAGCACTGTCTGCTGGTTCTCGCCAGTTTCTCAGCCTTCTTGTACCTTCTGCTACATTTCCAAGATCAAGCTTTTTGAAAATGTCTTTGGTAATCCTTATTGATCTCCATGACGACGACCCTGATGATGACGACCCTGAAGACCACACCAAAGAAGACCAGAAATATGACCCTAAATAATAAGACCAAAAGACAAAGAACATGAAGACAACCACCAAGATACAGAACAAAAGACAGAAGAACAAGAAGCAGAAGAAGCAAAAGCAGAAGAACAGAAAGCAGAAGAACATTAAGCATAAGACAAAAAATCAGCATAGAAGAAATCAAAATTATAAGCAGAAGAAGACTAAGCAGTAAATGGGGGTGAGTCCGTTCCTCCTCGTGGTGCCCCTGGAAAATGCCTGCTGCTGCAGGCCAAACTGAACGCGGACAAATCCTGTTGTAAATCTTTAGTGACAGGCAGGACGTAAGGTGTAATCTTATAACTTTTATAGATAAGTACTACAGGAATGCCTGTCACCATAAGAAAATGAAGACAAAGAAGAATAGGAAGAAGATGAGGAAATAGCATATTAAAATTAATAATAGCTGAATAAGAAGAATATGAAGAATGGAAAAAAAAATTAATGGGAAGAAGATGAAGAAGAAGAAGATGAATAAGGTGAAGAAAAAGTTGATGAAAAAAATGCTACTGCTGCGGATCATGAAGGAGAAAGTGTGGGAGAAGTACAAAAGAAGGTGAAGAGCATGGAAGTTGTGAAGCATACATATCTGACAAAATATAAAAAAGGTTAACATAGTCAATATCTTTTTAACTCCGAATGTCTTGAAAAAAAAAAATTGGAATTAATGCTATGCCATGTGATTTGAATAAACCACTATGCCTTTAATGTCTCCTCCACCTCCCACAATACATTCTACATGATTCTTATTTGTTTTCAATTATGTAGAATTAGCCAACAAGGAAATAAAGGGCTTTTTTAAATTCTGACACCGGAAGTCCCATTGACTTGAATGGGACTTCCGGTATCGGAATCGGCAATACCCGATATTTTTTTCGTATCGGGCGATACCATCCGATACGATATTTTTGGGTATCGAACAGTATCTCTCAACACTATTCATAATACTAGTTACGCACTGAAAAATGGGGGTTATTTGGCTACAGTTGTGGGGGGGGAGGGCTGGCTCCAGGTTTTCGTGGGCCCAGGGCCAAAAAGCACCCCTTTAACACATACCACAACTCATGATGCTCCGATACGGCAGAGAAATAGCAGTATAGTACAATGAAAAATACTTCACTTCTTACATCTCATGACTGATATCCATTTTAAATTCTCCAATACCTCCAAAAACGGACAGTATATAACTCCATACAGTATTATGGCCAGCGCTTAGTGCGCTATACAGAGTAATGAGGCCCATATATTTCTCCATACGGAATCATTATTCCCATATAATGTTTCAAACCGTATATGATGAGCTTATCATAATGCTACAGTATATGTTGGTCCCAATGGATGAAGCTCCACTGTCTTATGGGCCCAAATAATGCTCCATATATAATGGGCCCCAGTTCTACTGCTCTAGTGTATAATGGGCCCTGTAAATGCTGCTCCAGTGTCTGATGTCCACCTTTGGAATGCTCCAGTGTATGGTGGGCCCCATATATCATTCACCAGAGTATAGTGCTCCCCAAAAATTGCTGTCCCAACACTGAAAACAATTACATAAGTCTCCTTGCTAGGGAATCCCTGCACTACTCTGAACTCCTTGTCGTCCTCATCTTCCATCTCATTGCACTTGGCTGTTTAGGCCCTCCCACCGGCAGAGACACTTTTGCGTACTATGCGGTGCCCTGTGCCAGTGCCATCGCCCATGAGTATGCCCCCCCACCTGCTCAAGGAACCTGCACTTTCATCTGCACCTTCCTCTTTGTCACCGTGTAAGGTGGTATAGTATGCGGGAAGGGGAACCTGAGTTTCCTCTGGGTCAGATTCTGGCTGTGTAGAGTGCGAGGGGAATGTAGTGGTCAGGGTCAATGTATCAGCAGCATCATCCAGCAGTGGCTGGGCCTCAGTGCACTTGTGGCATCCCCAAGAGTACGGTCGCCACTGTGGCATTGCCTTCCTCCTAGGGAGTGTGTTGTCAAGCTTGGGAGCAACGAAGGATCTCTCTAGCAGTGAAACCAACACACAACACATTTCCCACTCCAGGCCAGCAGGGAGACCTCTGAACCTGACTGCTGAGGAGCTGCTCTCTGTGGTCGGGAGGAGGTAAGTTTGGGCACTCTGTGCAGGGAAGGGGAAGTGTGTGGACGTGAGAAGGGGAGCTGGAGGATGAGCAGAGTTAAGGCTCACTCCTAGCTGGAGCGCATGGTCCGGATTCCGGTCTCCGAGTTTGTAGGGACACTGACGTTCCTCCAGCAGAAACCGGGGGAAGTAGCAGCTATAAATGCTCTGTACCCAACTGAGGCTCGGAGGCCCCAGCATCGACGTGTGTGAGGCAGAAGGAAAAGGCTACAGCTGTCTGCCATACAAGTAAAGTCTGAGGAACATCTGTGAGGCTGGTTTCACATTAGCGCTTTTTAAGCGCACGCACGGCCGGGGGTAGCTCCACCCCCGAGCCGACTCTCTGCCCGGCGTGCCCGCCCCTTGCTTGTAGCGCCGCCTCCTAGCGGACAGCGGCGCCTGCGATCGGCGCACCCTATCTTTAGCATAGGGTGCGCAGATCGTGCGCAGGCCGTGCGCTAGTTGCGCTTTGACCTGCGCTGCGCACTTTTGACGGTGCGCCGTGCGCGCCAAAATCGAACTTTTCGGATTTTGGCGCGCACGGCGCACCGTCAAGAGTGCGCAGCGCAGGTCAAAGCGCAACTAGCGCACGGCCTGCGCACGATCTGCGCACCCTATGCTAAAGATAGGGTGCGCCGATTGCAGGCGCCGCTGTCCGCTAGGAGGCGGCGCTACAAGCAAGGGGCGGGCACGCCGGGCAGAGAGCCGGCTCGGGGGCGGAGCTACCCCCGGCCGTGCGTGCGCATAAAAGCGCTAATATGAAACCAGCTTTAGACAGGAGGCATTTCAGTGAACCACGGTCCTGTGAGTGCTTCCCCCACAAGCGCTAGAAGGGAGACGTTCAGGAAGGTACATGTTGGCGGAGTGTTGGAAGGGAGCTTTCCATTCTGGTCCCGGAGGTTGGCAGAGGTCCTGACCCAGAGGACACAGCATGGAGGCAGGCATCTGTGTAACCTGCAGACTGTGAGTAAAGCTTTGGAACTGCACGCTCTGGTGTCCTACAGTTATTCCAGCACCGCTACATCTGGGTACCAGCACCTACACCGCCTGTGCCTTTCCCCCATCACTACATCTACACTTCCCTGGGACTCCAGCTCCACCTGTGGGGAGCTTCACCATCTTTGCTGCACAACACCATCAGTCCCAGAGGATCTGCATGCAGCGTCAGCCTAACATCTATGTTGCCGAACACCACAGGTGGCATCAAGCTATCTATATAAACTCTTTACCATTATACCACGCCATTTACATGGGCGCCGAGGGCCACCGTCCGGGTCACCGCTGCTGTGACACATCCCACTGACACCGGCCCAGTACCGAGTACCCCACAGCCCTGGGAGGGCGACCCATATGCCGACTGCTGATCGGGTGGCGTTATTCCCACGAACCTCCAAACAGCGTCCCTGAAGGCAAAGTTTTTGGTTTCCGGGGGCAGTATGATTGCAAAGCTGAACCTTAAAGGAATGTCCAAAAGGGCACCACCAGGAGTGGAGCCTGTGGCTTAATTGGACTGCACCCGGGAAACCACTACCAAACAAGCTACAGAAAAGATGGACAGATTGCAAGCTTTGCCGATTCTGTGTGTGGTGTGGTATGTCCGTTTGTAGTTGTGCTAGCGATTTCTCAGCTTTATTCTGTTAACGACCGAGACTCCGGCATGGCCCCGCGGTACGCGTCAAGCTTACTAGAGGGATACGCGAGGCTGTGGCACGCGAGATCGAGCAATAACAGGTCTAGCATTCCAGTACATGTCCGGGGCTGCATGCACGCTACACTGAAAGGACCAGCTTTTGTCGCTTACAGGTGCAGATAACCTGCTGAACTCCGTTAGTGATGAGGATTTGGGATTCAGATTATTCCCCGCGAACGATGATTTCCCAGTAAGTTCAGGTCAACTGCAATTTTGGAGTTAGGCCTAACCGTCATTCCTGAAAAAATTATGTGTCCAAACCACAGGTGCTGTAGCTTGCTTAACAGCTCGGCAGCCGTTCTCAGGCCCAGTATGGATTCAACAACATTGTAGAAAGTTGATAAAGGGTACAGTTTCACCGGATAACACGCATATATGTAGCCTAGTTTACACATTAAAAATATATGTCTATAGATCAGGAGGCAGACTCAGATGTTCTCAGGACCAGTATGGATTTGACCAGATTGTACAAAGTTGAGAAAGGGTACTTTATCACTGGATAGCAGGTATATATAGCATAGTTTAAACATGTAAAATCTCCGTGTTCTCAGTATGGATTACACAGCAATCTAAAAAGTGGAAAAAAGGAAATGCATTTGAGGCGTACACAACTATATACTTTTGGTGTTATTTTTAAATCTTCATATATATTTCTGTCTCAGTAATACAGTCCAGCCTCTCCGCAATAGGAAATGAGATGCATACAATTAGTGACATAAAGGCTATTGATTGCAGAAATCTAGGAATTATTATTCACGGGAAAAACTTCCCTCACAATTCTCATAGGCGATGCTGACCCTCAATTAATTTGTGTGTTGAGACAGTGAAAACATTTTTTTGTGAATAAAGTCTTGCTGTATCGCACTTCCGTTGATTCCATCACTGTTACTAGTGTTGAGCATTCCGATACCGCAAGTATCGGGTATCGGCCGATACTTGCTGTATCGGAATTCCGATACCGACTTCCGATATTTTTTCAATATCAGAAGTCGGCATCGGAATCGGAAGTTCAAAGTTGATTGACAGCCTGACGTCATCATGATGCGCGGTGTGTGCGCATCATGATGCGCCGTCATTTCGGGCCTTCCGGGGGTCTCTGCCGGCCTGCCGGGGGGCTGTGCCGGCCTGCCGGGGGGCTGTGTGGACTGCCCGGGGTCTGTACCGGCCTGCCGGGGGGCTGTGCCGGCCTGCCGGTGGTCTGTGCACCCTGTGGGGGTCTGTACCGGCCTGCCGGGGGGCTGTGCCGGCCTGCCGGTGGTCTGTGCACCCTGTGGGGGTCTGTGCCGGCCTGCCGGGGGGCTGTGACGGCCTGCCGGGGGGCTGTGCTGATGTCCGGGGGTCTGTGCAAGCATCGTCCGATGGGACTACAAGTCCCATCTGGCGATGCCTGCTACCATGACAGTGATTGACACATTAGCCAATGATGGGACAGTAGTAGTCCCATCATCCGGCTAATGTGTTAAATGTTAAAAAAAAAAAAAAAAAAATACTACATACATACTACATGCATGCTACATACATACTACATGCTACATACATACTACATACATACTACATACATACTACATACATACCACATATATACTACATACATACTACATACATACTACATACATAACACATATATACTACATACATACTACATACATACTACATACATACTACATACATACTACATGCATGCTACATACATACTACATGCTACATACATACTACATATATACTACATACATACTACATACATACTACATACATACTACATGCATGCTACATACATACTACATGCTACATACATACTACATATATACTACATGCATGCTACATACATACTACATGCTACATACATACTACATATATACTACATACATACTACATACATACTACATACATACTACATGCATGCTACATACATACTACATGCTACATACATACTACATATATACTACATGCATGCTACATACATACTACATGCTACATACATACTACATATATACTACATACATGCTACATACATACTACATATATACTACATGCATGCTACATACATACTGCATGCTACATACATACTACATGCTACATACATACTACATATATGCTACATACATACTACATATATACTACATGCATGCTACATACATACTACATGCTACATACATACTACATATATACTACATACATACTACATATATGCTACATACATACTACATATATACTACATGCATGCTACATACATACTACATGCTACATACATACTACATATATGCTACATACATACTACATATATACTACATGCATGCTACATACATACTACATGCTACATGCATGCTACATACATACTACATACATACTACATGCTACATACATACCACATATATACTACATACATACTACATACAATACATTCATACAATACATACATAGACATACAGTACATATAACATAGAGTAACATACTTACCAATACTTGTCACATTGTTCCCCAAAGCCATTGTCTTTTACGGAATAAATATTAACATAACAAACCACAAAAATACTCACCCACGATCCGAAGCAGTCCACGAGTGTGTCCCACGACGATCTTGGGTAGAGAACTGCAGCATCAGCTGTTGCTGCCGTTCTCTACGGGCTGCAGGAATCCAATGACGGAAGGTAGGTATCCTTCCGCACTGTATTCCTCCGCCACTTAAAAAAAAAAAAAGTCCCTAGTCTCACTTTATGCCATTGCTGTGTGGGAATGTATGTGGTATGTATGTAGCATGTAGCATGCATGTAGTATGTATGTAGTATATATGTGGTATGTATGTAGCATGTAGTATGTATGTAGCATGCAGTATGTATGTAGCATGCATGTAGTACATATGTAGTATGTATGTAGCATATATGTAGTATGTATGTAGCATGTAGTATGTATGTAGCATGTAGTATGTATGTAGCATGCAGTATGTATGTAGCATGCATGTAGTATATATGTAGTATGTATGTAGCATATATGTAGTATGTATGTAGTATGTATGTAGCATGCATGTAGTATATATGTAGTATGTATGTAGCATATATGTAGTATGTATGTAGCATGTAGTATATATGTAGTATGCATGTTGCTAGCATGTAGTATATATGTAGTATGCATGTTGCATGCATGTAGTATGTATGTTGCATGTAGTATATATGTAGTATGTATGTTGCATGTAGTATATATGTAGTATGCATGTTGCATGCATGTAGTATATATGTAGTATGTATGTTGCATGTAGTATATATGTAGTATGTATGTTGCATGTAGTATATATGTAGTATGAATGTAGCATGTATGTAGTATGCATGTTGTATGTATGTAGCATGTAATTTTTTTTTTTTTTTTTACATTAAACACATTAGCCGGATGATGGGACTACTACTGTCCCATCATTGGCTAATGTGTCAATCACTGTCATGGTAGCAGGCATCGCCCGATGGGACTTGTAGTCCCATCGGACGATGCCTGCACAGACCCCCGAAGCCTGCACAGCCCCCCGGCAGGCCGGCACAGCCCCCCGGAGCCTGCACAGCCCCCCGGCAGGCCGGCACAGCCCCCCGGCAGGCCGGCACAAGCCCACCGGAGCCTGCACAGCCCCCCTGGCAGGCCGGCACAGCCCCCCGGCAGGCCGGCACAGACCACCGGAGCCTGCACAGACCCCCTGGCAGGCCGGCACAGCCCCCCGAAAGGCCCGTACAGACCCCAGAGAGGCTGTACAAGGGAAAAACAGGATTTTTCTTATTCCGATACCGGAAGTCCCATAGACTTGAATGGGACTTCCGGTATCGGAATCGGCGATACCGATACTTTTTTTTAAGATCGGCCGATCCATTCCGATCCGATACTTTGAAGTATCGGACGGTATCGCTCAACTCTAACTGTTACTCATCTCAATCCAATTTTTATCACAGGGAGCGATGTAAACATGGTGCTCACTGGCTATCATGATCTGTCACGTAACTTTGGAGTGCAAAAGAAAGAAGCCACAGGCCGTAGGCAATTCTATTTGATTGGCATGAGAGGGCACATTTTGAAATGTGCGCCGGAATGTCACACGTTTGTGAGTAGGAAAACTGTGAAAGCTGATGATAAACCACCACTGCATGTAATTGTGAGTCGACGTCCATAAGAAATGGAAGCCACTGATCATCTGGAGCTAGAGCCCGGCCAGCAGGACAGGGCATAGCTACATCTTAACCATCATCTTTCAGTTCAATCAATTTGTAGTGGCAGTCCCAGTGAAGGATTTGACAGCCCAGACTACACAGCGGAGGAGCAGGGAGAGGTAAACATTGCAAATGCTGGGGCCCTGCCCAAGCAAGGGGGGCACACTCGTGGGCATCGGTACTGGCACTGGGCCCCTCATAGTACGGCGGTGTGTCTGACGGCAGGTTTGCACCACCACTATCAGAGACACTTGATTGCACTATGAGGGACCCTATGCCAGTGCCCGCGCCCAAGAGTCGGCCTACCCACCTGTCCAGGGCAACGGCACTTGCACGGTTTTGTGCGCTAGGTGGTGACCCCGGCCATGAGGGGGGCCGCCCACTTAGGGAGGTTTACAAAGTGGCATATGTAGATGTGGGTCATTCAGCTGCTGCAAAAGGCGAAATAGGTCAAGTTCGCGGAATAGGAGGAGGACCAAAGCAAGCCATTTTTCTGGCAACCTATGTGTCATCAAGGGAAGGTGGGACAAAATCCTTGGAAACCCATGCATGGTTCATTTTAATGAAGGTTAAATCATCCATATTTTGGGTTGACAGACGGGTCTTTTTTTCTGTCAGGATTCATCCAGCTGCACTGAAGACTCTTTCCGATAGCGCACTTGCAGCTGGGCAAGCGAGCTCCTGTAAGGCATATTGTGCCAATTCAGGCCAGGTGTCCAGTTTAGCAGCCCAATAGTCAAAGGGGAATGACCTGTGCGGGAGAACATCGATATGGGAGGAAAAGTAGTTGTTAACCATAGTTGACAACTGCTGTCTCCTGTCACTTTCCATCGATGCTGTATTAACAGTTGTGTGAGCGGTCCGTGAAAAATCAGTCCACAACATTGTCATGAAACCCCTGTCTCCAACGCCACTTCTGCTGTGTGCACCACGAATACCTCTGCCAAGCTGCCCCTGGCCCGTACGGCTCGTGTGAGAACCATCACCGCTGCTGTGTGCTGGGAATGCCTCAACCAACCGGTTAACCAGAGTTGCTTGTTTAGTAGCCAATATTAGGTCAAGGTTCTCCTGTGGCATGATGTTTTGTAATTTGCCTTTATAGCGTGGATCCAGGATGCTGGCCAACCAGTAGTCATCATCGTTCATCATTTTGGCAATGCGTGGGTCCCTTTTTAGGATCTGCAAGGCATAATCTGACATGTGGGCCAATGTTCCCGGTGTCAATGATGCACTGCGATTGCTGGTTGGAGGAGCACTTTCTGGCAAATCCACATCCCTCCAGTCACGTACAAACCCTGTACCAGACCTTGCCATGCCAACATTTTCACTTGCCCCACGAGATGCATCCTCCTCCCCTAAGTAATCATCCCCATCATCATCCTCCTCCTCTTCTTCCTCCACCTCGTCCAGGAGAGGTCTCTGAGCAGACAATGGCTGAATATCATCAAGGATTCCCTCCACCTCTTCCTCCTCGTCAACATTGGCTGCAGATGCCTGCTCCTTAAGGTGCGTCAAAGTTTGCATGAGCAGACGCATAAGTAGTATGCTCATGCTTAGGATGGTGTCGTCTGCGCTTACCAGCCGTGTGCATTGCTCAAAACATTGAAGGACTTTACAGAGGTCTTTCAGCTTCGACCACTGCACACCTGTCAACTCCATGTCTGCTCTCAAAGTGCCTGGGCATGTATCCTCCCACAAATGCATTATGGCCTGCCTCTGCTCGCACAGCCGCTCAACCATGTGCAGGGTGGAGTTCCACCTTGTTGCAATGTCAATAATGAGGCGGTGGTTGGGAAGGTGGAGCAATCGCTACAGCTTCTGCATGCAATGGAGTGTACAGGCGACCGGCGGATGTGCGCGCACAGTCTTCGCACCTTCTGGAGCAGGGCTGTTAACTCCAGATAATTATTGAGGAAGCACTGCACCACCAGGTTCAAGGTGTAGGCCAAGCAAGGTATGTGGCTGAGTTTTGAAAGGGCTATGGCTGCCACAAAATTACGGCCGTTATCACTAACTACCTTGCCTGCCTCAAGATGTACACTGCCCAGCCATGACTCAGTTTGTCGCTGAAAGTACTCGGCCAGCACCTCGGCGATGTGTCTGTCACCCAAATACATCATCTGCAACACAGCCTGCTGACGCTTTCCACTAGCTGCTCGATAGGGGGACACCTTGTGTGCAACAGTGGCAGCTGCAGATGGAGTGCTCGAGTGTGGACGAGCTTTCGCTTCTGGATGAGGAGGAGGAGGGTCGAACGCCTACAGCCAACTGTTTCCTATACCGTGGGCTAGGCAGCACTGTCCCACCACCGCTGTCCCCTGTGGACCCTGCATCCACCACATTAACCCAGTGCACAGTGATGGACACGTAACGGCCTTGGCCATGCCGACTGGACCATGCATCAGTTGTGAGGTGCACCTTTCCACTCACTGACTGCTTGAGTGCATGGACAATGGGGTCTTTCACATGATGGTGGAGGGCTGGGATGGCTTTGCGAGAGAAGAAGTGGCGACTGGGTAGGTCATAGCGTGGTACTGCATAGGCCATGAGTTCGCGGAAAGCTGCGCTTTCCACCAACCGATAGGGCATCATCTCTAACGAGATTAGTTTGGCAATGTGGGCGTTCAAACCCAGTGTACGCGGATGACAGACTGAGTACTTTCTTAACCTACTCATAGTGTCTGGGAGGGTGAGCTGGGCTTGAGAGCTGCATATGGTGGAAGTAGCGGTGGACAGGGCGGACTGAGAGAGGGTTGATGATGGTGATGGAGTTGGTGTTCTTTCTGATGGCCTAGATTCAGTCTTTCGTTGATATAACAGTGGGATTCCCTGACTGCTGTGGCTTTGCAACGACCCCTCAACATTTGCTGCTGTGCTAACCGGTGGGCTTACAGTGGGGGAAACAATGTAGCATTGCTGACTACCTTCTTTGTGATCAGTTGCACATGTGGTACTTGAGGTTTGGTGTTGTGTCCACGCTTGCAAGTGCATGCTGGTTAAATGTCTAAGCATGCAACTGGTATTCAAATTTTTCTGATTTTTCCCTCGGCTAAAGGTCTTTGCGCACTTCTTACAGATAACCTTTGCCTGATCATGAGGATTTTGTTCAAAAAAGTGCCACACTGCACTCTTCCTACTGTGGCAGACATTTTGCGGCCTAGCACGCTGTGATATTTTGACCCTCTGGACAAGCTGTCCAGCAACTCTTTTGATTTTTAGAACCTGTTGCGATGTCGATGTCTGCTGTGGATGCGCCTCCTCCTCATCTGAGCTATTGGAAGCAGCACCCTCTTCCCCCAATGGATGCCAATCTGGGTCAACAACTGGGTCATCCATCACCTCCTCTTCAATGTCATGTGCACCTTCCTCTGTGTCACCGTGTATGGTGGTATAGTGTGCGGGAAGGGGCACCTGAGTCTCATCAGGGTCAGAATCTGGCTCTGTACACTGCGAGGACAATGTAGTGCTCTGAGTGAATGTACCAGCAAGATCATCTATCAGTGGCTGTGCATCAGTGCACTCCATGTCAGATTCATCTTGGCCTGGGTAATTCACCATTTCACTTGATAATCCAGGCATGGTATGTGAAAACAGCTCCATGGAGTAATCAGTAGTATGGCCTGCGTCATCCTTCAATCTTGGTTGGGGTGAAGGACACAAGGAAAGGTGTGGTTCATGAACATGAGCCTCCAATGACGACTCAGTGCTTTTATTTTTTAGAACTTCAGAAGAGGAGGCGATAGAGCTGGAGGCTGAGTCAGCAATGTAAGACAAAACTTTTTCCTGAAGCTCTGGCTTTAAAAGCGGTTTGCCAACTCCTAGAAAACTAAGCCTTCGAGGCCTTGTGGAGCAAGACGATGACGCAGGCTCAACACCTCCTGCATTTGGTCCTATTTTGCTTTTGCCACGACCATCAGATCCACCACCAACACCATCATTACCAGCTGCCAACCCCCGCCCAATTCCACGGCCTCTTCCACCAGCCTTCCTCATTTTTGGTAGAAATGTAGACAAAATCCAACAAACTATATAGTAATGTAAAACAAGGTACAAGGTGTCTATAGGACAGGGGAGATTTTGAATTTCTGCACACACTTGTGGACACTGGACACTTTTGGTTTGTGTGAGTCCCACTGAATACCACAGCGCTATGTCACAGGCTCGATGTCGCAGGTGTGAAAAATGTCACTAGAGGATAACGGAGATTTTGAATTTCTGCACACACTTGTGGACACTGGACACTTTTGGATTGTGTGAGGTCCACTGAATATCACAGCGCTATGTGACAGGCTCGATGTCGCAGGTGTGAAAAATGTCACTAGAGGATAACGGAGATTTTGAATTTCTGCACACACTTGTGGACACTGGACACTTTTGTTTTGTGTGTGGCCCACTGAATATCACAGCGCTATGTCACAGGCTCGATGTCACAGGTGTGAAAACTGTCACTAGAGGATAACGGAGATTTTGAATTTCTGCACACACTTGTGGACACTGGACACTTTTGGATTGTGTGAGGCCCACTGAATATCACAGCGCTATGTCACAGGCTCGATGTCGCAGGTGTGAAAAATGTCACTAGAGGATAACGGAGATTTTGAATATCACAGCGCTATGTCACAGGCAGAAATTGGCTAGTGTATGACAAACTACAAGGTGTATATAGAATTGGGCAAAATAGGAATCTCCCTAGAGTGTAGGTCTGTAAGAACGGAACAAGTCCTCGACTTATCCTTACAGAGCGACACAAAGCTTCACTGTGGTCGTGATAACAGCCGTTACACGGTACTGAGAGAGGAGCGTGCACATACACGACTGTCCGGTGTACGTAAAATTGTCAAGCTCCGTGTTTTTTAAGTATACGGACTGACACACGCTGTCTCTCTATAGTTTTGAATGTGATCAAACAGCAAATATATTTAACTAGACAAAACTAGAAGGTGCAGGTCTGTAAGAACGGAAAATGTCCTCGACTTATTCTTACAGAGTGACACACAGATATCTTCACTGTGGCCGTGATAACAGCCGTTAAACGGTACTGTGTGAGGAGTGTGCACCGCTGTATGGTGTGAAAAAATGCACGCTCAGTACCTCACCAGGACAAAAAAAAAAATTGGGATTGCTTTATAAAAGCAGTTTGCAGAGCAGTGGGTAAACGGCAATGCAGGAATGTCAGGAAGCCTTAGAAGGCAGACTAACAACCAACACCGCTGATCCAGCAAAATATAGCCTCCACTTGCACTGCACACACAGTGACTGGTGTGTTGTACAGGCAAAATCGCTAGCAGTAGAAGCAGTTTTTGGTGTCTCCTTTCCTGCCTAACGCTCTCCCTACAGAATCATCAGCAGCAGCAGCTCTCCCTATTCTGAGATCAGCATGAGTAACATGGCGGTCGGCGTGCACGCCCTTTTATACCCTCTGTGACGCCCACCAAAGCAAGCCAATCACTTGCATGCCCTTCTGAAAGATGGTGGTGACCCCTGCCTATGTCATCACGTTGCCCACAGGATCCTGATTTGCTGAAAAAGAGCGCAAAACAAACTTTTGAAACGTGACTTTGGCGCTTAAGTCGCCGACCTCGTGGCCGACCTCATCCTAGGGTTGGGTTTCGTTTCATGAAACCCGACTTTGCCAAAAGTCGGCGACTTTTGAAATTTTTCAACCCGGTTTGCTCAACTCTAGTAATGCATGCTAAGAATAGCCTCATAAATATACCAAAATGTCTCTGAGGAATCAATACAGAGGTTCAATGAATTCATATCAGTAAAAATCACCAATCCCACCATATATATTAATCAAAGAGCATGAAAGACACAACATGCAATCTGAGCATATTTGGGGCTAATGAATCCCAAAACAGAACTGCAAATAGCAGTCACCTAGTCCTCAGGGTAGAGAGAAGGCATGTATTAGAAGGTACAAAGTAAAGGTTGCATGGTATGGAAATAGCAGCCTCACATCAGGGCGGTAGAGACTTAAGGTAGAATATCAGTGCACAGAAGGAAAGAAATCGAATTAACACTTTGCAGTCTAATAGGGATAAGGGAGAAATAACCCTAAAAACATAGCTACCAAAACAGCTCAAGGAGGGAAGTCTTAATGTCCCCCAAAATGAACAGCAAGTTCACATGGAGGAGGTGTGGGAACACCCTCACGCGTTTCACTGCTCTAGGCAGCTTTGCCAGGGGAAGTCTGCCACAGAGACAAGCATACAAGATATGTACAGTGATTGTTAATTGATTCAAGCATTTACTGTTGTGTTGTTGTCATGACATTGCTCAATGTCGGTTGGGAGGCAGTTCCAGTAGTGATGGCGCCTGTAAACAAAGCTGATAGCATCCTGTGTCCAGAAAAAACATTGTGCGCATACCCAAAATCAAATCCCATTGGTGGAAGAGAACAATGCGCAGGTCCGAGCAAGACAAAGAACAAAGGACGCGCAAGTGCAGAAGTAGCATCAGACAATATCAAGGGGAAAAAATATGGTGTGCAAGCGCAGAGAAGAAAAAAAAAGGAGCCAGCTAGACCGTGCAAGGTGCACAGGCGCAAAAACGGGTCAAATAAAGAAAGGTAATACACAAGCAAGCGAAGATCTAAGTGATCGGCCAGATTATAAGCGCATGCACAGAGACAAGTGCCAAATGGGCACATGATGTGCAAGTACAAAGTTGATCCCAAATAGCACAGGGCTGAGGGAAGACATAATACACAGGCGTTAGGATCCAACACAGCCAGCCAAAGCTGCCTTGAGCTGTTTTGTTAGCTATGTTTAGGGTCATTTCTCCCTTATCCCTATTAGGGTGCTAAGGGTTAAGTTGATCGCTTTCCTTCTGTGCACTGATATTCTACCTTAGGCCGGGATTACACATGCGAGAAACTAGGAAGAGTCTCGCACATCAATACCCGGTACTGTCGCCGGCACTCTGGTGCAGAGCATGTGGCTGCATGTATTTCTATGCAGCCATACGCTCCGCTCTTGAGTGCCGGCGGCAGTGACGGGTATTAATATGCGAAACTCATCCGAGTTTCTCGCATGTGTGATCCCGGCCTTAAGTCTCTACCATGCAATCTTTACTTTCTACCTTCTAAGGCCGGTTTCACATTAGCGCTTTTTAAGCGCACGCACGGCTGGGGGTAGCTCCGCCCCCGAGCCGGCTCTCTGCCCGGCGTGCCCGCCCCTTGCTTGTAGCGCCGCCTACTAGCGGACAGCGGCGCCTGCGATCGGCGCACCCTATCTTTAGCATAGGGTGCGCAGATCGTGCGCAGGCCGTGCGCTAGTTGCGCTTTGACCTGCGCTGCACACTTTTGACGGTGCGCCGTGCGCGCCAAAATCAAACTTTTCGGATTTTGGCGCGCACGGCGCACCGTCAAAAGTGCGCAGCGCAGGTCAAAGCGCAACTAGCGCACGGCCTGCGCACGATCTGCGCACCCTATGCTAAAGATAGGGTGCGCCGATCGCAGGCGCCGCTGTCCGCTAGTAGGCGGCGCTACAAGCAAGGGGCGGGCACGCCGGGCAGAGAGCCGGCTCGGGGGCGGAGCTACCCCCGGCCGTGCGTGCGCTTAAAAAGCGCTAATGTGAAACCGGCCTAATACATGCCTTCTCTTTACCTTGAGGACTAGGTGACTGCTATTTGAAGGTCTGTTTTGGGATTCATTAGCCCCAAATATGTCTTTCATGTTCTTTGATTAATAAATATGGTGGGATTGGTGATTTTTACTGATATAAGTTCATTGAACTTCTCTGTATTGATTCCTCAGAGACATTTTGGTATATTTATGAGACTATTCTTAGCATGCATTATCATGACAATCATTTAACTAATTGTTTTGCCGAAGTGCACTGTTGGCTGTATTATTAAGTACTGGTGGAGCTCCATATATAAGCTGTCCCATGTGAAACTATTTTGGGGGGGGGGGAGTTTTGATTACCATGTTGGTTTTGTGGTTTTAAATGTTTTTATCTATGTGTATGTCCCAGATTCAAGTAAAGATTTATATGGTTTTTCTATATCAGGTGTGCACGCCAATGTTGTGTTTGGTCTTTTTTCTTCCTTTCTTAGTAGCAAGAGGCTGGGCCTCATAATCCTCAACCCGGTCCTCCTTCCTCCCCCCATTAAGAGTTCCAGGAGACCTGAACCCAAAGCTGGCCACCCCGAGGAATTTTTTAAGTTACCTTTTAATTATTCTGGCCTCCCACCGTGCACCACTTAAGAGGGCCATGAGGAGTTGGAGTTCAATGATGCAAAACATTTGCGTACCCACAGCCAGAAGAAAGCTACATTGGGGAAGGTCAATTCATGTCTGAAGAGGTGGAGAATAATGATAATGCACAGTTGCCATCAGGTTAGCCTAAAATCGCAACTCAGAAGGAGGATCAAATTAATGAATTGGAAGATGACGTAGTCACTGATCTAACCTGGCATGGTGGCACGCATAACGTGCACAGCAGTGCAGAGAGAGATGGATCGTAGCATGAAAATAGGAAAGAAGATGTTGTGGTTTGACCAAAGGAAATGTTCGACAGAGCCCCCCCCCACTCCGCTAGATTACAGGCCAAGGGTGTGTTGTTCCCATGTATGGCAGCTTTTATCTAAAAGTCCTTCAGACAAAACAACTGTAATTTGAAGCATCTGCATTATCAAGCTGAGACGAGGCAAGAACACTTCCAACCTGAGCACCACCAGCATGCAGAATCATATGGCAGCCAAGCAAAATCTGTGTCTGAGGGTGTAACCACTGCCACTTCCCCTGTGTTGAGTCCTACAAAGAAAAATGAGTTCAATGCCCCAAGAATGTTTTAAAAATATTGAGATGAGCAACACTTTATGTGTTCATCAATATGCAAAAGTTTATTAAACACAGATATATATAACAAAAAAATATGTATAATAGTCAGTAACAAAAGGTAATAAAAGATGAATGGACATGGTGAAGACAAGCAGCAGAGGCGCTTGGTCACGGCAGATGTCAGATGTCAAAAACAGAAACCGATCAGGGCAGTATAAAAATATGTGAGATGCATCCAAATATTCTAGATATAATATTTCCCTTAAAGATGTAGGGTTAATACCCAAAAGACTGTGGTCCTCATTCTCTTGTAGAGTCTAAATCGAAGACCAGGATTGTCCCAGTATGTAAAGTGAAGTTGAAAGTACTGCCAAAAGGTTCTTACCCATATGGAAATTGTTTTTTTTCTTACCAAGATATATGTATATAATATTCATTAGGCAAACTAGGGGGAGGTCACTGAGGTCTCAATGACCTGTCAGAAGCCATAGAGATGAATACTTAAGTAGAGCACCACATGAAGACCCCCCCACAAGCCGCCCCGAAACACGAACATATCATTAACTGAAAATAAAGATTAAACATCAACCACAAGATGAATTTCATCAACCAAGGTATCATTGTAATCAGTATAATGGCGCCGACCTGACACTGTCTGTAGGTTACTGTGCACAATCCTGCTGACAGGTTCCCTTTAAATGATTGGTCTCTTTTTTTAAAAAAAATTCTATTTAACAAAATGCATCTCCGCTCTCAAAAATGACGCAATAAGAAATGCCAGGTAGGTACAACTGTAGAAAGCCAGCACCTGTACATGTAACATGTAAGATTTGACTAGTAAAACAAATTTGCAAAACAAAAAATTGTTTACGACACACACTTTGTGAAGCAGACAGTCATAGATCAATGTCTGTATTTTGGGATATTTTCTTTTCTATTTTTTAGAAAAACAATTATTCCCCCCTTCACAAAAAGGATTGCATGAGAAATGAAAAAAGTACAGTTGCTTTTGACAAGCAAGCACACGAAAAAAAACGTCTATCTGAGCTCTGTATTAATAAACACATTAAAGACTAGAACTCTACCTAAGATTAGTATTTTCTGGTAGACTCATTTTGAATCTATTTACCCATTTAGGGTGTGTGCACACGTTGCAAATTTGCCTGCAGAATTTTCTGCACAGAATCTGCATCTCTTGACAGAAAACCCAGATAAAAATCTGCCCGTTTTTTATGCGGATCTGTATGCTAAATAAAAATCTATTATTTAACAAAAAAAAGAGTTGTGATGTCATTTCTTTGTCCAACGTCTTATTTTGCATACTCCATTACACACACATGTAGATAGATAGACAAAGGCAGGTGCCGAAACGCGCATCGGGGTCGGGCGCATCCTAGGAATCCTGCACCACAGGCACCAGGTATTGATTGGGCACTTCTTTTGAACATATATTTATATCCTTTCTACCCCCAGCATTATGCATTAAGATTTGTATTCAAGTGGCCACTGAGCCTATATCATATAAGTCCATATATGCATTATTCATTGTTTATTTTAATGGAATTTGTTTGCATTGGCATTTTATATACCGGTACATAGTAATATGTTCTAGCCCCCTTTTTACTATAGTGGCACTTCACAAGTACCCATGCATCTCAATTGTTGAGTCTGCTGACATTTTGCATTTGTACTTTATTTTCTGAATTAGTATCTTTTGTGAGTTGTCCTATTTCACCTGGTTATTGTTTCAATATATTTTTCGCACTTTGGCACTTTATTAATATAGCTATATTTGCACATTATACTTTATTATAATTTTTTGGTCTATTTATAAATTATAGATATTTTATTTATGATTGCAATCATCCTTGTTACATCCATGTGCAATATAGAGGTGCTACATTGATTCCTAGTTTTGCCCTTTCCTTTTGATATTTGTGCTCCCACCATTTTTTGTATGTTATTAAATTTTGTGAATAAAATATTTATTTTATTTCAATCATTGGACACATGTTGTTTGGATTTTTTTCGTAGTTGATTTTTTCAGATTGCTAACAAGCAAGACTTCCGTGTCCTCAACAAGATTATGACTGACCATCAAAAAAAAAAGAGAGAGGCCAGCGTCGCTTGAGGTTAGAACGCATAACATGAAGTGCATATGCACATGATATCTAACTGTATACAAAATGAGATATTTGGCAAAAAAATTGATCAATTCAATTGAGCCACCCCACCACGCCAAGGCAATCTCATGTGGGGGGTCCTACTCTACGTTTTTAATAAACACTGTGCCATACGGCCTCCTAAATACATTAAAAGCAAGACCACATTAAGTGCAATCCGTACCCGAGCATTTCTGGATCACTCCCATGGAGCCAGATGAAGCAAGTGCAGACGAAGGCCAACCAGGTCTGAATATAGACATATCAGGTTAAACCTCCACACATTGCCCAACCAGCACACATAGATGAAGGGCGATGCAGGCTCGGACACAGGTGCACAATTAAAAAAAGATTGGGGCAGGGTGGGGCTGCGGTGTGTGTGCACAGCAGCCTAGATCCATCACAATGAACACAGAAAACATGGCGATCATAACCCAGCACGCACGGCAAAAGTGGTGGTTAACCACATACCAACATACAAAAAAAAAAGAGAGAGGCCAGCGTCGCTTGAGGTTAGAACGCATAACATGAAGTGCATATGCACATAATATCTAACTGTATTCAAAATGAGATATTTGGCAAAAAAATTGATCAATTCAATTGAGCCACCCTGCCGCGCCAAGGCAATCTCATGTGGGGGTCCTACTCTACGTTTTTAATAAACACTGTGCCATACGGCCTCCTAAATACATTAAAAGCAAACGTGTCCAAGCCTGCATCGCCCTTCATCTATGTGTGCTGGTCGGGCAATGTGTGGAGATTTAACCTGATATGTCTATATTCAGACCTGGTTGGCCTTCATCTGCACTTGCTTCATCTGGCTCCATGGGAGTGATCCAGAAATGCTCGGGTACGGATTGCACTTAATGTGGTCTTGCTTTTAATGTATTTAGGAGGCCGTATGGCACAGTGTTTATTAAAAACGTAGAGTTGGACCCCCCACATGAGATTGCCTTGGCGCGGCGGGGTGGCTCAATTGAATTGATCAATTTTTTTGCCAAATATCTCATTTTGAATACAGTTAGCTATTATGTGCATATGCACTTCATGTTATGCGTTCTAACCTCAAGCGACGCTGGCCTCTTTCTTTTTTTTTTTTTTGCATGTTGGTATGTGGCTAACCACCACTTTTGCCGTGCGTGCTGGGTTATGATCGCCATGTTTTCTGTGTTCATTGTGATGGATCTAGACTGCTGTGCACACACACAGTAGCCCCGCCCTGCCCCAAGCTTTATTTAATTGTGCACCTGTGTCCAAGCCTGCATCGCCCTTCATCTATGTGTGCTGGTCGGGCAATGTGTGGAGGTTTAACCTGATATGTCTATATTCAGACCTGGTTGGCCTTCATCTGCACTTGCTTCATCTGGCTCCATGGGAGTGATCCAGAAATGCTCGGGTACGGATTGCACTTAATGTGGTCTTGCTTTTAATGTATTTAGGAGGCCGTATGGCACAGTGTTTATTAAAAAGGTAGAGTAGGACCCCCACTTGAGATTGCCTTGGCGGGGTGGCTCAATTGAATTGATCAATTTTTTTGCCAAATATCTCATTTTGAATACAGTTAGATATTATGTGCATATGCACTTCATGTTATGCGTTCTAACCTCAAGCGATGCTGGCCTTTCTTTTTTTTTTTTGTATGACTGACTATCCTCTCCTCCTCCTCTTCCTCCTCCCTATCCTCAGGCCATCCACACTGAATAGAAGGTATGACAGTTGTGCTTGTAGTACCGTCTACAGCGCATGAAACTAGCTCCTGTTCTTCCTCCTCTTCCTACTCATTGTCATAAAATCCATGTTGGAATGAGATGAGGCTGGGCTGTGTGTAATCACTCTGTATGGTTCTTTTAGCTCCATCTCATTGTGCTCCGCCTGCAATGCATCCTCTTTGATTGTGAGCAGAGAGCATTTCAGAACACCGAGAAGCATGATAGTGATGCTAATTATGGCGTCATCGCCGCTCACCATCTTGATGGAGTCCTCATAGTTTTGGAGGATGGTACATATGTATGTCTGACATCAATGTCCACTCGTGAGGTCTTATGTGTGGAGTGTGAACTGAATACCAATGGCCTTGTTGATGCTGGTAGTCAACAACTGCCCTCTTCTGCTCTCAAATCCTTTCCAACATCTGCAGTGTAGAGTTCAAAAGCGTGGGGACATCACACAATAGTCAGTGAACTGAAAGCTGCAAATGCTGCTGAAGCACGGTAAGGGCAGTGGAATCTGTAGCTGATGTTCTAAAATGGGCACACAGGTGGTGTACTTTGACAAGCAGATCTGGCAGCTCCGGGTAGGTTTTGAGAAACTGTTGAACAGCGAGGTTAAGCACATGGGCCAGACATGGTAAGTGTGTGAGCTCGCCTCACCTCAGAGCTGCCACCAGGTTCCGGCCATTGTCAAACACGACCAAGCCTGGCTGTAGGTTCAGCGGTGTCAGCCACAAATTTGCCTGCTCTTTCAGAGCTGTTCACAACTGTTCAGCAATGTGCGGTTTGTCACCTAAGCATATTAGTTTCAACACAGCCTGTTGACACTTGGCTGAGGCTGTGCTGCAGTGCTTCTAGCTTGTGACTGATGTGGTCATTTTGGAGGTTGAAGAGGAGGATGAGGTGCAGGAGCTGTAGACTGGGGGCAAACCTGATTGACCTAGGGCCCGCAATCCTTGGCACCAGGAGGACATGTTCCATCGCAAGGTTCGACTGAGTCCCGGATTCCACTATGTTAATCCCAGTGTGCCGTCAGCGAGATGTACCGTCCCTGCCCACTTGTCCATGATTAGGTGGAATTTCCCAGTAACTGCATTGTTGAGGGCACCGCTAATGTTGTGGGACACGTGTGTCATGTCGGACGCTGTTCACACCACAGCATCCGGCAGGCAGAGGTAGTTCCACCTCCAGCCACTATAGCCTCAGTGGCGCCGGTTTGATCTTCAGGCTCTCGGGGGTTAATCCTGCTGGAGACCAGGTTGGAAGGTTAGTCACGCCCACGGTCTTTAAATAGTCATACTGGCATATGGGCGTCGCCGATTATAGCTTGTGTTTCATACCAAGTGGTTCCGGTCTGGAGTGGAGGTGTTCAAGAGAGAGAGATTCATATCTGGTGTCGTATGATCCGTCGTTATCCTTTCTCCTTCCCATATTTGTGTTTAGTTGTGCCCTGTTCACATTACTGTTTATTCCTGTGTGTGTGCGGCGCAGTGCAGTTTAAGTTCTCCCTGTCTGTCATTATTTGTGTGGGAGCTTTGGTGGTGTGACTCCTCACTGGGTGGAGGGTGGAGGGTTAAGTGCAGGGCTGAGCAGGAGATAAGGAAAGGTCGGAGGCTCAGGCATTTGCACCTTCAGCAAAAACCCTGGGTTGAGGGTCAGACAGGGTTTCCCCTAGTAAAAGGGACACCACAGGGGCCCCGGGTATTTCAGCCTTAGTTGAACTAAGCCCCGTGACATTATAATTGGCCCACATTTTTTCAGGAGTCCATGGATCCATTAGATTCCATAACCCGCCAGTTGGCGGCGCTGTCCATACAGGTCTCCGAGTTGAAAGGGGCAGTTCAGCAGCAGGGCCTGGTAGTAGCAAAGGTGCAAACGGCATCTGCAGGTATCGGTGCAGAGCCGAAGTTTCCGCTGCCAGAACGATTTTCAGGCGATCGCAGCAAATTTGTCGTATTTCGGGAGGCCTGCAAATTATACTTCCGCATGCGGCCAATATCCTCAGGTAATGAGGCCCAGCGAGTAGGGCTGGTGTTGTCATTACTGAGTGGTGACCCCCAAGCATGGGCATTTTCCTTACCAGCTGACTCTGCTACATTTCATTCGGTCGATAATGTTTTTTCTGCCCTCGGGCTCATTTACGATGACCCTGACCGACTGGCTCTAGCGGAATCTAAAATCCGCGCCCTCCGCCAGGGGGAGCGCTTGGCAGAAGACTATTGTTCGGAATTTCGCCGCTGGGCTGTAGACACACAGTGGAATGACCCAGCACTGCGGAGCCAGTTTATTCATGGGGTATCAGGGAGGGTGAAACAAGCCCTCCTGATGTATGAGACTCCGGCATCATTGGAGTCTGCCATGAGTTTGGTGATGCGTATTGATCGCCGTTTTCGTCAGGGGGCACAGGAGACGCTACCTCTGGGGGAAAACAGAGGTGCAGGTGTGGTTGAAGTAGATGAGTCCCCTGAACCTATGCAGATTGCTGGCGTGGCACAGGTTCAGCCTCGCGCTCCGGGATTCCGGAAGCCCGGAGCATGTTTCTACTGTGGTAAAGGAGGTCATTATGTTAACGTTTGCCCGGTACTACCTAAGAGGGTCACACCGGCGGAAAACTGTTAAGCTCAGAGGGTATGGAGGAGACCCAACTGAGCGTATGCATATCCTCCATGATGGTATCTCAATGTATGCTCCCTGCCAAGGTTATTATCGCCGGCAGAGAGCTACCTATATCAGTGTTTGTGGATAGCGGTTCCGCCACCAATCTCATAGATGAGGAGTTTGCACACACCGCCGGGTTTAAGATCGAAAAACTTCCTCACCCCATACAGGTGGTGACCATTAATGCTGTTCCCCTCCCTCAAGGGGAGATTACTGAGTTTGTGGCAGAGGTGAAACTCCACATTGGGGTCCTACATTCTGAGTCGGTTACATGTAGGGTCCTCCGTAATCTCGCAGCTCAAATGGTCCTGGGTTTTCCATGGCTGTCCAGGCACAACCCGGTAATTGATTGGAAAACTCAGGACATAGTACAATGGAGTGGTTTCTGCCAAGACAATTGCTTGGCCACATGTGTGTCCGCCGTGACGCCCAGCCTGCCGGAGGCTTTGCAGGATTTCGCGGATGTTTTCTCTGAGAAGGGTTGCTCAGAACTGCCTCCACATAGAGCCTATGACTGTGCTATTAGGTTAAAACCCGGGGCCAAATTACCTAAGGCCAGGATGTTTAATATTTCTGGTCCTGAGAGACAAGCTCTGAAAGACTACATCGCGGAGAGTCTGAGCAAAGGTCACATCCGGCCTTCGTCCTCGCCTGTAGCCGCTGGGTTTTTCTTCATTAAGAAGAAAGATGGGGGGTTACGCCCGTGTCTGGATTTCCGAGAGTTAAACCAGATTACTATCCGTGATCCCTACCCAATGCCGTTGATCCCGGATTTGTTCAACCAGGTAGCGGGGGCGAAATGGTTTTCCAAGCTGGACCTCAGGGGGGCGTATAACCTCATAAGGGTCCGTCAGGGGGATGAGTGGAAGACGGCGTTTAACACTCCTGAGGGTCATTTTGAGAGTCTGGTTATGCCGTTTGGGTTGACCACCGCGCCTGCCGTTTTCCAACATTTTATTAATGATGTATTTGCTCATGTCCTGGGGAGATTTGTGATTGTATACCTGGATGATATCCTCATTTATTCTAGCGATCGGGACACTCATTTGGAGCATGTTAGGCAGGTGTTACAGTTGCTCCGGGAGAACCAGCTCTATGCTAAGCTGGAAAAATGTTTATTTTTTGTCCAGGAGTTGCCCTTTTTGGGATATATTGTGTCCGCAGCCGGTTTTAAAATGGACACCGCTAAGGTGCAAGCGGTGTTGCAATGGGAGAGGCCGGAGAGTCTGAAAGCACTCCAGCGGTTCCTTGGGTTTGCGAATTATTATAGGAAATTTATAAAACACTTTTCGACTGTCGCCAAACCGCTCACGGACATGACAAAGAAGGGTGCCGATCTGGCGAACTGGCCTGAGGTGGCTATACGTGCATTTGAGCGTCTGAAGAATAGTTTTGCTTCAGCCCCCATTCTGGTGCAACCAGACGTGTCTAAACCTTTTGTGGTAGAGGTTGATGCGTCGGAGGTGGGAGTGGGGGCAGTACTGTCTCAAGGCTCGTCCTTGAGCGAGATGCATCCATGCTCCTACTTCTCCAAGAAGCTGTCGCCGGCCGAACGGAATTATGATATCGGCAACAGGGAGTTGTTGGCCATCAAACTGGCTTTTGAGGAATGGCGACACTTCTTGGAGGGGGCGGCTCACCAGGTCACAGTTATCACCGACCATAAGAATCTGCTCTACCTGGAGTCGGCCAAGCATCTGTCTCCTAGGCAGGCTCGCTGGGCATTGTTTTTTACTCGTTTCAATTTTCTTGTGACGTACCGTCCCGGGGCTAAAAACACCAAGGCGGATGCTTTGTCTAGGTGTTTTCCAGGGGGAGAACCTCGGGAAGAGCCGGTACCCATCCTCCAGAAAGGGGTAGTGGTCTCGGCTCTCACGACTGAGATAGAGGCGGAGATTGCCGAGGCCCAAGAGGAGGTACCACCAGGACTTCCCGCCAACAAATCATTTGTACCCCTGCATCTTCGGCCTAAGGTGTTGAAGGAACACCACGATTCGGTACTGGCTGGTCACCCAGGGGTGAAGGGCACCTTAGAGGTGGTATCGCGTCGTTTCTGGTGGCCCAAAATCCGGCAGGACGTGGTCTCGTACGTGGCAGCTTGCATCACGTGCGCTAGGGCTAAGTCACCCCGAACCCGTCCTGCTGGCACGCTACAGCCTCTGGGGGTACCCAATAGGCCATGGACAGAAATCTCCATGGATTTTATCACTGACTTGCCAGCCTCGGCAGGGAACACGGTCATCCTGGTGGTGGTTGACCGTTTTTCAAAGATGGCGCATTTTGTGGCGTTGTCCTCTTTGCCCAATGCTAAGACGTTGGCTCAGGTATTTGTGAAGGAGGTGGTCAGACTCCACGGAGTACCGTCTGACATAGTATCTGATAGGGGTACGCAATTTGTGGCGAGGTTTTGGAAAGCTTTTTGCTCTAGGTTGGGGATCAAGTTGTCACATTCATCGGCGTTTCATCCACAGTCTAATGGACAAACTGAGCGCATGAACCAAAATCTAGAACAGTATTTACGATGCTTTGTGTCCGACAACCAGGAGGAGTGGTCTACTTTCCTTCCTCTGGCCGAATTCGCATTAGATAATCACCGCCAAGAGTCATCAGGAGAGTCTCCATTCTTTTGTGTGTACGGTCAACATCCTCAGTTTTGTACCTTACGTCAGGGTGACTCCGGGGGTGTCCCGGAGGAGGATCAGGTAGGAGCCCAATTGTCATCAGTCTGGAGGCGGGTGAAACAGCGTTTGTTGAGCATGAGTGCCAGGTACAAACGGGTGGCTGACAGTAGACGCGTGCCAGGTCCGGACCTGTGTGTGGGTGAATGGGTGTGGTTAGCTACGAAGAACATAAAACTCAAAATCCCATCTTTAAAACTGGGTCCAAGGTTTATTGGGCCTTTTAGGATTTCTGCCATCATTAACCCAGTGGCTTATCGGTTGGAACTTCCTGCGGTGTACAGAATACATAACGTTTTTCACAGGGCTTTATTGAAAAAGGTGGTAGGCTTGGTGGACACGACGCCGATGCCACCTCCAGTCATGGTGGATGGCGAGTTAGAGTTCGAGGTCGCCAAGGTGGTGGACTCTCGAGTAGTACGCCGTACTCTTCAGTATTTGGTGCACTGGCGGGGGTATGGTCCAGAGGAGAGGTCTTGGGTTCCAGCCTCAGACATACATGCGGATCGGCTGGTCAGTTCTTTTCACCGTCGTCATCCGGACAAGCCGGGTCCTATGAGTCTTGAGGGCCCTGGGGTCCCTCGTAGAAAACGGGGTACTGTCATGTCGGACGCTGTTCACACCACAGCATCCGGCAGGCAGAGGTAGTTCCACCTCCAGCCACTATAGCCTCAGTGGCGCCGGTTTGATCTTCAGGCTCTCGGGGGTTAATCCTGCTGGAGACCAGGTTGGAAGGTTAGTCACGCCCACGGTCTTTAAATAGTCATACTGGCATATGGGCGTCGCCGATTATAGCTTGTGTTTCATACCAAGTGGTTCCGGTCTGGAGTGGAGGTGTTCAAGAGAGAGAGATTCATATCTGGTGTCGTATGATCCGTCGTTATCCTTTCTCCTTCCCATATTTGTGTTTAGTTGTGCCCTGTTCACATTACTGTTTATTCCTGTGTGTGTGCGGCGCAGTGCAGTTTAAGTTCTCCCTGTCTGTCATTATTTGTGTGGGAGCTTTGGTGGTGTGACTCCTCACTGGGTGGAGGGTGGAGGGTTAAGTGCAGGGCTGAGCAGGAGATAAGGAAAGGTCGGAGGCTCAGGCATTTGCACCTTCAGCAAAAACCCTGGGTTGAGGGTCAGACAGGGTTTCCCCTAGTAAAAGGGACACCACAGGGGCCCCGGGTATTTCAGCCTTAGTTGAACTAAGCCCCGTGACAACGTGCTTGTGTAATGCAGGGATGGCACACCGGGAGAAATAGTGGCGGCTGTACCGAGGGACATCCGCTGCCATCAGGTTGTGGAAAGCTTCTGTCTCCATGTGCCTAAAAGGCAACATTTCGAGTGCAAGCAGTTGCAAAATGTTTGAATTTAGTAGTGTGGCTGTAGGGCATTGGCTGCGTATTTGCGCTTGCTTTTCAAGGAATGGGTTAAGGACAATTGAACACTGCACTGGGACAAGGACGTGGACGTGCTTGATGATGGTGCTAGTTGATTGTGTGCAGGGCAGGAGGCATCTTTGCATACACCATGGACAGAGGATTGGCTTGCATGCACAACAATGGAGGAAGCAGTGGTGTCACCCGCAGACACTGTCGATGGACGCTGGGGAACAGCCCACAAAGTCGGGTGCTTTGCTGCCATGTGCCTGATCATGCTGGCACATGGTCAGGCTGGTAGTTTTACTACCCCTGCTGATGCTGGCATGGCAGGTGGTGCAAATGGCCTTTTTAGGGTTATCGTCAGAATCTTTAAAAAACAAAGACCTATATAGCTGGACTGGCAACTTATGTTGTGTTGGTGTTACGTGAAACGGTTGCCTGTCTTCTGTCTGTGGCCACCACACTGCCTCTTCCTGCCTGTTTGGGTGTTACGCCTCACTCCCCCCTTGTGCTGCTGTCCTCTCCCTGCATGTCCTCCTGCCAGCTTGGGTTAGTTACTATATCATCCACCATGTCGTCCTCCACTTTCACACCATGGTCTTCCTCTTGACTTTCTGGCAATTGTGTCTCATCATTGTCCACCTCTTGTGACACTTTCCCACTGTCACCTTCGTGTGACCGTGGCTGCTCAAATATTTGGGCATTGCTACATGCGATCTCATCTTGCCCCGCTTCAAGTGGACGGGCGAGAGGCCAGAATCTATAAATGGAAAAGTGAACAGCTTCTTGGAGTGTCCAAGTGTGGGAACAGTTGTCTCCGGGCACTTGGCATGGTGGGAGGATGAAGGATCAGGGTGAGGAATATGCGCTCCAGACTCTCAGCTACTCAGACTTGACTGTGTGGAAGACAGGGTGCTGGTGGTGGTGGCAAACTGACTGGAAGCATTTTCCGCTATCCAACCAACAACCTTTTGACACTACTCTGGGTTCAATAGTGGTGTGCTATTGCGGTCCCCTAGTAATTAGGACAGAAAGGTTGGGTGAGAAGATGTGGGTGTTTGTTGTGGCATTATTTCAGCTTGCCCAGAGCCTCTGCATGCACCATAACCATCACGTCAACTTCCCCTTCCATTGCCACGCGCCTTGCTCCCTTTAAATGGAGTACAATTTTTTCCACGCTCACTACAAATGGCTGAATTTGGAGCAAACTTATATGTGATCCGTGTGCGGGAAAACCACAGTTTAAAATATCTGGCCTGTAGGTAACAATTTTTTTTCAGCAAACTAGTGGCAATGACTAGTCTAAGACATAGCAAAAAAATTAAATGGAGGCCTGAAATGGCACAATTTTGAGCACACTGATATCTGGCCTGTATTTTTTTTTGCAGCAAACTGGTGTCAATAACTGGGCTAAGACACAGCAAAAAAATTCACTGGATGCCTGAAATGCGATCCGTGTGGCGGACAAAACCTAGTGTAAAAAATCTTCAATGTAGGTAACTATTTTTTTTCAGCAAACTGGTGTCAATAACTTGCCTAAGACACTGCAACATAATTTTAATTGAGCCATGGAATGACACAATTTTGACCGCACTGATATGCGATCCGTGTGGTGGACAAACCCCAGTGTAAAATATTTGGCCTGTAGGTAACAATTTTTTTTCCGCTAACTGGTGTCTTATCTAAGACATTACAACAAAATTTAACAGTAGGCCAGAAATGGCACAATTTTCAATGAACTGAGATCAGATCTCAGTGATGGCCAAACCCCTGTTTAACCCCTTCCTGACATGAGACGTACTATCCCGTGCATGGGACCCGGGCCCCTATGCCCATGGACGGGATAGTACGTATACCGCGATCAGCGGCGCCCACTTGGTGAGCGCCGCTGATCGCGGCCGGGTGTCAGCTGATTTTCACAGCTGACACCCGGCACAATGTGTCAGGGGCGGTCACGGACCGCCCCCGACACGTTAACCCCTTGCACACCACGATCAAACATGATCGCGGTGTACCGGAGGTTAAAGGGAAGCATCGGCAGGGAGGGGGCTCCCTCCTTGCTTCCCTGAGCCCCCCACGGCAGCGCAATGTGCAGCGCTGCTGCGGGGGGCTCCTTTCCTGCAGGCCTCCGAATCCAAGATGGCGACGGGGGCCTTCGGGGGCCTGCAGGAAGCTGGCTTCCTCAGTGCCTGCAAAGCGCAGGCATGAGGAAGCCTTCTGCAGTGCCTGTGACAGATTGCTGATCTTTCACAGTGATCTGTGATGTGACAGATCAGCGATCTGTCACAGGACAGTGATGTCCCACCTGGGACTATTTAATAAAGTAAAAAATAAATAAAAAAAGTGTTAAAATAAATTTAAAAAAATCGCCAAATAAATTAGAAAAAATAAAATATTCCCCCAAATAAATCCATTTTTTAGAAATAAAAAAAAAAACAATAAAAGTACACATATTAGGTATCGCCGCGTCCGTAACGACCCGCCCTATAAAACTGTCCCATTAGTTAACCCCTTTAGCGAACCACTTAAAAAAAGAAAAATAAAAAATGAAGCAAAAAATAATGATTTATTATCATACCGCCAAACAAAAAGTGTAATAACGCGCGATCAAAAAGACGCATATAAATATCCATGGTACCGCTGAAAACGTCATCTTGTCCCGCAAAAAACGAGCTGCCACACAGCATCATCAGTGAAAAAATAAAAAAGTTATAGCTCGCAGAATAAAGCAATGCAAAAATAATTATTTTTTATATAAAATAGTTTTCATTGCATAAAACCGACAAAACATAAAAAAACGACCTAAATAAGGTATCACTGTAAGCGTACTGACCCAAAGAATAAAACCGCTTTATCAATTTTATCGCACGCGGAACGGTGTAAACGCACCCCCCCAAAAGAAATTCATGAAACGCTGGTTTTTGTTCATTCTGCGTCCCAAAAATCGGAATAAAAAGTGATCAAAAAATGTCATGTGCCTGAAAATGGTACCAATAAAAACGTCAACTCGTCCCGCAAAAAATAAGACCTCACATGACTCGGTGGGTCAAAATATGGAAAAATTAGAGCTCTCAATATGTGGTGATGCAAAAACTATTTTTACAATAAAAAGCGTCTTTTAGCGTGTGACAGCTGCCAAACATAAAAACCGCCATAAATAGTAAATCAAACCCCCCGTTATCACCCCCTTAGTTAGGGAAAAATAATAAAATAAAAAAAATGTATTTATTTCCATTAGGGCTAGGGTTAGGGTTAGGGCTAGGGTTAGGGTTAGGGCTAGGGTTAGGGCTAGGGTTAGGGCTAGGGTTAGGGTTGAGATTAGGGTTAGGGGTGTGTTGGGGTTCGGGTTGGAGTTAGAATTGGGGGTTTCCACTGTTTGGGCACATCAGGGGCTCTCCAAATGCAACATGGCGTCTGATCTCAATTCCAGCCAATTCTGAGTTGAAAAAGTCAAATGGTGCTCCTTCCCTTCCAAGCTCTGCCATGCGCCCAAACAGTGTTTTACCCCCACATGTAGGGTATCAGCCTACTCATGTCAAATTGCAAAACAATTTTTGGGGTCCAATTTCTCCTGTTATCCTTAGGAAAATAAAAAATTGGGCAAAATATCATTTTTGTGGAAAAAAAATGATTTTTTTATTTTCACGTCCGAGCGTTATAAACTTCTGTGAAGCACTTGGGGGTTCAAAGTGCTCACCACACATCTAGATAAGTTCCGTGGGGGGCCTAGTGTCCAAAATGGGGTCACTTGTGGGGAGTTTCAATAGTTTAGGTACATCAGGGGCTCTCCAAACGCACATGACACCCGCAGACCATTCCATCAAAGTCTGCTTTCCAAAATGTCACTGCTTCCCTTCCGAGCCCCGACGTGTGTCCATACAGTAGTTTTCTCCCACATATGGGGTGTCAGCGTACTCATGACAAATTGGACAACAACTTTTGGGGTCCAATTTCTTCTGTTACGCTTGGGAAAATAAAAAAAATTGGGGACTAATTGATCATGTTTGTGGAAAAAATAAGATTTTTTTATTTTCATGCCCGGGCATTATAAACTTCTGTGAAGCCCTTGGGGGTTCAAAGTGCTCACAACACATCTAGATAAGTTCCTTAGGGGGTCTCGTTTCCAAAATGGGGTCATTTGTGGGGGTTTCCACTGTTTAGGTACATTAGGGGCTCTCCAAAGGCAACATGACACCCGCAGACCATTCCATCAAAGTCTGCATTCCAAAACATCACTACTTCCCTTCCGAGCCCCAACGTGTGTCCATACAGTAGTTTTCTCCCACATATGGGGTATCAGCATACTCAGGACAAATTGGACAACAACTTTTGGGGCCCAATTTCTCCTGGTACCCTTGGGAAAATAAAAAAATGGTGACTAAAAGATCATGTTTGTAAAAAAAAATACGAATTTTTTATTTTCACGCCTGGGCATTATAAACTTCTGTGAAGCAGAAGCGTACTCAGGACAAATTGCACAATAACTTTTAGGGTCCTGTTACCCTTGGAAAAATAAGAATTGAGGGTGAAAAGATCATTTTTGTGGAAAAAATATGATTTTTTAATTGTACCGCTGTACATTATAAACTTCTGTAAAGCCCTTGTGGGTTCAAAGTTCTCACCACATATCTAGATAAGTTCCTTGGGGGGTCTAGTTTCCAAAATGGGGTCACTTTTAGGGGGTTTCCACTGTTTAGGTACATCAGGGACTCTCCAAACGTGACATGGCGTCCGATCTGAATTACAGCCAATTTTGCATTGAAAAAGTCAAACGGCGCTCCTTCCATTCTGAGCTCTGCCATGCGTCGAAACAGTCGTTCCCCCCCACATATCAGGTATCAGCGTACTCAGGACAAATTGCACAATAACTTTTGCAGTCCAATTTCTCCTGTTACCCTTGGTAAAATAAAAAAAAATTGAACCTGAAGTATTTTTTTTGTGAAAAAAAGTTAGATGTTCATTTTTTTTTAAATATTCAAAAAAATTCCTGTGATGCACCTAAAGGGTTAATAAACTTCTTGAATGTGGTTTGAGCACCTTAAGGTGTGCAGTTTTTAGAATGGTGTCACTTTTGGGTATTTTCTATCATATAGACCCCTCAAAGTGACCTCAAATGTGATGTGGTCCTAAAAATAAAATGGTAATGTAAAAATGAGAAATCGCTGGTCAACTTTTAACCCTTATAACTTCCTAACAAAAAAAAATTTTGGTTCCAAAATTATGCTGATGTAAAGTAAACATGTGGGAAATGTTAGTTATCAAGTTTTTTGTGTGCCGTATCTCTGTGATTTAAGGGCATAAAAATTCAAAGTTGGAAAATTGCAAAATTTTAAAAATTTTCGCCAAATTTCCATTTTTCCCACAAATAAACGCAAGTTATTTGAATGAAATTTTACCACTAACATGAAGTACAATATGTCACGAGAAAACATTGTCAGAATCACCGGGATCCATGGAAACGTTCCAGAGTTATGACCTCATAAAGGTACAGTGGTCAGAATTGTAAAAATTGGCCCGGTCATGAACGTGCAAACCACCCTTGGGGGTGAAGGGGTTAAAATAGCTGGATTTTTACGCTGTAATATAGAAAGGATCTGGCTGTATTCTGCAGTGCCAACAAACAAATGGAGTAGAATAACTGTGTTGTCTGGATTGCTTTTAAAGAAAATAATCATGATTAAGATACAAAAAAAACTATTCCTGGCCCCTGATACCTGGGACTATGTATATAAATATCAGTAATAGGCAGCAGCAGCAGACAGTACTGGAATGGACCCTCTTGCTATATGCAATGAAGTCTGCCACATACACTGCCTGCCTACCAAGCACTGATATCTATATACATCTTGATTAGTCCTCAGAAGGACTGTTAGTTGAGATGGATTTGTGTATTACAGATGGTATACCCACACTAACTAATAAAATTGAAAATCTCTCCGTATCTCAGCAGCATTTCTCCCTAGACTACCTTAGGCTGCTTTCACATATCAGGTTTTTAGCATCAGTCACAATCCGTCGGATCGAAAGATCTGTCGCAGATTGTGAAAAACTGATGCGACAGGTCCGTTTTTTTGCCGGATTCGCTAGTCAGATCAGTAAAAAAAAATGGATCCATCACATCAGTTTTTTCATCCGTTTCTTCCGTTTTTTGACGGATCTGTATTAAAAAACACCCACAGACAGATAGATAGATAGATAGATAGATAGATAGATAGATAGATAGATAGACAGCCTATCGATAGTCCAACCAACAAAAACATAAGAGCATCTAGCCCACTGAAAAATGAACACATGTATAAATGATAGAAAATACTTATTTATTATAGATGTAAAACTAAACAGAAACAGTAATCACAGAGGAGTGTAAATAGAGGATGCAAAAAAAGCCTGGTGTAGTGCCGCAAAGTGACAGGTGAACTCAGGTGACCTGTCAGCGGCAGAGTGGCGGAGTAATACAATACGTAGGATTATCTCCATCATTGTATCACTGGAACCCCTGGAGAGCGGTCGCATCAGCTGATGTGGCAGCTCTCCACAGGAGATCGTTGTAGGACAATTGTATTAATTGGATTACATCAGACACAGGGAGTGTAGTGTTGGATTATTTTAATTTTTTTGTCAGGTGAGCGAGGGCTTCAGGGATTAGGTGCAGATGATGAGTATGGACTATATATGTGTGAGTGTGTGTATGTTTTTTTTTTTTTTTAATTCAACACATTAGCCGGATGATGGGACTACTACTGTCCCCTCATTGGCTAATGTGTCAATTACTGTCACAATAGCAGGCATAGTCCAATAGGACTTGCAGTCCCATCGGACGATGCCTGCATACACACACACAAACACACACGCAGGCCCCCGCACAGGCCCCCATACCCCCGCATACCCCTGCACAGCCCAGCACAGACCCCCGCACAGCCCCGCAAGCCAATGCACACACCCCCACACAGACCCCCCACACAGCCTTGCACAGACCCCCATACTCCTGCATACCCCCACACAGCCCCAAACAAACCCCCACACAGCCCCGCATACCCCCTCACAGACCCCCGCACAGCCCCGCATACCCGTGCACAGACCCTCGCTCAGACCCACACACAGGCCCGCATACCCCCACACCACCCCGCATACTCCAGCACAGCCCCGCATACCCCCGTACAGACCCGCATACCCGCGCACAGAAGCCCCCGCACAGCCCCGCACCGACCCCCACACAGCCCCGCATAACCCCGCACAGACCTCTGCACAGATCCGCATATCCATGCACAAATCCCCGCACAGACCCGCTTACCCCCGCACAGACCTGCATACCCCCACACAGACCCCCGCACTGCCCCACATACCCACGCCCATACCCCTGCACAGCCCCGCATACCCCCGCACAGACCCCCGCACAGCCCAACATACCCCCGCACTGCCTCACATACCCCCACACAGCCTCACATACCCCTGCATACCCCCACACAGATCCATGCACAGACCCACATACCTCCGCACAGACCCCCGCATACCCCCACACAGATCCCTGCATACCCAAGCACAGACCCCCGCAGAGCCCCACATACCCCCACACAGCACCGCCACACATGCATACACACATAGCCTGTACACACCATACAGGCACACAGTGTCGGCGCATACGCAGTTTAAAAAAATGGAATCCGTCGCCGGATTCTGTCATTTGTCGAACAGCGACGGATCCGTCTCGCATAGGCTTCCACTCTAGGAAAAATCGGACAGTGACGGATCCGTAGCTGTCCAATTTTTCAAAGTAGACAAAAAACGTTTCTATGTCGGTTGTCTCCGGCCGAAAGACAACCAACATGAAACGTGCGGTCATCCGTCGCAAACTGTCGCTAATACAAGTCTATGAGAAAAAACGGATCCAGTGGCAACAGTCGCCGGATCCGTTTTTTTCAAAATTCAACGGATTGTGACTGATGGCAAAAAACTGATGTGTGAGAGCAGCCTTAGTCCGGAGCAGACAGTGATGAGCAGGGCGGCGTCTGGGCTACTATAGACCTGATGACACTGTGCGGCCAGCCAATCATTACTAATAATTAGTAACTGATCATGATAACTCAGATCCGAGATCAAAAGTGCTGTGCAAGAAAAGGGCTTTGCATAGTGCAATAGAGACACACGGCACAGTATTAACATAATGTTCAAATATACACATAAAATAATAAATTAGTGAAGAGAAGGAGTTAAAGGTACTTTTTTATTTTTTTCTAGGAGATATCATACATATAGAAATTACTGCAGATAGTTAGCACAAACATCCTTTGCCACTGTCATACTGTTAAGGCCCTTTTACATTTAGCGATGCACCAGCGATCCGACCAGCGATCCCACCCGGTCAGGATCGCTGGTGCATCGCTAAATGATCGCTAGTGAGCTTTCATACAGAAAGACCTCACAGCGATTCAGCAGCGACGCAGCGCACGATACTTACCATTCACACACAGCGATCCAGACGTCCTCCCGCCCGCCTCCACGCGTCGCTGGACGTCACAGCAGGAAGTCTCAGCAGGAAGCGCCCGACGAGAAATGGAGCCGGACATTCTCGCGCGATCAGCGATGGACAGCGGGGGAGCCGGTCGTTGGTAAGTATCACACATAGCGATATCGCTAGCAATATCGCTATAACGTCACAAAACCAGTGACGTTTTAGCGATATTGCTAGCGATATCGCTTAGTGTAAAACCCCCTTTAGACTTTTCATCCCCTTATTCTCTTTAAGTAGTTTTGAGATTTGTCAGGTTTCATCAATCATTAACTTTCCTCTGCTGGAGGTATTCTTTCAGGCTTCCTTACACATGCGTTTTCTATTTTAATGTCACAAAAGTCTCTAGAAAAGTATTTCTACTGACAGTGTTAGATGACCCTAGACAGCATTTAGCACATTTACACCAGGAAGCCTGACCACTTGTCATTCCTACATACAAACTGAGGAAGAATGAGTAATCTCCATTATATTCCCTGTACATATTAGGACTAGTCTTTTGATATTGCCAGCATACAGCATTGTCCATACTCAGAAAGAATAGCATGTATATATTTTTACAGTAGGTTAAGTAATGAGGGCTCTCTATCAAAATCCAGAATGGATGGTTGTAGCACATTTTTGCTGATATAACTTGATACCTTTTATCCGAGATCAAGAGTGGTCGCAGTATTTAGGAGGCTGGGACAGGGAAGGGGCTCCTTCTCCCACATGATCGGCATCCCGCAAATTCATAGCGGGCTGCCAATCGTTATCATGGCAACTCGAGGTCATCATTATGACCTTGGGGTCTGCCAGTTATGGTGGCCTGTTAGACCTTGCCAGCAGCATGGTATAAAAGGCTTAACTTTCAGTGTCACATGGACAGGTATAATTCTTGTAATCCATGTGCATTACAATGCAGCATGTCAGTGGTCAGAGTAATAAAAATTAACATCCCATAGAGGTCCTAAGTAAAAATGTTGAAAAAAGTAAAAGAAAATTGTAAAAATATATAATTTTTTAATAATCACAAAATGAAGAAAATATTATACCAATAAACACATTTATATAAAATAAAAAATGAAAAAAGTACACTTATTTGATATTGCCGCATCTGGAAAAACATCTATAAAACTGTCACAGGAGTTAACCCCTTCAGTGAACACCATAAAAAAAATAAATAAACAATGAGGCAAAAGCCTATGCTTTTTCATCATACAACACTGGAAAAAATGCGATCAAAAAGACATATGTAAATAAAAATGGTATTGCTGAAAACTTCATCTTATCCCAAAACAAACAAGTCGCCACACAGCTCCATTAGTGGAGAAGTAAAAAATGCTATAGCTCTCAAAATATAGTGATGTAAAAACAATTTTTTTTTTCTATCAAAAGTTTTTATAGTGCAAAAGTGGCAAAACATAAAAAAAATATAAAAATGGGGTATCACTGTAATCGTACTGACCTTAAGAATAAAGTTGTCTTATCAATTTTGACACATGGTGAATGACATTAAAAGAAGAAAAAAACAACACTCCTGAATTGACTTTTTTCATTCAGCCTCCAAAAAGCAGGAATAGAAGGTGATCAAAAAATTTTATGTGCCCAAAAATGGCAGCAATAAAACTGACTCACAATCAATCAACCCATCAACAATTATTATTATTATTATTTATTATTATAGTGCCATTTATTCCATGGTGCTTTACATGTGAGGAGGGGTATACATAATACATACAAGTACAGTAATCTTAAACAATACAAGTCACGACTGGTACATTATGAGAGAGGACCCTGCCCGCGAGGGCTCACAATCTGCAAGGGATGGGTGAGTATACAGTAGGCGAGGGGAGAGCTGGTTGTGCAGCGGTTTGGTGGATTGGTGGTTATTGCAGGTTGTAGGCTTGTCGGAAGAGGTACCTCTTCAGGTTCTTTTTGAAGGTTTCGATGGTGGGCGAGAGTCTGACATGTTGTGGTAGAGAGTTCCAGAGTAGGGGGGATGCGTGGGAGAAATCTTGTATGCGATTGTGGGAAGAGGAGATAAAAGGGGAGTATAGGAGGAGATCTTGTGAGGATCGGAGGTTTCGTGCAGGTAAGTACCGGCAGACGAGGTCACAGATGTATGGAGGACTCAGGTTGTAGATGGCTTTGTATGTCATGGTTAGGGTTTTGAACTGGAGTCTTTGGGTAATGGGAAGCCAGTGCTGGGATTGACAGAGGGGAGAGGCTGGGGAATAGCAGGGGGACAGGTGAATTAGTCGGGCAGCAGTGTTTAGAATAGATTGGAGGGATGCGAGAGTGTTAGAGGGGAGGCCACAGAGCAGGAGGTTGCAGTAGTCAAGGCGGGAGATGAGGGCATGGACTATGGTTTTTGCAGATTCTTGGTTGAGGAATATACGGATCCGTGAAATATTTTTGAGTTGAAGTCGGCATGAAGTGGAAAGGGCTTGGATATGTGGTTTGAAAGAGAGATCAGTGTCAAGGATAACCCCGAGGCAGCGAGCTTGTGGGACTGGAGAGAGTTGGCAGCCATTTACTTTAATGGATAGGTCCATTGGGGGGGGTCACGTGAGATGGGGGAAAGATGTTTAATTCTGTTTTGTCCATATTAAGTTTTAGAAATCTAGCGGAGAAGAAGGATAAAATAGCAGACAGACATTGAGGGATTCTGTTTAGTAGGGAGGTGATATCTGGTCCAGAGATGTAGATCTGTGTGTCATCAGCATAGAGGTGATACTGAAAGCCATGATATTCTATGAGCTGTCCGAGGCCAAAGGTGTAAATGGAGAAGAGCAGGGGCCCTAGAACTGAACCTTGCAGGACTCCTACAGATAGGGGGCGCAGTGAGAAGGTGGTGTGCGAGTGGGAGAGGCTGAATGTCCGATCTGTTAGGTATGAAGCAATCCAAGATAGGGCTAAGTCTGTGATACCAAGAGATGAGAGGGTCTATAGTAAAAGGGAATGGTCCACTGTGTCAAAGGCAGAGGACAGGTCCAGGAGGAGGAGGACAGAGTAGTGTCACTTGGCCTTGGCGGCTAGTAGGTCATTGGTGACCTTAGTTAGGGCAGTTTCTGTGGAGTGGTGTGGACGGAAGCCTGATTGTAATCGGTCAAGCAGGGAGCAAGAAGAAAGGTGGGAGGACAGTTCAAGATGGACTTGTTCCAGTAGTTTTGAGGCATAGGGGAGAAGTGATATAGAGCGATAGCTAGATACAGAGGATATGTCAAGAGAGGACTTTTTGAGGATAGGTGTGATTGAGGCATGTTTAAAGCTTGAGGGGAAAACACCAGTTGTTAGTGATAGGCTGAAGAGGTGGGTTAGGGTTGGGATGAAGACTGTAGTGAGGTTTGGGATGAAGTGGGATGGGATCGGGTCAAGAGCACAGATAGTGAGATGTGATCTTGAGAGTAGAGTTGAGACTCGATCTTCTTTAATGGTGGAGAAGTTGGTTTTGGAGGAGGGCAGGGCAGTTAGGAGGAAGGGCACTGTGGGTTGTTGACCAAAACTGCCTCCTATGTTATCAATCTTCTCCTTGAAAAATGAGGCAAAGTCTTCAGCTGAGATGAGTGGGGAGGGAGGAGGTTCTGAGGGGTGGAGGAGAGAATTGAAGGTGTTGAATAACTGTTTAGGGTTTTGAGACAGGGAGGATATGAGTGTGTCCTTGAAAGTAGTGAGGGACTGTTTGAATGCGATGAAGTCCACATTGGAGTGGAATCTTTTCCATCTCCGCTCAGCAGCCCCTGGAAGCCCACCTCAGATCTTTGGCCAGACTGGTGTGTCAGGGCTGCCTGTTGATTTTGCGAGCTTTGGCATGTTTGAGAGGGGCAACTGCTTCCAAAGCTACAGTTATTGTGGTGTTATATAGAGCGGCAGTGGCATCCGCATTGTGTAGGGAACTTATGTCTGTAAGAGGGAGGAGGGATTCAGACAGTGAGTGTAGATCGAGATGTTGAAGATTTCTGCGAGGGTGTGCAAGTTTTTGAGGTGGGGATTGTGGACCTGGGGAGGAGAGGGAAGAGAATGTAAGTAGGTTGTGGTCAGAGAGAGGAAGAGGTGAGTTAGAGAAGCTAGATAGGGAGCATAGGCAGGTGAAGATGAGGTCTAGTGTGTGGCCATCTTTGTGAGTGGCTACACAAGACCATTGAGTGAGGCCAAAGGAGGAAGTGAGAGATAGAAGTTTAGTGGCAGCTGAGAGGGAAGTGTTAATGGGGATGTTGAAGTCGCCCAAGGTGATAGTGGGGATATCAGTGGAAAGGAAATGAAGTAGCCAGGTGGTGAAGTGGTCAAAGAAGGTGGTGGCTGGCCCTAATAATCAACTTATTCCACAAAAAAACAAGCCCTCTCATGACTCTGGTGACAGAAATATGCAGTAGAAAAATTATAGCTCTAAAACTATGGCAATGCAAAAATCCATTTTTGCAAAGCGTTTTTAATGTGTGACAGCAACCAAACATAAATTTTTTTTATATATCTGGTATCATCGCTGTAATTGCACCGACCCAAAGGACACAGTCTAATCCCTTATACTACTAATTTTTTTAATACACCTTACACAGCTGGACGCTCCTCATACAGTACCATCTCTCTTCTGGTATGTTTTGTACATTTTCCCAAACATGAGGAACTATGGCAGACATGGGCAGGGGGGCGCAGCTGGTACTGATGGTGGTGGTGCATCGGCTGGTTCTGGCAAAAGCACAATAGCAGCTAAGGCAGGAGGTTTGAGCCTGTGTCATCCTCTGGCCCAAGAAGGCCTGTAAGGTTGCCTTTTCTTGGAGTAGGAAAACCGCTTTTAAAGCCAGAGCATCAGGAACAGGTTTTGGTGTACATTGCCGAAACAGCCAACAGCTCTATTGCCTCCTCTTCTGAACGTTTGAAACCTGCAAGCATGGAGTCGTCAGTGCAGGGTTCTGGTCAGGAAAAACACCTTTCCTTGTGTCCTTCACCCCCACCAAAAGTTAAGGATGCGGCAGCCCACACTTCAGATTACTCTATTGAGCTCTTTTCACATACCATGCTTGAGTTATCCAGTCGAATCCAGAATTCCCCAGTCCAAAATGAATCTGACATGGAGTGCACTGATGCACAGCCACTGCTAGATGATTCTGCTGGTACCTCGACCCAGAGCACTACATTGCCCTCGCAGTCTATTGAGCCAGACTCTGACCCTGATGAAACTCAGGTGCCCCTTCCCGCATACTATGCCACCTTACACGGTGATACAGAGGAAGGTAAAGAGGAAGGTGCAGATGACTTTGAAGAGGAGGTGATAGATGACCCAGTTCTTGACCCGGATTGGCATCCATTGGGGGAGGAGAGTGGCGCTGGCAATAGTTCAGATAAGGAGAAGGATCCGCAGCAAGCATTGACATCGCAGCAGCGGTTATCTGCCAGGCCCGTAGCTGTCCAAAAAACGTGGACCAAAAACTAAAAGAGTTGCAAGACAGCTTGGCCAGACGGTCAACTTAGCACAGCGTGCAAGGCCAGAAAATGTATACCATAGAAGGAAGAGTGCAGTGTGGCACTTCTTTGTCCAAAATCCTACTGATGAGGCAAAGGTTACCTGTAAGAAGTGCGGATGGACCTTTAGCCGAAGTAAACAACTCAGAAATTTGAATACCAGTTGCATGCTTAGACATTTAATCAACATGCACTTGCAAGTGTGGACAGACTAGAAAACCTCAGGTAGCACGTGTGCACCTGCTCTGACTGAAGGTAGCCAGCAACACTCCATCGCTTCCCCCACTGTAAGACCACCACCACCATTAAGCACACCACCAGCAATAAATGTGGAGGTGTTGTCGCAAGGCCAAAGCACTCAGGGAATCACAATGGTTTTGCAACACAACACTGAATCTAGGCCATCACCACCAATACCATCACCAACCCCCTCTCACTCCAACCAGTCCACCACTACTTCCCCCATATGCAGCTCTCCAGTCCAGCTCACCCTACCAGACACTCTGAGTAGGACAAGAAAGCACTCATCCTCTAATCCACGTACACTTTGTTTGAATGCCTACATTGCCAAACTAATCTCATTAGAGATGATGCCCTACCGTTTGGTTGAAAGCGAATCTTTCCGCGACCTCATGGCCTACGCTGTCCCACGCTTTGACCTAACCAGTGGGCACTTCTTTTCTTAAAAAGCCATCCCTGCCCTCCACCGGCATGTGAAAGACGGCATTGTCCATGCACTAAAACAGTCAGTGAGTGGAAAGGTGCTACTCACAACAGATGCATGGACCAGTAGGCATGGCCAGGGCTTTACGTCTCCATCACTGTGCACCGGGTTAATGTGGTGGATGCAGGCTCCACTGGGGACAGCGGCGGTGGAACAGTGCTGCCTAGCCCACGGTATAGGAAACAGTTGGCTGTAGGCTTTCGATCCTCCTCCTCCATCAGCGAAAGCTCGTCCACAGAGCGCAGTCGCACGAGCACTCCATCCGCAGCTGGCAGTGTTGCACGCGAGGTGTCCCACTATCGAACAGCTAGTGGTAAGCGTCAGCAGGCTGTGTAAAAGATGATGTCTTTGGGCGACAACAGACACACCGCGGAGGTACTGGCCGACTACTTGCAGCGACAGAGTCATGGCTGGGCAGTCTACTTCTTGAGGCAGGCAAGGTAGTCAGTGATAACGACTGTAATTGTGTGGCAGCCTTAGCCCGTGCAAAACTCACACACATACCTTGCCTGGCTCACACTTTGAACCTAGTGGTGCAGTGCTTCCTTAATAATTATCCGGAGTTAACATCACTGCTCCATAAGGTGCGAAGACTGTGCTCACACATCCGTTGCTCGTCCGTACACTCCAGTCATATGCAGAAGCTGCAGCGATTGCTCCACCTCCCCAAGCACCGCCTAATCATAGATGTTGCAACAAGGTGGAACTCCACCCTGCACATGGTTGAGAGGCTGTGCGAACAGAGGCAGGCTGTAATGCATTTGTGGGAGGATACACAGGCAAGCAGTTTGAGGGAAGACATGGAATTGTCGGGTGTGCAGTGGTCAAAGCTGAAAGACCTCTGTAAAGTCCTTCAGTGTTTTGAGGAATGCACACAGCTGGTAAGCGCAGATGATGCCATCATAAGCATGAGCATCCTGCTTATGCGTCTGCTCATGCAAAGTTTGACGCACATTAAGGATCAGGCATCTGCAGCGCAGGAGGAGGAGGAGGTAAACCTTGATGACAGTCAGCCATTGTCTGGTCAGGGAACTGTCCTGGACGAGGTGGAGGAAGAAGAGGAATACAAGGAGGGGGATGATTATTTTGGACAGGAGGATGCTTTTCAGGGGGCAAGAGAAAATATTGGCGTTCCAAGGTCAGGTGCAGTGTTTGTGCGTGACTGTAGGGATGTGGATTTGCCAGAAAGTGCTCCTCCACCCACCACTGGCAGTGCTTCATTGAAACCTGTAACATTTGCCCACATGTGCAATTATGCCTTGCGGATCCTAAAAAGGGACCCCTGCATTGCCAAAATGATGAGAGATGACAACTACTGGCTTGCCAGCATCCTCAATCCACGCTACAAAGGCAAATTACACAACATCATGCCACAGGAGAACCTAGAGATAATATTGGGTAACAAACAAGCAACTCTAGTAAACAGGTTGTTTGAGGCTTTCCCAGCACACTGCGGCGGTGCTGTTTCTCCCACGAGCCGTAGTGGACACAATGGAAGAGGTGTTCGTGGTGCACACAGCCGAAGTGGCGTTGGAGACAAGGGTTTAATGACCATGTTGTGGAATGGTTTCTCAAGTATCGCTCACACGATTGCTAATACTGCATTGATTAAAAGTGACAGGAGACAGCAGTTGTCAACTATGGTTACAAACTACTTCTCCCATATTGATGTTCTCCCTCACATGTCATTCCCCTTTGACTATTGGTCCTTTAAACTGGACACCTGGCCTGAATTGGCACAATATGCCTTACAGGAGCTCGCTTGCCCTGCTGCTAGTGTGTTATCTGAAAGAGTCTTCAGTGCTGCTGGATCAATCCTGACAGAAAAAAGGACCCGTCTGTCTACCCAAAATGTTGATGATCTAACCTTCATTAAAATGAACCATGCATGGGCTGCAAAGGATTTTGTCCCATCTTCCCCTGATGACACATAGGTTACCAGAAAACTGCCTCGCTTTTGTCCTCATCTTCCTCGGACTTGCCCAATTCCGCCCTTTGCAGCAGCTGAATGTCCAGCCAACACATCAACATATGCCATTTTTTAAACCTCCATAAGTGGGCTGCCCACCCCCCCAATGGCTGGGGTCAACACCTGGCGCACCCAAGCAAGTGCCGTTGCTCTGAACAGGTGGATGGGCCCACAGATGGCCGACGGCACTGGCACAGGGCCCTTCATAGTACAATACAGTGTCTCTGACGGTGGGGGGGCCCACTTGCCGTCAGACATACCAGGTACTATGAGGGACCCTGTGCCAGTACCATCGACCACGAGTGTGCCCCCCCTGCTTGGTCATGGCCACAGCACTTGCAAGTTGCAATACTTCCCTCTCCCTGCTCCACCGCTGTGTAGTCTGGACAGTTAAATCCTTCAGAGGGACTGCCACTAGAAATTTGGTGTATTGATCGATGATGGTTAAGATGTAGCTATACCCTGTCCTGCTGGCCTCTACCTTCAGATGTTCAATAGCTACCATTTGTAATGGACGTCAACTTACAAGTGGATGCAGTGGTTCTTTATGATCACCTTTTACAGTTTATGATAGTCACAGACGTGTGACATTCCTGCCACCATTTTTCAATGTCTCCTCTCATGCCAATCCAATATAATCGCCTATGGCCTGTGGCTTCTGTCTTTGGCACTCTGAAATGACCAGACACATCATGAAAGGCAGTGAGGACCATGTCTACATCTCTCCCTGTGATCACAGTTTGATGGAGACGAGTAACGGTGATGTGATCCACGCTACTGCAATTAAGCAATCCTTTCTTCACAAAGAACCATTTTCACTGTCTCCACAGACACAGTAATTGATGGTCTGCATCGCCTCTGCAACATTTACCGGGAGGTTTTCCCACGATGAGTAATTCCCAAATTTCTGCTAACACTCGATTTTCTGTCTGTACTTGTATTCATGTAGTTTCCAGTAGCGGAGAGTCTGGACTGGCTTACTGAGATTGAAATATATGCGAAGATTTAAAAGTACCACAACACTGTATACTGTTGTACGCTTTGACTACCTTTCCCTTTTTCTACTTGTTAAATTCTGGTGTAATACATACTGAGCCTGTGAGTGTCTGTGTCTGACTCCGGAAGTATAGACGGAAATTTACAATTACCCCTTGACTGGATACACCTGGCGTGTGCTGATGCAGTACCTTTGTTCCAAATTTTGTATTACGGTATCATCCATAGTGAGTGAGCGTGTGTAAGCGTGTGTGGTTTACGCCTTCTATATATATGGTGAACTGGAGATACCAATTTTTACCCTATACTCGATATATCTTGTATCTTGTTGTACAGTACCTTTGTTCGGCATTTAGTATTATGGTCAAATCCATACTGAGTGAGCGTCTGAGACTGACTACGGGACTATGTGTATGGAGATTTCAATTGTACCCTATAATACATATACTTGCTATCTTGTTATCCAGTACCTTTTTTACAAAAAATTTTTTTATGATCAAACACAGACTGAGTGAGCGTCTGAGGGTGACTCCGGAAATATATACCGAGATTTCAAATTTGGCCAACACTGTATACAGCTGTACGCTTGTGTTACCTTACCCATTTACAGCTTTTCATATTCTTGTGTAATCCATACTGGGCCTGAGAGCGTTTGTGTCTGCCTCCTGAAATGTATACAGAGATCCAGAATGTTTACACTATACTATATATGCCTTGTATCTGGTGATACTATACCCTTTTTCACCTTTTTATTTTATTGGGTAATCTATACTGAGACTGTGAGCGTCTGTGTATGACTCATGAAATATATACAGAGATTTACTGTTATCCCTAGACTGTATAGAGCTGTACGCTTCTGATACAGTACCATATATCTGCTGGTATTTTGGGTCAATTTTCTAAAACACGAGGAAGTATTGTGGAAGAGGACGTGGACGTGGGCGTGGGGGGCCACCTGGTACTGATGGTGGTGGTGGTGCATCTGCTGGTAGTGCCAAAAAACACAATAGCAGCTAAGGAAGGAGGTGTTGAGCCAGCGTCATGGCGAAGCTCTGGAAGGCCTGTAAGGCTCCGTTTTCTGGGAGTAGATAGACTGCTTTTAAAGCAGGAGCATCAGGAACTGTTTTTGGCTTACATTGGTGAAACAGCCTCCAGCTCTATCGCCTCCTCTTCTGAAGTTTAAAAAAATGCAAGCACTGAGTCGTAAGTGCAGGCTTCTGGTCAGAAGCAGCCACTTTCCTTGTGTCCATCACCCACACCAAAAGTGAAGGATGCAACAGCACACACTTCAGATTACTCCATGGAGCTCTTTTCACATACCATGCCTGGGTTAATTATAAATAGGGCCCATCATGTACTGGAGCAATGTAAATGGGGCAGATCAGACACTGGAGCAACATCTAAGGGGCCCATTATACACTGGAACATTACAAATGGGGCCAATTATATATGGAGCATTATTATGGCCCATCATACACTGGAGCATCATCCATGAGGCCCATCATGTACTGGAGCATTGTAAATGGGGCAGATCAGACATTGGAGCAGCATTTACAGGGCCCATTATACACTGGATCATTAGAAATGGAGCCCATTATACATTGAGCATTATTAGGGCCCATCATACACTGGAGCATCATCCATGAGGCCCATCATATACTGGAGCTTTCCAAATGGGGGACATCAGACACTGGAGCAGCATTTATGGGGCCCTTTATACACTGGAGCATTACAAATGGAGCCCATTATATATTGAGCATTATTAGGGCCCATTATACACTGGAGCATTAGAAATGGAGCCCATTATATGTGGAGCATTATTTGGGCCCATAACACACTGGAGCATCGTCCATGGGGACCATCATATACTGTAGCATTATGTGGAGCTCATCATATACTGTATGGAACATTATATGTGGCCAATTATTCTGTATGGAGAAATATATGGGGCTCATTATTCTGTATGGTGCACAATGTGGTGGCCATAATACTGTATGGAGTAGTGTTGAGCATTCCGATACCGAGTACAGATATTTCTACATTATCGGATACCGGAATCGGAAGTTCCCATAATGCAATGAGCCAGTGTTGTTGCTGTGATTGGCTGCTGAAATGATGTCATCATGATGCGCGGTCTGTGCGCATCATGATGTGCGGTCTGTGCGGGCCTGCCAGGGGTCTGTTCGGGCCTGCCGGCGGTCTGTTCGGGCCTGCCGGGGGTCTGTGCGGTCCTGCCAGGGGTCTGTGCGGTCCTGCCGGGGGTCTGTACGGGCCTGCCGGGGGTCTGTAGGGGCCTGCCGGGGGTCTGTACGGGCCTGCCAGGGGTTGTGTGTGTGCAGGCATCAAGTCCCATCGGGCTATGCCTGCTACAATGACAGTGATTGACACATTAGCCAATGATGGGACAGTAGTAGTCCCATCATCCGGCTAATGTGTTGAATGTAAAAAAAAAAAAATACATACTATATACAGTCATATGTAAAAGTTTGGGCACCCCTATTAATGTTAACCATTTTTCTTTATAACAATTTTGGTTTTTGCAACAGCTATTTCAGTTTCATATATCTAATAACTGATGGACTCAGTTATATTTCTGGATTCAAATGAGGTTTATTGTACTAACAGAAAATGTGCAATCTGCATTTAACCAAAATTTGACCGGTGCAAAAGTATGGGCACCCTTATCATTTTCTTGATTTGAACACTCCTAACTACTTTTTACTGACTTCCTGAAGCACTAAATTGGTTTTGTAACCTCATTGAGCTTTGAACTTCATAGCCAGGTGTATCAAATCATGAGAAAAGGTATTTAAAGTGGCCACTTGCAAGTAGTTCTCCTATTTGATTCTCCTATGAAGAGTGGCATCATGGGCTCCTCAAAACAACTCTCAAATGATCTGAAAACAAAGATTATTCAACATAGCTTTTCAGGGGAAGGATACAAAAAGTTGTCTCAGAGATTTAACCTGTCAGTTTCCACTGTGAGGAACATAGTAAGGAAATGGAAGAACACAGGTACAGTTCTTGTTAAGCCCAGAAGTGGCAGGCCAAGAAAAATATCAGAAAGGCAGAGAAGAAGAATGGTGAGAACAGTCAAGGACAATCCACAGACCACCTCCAAAGACCTGCAGCATCATCTTGCTGCAGATGGTGTCACTGTGCATCGGTCAACAATACAGCGCATGCATAATGCCTTTTTGTATGACCAAACAACTCAATCTTTGTTTCATCAGTCCACAGGACCTTCTTCCAAAATGTAACTGGCTTGTTCTAATGTGCTTTTGCATACCTCAGGTGACTCTGTTTGTGGCGTGCTTGCAGAAACGGCTTCTTTCGCATCACTCTCCCATACAGCTTCTCCCTGTGCAAAGTGCGCTGTATTGTTGACCGATGCACAGTGACACCATCTGCAGCAAGATGATGCTGCAGGTCTTTGGAGGTGGTCTGTGGATTGTCCTTGACTGTTCTCACCATTCTTCTTCTCTGCCTTTCTGATATTTTTCTTGTTCTGCCACTTCTGGGCTTAACAAGAACTGTACCTGTGTTCTTCCATTTCCTTACTATGTTCCTCATAGTGGAAACTGACAGGTTAAATCTCTGAGACAACTTTTTGTATCCTTCCCCTGAAAAGCTATGTTGAATAATCGTTGTTTTCAGATCATTTGAGAGTTGTTTTGAGGAGCCCATGATGCCACTCTTCATAGGAGAATCAAATAGGAGAACTACTTGCAAGTGGCCACTTTAAATACCTTTTCTCATGATTTGATACACCTGGCTATGAAGTTCAAAGCTCAATGAGGTTACAAAACCAATTTAGTGCTTCAGGAAGTCAGTAAAAAGTAGTTAGGAGTGTTCAAATCAAGAAAATGATAAGGGTGCCCATACTTTTGCACCGGTCAAATTTTGTTTAAATGCAGATTGCACATTTTCTGTTAGTACAATAAACCTCATTTGAATCCAGAAATATAACTGAGTCCATCAGTTATTAGATATATGAAACTGAAATACCTGTTGCAAAAACCAAAATTGCTATTAAGAAAAAAGGTTAAAATTAATAGGGGTGCCCAAACTTTTACATATGACTGTACATACTACATACATACAACATTCATACTACATACATACTTCATATATACTACATTCATACAACATACATACAACATACATACATGCATACTACATACATACTACATATATACTACATTCATACAACATACTACATACATACTACATACATACTACATACTACATACATACTACATATATACTACATTCATACAACATACATACTACATATATACTACATTCATACAAAATACATAGTACATGCTATATATATACTACATTCATACAACATACATACATACTACATATGTACTTCATATATACTACATTCATACAACATACATACATACATAGTACATACTACATACATACAACATATATACAACATGCTACAGACATACAAAATGCAGGAGTACAGTGTAGGAGTTCGTCGTGGGACACTCGTGGATTTCTGCGCAGGGAGTATATGGGTTGTTTGTTTTTTTCATATTTTTTATAGATGACACTGGCTTTGGGGAACAAAGTGACAAGTGATGGTGAGTATGTACTCTATGTTATATGTACTGTATGTCTATATGTATGTATTGTATGAATTTATGAATGTATTGTATGTAGTATGTATGTAGTATATATTTTGTATGTCTGTAGCATGTTGTATGTATGTTGTATGTATGTAGTATGTACTATGTATGTATGTTGTATGAATGCAGTATATATGTAGTATGTATGTAGTATGAATGTAGTATATATGTAGTATGTATGTAGTCTGTAGTATGCATGTATGTATGTTGTATGAATGTAGTATATATGTAGTATGTATGTAGCATGTATGTATGTTGTATGAATGTAGTATATATGTAGTATGCATGTAGTATGCATGTGTGTTGAATGAATGTAGTATATATGTAGTATGTGTGTAGTATGTATGTATGTTGTATGAATGTAGTATATATGTAGTATGTATGTAATATGCATGTATGTATGTTGTATGAATGTAGTATATATGAAGTATGTGTGTAGTATGTATGTACAGTTGTGGCCAAAAGTATTGACACCCCTGCACTTCTGTCAATTTCTTCCTGAAAATGATTGCAAACACAAATTCTTTGGTATTATTATCTTCATTTAATTTGTCTTAAATTAAAAAACACAAAAAGAATTGTCCTAAAGCCAAATTGGATATAATTCCACACCAAACATAAAAAAGAGGGTGGAAAAAGTATTGGCACTGTTCGAAAAATCATGTGATGCTTCTCTAATTTGTGTAATTAACAGCACCTGTAACTTACCTGTGGCACCTAACAGGTGTTGGCAATAACTAAATCACACTTGCAGCCAGTCGACATGGATTGAAGTTGACTCAACCTCTGTCCTGTGTCCTTGTGTGTACCACATTGAGCATGGAGAAAAGAAAGAAGACCAAAGAACTATCTGAGGACTTGAGAAACCAAATTGTGAGGAAGCATGAGCAATCTCAAGGCTACAAGTCCATCTCCAAAGACCTGATTGTTCCTGTGTCTACCGTGCGCAGTGTCATCAAGAAGTATAAAGCCCATGGCACTATAGCTAACCTCCCTAGATGTGCACGGAAAAGAAAAATTGACAAGAGATTTCAACGCAAGATTGTGCAGATGTTGGATAAAGAACCTCGACTAACATCAAAACAAGTTCAAGCTGCCCTGCAGTCCGAGGGTACAACAGTGTCAACCCGTGCTATACATCAGCATCTGAATGAAAAGGGACTGTATGGTAGTAGACCCAGTAAGACCCCACTTCTTACCCCGAGACATAAAAAAGCCAGGCTGGAGTTTGCCAAAACTCACCTGAAAAAGCCTAAAACGTTTTGGAAGAATGTTCTCTGGTCAGATGAGACAAAAGTAGAGCTTTTTGGGCAAAGGCATCAACATAGAGTTTACAGGAGAAAAAAAGAGGCATTCAAAGAAAAAAACACGGTCCCTACAGTCAAACATGGCGGAGGTTCCCTGATGTTTTGGGGTTGCTTTGCTGCCTCTGGCACTGTACTGCTTGACCGTGTGCATGACATTATGAAGTCTGAAGACTGCCAACAAATTTTGCAGCATAATGTAGGGCCCAGTGTGAGAAAGCTGGGTCTCCCTCAGAGGTCATGGGTCTTCCAGCAGGACAATGACCCAAAACACACTTCAAAAAGCACTAGAAAATGGTTTGAGAGAAAGCACTGGAGACTTCTAAGGTGGCCAGCAATAAGTCCAGACCTGAATCCCATAGAACACCTGTGGAGAGATCTAAAAATGGCAGTTTGGAGAAGGCACCCTTCAAATATCAGGGACCTGGAGCAGTTTGCCAGAGAAGAATGGTCTAAAATTCCAGCAGAGCATTGTAAGAAACTCATTGACGGTTACCGGAAGAGGTTGGTCGCAGTTATTTTGGCTAAAGGTTGTGCAACCAAGTATTAGGCTGAGGGTGCCAATACTTTTGTCTGGCCCATTTTTGGAGTTTTGTGTGAAATGATCAATGTTTTGCTTTTTGCTTCATTCTCTTTTGTGTTTTTTCATTTAAGACAAATTAAATGAAGGTAATAATACCAAAGAATTTGTGTTTGCAATCATTTTCAGGAAGAAACTGAGTATTATCTGACAGAATTGCAGGGGTGGCAATACTTTTGGCCACAACTGTATGTTGTATGAATGTAGTATATATGTATGTATGTATGTTGTATGAATGTAGTATATATGTAGTATGTATGTAGTATGCAATGTGATAAAACACTCCGGGATCGCCTTTGCTGGGGTCAAAGGTCACGTGCGTTCAGCATGAAACTCAGGCGCAGAGCTGGGATTCGTGTATAACTGACCCTGGGTCAGGTTTATTAACGGTGAAAGCAATGCAAAAGGAAATAAAACATAAAACAAATCCTTGCCTGTCCGGCACTAACTAAACAATGGACAACCTAACTACCAACTTGTGGGCTTCTCCCGTCCAGCCAAACCACAGTTGCAGTGGGCACTGCTTCCACTCACGTGTGTCTTTCACACAGACAGGCTCTCTGTGTTCCCAGGCTGAGACACTCACACAACCACCTTGCATCCTTTTATATCCACCTCCCATTATCCATTAGTAAGCAGGTGCGATACTGACCAGACTAGGCCACATAGGAAAGGAATCTGGGTGAGATATACCTGCCCTCATCCACTATTCCCACATGATTCTCACATATCCCCCCCTTCTGCTCAGACCACTCCGGTCGAGCAATGACACCCGCCAAACAGTGCATTCGGGACAGGGCATCTGCATTTCCCATCTGTACCCCTGGGCGGTGCTCCACCGTAAAAGTGTAGGCCTGCAGGGCAAGGAACCACCGGGTCACCCGGCTATTCCGTTCCTTGTTCAAGTGCATCCACTTTAGAGGGGCCTGGTCAGTGATCAGCCTGAACTTTCGGCCCACCAGGTAATATTTGAGGACCTCTAGAGCCCACTTAATGGCGAGGCACTCTTTTTCTACGACGGCATACCTTTGCTCATGTTTATTCAGCTTCCTGCTGAGATAGAGGACTGGGTGTTCCACTCCGTCCCTCACTTGTGAGAGTACGGCCCCGATACCGGTATCAGAGGCATCCGTTTGTACCATAAACTCGCTGCGGAAGTCCGGAGTCACCAGTACGGGCTGAGAGCAAAGTGCCCGTTTTAGGCTATGGAAGGCTTCTTAAGCCGCTAAACTCCATTTAATCATGACGGAGTCTTTCCCTTTTGTAAGATCCTTCAGGGGGGTAGCGATGGCTGCAAAATTGGGTATGAACCGGCGATAATAGCCGGCGATCCCCAGGAAGGCTTGCACCTGCTTCTTGTTGACAGGTTGTGGCCAGTCCTAAACCGCCTGAATCTTATCAACCTGGGGTTTAACAACACCCCTCCCAATTACATACCCCAAATACCAGGCGGCTTCTAGCCCGATGTGACATTTCTTGGGGTTCGCGGTTAGACCTGCCTCCCACAGGTCGTCAATCACAGCTTGTACTTTCTGGAGATGAGTCTCCCAGTCCAAGCTGTAAATGACAATGTCATCAAAATAGGCTGAAGCATACCGCCTATTTGGCCTCAAGACTCGATCCATCAGTCTCTGGAAGGTCGCCGGTGCCCCGTGCAGTCCAAACGGCATATACACATACTGAAATAAACCTTCCGGCGTAGCAAATGCCGTCTTTTCTCTGGCAGCCTCAGCCAGAGGGATCTGCCAATACCCCTTTGTTAGGTCTAGGGTCGTAATATACCGGGCTTTTCCTAACCGATCTATTAACTCGTCGACCCGGGGCATGGGGTAGGCATCAAATTTTGAGACCACATTCAGTTTCCTGAAGTCATTGCAGAACCGGATGGTGCCGTCCGGCTTAGGAATTAGCACAATCGGGCTGGACCACGCACTGTGCGATTCCTCAATGACTCCTAACTCTAACATTGCCTTCACTTCTCGGGAAACGACTTCACGGCACGCTTCCGGGATTCGGTAGGGCTTTACGTGAACTGTGACACCAGGTTCCGTTACGATGTCATGTTTCATTAGCATAGTCTGCCCGGGTTTTTCTGAGAAAAACTTTTGGTTGTGAAGTAGAAACTGCCTGACTTCAGTCTTTTGCCGCTCCGAGAGAGTCTCTGCAACCCATACCTCCGGTACGGCATGCGAGCAGACAGGACGGGCCAGCTCCGCTGACAAGGCAGACCGATCCTTCCAGGGCTTTATCAGATTTACATGATAAATCTGTTCAGGTTTCCGTTTACCTGTCTGGTATACGTTGTAGTTTACTTCACCAACTCTTTCCTTGATCTCAAAGGGGCCCTGCCACTTGGCCAGGAACTTACTGTCCACCGTGGGGACCAGGATCAACACCCTATCTCCGGGTGCAAACGTACGGATCTTGGCGCCCCATCAGATTCTTTTTTGGGCTCCTTGAGCCTGTATCATGTGTTCTTTGATGATAGGCATAACAGCCGCAATACGGTCCTGCATTTGTGTGACATGATCTATCACTGTTTTAAACGGAGTGACCTGACCCTCCCAGGTTTCTTTTGCAACGTCTAACAGTCCGCGAGGACGTCGGGCGTACAATAACTCGAAAGGCGAGAATCCCGTGGAAGACTGGGGTACTTCCCTGGTGGCAAAAAGCAAATACGGAAGTAAATAGTCCCAGTTCTTCCCATCCTTGTCTATCACCTTTCTCAGCATCTGCTTCAGAGTTTTATTGAACCGTTCGACCAACCCGTCTGTTTGAGGGTGATACACGGATGTGCGTAACGGTTCGATTTGTAACAATCGGCAGAGCTCCTTCATTATCCTGGACATAAAGGGGGTCCCCTGGTCAGTGAGTATCTGTTTTGGTATACCGACCCGACTAAACACATGCACCAGTTCCTTGGCAATCTTCTTGGTGGCCGTGTTACGCAAAGGGATGGCCTCCGGGTAACGAGTGGCATAATCCAAGATGACCAGGATATGTTGGTGTCCACGTGCAGACCGTGGAAGGGGCCCAACTAAATCCATCCCAATCCTCTCAAACGGGACTTCAATAATAGGTAGGGGTACCAAAGGGCTACAGAACCGGGGCTTAGGTGCAGAGGCTTGGCAGTCAGGACAAGACTCACAATATACTCGAATATTGTGATGCATGCCTGGCCAAACAAAACAGTGTAATATCCTTTCGGTGGTTTTCTGGCCTCCCAGGTGACCTCCCATCACATGTCCGTGGGCCAGGTCCAGCACCTGCCACCGGTAATGTTTTGGCACGACTAATAGTTGCACCGTATCTTCCCCCTTTTTCTCTATCTGATAGAGTAAATCATTCTCCAGAACCATGTAAGGATACGCCAGCCTAGAGCCAGGTTCAACGGGTACCCCATTTATCACTTTTACATTTGTCCTAGCCTGAGAAAGGGTAGGATCCTTTATTTGCTCGCTTTGGAAGTCATCTTTCTGAACTTCCAAATCCGGCAAACGGGGAGGTGGACGGCTGTCGGCCTCCTCCTCTTCCCCGGTCTCCTCCGTATCACCCGCCATGACTGAAAACGGGAACGGCAGGTCATTTCCCGCAGACTCTTCCCCAGAGTCTTCCGGGGAGACCTCTTCCAGGGGTTCGGGACCCACACGCGCCCGGGGAGAAGAATCATGTACACTATTACCCTGGGGTATCAACTGATTCTCCCACAATTGCCAGAAGTGGGGAAAATCCCGGCCCAGGATAACATCATGCAATAACGCCGGGACGAGTCCCACTTTATGTTGCACAGACCCATAGGAAGTAGTAATGCATATGACCGTGGTGAGGTACGAACAGGTGTCTCCATGCACACACGTTACAGAAAATTTGTCTGATGGTCCAGTCGGGGCTGACACCAGACAGGCCTTCACCAGAGTCACCACACTTCCCGAGTCTAACAATGCCACCACCTTTTTGCCATCAACAGTTAACTCACACAAGTGTTTTTCCACATCCTTTTGACCGGCATTCACACTCACTACCCGTGCAACCATAGACATGCGGTTTTTAGAGTCTGTGAGGTCGCACTGCATGGGTTCAGTAGTGACCGGACAGTTCGCAGCAATATGTCCCAACTCTTGGCAGCGGAAACACCTAACGGGCCCCTTGCTTAGACCATAGTTCGTTACTCTCGGCCTCGCAGTGCGGGCAGTCCCGTTTTCCTCCCCCACTGTCTTAGGGATTTTTCCATCTCCCCTACTCCCTGGAACAGTCTTACTGATTCCACGTGGAGATGATGAAGAACGAGGTGGGGTAGCGTCGTCTCGGAGTCCTTCTGCCATGGAGTAACGTTCAACCAGATCCACCAGTTGATCTGCCGTCGTAGGATTTCCATGGCTTACCCACTTCCTCAGGGCTGGCGGTAGAGCTCTCAGGTACTTGTCCATGACAACTCTCTGGATTATCTCTGGCACTGTCAACACCTCGGGTTGTAGCCACTTCTTCGTCACGTGGATCAGGTCGAACATCTGTGACCGCGGTGGTTTATCCGGCTGATAAGTCCATTGATGCACTCTCTGTGCACGGACAGCGGTTGTCACTCCCAGCCGGGCCAAGATCTCGGCTTTCAATTTGTCAAAGTCCTGCGCGGCTTCAGGCTCTAAGTCATAATAAGCCTTTTGGGCCTCACCGGAAAGAAACGGGGCAATCAGGCCGGCCCATCGTGCCTTCGGCCATTTTTCTCGCACCGCCGTCCGTTCAAACGTGGTCAGGTATGCCTCGACGTCATCTTCGGTCGTCATTTTCTGCCAGTACCGACTCACGTGAATCACTCTCGACTTGGCTTCCAGGTTAAGCTCAGGTAAGCTTGCCAAGCGCTGCGCCACCTGCTGGAGAAGCGAACGATCGGTAACTGTCATGTCCACCAACTCCTTCAGCTGGGCCATCATCACCCGATTAGCTTCTTGCTGGACGGCGGTGGACTGTACCAGCGCTTTCACCACGTCCTTCATGCTCATGCTTGCAACGTGATGCCCGCGTTCTCCACCACAATGTGATAAAACACTCCGGGATCGCCTTTGCTGGGGTCAAAGGTCACGTGCGTTCAGCATGAAACTCAGGCGCAGAGCTGGGATTCGTGTATAACTGACCCTGGGTCAGGTTTATTAACGGTGAAAGCAATGCAAAAGGAAATAAAACATAAAACAAATCCTTGCCTGTCCGGCACTAACTAAACAATGGACAACCTATCTACCAACTGGCGGGCTTCTCCCGTCCAGCCAAACCACAGTTGCAGTGGGCACTGCTTCCACTCACGTGTGTCTTTCACACAGACAGGCTCTCTGTGTTCCCAGGCTGAGACACTCACACAACCACCTTGCATCCTTTTATATCCACCTCCCATTATCCATTAGTAAGCAGGTGCGATACTGACCAGACTAGGCCACATAGGAAAGGAATCTGGGTGAGATATACCTGCCCTCATCCACTATTCCCACATGATTCTCACAGCATATAGTATGTATGTATGTTGTATGAATGTTGTATATATGTAGTATGTGTCACGGTCACGTGTCTGGACGCAGCGAGTACGGCAAGGCGAACCCATAAGACACCCGTGACCCTGGATACAGCGCCTCCAGTGGGGCGAATTTAAATAATAAAACGTGCAGCTGGATACGCCACCTCCAACTGGCGAATTTAGGTATTACACGTTTACTTACAGTAGTCTGGAACCCCAGTAAGGCGAAATTAAATAAAGGGGGAACCTGGGTAACATTAACAATGGTGGGCCCTGCAATAGGAAAGTGGAGACCTCCTGTACTCCCCTGAGCCAGTGTCCCTGCACTCCTAACGTTCCCTATGCCGGTTCCGCACCGGGCGACGCACAGGAACCCAAAAACCCTAGCTCGCCCTGAACCTAAACCCTCACTAGGGAATTGGTCGGTGCAGAAACTAATCCCACCACTGCGCTAAACACAAATGAGGGAAAATGACAATACAGGGGAAACACCACTTAGCTTTGCTCTGTTGCGTACGCTCCAAGCAACAGAGCCCACCACCTGTGTGCATCTCCTCCTCCACCCGGATCCATCACCATAACTGGATCCTTCACCATAGTGCAGCCTTGGAGCAGAGTCCACCACCAGTTGCAGCTGCCCAGTAAACAGAGTCCCAAAGATGAGTCCAGCTTCTGCCAAAAAGTCCAGCATGCTTGAGTCCAGTTTTCAGCAACCAAGTCCAGCATGCTGAGTGCAACTCTCACCATCGTCGCCACTCCACCAAGCCATGCAAGCACCTCCTGCTGACACCGTAGACTGCGACTCCACCACGCCATGCCAGCCCTTCCTGCAGACCACATAGCTGCCACTCGTCCCCTCTGGCTGGGCTGTGCAGGACTCATGTTCAGCTCCTTCTTTCACCCAGGCTTCCTTGTGAATGACTAACTCACAATATCACCAACAGTGATTGAACACACCTGGCTATCTTTTATAGAGCCTAACACCTGAATTATAATTACGTGCACTAAACCAAAGAAACTAAAGTGCACTACCACTCACCACCACCGGGGCAACTTAGAATGAACGACACTACGTGTAATAATTCTAATGGCCACCGGGGGCAGTCATATCACTTTGGCACCTAGCCAGAGGAAAAAAAGTTCACTTATCCATTTAAACTGTCAGATCCACGCTGGATCATGACAGTATGTATGTTTGCTGTATGAATGTAGTATATATGTAGTATGTATGTAGTATGTATGTTGTATGAATGTAGTATATATAAAGTATGTATGTAGAATGTAGTATGTATATATGTTGTATGAATGTTGTATATATGTAGTACTGTATGTATGTAGTTTGTAGTATGTATGTATGTTGTATGCATGTAGTATATATCATGTATGTATGTAGTATGTATGTATGTTGTATGAATGTAGTATATATGAAGTATGTATGTAGTATGTAGTATGTATGTATGTTGTATGAATGTAGTATACAGTATATGTTTTTTTTACATTCAACACATTAGCCGGATGATGGGACTGCTACTGTCCCATCATTGGCTAATGTGTCAATCACTGTCATTGTAGCAGGCATAGCCCGATGGGACTTGTAGTCCTATCGGACGATGCCTGCACACACACACAACCCCCGGCAGGCCCGCACAGACCCCCGGCAGGCCCGCACAGACCCCCGGTGGCCCATACAGACCCCTGGCAGCCCGCACAGACCCCCAGCAGGCCTGTACAGACCCCGCCCGCACACACAGACAGGCACACTGTCCGCCCACGCACCACCCACACTCTTCTCCCCTCCCGAACTAGATGTACAAGTAAAGAAAGGGTTTTTTTTAATTCCGATACTTCTGTCCCATTGACTTGAATGGGACTTCCGGTATCGGAATCGTCGATACCCGATACTTTTTGGGTATTGGCTGATCCAATCCGATCCGATATTTCTCAATATCGGATGGTATCGCTCAACACTAGTATGGAGTAATATACTGTCCTTTTTTTGAGCTATTGAACAATTTACAATAGATCAGTCATGTCATGTAAGCAGTGAAGTATGTGTCATTGTACTATAACTATATTTCTGTGCCATATCAGAGCATCATGAGATGTGGTATGTGTTAAAGGGGCGCAGTGACACTCTTTGACCCAGGGCAAACGAAAAACCTGGAGCCAGCCCTACCCCCACAACTTTAGCCTTATAACCCCCTGTTTTCAATGCGTAACTAGTATTATGAAGTAAATTAAGGTTGACAAGCTTCAGTAATAAGAATTGATGTTTTTGGCATTGAAATGGGCACTGTAGGTGTGTTTACTGTCCTCCACTCCCTGCCGACTTTGCTTCCCCATTGACTTGCATTGGGTTTCGTGTTTCAGTCGGCCTCCGACTTTTCCTTATAGTCGGCCGATTTCGTTCGACCCGACTTTTGAGAAAGTCGGGTTTCATGAAACCCGACTCGACCCGAAAAAAGGAAAAGTGGCTCATCTCTAGTTTTGGGGATGTTTCTCTGTTAAGGGCATAGGACTACTTCACTGCATCAATGGGAGAATGGATGGAGCCATTTACTGTAAAATCCAGAGGGACAACCTCCATCTCTCCGCCAGGACATTAAAAATGGGTCGTGGCTTTATCTTCCAGCAAGACAATGATCCAAAACATACAGCCAAGGCAACAAAGGAGTGGCTCAGAAAGAAGCACATTAAGGTCATGGAGTGGCCTAGCCAGTCTCCAGACCTTAAACCCATAGAAAACTTATGGAAGGAGTTGAAGCTCCGAGATGCCAAGCAGCAGAATCAAAATCTTAATGATTTAGAGATGATCTGCAAAGACTAGTGGACCAAAATTCCTCCTGAGTCCTGACATGTGCGCAAACCTCATTATCAACTACAAAAAGCGTTAATATTAACCTACCCTTAAAATTAAAGACTGTTCATGTCTTTGTCAGTGGGCAAACTTACAAAATCAGCAAGGGATCAAATAATTATTTCCTTTACTGTATCTGAAGCAGTCTCTGTACAGTCACAATTTAGATCTAGTGTGAATAATTTAGGAAGGAAGATTGGAGATTAGGTCCAAATTTCTCTGGTGATAGTGTTGTAGTCATAGTTACAGGAGTCCTACCTCTAGTTTTTATGGTCTTCAGCTTTGTGATGTCACATGTAAAGTCAAGTGACAATGTATAATGCACAAGAACTGTTTGCTTCATGTAATGGACTTAAGGCCCTGTCTCACTAAGCAATCTCGGTAGCGAGATCGCTGCTGAGTCACAACTTTTGTGACGTAACAGCGATCTCACCAGCGAGATCGCTGTGTGTGACAGCGAGCGGCCCCCCTGCCGGTATCGCTGATCGCTGCAAGAAACCTCTGGACATTTCTTTGGTCGCTGGTCTCCCGCTGGCCAGCACACATCGCTGTGTGTGACAGCGGGAGACCAGCGATCAGGTGTAAAAAAATAATAAAAAAAAATAAAAAATATAGTTATTCTCACCTTCCGATGTCCCGTTCAGCCATCCTGCCTCTCTCCACGCTCCGGTCCCAGTGATCCTTTGCATGAATGACCGCGAGACTTTGTTATCCCGCGAGACCGTGACATCTCGCGGTCATTCGTGCAAAGGATCACTGGGACCGGAGCGTGGAGAGAGGCGGGATGGCTGAACGGGATGTCGGAAGGTGAGAATAACTATATTTTTTATTTTGATACTATTTTCTACAGCGATAGCCAGCGATGCCGGGCGCTCGGCATCGCTGTGCTGATCGCTGGTGAAGCTGTCTGTGTGACATCTCACCAGCGATCACATAGCGACTTACTAGCGATCCTGACACCTTCATATCGGTGTCGGGATCGCTGGTGAGTCGCTACTGTGACGGGGCCTTATATTTTGAGCTCACAATGCAATTACCATGTGTAACGTCCTGGGAACAAAGATACTTTTTTTCATTAGCTGTTATATCTGGTATCCTCATCAGTAGATTGGAATTGTAGAGAAGAAGAGACAAGCATTATCTGGACAGATAAGTTGGAGATAACACCCTTACTGCAACATCCAAAACACTCCTCATGTCTTCTCCTGGACTTCCAGGATTTGGAGGATTTTGTTCCCTTGATGAATGATGTTTGAGGTAATAGTAAATCTTTATTCTCTACACATTGTAGTGATCCCCTCATCTGGACTGAAACCACCAGGCTTAGAAGTGACTAAATCTCTCATATTTTGCTATGATTTATTTTTTGTACAAAGATGTTAAGTTGCAACAGCCTTGTATCGCGTATCTATCTATCTATCTGGAAAAAAAAGGTAGGCAGCACTCCAATAGTTACCAAAGAAAGAGGACTTTATTTAGCCCATATGGTGTGGCGACAAAATTTGGCTCAAATGAGCCTTTCTCAAGCATTCAAACATTTGTGCATAAAGGACATATATAGAAACATTCCCATATTATGCAATTGATAAATTTTTTACAAAATAGCATAAAAGACAATGCATTATAATTAGTGCAACATCTATTAATATTCCATTCATATACTAAAAAGTGTTACAATTAGAGATGAGCGGATGTGCTCGGTGATACTCGGTTATCACTCTTGTATCCTGGTACTCAAATATGCTTGTTACTTGGTAAGCAATGGGCGGTGCTCAATATGAAACCTAAATCCACACAACTCATCTTTGTTGCCTATTACGCAGCAAATAAGCATGCATGGATTTCCTGTGCTGTGAGTCACTGTAATGCTGTAGCCGTTGTGGCATTACTGTGATTGGATGGCAGACTAACATCAGGGATTATAAAAGAACAGGTGCTGCCCGACTCTGCACAATGATGCCATTGGATATCTCTGTGACAGTTTGTATGGGAGGGAGAGACGTCTTGTCTAGGCTTGTGTGCACAGTATAATGAATCAGAGGCCTGCAGTCTTGATCCTGATGCTGAAGCTGAACCATCATACTAATAGCCCTTCTAAGGGCTAATCGTTCGCTCTACTGTTTGTATCACATACAAACTGCATTTAGCCTAGGGAGGGAGAGAAAGTCGCAGGAGCAGGAAGAGTAACAGAATCCAGTTTGTAGAAGTAGACAGGGATTAGACCTGTGCAGTCTGTTGGTAAATATATAGCTGCAGTTTATTTTGTGGGGGCTCAAAAAATTGAATACATTTTGATCCATCAAGTATTACGATCTTTGAAGTCTTTTTTGTCTTATATAACACACCAAAAAATCGTTGAAACATATTCCTGGGCTATATTTCTCTGCCATTCCCTATTCTGTAGTGTGGAGTACACTTCTGTGATCTCTAAAACTGATAAAAGCTTTTAGAAAAATGTTGTAGGCTTTCAATTCTCAGCCCTACAGTGTTAAGTGGTTTGTGAGTATTTCTGTGATTTCTAAAACTGAAAAAAGCTTTTAAAAATGTTGTAGGCTTCCATTTCTCAGCCATAAAGCGTTAGGTGGTCTGTGAACAGTTCTGCAATTTCTAAAACTGAAAAGAAACTTAAAAAAAAAATTTGGCTTCCATTTGTAAGCCATACAGTGTTACATAGTTTGTGAACATTTCTGTGATCTCTGAAAGAGAAAAAGCTTTTAAAGATTTAGTAGGCTTCCATTTGTCAGCCATACAGTGCTATGTGTTCTGGGAACAATTATGTGATCTCTAAAACTGAAAAAAAGCTTTAAAAAATTTGTAGGCTTCCATTTCTCAACAATACGGTGTTACATGGCCTGTGAACATTTCTGTGATCTCTAAAACTAAAAAAAACAATTTTTACATTTTGAAGATTTCCATTTCACAGTCATTCAGTATTATGTTGTCTGTGTAGATTTCTTTGATGTCTAAAGCTGAAAAACAGCATTGAAATATTTTTCTGGATTGAATTTGATTGTCATTCATACACTTTTGTGTTCTGTTACGTTACGGTGGAGCCAACGCCCAAAAACCGCTTTGATTCCTGCAGGTGACCAATATTTTTCTTTTATTAAAAATATACTTGGCTTAAAAGAAAAGACCTAGCAAATACAAAATGCGTAGTGCATGCGTTAAGGTATGGGGAAGGAGTTGTGGAAAGAAAGCTATTATGGGTAAAAGATTAGCTAATCGCACACCACCCTTCCAAAAATGTCATGCCTCCCATTTCCTAACTGATTGGTTTTAGATCTCCAAATCTAAAAATCAACACCGCCAACCCAACAGCTAATATCCTCGGCACACAAACCAAACCCCCAGCTCTCCTTTTTAGTAAGCGCCACTAACTTGCTCATTCTCAAAACCTTGAAAAAAACTTTTAGAAATCCAGCCTAAAACGTGCCAATTCAAACTTAGAACTACAAATACACTCTAATGTTACTCCTAACTTTTCCAAAACCTCTAATGATATTAGCCTACGCTTATCCATCCCTGCCCTTCCTCTTCTAAAACCTTTCAATGCCTACCTAAGAAAAACTTTATTACATCACTTAATCATTGCAGCTTAAAACGTATTAATCAACAATTAACAAACTTGTTAAACTTTGATACCAACCACCCCAAATCAGCCCCCTGCCCACTAAAAACAAAACTGCTAACAAGCTATCTTTTCTGATACCACATAACCCCAATACTTCGCCCTTCTCTTGGCAAGCACACCGACCGGAGGGGTCACATCGGGGCTTAAGAGCTCTAGAGGTCTCACTCTCCTCACCCACCTTCTGGATCCTTCATCCCCGTCCCTGCTCGAACCTCCACCAATCTAGCCGGCAATTTGCTCCAGCAGCCACTCTCCACTGTCTCAGCCCGCAGCAGTCACAGAAGAGAATCCACATCCTCCATGAGGACCTGTAAATGATCATGTTTGATCGCAGTGTGCCAGGGGTTAACGCATCAGGGGCGGTCCGTGACCACCCCTGACACATAGTGCCGGGTGTCAGCTGTGATAATCAGCGGACAACCAGCCGCGATCAGCTGCGCTCCCCCCGTGAGCGCAGCTGATCGCGCTAGACGTACTATTCCGTCCTTGGGACTTAGGTCCCAGGTCACATGGACGGAATTGTACGTCTAATGTAGGAAAGGGGTTAATCTTTATTTACAGTTTGTAGTTAATGAGATTCTCGTGCTCTAAGGAGGGGTTGGTGTATGTGGTGCTCTAATTAGATGTTCATAATGCAGACTGCTAACAGGTTTGCATAATGAATAACTAACATACTGAAAAAAGAGACAAAAATCCTTCTGCAGACAGGTGCCAACTGTGGCACCTGCTCCACAGCATAATCACATGTTTAGTGTGGCAATAATATATTTTCTTGATGTTATCTAGCTAGGGGAAAAAAAAACAATTTGAAAATGGTGCCCGTGCAGCAGCAAATATCCGTGTCTAGCTGTGATCTGAAAACTGCTACTGCGCATGCGCCAGTGGCGCCATCTTACTGGAGAAGAAAAAAATCCTCCTCCAAGATGGAACCACCCGTTGCTATGCAGTAGCAGCTCTCGGATCACAGCTATAGAAATTGCCATGTGTCCCCGGTCACGGGCATGCAAAGGTCAGCTGCTGACCTCTGTTTGGCCAGCGGCGTGTATGGCAGGGCAGGGAGCCAGCGGATCCCCTGCTCTGCAATATATTTCAGCTGATTGTGCATCCGCAGATGCAATCCAGCTGAAATATTCATTGGTGTCAGTGGGCCCCCCTTCAACTTTGGGCCCGATGCAGCTGACCAGCGATTTGTCCGCCTCTGGGAAAACCTCAATATTTAACTTTATACAAACTGTCTACAGTAGTTCAATACATAAAATGGGGGCTTTAGACATTGTCGGGAGACTAGCATTAGGCAAAAGGGACATACAGTGGTTGCCTTTATCAATGAGCCAGTACTTACCTAGATATTTAAGCCCTTTACCCCCAATGGTGGTTTGCATATGAATGACTGGGCCAATTTTTATGATTCTGACCACTGTCCCTTTATGAGGTAAGAACTCTGGAACGCTTCCATAGAGCCTGGTGATTCTGACTTTGTTTTCTCGTGACATATTTTACTTCAAGGTAGTGGTAAAATTTCTTTAATATGACTTACGTTTAGTTGTGAAAAAAACCGGAAAATTTGGTGAAAATTTTGCAATTTTCCAACTTAGAATTTTTATGCCCTTAAATCACACAGTTATGTCACACAAAATACTAAATAAGTAACATTTTCCACATGTTTACATCAGCACAATTTTGGAACCAAAATTTTGTTGTTGTTAGGAAGTTAAAAGGGTTAAAAGTTGATCAGCAATTTCTCATTTTTACAACACCATTTTTTTTATGGACCACATCACATTTGAAGTCACTTTGAGGGTTTTATATGATAGAAAATACCCAAAAGTGACACCATTCTAAAAACTGCAACCCACAAGGTGCTCAAAACCACATTCAAGAAGTTTATTAACCCTTCATGTGCGTCACAGGACTTTTTGGAATGTTTAAAAAAAAATCAACATTTTACTTTTCTCACAAAAAATGTACTTCAGATCCAATTTTTTTATGAAAAAATTAAAGTTGTTGTCCAATTTGTCCTGAGTATGCTGATACCCCATATGTGGGGGAACCACTGATTGGGCACATGGTAGAGCCATTTGACTTTTTCAATCTAAAATTGGTTGGAATTGAGATTGGACACCATGTCACGTTTGGAGAGCCCTTGATGTGCCTAAACAGTGGGAACCCCCCAATTCTAACTCCAACCCTAACCACAACACACCCCTAACCCTAATCCCAGCCCTAACCATAACCCTAACCACAAACCTAACTCTAACATACCCCTTCCCTAGTCCCAACCCTAACCCTAATCCCAACCCTAACCCTATTCCAAACCCTAACTTTAGCCACAACCCTAACTTTACCCACAACCCTAACTTTAGCCCCAACCCTAACCCTAACTTTAGCCCCAACCCTAACTTTAGCCCAACCCTAACTTTAGCCCCAACCCTATCCCTAACCATAACTCTAGCCCCAACCCTAACCCTAATGAGAAAATGGAAATGAATAATTTTTTTATTTTATTTTTCCCTAGATAACTGGTTGATAAAGGGGGGATTTATTTACTATTTATGGTGGGTTTTTATGTTTGGCAGCTGTCACACACTAAAAGACACTTTTTATTGCAAAAAATAGTTTTTGCATTACCACATTTTGAAAGCTATAATTTTTTGGCCTACAGAGTCATGTGAGGTCTTATTTTTTGCAGAACGAGCTGACATTCTTATTGCTACCATTTTTGGGCACATGACATTTTTTGATGGCTTTTTATTAAAATTTTTGTGAGGCAGAATAAACAAAAACCTGCAATTCATGAATTTCTCTTATACCGTTCCACGTGTGGTAAAATTGATAAAGCGGTTTTATTCTTTGGGTCAGTATGATGACAGCGATAACTCATTTATATAAATTTTTATGTTTTAACAATGTACCTAGAAGGAATATAGAGCGCACATAGGGTCTTATCCGAGATAAAAGGAATATTCGTGAGTGATAATCAAATTCACTCACCTATTATGGCTGTGTGAGACACAACCACTGCACTTAGCATTAGTGGCTGCTGCAAGCCCCGATGTGATGATCCTTTGCTAGGTGAAGAGAATGGGGCATCAGACTGCGCTGCTCGCCTGTCAGGATGATGTACCAGAGGAGTCCAAGTGGATGTAATAGAAAATAGACTTTATTTCTACGCGTTTCGTGGTGGTCACACCACTTCCTCAGGACAGTCTATACACATACACATACAGTGGGGAAAAAAAGTATTTAGTCAGTCAGCAATAGTGCAAGTTCCACCACTTAAAAAGATGAGAGGCGTCTGTAATTTACATCATAGGTAGACCTCAACTATGGGAGACAAACTGAGAAAAAAAAATCCAGAAAATCACATTGTCTGTTTTTTTTTCATTTTATTTGCATATTATGGTGGAAAATAAGTATTTGGTCAGAAACAAGCAATCAAGATTTCTGGCTCTCACAGACCTGTAACTTCTTCTTTAAGAGTCTCCTCTTTCCTCCACTCATTACCTGTAGTAATGGCACCTGTTTAAACTTGTTATCAGTATAAAAAGACACCTGTGCACACCCTCAAACAGTCTGACTCCAAACTCCACTATGGTGAAGACCAAAGAGCTGTCAAAGGACACCAGAAACAAAATTGTAGCCCTGCACCAGGCTGGGAAGACTGAATCTGCAATAGCCAACCAGCTTGGAGTGAAGAAATCAACTGTGGGAGCAATAATTAGAAAATGGAAGACATACAAGACCACTGATAATCTCCCTCGATCTGGTGCTCCATGCAAAATCCCACCCCGTGGGGTCAGAATGATCACAAGAACGGTGAGCAAAAATCCCAGAACCACGCGGGGGGACCTAGTGAATGAACTGCAGAGAGCTGGGACCAATATAACAAGGCCTACCATAAGTAACACACTACGCCACCATGGACTCAGATCCTGCCGTGCCAGACGTGTCCCACTGCTTAAGCCTGTACATGTCCGGGCCCGTCTGAAGTTTGCTAGAGAGCATTTGGATGATCCAGAGGAGTTTTGGGAGAATGTCCTATGGTCTGATGAAACCAAACTGGAACTGTTTGGTAGAAACACAACTTGTCGTGTTTGGAGGAAAAAGAATACTGAGTTGCATCCATCAAACACCATACCTACTGTAAAGCATGGTGGTGGAAACATCATGCTTTGGGGCTGTTTCTCAGCAAAGGGGCCAGGATGACTGATCCGGGTACAAGAAAGAATGAATGGGGCCATGTATCGTGAGATTTTGAGTGCAAACCTCCTTCCATCAGCAAGGGCATTGAAGATGAAACGTGGCTGGGTCTTTCAACATGACAATGATCCAAAGCACACCGCCAGGGCAACGAAGGAGTGGCTTCGTAAGAAGCATTTCAAGGTCCTGGAGTGGCCTAGCCAGTCTCCAGATCTCAACCCTATAGAAAACCTTTGGAGGGAGTTGAAAGTCCGTGTTGCCAAGCGAAAAGCCAAAAACATCACTGCTCTAGAGGAGATCTGCATGGAGGAATGGGCCAACATATCAACAGCAGTGTGTGGCAACCTTGTGAAGACTTACAGAAAACGTTTGACCTCTGTCATTGCCAACAAAGGATATATCACAAAGTATTGAGATGAAATTTTGTTTCTGACCAAATACTTATTTTCCACCATAATATTCAAATAAAATGAAAAAAAAACAGACAATGTGATTTTCTGGATTTTTTTTTCTCAGTTTGTCTCCCATAGTTGAGGTCTACCTATGATGTAAATTACAGACGCCTCTCATCTTTTTAAGTGGTGGAACTTGCACTATTGCTGACTGACTAAATACTTTTTTTCCCCACTGTACATGGTCTGCTACTTATAGCAAAGGAGGCAGATGGAGATGCCTCCTTTAAAAAAAAAGACCACACCCAATGGGCGGGGAATCAGACTTAAGCACATATATACATCGTAAACACAACAAACAATCATAAAATATAATGGAGTATATCACTTAAAATCATTCTTCATACATTTAAAAATCTACATACAGAGAAACACAATGAAGCACAATAAAAACCAAAAAAAAAAACTCTGGAAGAAGAAAAAAAAAACACAACGCAGGGATGAACCCCTTAATAGCAAGGAGCAGATGTTTGTCAGAACTGTATCACAAAATACAGAGGAAAATTGAGGTGGGTTGTACAGGGGAACAGCGCACACTCCATAAATAAATCAGTTGAACAAATCAGTTGTTTCATTGAGTCCATGGGGATTTATAGCATTCAACTTGTGAATCCAGAAGATCTCTTTCCTGTTAAGTCTGGACTCGGTTGGGGATGTCAAGGGGAAAATGGTCAATAGGGATCACCCTGAAGGAGATCCTTTTGTGTATGATATAATGCATAATGCGTTGCTGAAACTCCTAAACCCTTCATCCAATTTTAATGTGGATACCCTCAAATATAAGCTGAAAGTCTGAACTTCAACTGCATCTGAATTGTTTTGTTTAAAATTCATTGTGGTAATGTATATAACCAAAATTAGAAAAATGTTGTCTGTGTCCAAATATATATGGACCTAACTGTATTTGATTTCAACTACCACCAAATAAATAACACCAGTCAAATCCTTCCATGGCTCAATGGTTTAAAACACAATTAGCAGGGTCCTGCTAATGAATGGGTTAACACCATAGGTTCAAACACTACCTCAGCTTGCAAAGTTTTATTTATTTATTGAACTATTTTTTTTTATTGTGTTTCATTGTGTTTCTCTGTATGTAGATTTTTAAATGTATGAAGAATGGCTTTAAGTGATATACTCCATTATATTTTATAATTGTTTGTTGTGTTTACGATGTATATATGTGCTTGTCTTGCTAAATTTTCTCCCAAATTAGGTTATTTACCTTAACTTACGTAGCGCTCACTGGCATCCCAACCAGGCAAAGATTATTGACAATCTTTTATTTCAGCAAGCAATCATTTTGTTTTACATAGCACATGAATAGTCTCAAGATTTTAAAAAAATGACAGTTATGACATGAAAGATTTCAGCATCAATAATAATTACCGAGTTATTGTAGCATCACCCTTCGCATCGGGGGACCTCGATCAGCGGGAAGGGGTTTTCCTCGGTCAGCATCACAGACTAAGTGCGTCCACTTGAATCGTCTGGAAAGTCCCTACCCGCTGAGGAGGTCAGTACTTTTTAGAATATCAATTGGAATGATCACGCACTGACATGCGCAGTAACTTGTTTCTTTTTCACATTCCTCCTTTATCTCAGTTGGTTTGGTTCTCACATTCCTCCCTTCCAACTCCCACAACAATGCCTGAGCAGGTGGTTGCTTTTCACATTCCTGAGTGTGTGCTCTCCTCATGGTAGGAAAAGTTCAGATTCCGGTCACAATCCATAGTATCCAAATGGATGTTTCAATGTACTGCAATCACTACCTTATTGACTGGATGCCTATCTATACCAGTCTCTCACTCATGCATATCCCATTTGTATCACAATCCTTGATTGCAGTCTTTTAAACACCATCTTTATAGGACACCATGAGCACTTGTGGTTTCTTGCAACACATTTTATAAGCTATATAGCAATTCCATATGGATAATAGAATCACTACAATAGCCATCACCAACACGGGATGAATCAGCCAATTCAATAATTTGGTAGCTGAGGGCGAATACCCTAGAAAAATATCATACCAATGATGAGAGGTAGCATCAGCAATAATCGATCCCATTTTTACAATCTTATCTGCTATAATAGTGGTGCTTATCACATGCATTTGTATAGTTCTATTTAATTGAGTAATCATATATTTTCCTTCTTCTGATTGTTCAATTATATGTTTCAATTTCGTTAAATTTACCTCCCAATTATTGATTTCTAATGTTGTTGGTTCCCACTCAATAGTGGCAGCAGTTGTTACATCTGAGCTTAACAGAAAAGTTCGATTTTCCCATTGTAGTGCGGTTACATTTCTTAGGCATCCCACATAAGGTACTATCATTCCAGAGATTATTGGAACATCCGTTATTACACATACCTCTTGTGGGGCTATTTCAATCAACATTCTATATGAGGTTGGCAAAATGATGAATTCACATACATTCATAGTATTTTGTAACAAACATGGTTCATATACGGCTGATTGTAACCTGCAAATTTTCCCCTCTAAAGTATCCTCACATAAACTTAAATCATGAGTACGATTATTTTTATCAATATATAACCCATTAAACTTGGGCATCCATAACCACTGTTGTCCAGGAATACCTAATAATAATGGCATCACTACAAATCTACACATTACTTGTTGATTGGTTACATTATAAACAATCAATAGTCCTGAACACAAAGTGTCGTTGCAAACCATCTTAAGGAGCTTCTATTCTTAACCAGGAAACCTTGGGGATTGTATTTTTAAATACGGTCCTCCAGACTAACTCATTCCCGGTCATAAGTTGAGTTTGCATATTATTTTTCTGCTGAATTTGATATATAGCTTGCAGCGTACATATTGTCCAGTTAACTATTATGCTAACATTAGTATTAATTTCTAAATTTAAGGTATCTGAAACATTTTTCATTTGTAAAAGAAAAGTATCCATTTGTAATGCCTGCTTCCAAGGACGCCAAATAGTAGGCATCCATCTACCTTGTATAGTCAAAGCATCTTGGATATCTTTTCCGGCATTATGCATTTTATTTGCCAAAGTTTCAATATCAAATGAGTTCAAAGTCCCAGTCACAGCCCCGACTCCTTCCAATACTGTATCATACCATGCCCTTTTACCCCTATAATGGCATGCAGGAGTAGGTGGGAAGATTATTTTGGCTGCAACAACAGTCTTCTGTGATTGAGTTCCTGTTTTTACACATGATGTGGGAATCTTCTTCATCTGTCCTGGATCAGCTTTAGTCTGTGACATCAGATACACCCGGAGTATCCTTCTCCATGATACACATGATAAACTAGGTATCCCACAGCATAGTCCTGTTCCGTTATAGGTTCCCGTGTGATTATTACAAGGCGGATATTTCTGTCTTGTCATCGCTACCATCTGACGATTGGTGGCATTACCACAAAATATAATCATAGTTTTGTTTAAAGTAAAAGTGAACTCAGTTTTATTCTCCCCTTTTGAACTATAATTATCCCATATCGACTGATCAAAGGTTAATTGTTCAGTCGTCCAACAAATAATATGATCTTCAGCTTGAATATTCAAAGTGTCCTTACTATCAGCTAAGTATATAGTAGACTTAGTCCCATTATAATACCACGGTCGGGGATATTTTGCAGTTATGGTGAGATTAACGTCAAAAATCACTTGAGTGGTGAGTTTTCCCCAACCTCCACATCCGGCATTTTCATTCGGGGTGGTTCGGTTGTATTCCTTCTAATCTCCTGGCCTCGGAACGTACTCCTTCCTGAATTTTGTAGTCAGACAGATTCCAGGAGTCCAGGCACCGATGCTGTCCAAACACGCGAGCCCAAGGATTCCACTTAACCATATTTGAAGATTTGGAATCTATAAAATCAATAATCAACATTATTCTCTCAAATAACATTTTTCTTGTGGGATATATTCCCATTTTTCCACTCCTGGCCTCATAATTAACAGGGTATGGTCTTTGCCTATTGCTATCACTTCAGCCTCTGAAGGCGGTCCTTGGGTATTTTGAACCCAGATTTTGGCTCCCACATTAGTGATGTTAGAAGAGCCAAAACCTTTTGAGCCTCTGATCGTTAATTCTGAAGGGGCTGTTCCCTCTTGCACATCTGACAAATTTATTGGAATCAAAAGCATTTGCGCAATACGCTGTCCTTTCTCCAAAATTAGAGGCTCATTCCCCAAATTTATCATAAATACTTTGATTTCTCCTTGATAATCTGCATCTATGACTCCTCCCACCACCATGGCCCCCTTTAATGCCAAACTAGACCTAGTGGCTATCTGTCCATAGTGGTCCTTTGGAATCTGACACCCCAATCCTGTAGCTATTGGTTTTACTTTCCCCTGTGGGATCACAACAGTTTCCAATGCACTCAAATCCAAACCTGCTGAATGTGGAGTTGCTTGTTCCGGTATTCGTGCTTCTTGATCAGTTTTCCACCATATGACGGACCTTATCAGGTGTGCCTCATGTATGGTGAGATTGGGTGTAAGCATCCTCATGAGAGGAGTCATGGAGTCTGTGATAGGCCTGTTGTTAATTATCTGTAAAGCCTCACTCAAATTGTCTCTCCATTGTCCATACTGTGTATCAGATTGATTAAGTTTTCTCAATGTGGATTTTAATAATCCATTCATTCTTTCCACCAAACCTGCTGCTTGTGGATAGTAAGGTATATGATATACCCATTGTATATTATTGTCCTGAGCATATTTTTTAATGGCATCTCCAGTGAAATGAGATCCATTATCAGTTTGAATTTGTAAGGGGACCCCATAATACTGTGTTATTATCTCTAAGGTCCGCTCTGTGCTCCATTGGGTGGCTGCTTTACACGGAAAGCCCACCATCAGTCCTGAATATGTATCTACGCAGTACAGACATACTTACACCCCCTACTCTCTGACAAAGGGCCGATGAAATCCATTTGCCATATCTGAGCAGGTAACTGGCCTCTGCCTATGTGTCCCATTACGGTGTGTGGTACCTCTCGTTTTTGTGAATGTTGACATATTGGGCAATGTTGTATAGTTTGTTTTATTATGTCAAGTGTCAGAGGCACACCTCTCTCCTGGGCCCACCTGTAAGTGGCTTTTTCTTCAAGATGTCCGCTTTTCTGATGAGCCCAAACGGCTGTACCTTGCAGCCATGCTTCTTTTTCTCCAGCATCAATCTCAGTAGTATTTTGTCGAATAGCAGCTGCTTTATCTGCTTCAGAGTTAAACAAACGTTCAAGTGAGTCAATTGGCATATGAGCATCAACATGAAAGACAGTGGTAGGTGTCTCTTGCACCATTTCCTCCAAATATTGCCACACTTCCCTACCCCAAATTTCTTTACCATGAATCATCCAATTATGCTTTTAACATTCCATCATCCATGTTGCTAAACCATTTGCCACTGACCATGAGTCAGTGAAAACATGACATTGTCTCCCTTTTTCAAAAGCTATTGCTAGGAAAACAGCATATAGTTCAGCATATTGACTACTTTTTCCCTCTCCTTCCATTTGGAGATGCTTTTCCAACTTTGGATTATAAGCAACACTTTTCCATAGGCTCTTCCCTCCTACATACCTAGCTGAACCATCAGTAAACCAAGCATGCTCTTGCTGGTCTGCAGTTAGATCCTCATAGGTTTTTCCCCATTTTACAGGGGATTCCTCCATCATAGATGCTTTTTCAAGTGGGTTGACTATGTCATCCCCAATTTCTGCAACTTTCTCATGGAGGGTGGCGGTCCCGCCTTCCCCTTTTTTCGCTCTTTCAGAGACATACCACTTCCATTTGATAATACTTTGTTCCTGGGCATGGCCCACTCTGTTGGTTTTCGGATTAGACAAGACCCATTGCATGATTGGTATCAACGGTCTAAGTAGGACTTCATGTCCTAATGTCAACTGTTATGTTTCAACCAAAGCCCAATAACAGGCTAACAATTGTTGTTCAAATGGGGTATATTTTTCTCCCGCATCTGGCAATTTTCTATTCCAAAATCCAAGGGGAACTCTTTTCCCCCCTTGTTTTTGCCAAAGGGACCAGTTGGCATACATATGCTGAACAGTGACATGTAATTCCACTGGCCCATTAGTCATTGGCCATAAATCTACAGCCTGTTGTATTGCTTCTTTTACCATCTCAAAGGCCGTTTGTTGTTCTTCACCCCAATGAAATTCATATTTTTTACGAGTAACTTTGTACAAAGGGGCCAACATAAGTCCCAAGTGGGGAATATGTTGCCTCCAAAATCCAAACAAACCAATGTAGGATTGTGTTTCTTGCTTCGTTTTTGGAACTGGGAAATTAAGTATCTTCTGTCGAGCCTTCGGGAGGATTTCCCGATGCCCTTTGTTCCATTGTATGCTAAGATCGACATAGGGACGTTCGTCCCTTTTAATCCAAACGGGGGCTCGGCTCGCTACCTATAGCTGATCATTATCTTCCTCTGATGATGATGGATTGTGCCCCAAAGTGGATCTATTTTGGGGAAGGACCCATGTAGCCACAGCAGCGGCCAATTCTTCCCATGGATAGATATTCTGAAAATCTTCCCATGAAACTTTTTTTGGTTTTTCCTCTTCTTTCTCCTTCTTTTGGGGCTTAACTACTCCTTTTTTCGATTCCTCAGATTTGTCCACCTTTTTGGCAGATAATACTTTTTGTTTGTATAATTTCCACAAATCCCGTGTATCCTTTCCATCTATTTTATCTTTCTCAACCCCTGCTTTCAAGAGGGCTTGAAACATTTCCCTTCTTGATACTCGATTACCATCCCCTCCAGTATTACCCTTCCAATCGGGATTGTAGGCACTCTTATTACCTGGATGAGGACCTTGGGGTTTTTGTCCCGTTCGCGGGGGCTGATCCCAATCCCCCATATCTTGTAGTTCCCTCATATGGGCTATTACTATATGGCAAGGTTCTCCTGTCATTGCCACCGTTAATGTTAAAATCACAGCTTTATAAGCAGGGGGAGCCGTTTTAACTATCCTGTTCCTCATACTAGCGGTGAGAGGGTATTGCAAATAATCATCCTCCGCTCCCATTACGGGCAAGGCAGTTCTCGTTGCTTCTTCTTTGAGACGTTTGATTCCGTCTCGCAATGTATACCATTGTTTGTCACTTATTGGAATATCTGCCTCAGTAGCATATTTGTCCATAATGGCCGATGCCAGTATAACACTCAAACTTTGCATGGAATGTGCATTATTCTCTGTGAAATAATGTTTCATAGAGCGGGAGATAGCAGGATCTTTGGACAAGGAGATAAATTTTCCTATATCTCCTGCATCCATTTGTATCCCGGCTCCCCCATTGTCATGGATTCTTACCATCCATTCCAATTCACTTTCTCCGGTGCGTTGACCAAAACGTTTGAGAATGTCATCAATTTCATTTTGTGAGTAATCCTCCGTGGTTACTCTAGTACGAATAGGAAGGGATTGTTCATTAGTTACCATAATAGGATTCCCGTCCTCATCAAATTGAGGGTTTCCTTGCCCATCTACGGCTTGGGTATGGGTAACGTGTTGCTCCAACCTTTCTGACCTCTTTTTGATAGGGTTGGCCTTCACCCCTTTGGGTGGATAAATTACGGGAGACGGTGGGTCCTCCCAATCATCCGATGATGAGGTAGAATCCCACACATCCCCATCCCATCTTTCAGGATCCCAATCTACTGCAGCTGATGCAATCATTTTGTGTACTTTAGTCTTATTGATTTTTCCTCGCCTCTTCTTATATTTATTTTGGGCTATTTTTACAGCTGCCTTTTCTGCAATATTCTGGTAATGCTCTAACTTATCTTTCAGCAATCGGGTGTTACAGTCTAACACTGTCTTCTGACCTCCCAGCTCAATGGTCTTTTGTTCTAACTGAGAGCATTTTGCCTGTAATTTTTTATTCCTCTCGTGCATTCCTCGATATGCATTTAAGAGAATCCACATACGGCGCCCTAGCGCCACAACATCACCTGACTTCGCAGGGACACTACCGAGTACAGAAACAACATCGGTAGGTTCACAACCCTTGAGCTTATCCTTCCATGGTTCTGCCAAGCCACAATGAGCCAACTCATGTGCTATTATATTATATGGAGCCTCGGTCCAGCCGGGGATCTCCGTATGAGTCACTTTAGACTTTTTTTTTTTTCTAAACATCTTCAACAATGATAGTAATAACAATTATGTTTTTGTTTTTTTTTCCAAATCCGTATATCTATATGCAATATACATATACATATATATATATATATAAATTCAAGGATCCTGCCGACTACGCCAATTTATGTCTTGCTAAATTTTCTCCCAAATTAGGTTATTTACCTTAACTTACGTAGCGCTCACTGGCATCCCAACCAGGCAAAGATTATTGACAATCTTTTATTTCAGCAAGCAATCATTTTGTTTTACATAGCACATGAATAGTCTCAAGATTTTAAAAAAATGACAGTTATGACATGAAAGATTTCAGCATCAATAATAATTACCGAGTTATTGTAGCATCACCCTTCGCATCGGGGGACCTCGATCAGCGGGAAGGGGTTTTCCTCGGTCAGCATCACAGACTAAGTGCGTCCACTTGAATCGTCTGGAAAGTCCCTACCCGCTGAGGAGGTCAGTACTTTTTATAATATTAATTGGAATGATCACGCACTGACATGCGCAGTAACTTGTTTCTTTTTCACATTCCTCCTTTATCTCAGTTGGTTTGGTTCTCACATTCCTCCCTTCCAACTCCCACAACAATGCCTGAGCAGGTGGTTGCTTTTCACATTCCTGAGTGTGTGCTATCCTCATGGTAGGAAAAGTTCAGATTCCGGTCACAATCCATAGTATCCAAATGGATGTTTCAATGTACTGCAATCACTACCTTATTGACTGGATGCCTATCTATACCAGTCTCTCACTCATGCATATCCCATTTGTATCACAGTGCTTAAGTCTGATTCCCCGCCCATTGGGTGTGGCCTTTTTTTTTAAAGGAGGCGTCTCCATCTGCCTCCTTTGCTATAAGTAGCAGACCCTGTATGTGTATGTGTATAGACTGTCCTGAGGAAGTGGTGTGACCACCACGAAACGCGTAGAAATAAAGTCTATTTTCTATTACATCCACTTGAACTCCTCTGGTACATCATACTGACAGGCGAGCAGCATAGTCTGATGCCCCATTCTCTTCACTTAACAAAGGATTTTTTATGTTTGGCGCTTTAATACAATAAAATCTATTTTATATACAAAATATTTTGCATCACTTTATTCTGAGAGCTATAACTTTTGTATTTTTGCTGCTGACGCTGTATGTCAGCTCGTTTTTTGCGGGACAAGATGACATTTTCAGCTGTACCATGTTTATTCACATCCGTCTTTTTGATCGCGTGTTATTCCACTTTTTGTTCAGCGGTATGATGATAAAACATTGTTTTTTTTTCCTCGTTTTTTATTTATTTTTTTCACAGTGTTCACTGAAGGGATTAACTAGTGGGACAGTTTTGTAGGTCAGGTCGTTATGGATGCGGCGATACTAAATATGTGTACTTTTATTGTTTTTTTATTTACATAAAGAAATGTATTTATTGGAAAAATATTTATTTATTTTTTCTTTATTTAGGAATTTTTAAAAAATATTTTTACACAGTATAATTTTTTTTTACTTTTGCTTTGTCCCAGGGTGGGATATCACTTTGCATAGCACTGTGTCATATCAGCAATCAGTGCTGAAATGACATGGTAATGTGGCGCCCCTGAGGGTTCAATTGCCACAGAGGTACTGCACCTCCTCCTGAGGTGTGGTATCCCACTATCCAGGTAAGGTGGAGACACCTGACCACACTCCAATACCTGCATCCCACACAACAAAGTAGTGCAGGAAAGCACCCTTTGGTGGCTCCCTGCTTGGAACACGAAGTGTGCTGGGAGGTGGGTGGAGTTTAGTTTGCACTAAATAGAGCGGGAAGAGTTTAGGATTTAGTCAGTCAGTGATCCATTCAGTCAGTGAGTGGAAGTCTGACGGGGAAGTCAGTCAGTAAGATCCCCAGGAGAGGGATGGATGAAGGAAGTGCTGCAGCCGACCTCAGTGATCTGGGTCCGCTGGCACAGGGAAGAGACATTAGAACGAAAGCCTGATTCTCCATATGAAAGAAAGGATTGTACAGAACGTAAGGAGAAAAGGAAGACTAAGGATTAGGGTTAGAGGAGAACCCTTCCCAAGTTCACAGCGCAAGTCCGGGGTCTGGTCCCCGAGGTTGTATGGATACTAATGGTCCTGCAGCAGACACCGGAGGAATAGAAGTAGTCACCACTTTATTCTCACTCAAGACTTGGGGGCACAACAGCCACGATAGTGAGCCAGGACTTAGCAGCAAGGAGTCCCCGAAGCAGGCTACAGCTGTCTGCCGTACAAGTAGAGTTCATAAGAATAGCGGACAGGAGGAACCCCAGTGTAACTCAGTACTGGAGTACTTCATTTTAAAGGCGCTAAGAGGAGACGTTCAGAAAAGGCACATATGTTGGCGGAGTGTTGGAAAGGAGTACTTCATCTTGCCTGGAGGTTGACTGAACTCCTGACCTGGAGGACACAGCACGGATGCGGGTGCCTGTACCACAACAGACTGTGAGTAAAGCTTTGGAACTACATGCCCTGGTGTCCTCCACTTATTCCTGCATCAACCTACTAAGCACTACTACATCCCCTGCGCCTGACACTACATCATCCGCGTGTCTCTTCACCTACACTGCCCTGGCACTACAGCCCTGCCTGTGGAGGGCTATAACATCACTGCTGCACCCCACCATCGGTCCCAGAGGATCTGTCTGCAGCGTCGGCTTAACATCTTCAATGCCGAACACCACAGGTGGTGTCACGAGTCACTTATAAACTTTCATCACCATAAGCACACTGAAACAACCCCTTTTACAATGGAGCCCCAGGGCCATGGACAGGGTCACAGCTGCCGTGACAACTCCCAATGAGAAGATCAACCGGCCCAGTACTGAGTACCCCACTGCCCTGGCATCTGAGGGCGCTCCAACTTGGCATCATGAACAGGATGACGAAGCCTGGTGCCACCGGATTCTGTGTGCCTACGATTTATTGGACTTAACAGCTTCTGAAAATGTGCAGAATAACCAATTTGATAGACTGTAAAATTAACTCTAAATATGGCCGTTGGCACGGTGAAGAGGAGCGTGACAACATGGGTGGTCCTAAGAAAAGACCGCAAACTGTCCTGGGCCTCCCCTGTCTGAACTTCTATGCGACAGCAACATGGCCCACCCCCCCGAGGGGTTCGTATACTGGCCTGGTATGGAGGAGTAGGAAGAAGACCCCGCCCCAGAAGGAGGAGCGAGAGCCGGTGGCGGGAAAAGAACTCAGTCAGGAAGAGAAAGGAGAGAACGCCATGATGGAAGGAGGGAGGAGGCCAGAAGAACGCGATGGGGAAAAACCATTTGCTCCCAGGCAGCCCCTGCGGGGCATACAGCTGCTGCAATACCATCTACAGCGCCCACCTCCACTTCAAAATCGGTGACGCCAATGGATGCGACCTGCCCGGAGGAGGTACATGAGAGTCCCGGAGCAAGCGGTGGAGCAGGGGCTGAGGCCCTACCCGGACTTGGCGCGGCCGCGCATGTCCACCCCGGAGGCCTTGGCTGGAGCCAACCCCGCACCAGTACAGACCTAGCTGCCATCCATCTACCAGGCAGCCTCAGGAGTAATGGCTGCCATCGTTCGCCACCCTGTACCCGCGCAGGAACCGAAGCTTCATCGAGAGGCACCAGGTACGGTCTCTGCCCCGACCATGATCCTGGTGTTAGGGACGGCGCCTGGGGACAGAAATGGTCCAGTGATTGCTCAGGCATCAAGCGACAGCACCCAAATGGTGCTTTACTGGCAGCAACAGATGTTAGTGCTGTTAACAGCAGTACCACCTGAAATTACAGAACAACATTCCTTGGTACCAGCTGCAACTCCTGCAGACTCACAGGCAACGGAGATACCACCAGCAGCAGATGACCTGTTATCCTTACAGGCAGTCGTTACTCCTGCTGCCATTCCCTTTACACCAGCAGATGATAACCGTACTCCAGGAGAAAAGGAGTACCTGCAATTTGTGGCCAGTCAGCAGGAAGAGGATGCTCTGAAGTTCTCCCCTGGAAGCAGCCAAAGCAACCCACTTCCAGCACCCCAGGAGGGGAACACTAACTCTAAAAGATAAATAACTAACTTTTGTTACCCAGGAGGGTATTAACACCATTGTGCCTATTTTTCTATTTTTTTGGTTCATCATGTTTGCCCATTTAACTGTTTCCAGTTTTGTTGCCCAGTCTAATTGGCAGCCTTTACACTTGAACTGTGGAGATCATGGACGCTGAGTGATCCAGAACTGTCATGTAAATAGTTTGCACCTCTTTAGGTGCTCTCTCTTGGTTTTACATAAGACTTTCCTGGAATAAGGACTACCTCAATTCTTTGTTGAATAGGGACATTTCAAGACGTGTTGGCTGGACCAGTGTCTACTCTTTATAGAATTGCACTTAATAAAAAAAAGAATGATGATGCTTAGTATTTTTGTAATAAATAAGTAAATAAATAGCGATAGTATTTACAGATTTTACAGAGAATGTTTTATAATGTTTAAGACTGAATAAAGATTTAAAATTTCAGGTGACGAACCAGGTAGCCACGGTTGTCACTTAGGGTTTTGGAAAGTAGTAAATGCAAAAGAAAAGAGAAAGTGAAGAAGTGTGTTAATGATGATACTTGAAGTGGTAGTGAGTTGTTGCCATAAGCACTTTTGAATTAGGTACTATAGTAAGGCATAGATATTTAGTTAAATTGTTTGTAACGTTCAAGAATGAGTGCCTCCCACTTTGGGAAAATTAGATACGAACTGTTTATTAGCATTATAAAAATTTTGTATGTTCCTGTATTTTTCCATCTTTGTTTCTTTTGCAGCCCGTGGATGTGCTGTGTTTTACAGGGGTATGTGGCGCCCCTAAGGGTTCGGTTGCCACAGAGGTACTGCACCTCCTCCTGAGGTGTGGTATCCCACCATCCAGGTAAGGTGGAGACACCTGACCACACTCCAACACCTGCATCCCACACAACATAGTAGTGTAGCAAAGCACCCTGTTATGATGAGTCACCGAAGGAGGAAAAAACAAAATACCAGCTAAGTACAGAAAAACCAGAGAGGTTGGCAGCTATCGGATTGCAGACCCCTGAACCTATCCACAACAACTAGCAGTAGCCGTGGGGGGTTCCTACGGTGCCCTAGACCCCTCGATCACAGCCGGAGAACTATATAGCCTAAAGACAGAAAGGGGAAAAACTAAACTGCCCCAGAGCAGACCCCAAAGCAATAGACAGCCCCCAACATATAATGACGGGGAAGCAAGATGAAAACACTAACACAGATAGAAAGATAGGTTGAGCAAATGATGGGGCCCAAGCTAACTACATAGGACAGGATAGGAAAGCTGCTGTCTGCCATCCGCAAAAACCCTATCAAAATGAGCCAACCGACTGATAGGAAAAACAGGCCCTGAAGTCGCTAGGCTTCAAAAGACTATATCAGCACTCAGGTATATTCTGAAGACAGAGCAAAATATCAACAGAACAGAGACAAAAATGGAGTTCAGCTCACCCCCGGCAGGGGATGGCAGAACTCCCAAAAAACAAGGCAAAACAAAAACAAAACTGAAGAGTATAAAGAAGAGCAGAAAAACTTAGCTTTGAGATGCAGGAATCAGACTGGTCTCCAAGAATCCAGCAGGAAAATCACCAGCCAGGAAGAAGGGCGTCGGCAGCCTTATATCCAGTCCTCAATTCCAGCCACCCAGTCATCATCTAGCTGCCCAGGTGTTTGGTAATCAGCCTCACTACCTTCCTTCACCAGAGGAGGGAGTTCATCAGACCTCAATGATGAAGGGAAAAATGAACTCACAACAGTACCTCCCCCTTGAGGAGGGGTCACCGAACCCTCATCCATGCCACCAGGGCGATCCGGGTGAGCCCGATGAAAGGCACGCACCAATCTTTTTGCATGAATATCAGAGGAAGAGACCCAGGAATTATCTTCCTGACCATAATCCTTCCACTTAACCAAATACTGGAGTCTCCATCTAGCCAGACGGGAATCCAGTATCTTCTCTACCTCATATTCCATGTTACCTTCAACCAATATAGGGTCAGGAGGTGCCACCACAGGAACTACTGGTTCAACAAACCTCTTCAACAAGGACTTATGAAACACATTATGAATTTTAAATGTGACAGGAAGAGCCAACCGAAAAGAGACCGGATTAATAATCTCCAAAATCTTGTAAGGTCCAATAAATCTAGGCTTAAACTTAGGAGAAGCCACCTTCATAGCGATATTTTTTGATGACAACCAAACCATATCACCCACCTTAAACTGGGGACCAACGGTCCTACGCCGGTTGGAAAACCGCTGGGCCTTTTCCTGGGAGAGAGACAACTTATCCACTACTTGGTCCCAGATCTGGTGCATTCTCTCCACCACAGTGTCAACACCTGGGCAGGCAGGAGGCTCCACCTGCCCTGAAGAAAATCGAGGGTGAAAACCAAAGTTACAAAAAAAAGGTGACATCAAAGTGGCAGAACTAGCTCTATTATTTAAAGCAAATTCGGCCAAGGGCAAAAATGAAACCCAATCATCCTGATCGGCAGAAATAAAACATCTCAAATACGACTCCAAAGTCTGGTTTGTTCTCTCCATCTGCCCATTGGTCTGAGGGTGAAACGCAGAGGAGAAGGACAACTGAATTCCCAGCTTGGAACAGAAAGTCCTCCAAAATCTAGACACAAACTGAACTCCTCTGTCAGATACAATGTTCTCAGGAATCCCGTGCAAGCGAACCACTTGTTGCAAAAACAAGGGCACCAACTCAGAGGAAGATGGCAACTTAGGGAGTGGTACAAGATGGACCATCTTAGAGAATCTATCACAAATCACCCAAATAACAGTCATTCTCTGAGAGACAGGCAGATCAGAGATAAAATCCATTGAAATATGGGTCCATGGCCTCCTGGGCACTGGCAAAGGCATCAACAAGCCACTAGAGCGAGAACAAGGTTTAGACCGGGAGCAAGTCCCACAGGACTGCACAAAATTCCTGACATCATGAGACAAGGCGGGCCACCAAAAAGACTGACTCACCAGATCTCTAGTACCAAAAATACCTGGATGACCAGCCAATGCAGAGCAATGAACTTCAGACATCACTCTCTTCCTCCACTGGTCAGGAACATACAACTTTCCACTGGGACAATGCTCAGGTTTGTCCTCCTGAAACTCTTCCAGAACACGTCTCAAATCGGGCGAGATGGCAGAAAGAACTACCCCCTCGCCTAAGATGGTAGCAGGCTTAGTCACAACAGGAGAATCAGCAAGGAAACTCCTAGAGAGGGCGTCTGCCTTGACATTCTTAGTGCCTGGAAGAAAAGAGACCACAAAATCAAATCGTGTGAAAAACAAGGCCCACCTAGCCTGTCTAGGATTCAAGCGCTTGGCCGACTCCAGGTAAATCAAATTCTTGTGGTCAGTAAGGACCACGACTTGGTGTTTGGCTCCCTCCAACCAATGTCTTCACTCCTCAAATGCCCATTTCATGGCCAACAGTTCCCGATTCCCCACATCATAGTTACGTTAGGATGGGGAGAACTTTCGGGAAAAGAAAGCACAAGGATTCATTTTAGATGTCACAGGATCTTTTTGGGACAACACCTCTCCTGCACCAATCTCAGAAGCGTCCACCTCCACCTGAAACGGGAGTGAGACATCAGGTTGCCGCAAAACCGGAGCAGAAGTGAATCTTCGCTTCAGCTCCTGAAAGGAAGAAACAGCCTCCGGAGACCAATTCAGCACATCAGCACCCTTCCTAGTCAAATCCATCAATGGCTTGGCAATACCAGAAAAATTAGCTAGAAATTTCCGATAAAAATTAGCAAAACCCAAAAACTTCTGGAGGGCCTTCAAAGAAGTGGGCTGAACCCAATCATAAATGGCCTGTACCTTGGCCGGGTCCATTTCAATAGTTGACGGAGACAAAATAAATCCCAAAAATGAAATCCTCTGTACCCCAAAAAGGCATTTCGATCCCTTGACATACAGGGAATTCTCCCTCAAAATCCGGAACACAGTCCGAACATGTTCCACATGAGAGTCCCAATTCTTGGAGAAGATCAAAATATCATCCAGATAGATAATCAAAAATTTATCCACAAAGTCTCGGAATATATCGTTCATGAAGCACTGGAAGACAGAAGGGGCATTAGTGAGCCCAAAAGGCATCACCAGGTACTCAGAATGTCCCTCAGGAGTATTAAACACCGTCTTCCATTCATCCCCATGCTTAAAGCGAATAAGATTATACGCCCCCTGAGGTCAAGCTTGGTAAACCAGCAAGCACCTTTAACTCTGGAGAATAGATCAGAAATCAGGGGTAACGGATACTGATATTTAACAGTAATTTTGTTGAGGGCACGATAGTCAATACAAGGCCTTAATGAACCATCCTTTTTAGCCATGAAAAAAACCCCAACACCTAAGGGTGAAGAGGATGGTCTAATATGACCCTTCTCCAATGCCTCCTTAATATAGGATCGCATAGCCTCGTGCTCGGGTACAGATAAATTGAAAAGCCGACCCTTGGGGAATTTACACCCCGGGTTCAGCTCAATTGCACAGTCATAACTCCTATGAGGAGGCAAAGACACAGACTCATTCTCACTAAATACATCATAAAAGTCAGCCAAATAGTCAGGAACATCATGAGACTGGGGAGAGGTGGAGAAAACAGGAGCATCACTAAGGGCACACCGACAACCCCAACTTGTTAGCACCGCTCCCAGCTCCCCGGCTGTGCTCACCGCCCCCGCTCCTGGTCCGGCTTCCTCCTCAGTCTCTGCATTGTCGCGCGCCCCCGCTCTGCGCGCTTTCCGGCAGCTGGCCTCCCGACGCCCTCCTCCACTTCCCTCGGCCGCGCGCATGGTACCTCTGCGCACGCGCCGGAGGGTTAGATCGTGCGCCTATAGCCGCCTGTCGGCTTGACCTGCTCGGACCTCCTCCTGACCTATCAGAGCCCTCCACCAGGTATTTCAGGCCGCCCTCCCCTAGTGGAGGCGCCTGACTATTGAGTTATTGTCTCTTGTGTCTAGGCCGTGCTCGCTGCTGTTGCAGCTGCTGTCCTGTTAACCCTCTGTGCTGCCTGCCTTTGTGCTCTCTGTCTCTGTGCTCCCTGTCCCTGTACTCCCAGTCCCTGTGCTTCCTGCTGTGCCATAGTGTTATCGCTTTGTCTCCTGCTCCTGCCATCTGTTTAACCCTCGGTTTCCTCTCTCCTTTTTAGTTTTGCTTCCACTCCTGCCTTCTGCTGGTTCCGCCGTCCCACCGTCTCCTCCTCGGATCTCCCACCACTCCTCTTCATCGCTCACCCTCTTGAGCCGACCCCTGGTCCTGGCTGCTGTGGCGCTTGAACTCCTCTAGTCTGTTCCCTAACGGTCCCTGTATAGGGGTCAGTCCACTTGGTGTGCTCGCTCGGGGAGGGTTCGGCGTCACGGTCCAGTGGGTCCACTCTCGCTTCCGGCATCCGAAGTGTAACAGAAGTGTAACAGAATAGTCAGACCATGGACCCCGCCGGGGCTGCCGCCCTAAAGGAGTTGGCATTCCTGAGGGAAAACCAGACCCGAATTATGTCTTTTATGAAGACCATGGATTCCCGCTTGTCGGCCTTACAGGCCGCTGACCCTGGCAACGCCTCCCAACTGGCCAGCCTCCAGCAGGAGCTGGTTCAGCAACGGGACACCCAAGCCCATATCCTCTCTTACATGGCCTCGGTCGACGATCGGTTGCTGTCCCTGCAGTCGGCTGCCGCGCGCGATCCGTCCCGCGGTTCCGATCCCGTACCTGCCCCGTCACCCAGGCTGGGTAAACCGCCTCGGTATGGCGGCGACCCAAAGTTGTGCAGGGGCTTCCTAAATCAGTGCAGGTTGCATTTCGAACTATTGCCCCAACAGTATCCCACTGATCGGGCCAAGGTGGCCTTTATCATGTCCCATCTGGAGGGAGAGGCTCTCTCCTGGGTGAATCTCCTGTGGGAGCGGGACGATCCCGTAGTCTCTAGTGTCCAGAACTTCACGGACACTTTCCGTAGAGTCTTTGACGAGCCCGGTCGGGTAGCTTCCGCCACGGAGTCCCTTTTCTGCCTCACTCAGGGTACCCTTACGGTCGGACAATATGCCATCCGGTTCCGTACCTTGGCCTCTGAGTTGGGGTGGAATAACAAGGCTTTGGTCGGGGGCCTTCTGGCGTGGTCTCTCTGGCAAAATCAAGGACGAACTGGCAGGGCGTGATACCCCGACCACCTTGGAGGATCTTATTTCTCTGGCCACACGAATTGACCTCCGGTTTCAGGAACGCGCTCGGGAGGCTGCGAGAGAGAGGCGACCGCTCAGACCGTCTGCTTCTTTTCACAGGCCATCCAGTCCTCGTCCTCCTGGTCCGTCCTCCAGTCTGGCACCGGAGCCGATGCAGGTGGATCGAGTTAAGTTGGCAGAACAGCGCCGTAAGGAGAGACTGATGGAGGGTTTGTGCCTGTATTGTGGCAGAGCGTCCCACTACGTGCGTTCCTGTCCTGAGAGGCCGGGAAACTCCTCCACCTAGGGCAGGTAAGAGAGGCCGACCTAGGTGTATCTCACTCCTCTCATCCCCTTACCCTTTCGGTTCAGCTGGTTTTTGGTCAGAGACGCGGCTCGGAGGTGGCCTATGTGGACTCGGGCGCGGCGGGGAACTTCATAAGATTGAAGGAGGTGAGGAAGTACCGGATTCCCGTGATTACCCTGAAAACTCCACGTGTTATCGCCTCTGTAGATGGAAGACCCCTACAGGAATCCGTGTCCCTGGTTACGGAGGAGGTGTGTCTGCAAATCGGGGCCTTGTACCTGGAGCGGATCGCATTCTACGTTCTTCCTGACCTAGCCCATGCCTTGCTACTTGGCCTACCCTGGCTTAGAACACATGAACCCATCCTGAATTGGCGTTCCGGGGAGGTCCTCCGCTGGGGACATCCCTGCCAGGAGAGGTGCCTGGGGCCTGTGCATCCAGTCAGTCCTCCTCCAGTTTCCTCGGGCCCAGGAGGCTTACCACCCGCATACTGGTCGTTCTCAGACGTGTTTGATAAGGAGGCGGAGATCCTTCCTCCGCATCGCCCGTATGACGGCCCTATCGATCTCCGACCTGGGACCACTCCGCCCCGTGGGCGAATTTATCCCTTGTCCCTAGCTGAGACTGCGGCCATGTCTGAGTACATTCGTGAGAATTTAGCCAGAGGTTTCATACGGAAGTCTTCTTTGCCTGCCGGAGCCGGGTTTTTCTTTGTGAAAAAGAAGGACGGTTCTCTCCGTCCTTGCATTGATTTCCGGGGTTTGAACGACATTACTGTAAAAAACAAGTATCCCTTGCCTCTCATCCCTGAACTCTTTCATCGGCTGTGTGGAGCCCGCATCTTCTCGAAGTTGGATTTACGCGGAGCCTACAATCTCGTCCGCATCCGTCCGGGTGACGAATGGAAGACTGCCTTCAACACCCGGGATGGGCATTACGAATATCTGGTCATGCCCTTCGGTCTCTGCAACGCTCCCGCGGTGTTCCAGGAATTCGTCAATGATATCTTCCGAGACCTATTGTACTCCTGCGTGGTGGTGTATCTGGACGACATCCTTATTTTCTCCCCGGATCTGGCATCTCACAGGAGGAGCGTTCGTCTGGTTCTACAACGCCTACGGGAGAATCGCCTCTACGAGAAGCTGGAGAAGTGTCTCTTTGGGCAGTCTTCCTTACCCTTTTTGGGCTACATTGTTTCTGATTCTGGTCTGGAGATGGATCCTGGAAAGTTGTCGGCAATTCTTCAATGGCCCCGGCCGGTGGGAGTCAAGGCGATTCAAAGGTTCCTCGGCTTCGCCAACTATTATCGCCAATTTGTGCCACATTTTTCATCCGTCATCAAACCCATCTCCAGTCTCACTCGCAAGGACGTCAACTCCTCGTCCTGGTCTCCGGAGGCTGAAGAGGCCTTCTCCTGTCTGAAACAAGCCTTTGCAACGGCACCTGATTTACACCGACCCGAGGCTACCAAGCCATTCATTCTGGAGGTGGTTGCCTCTTCCATCGGAGCAGGTGCAGTGCTCTCTCAGAGATCCCCGTCCGGCCGACTGGTTACCTGCGGGTTCTTTTCGAATACCTTCTCTCTAGCAGAGTGTAACTACTCCATCAGGGATCGCGAACTGCTGGCCATAAAATTGGCATTGGAGGAATGGCGCTACATTCTTGAGGGGTCGGTCCACCCGTTTACCATCTTTACCGATCACAAGGACCTGGCGTATCTCCAGTCGGCCCAGAGACTTAATCCTCGACAAGCCAGATGGTCTCTCTTCTTCGCTCGGTTCGATTTCGAGCTGCATTTCCGCCCCGGGCCAAAGAACTTCAGGGCGGATGCATTGTCCCGGTCTCTGCAGTCTCCTGATTTGGTGGAGGATCCGACTCACATCATCGATCCAGCCAAGATCATCACGGTGGCCCCGGTGAGACTGATTACTCCTCCCCCAGGCAAGACCTACGTGCCCGAGGCAGACAGAGAAAAGGTACTGCAGTGGGGACATTCCTCTAAAGTTTCCAGACATGTCGGAGTCAAAAAGACGATGGAGCTCATCGCTCGTTTTTATTGGTGGCCCTCTCTCCACAAAGATGTGTCTGACTTCACGGCGTCCTGTTCTTCTTGTGCCAAAGTCAAGGTTCCCAGGCAACCACCCTCCGGTCTTCTGCTTCCACTGCCGATTCCCTCGGTCCCTTGGCAACATATCGCTTTGGATTTCATTACGGACCTGCCTGACGCTTCCGGATATACAACTATCCTGGTAACTGTCGACCACTTCTCCAAGATGGCCCATTTCACTCCTCTTCCAGCCTTGCCCTCCGCCCCAGAGTTGGCGAAGATTTTTATCCAGCACATCTTTCGCCTCCATGGCTTTCCGAAGCATATTGTGTCTGATCGAGGCGTACAATTCACCTCGCGATTCTGGAGAGCCTTATGTGAGCTTCTGGAGGTAAGGTTGGACTTTTCCTCCGCGTACCATCCCCAGTCCAATGGCCAAGTGGAACGCATTAATCAGGTACTAGCGACATATTTACGGCAGTTCACCAACGCTCATCAGGATAACTGGGTCCATCTCCTTCCCTGGGCAGAGTTCTCCTACAATAATCACCCCAGCGAGTCTTCGGCCAAGTCTCCATTCTTCGTGGTGTTTGGGATGCATCCTGGTATCCCTCTACCTATTTCCACCACCTCTGGTGTGCCTGCAGCAGATTCTCTGACCCTGGAGTTCTCTAAGATCTGGTCCGAGACTAAGGAGGCTCTCAGGAAGTCTGGGGAGTGCATAAAGAGACACGCTGACAAGAGACGCTTGGACTCTTCAATCTACCTCCCGGGTCAACAAGTTTGGCTTTCGGCCAAGTACATTAGGCTAAAGCTCCCTTCTTACAAACTGGGACCTCGCTACATTGGACCTTTCAAGATTCTCAAACGCATTAACAACGTATCTTACAAACTGGAGTTACCCGTCTCGCTTCGGATCCCCAACTCCTTCCACGTCTCTCTCCTTAAGCCGGTTGTCTTGAATCGGTTCCACCCTGCTCCTAACCCTTCTCCTCTACCTGTCTCTTCCGATGATATCTTTGAGGTAAGGGACATTTTGGCCTCGAAAAAAGTTAGGGGTAAAACCTTTTTCCTAATCGATTGGAAGGGTTTCGGTCCCGAGGAGAGATCTTGGGAGCCGCAAGAGAACATCAATGCTCCGCGGATTCTTAAGAAGTTTTTAGCCAGACGCAGTGGAGGGGAGGGTAAGAGAGGGGGTACTGTTAGCACCGCTCCCCGCTCCCCGGCTGTGCTCACCGCCCCCGCTCCTGGTCCGGCTTCCTCCTCAGTCTCTGCCTTGACGCGCGCCCCCGCTCTGCGCGCTTTCCGGCAGCTGGCCTCCCGACGCCCTCCTCCACTTCCCTCGGCCGCGCGCATGGTACCTCTGCGCACGCGCCGGAGGGTTAGATCGTGCACCTATAGCCGCCTGTCGGCGTGACCTGCTTGGACCTCCTCCCGACCTATCAGAGCCCTCCACCAGGTATTTCAGGCCGCCCTCCCCTAGTGGAGGCACCTGACTATTGAGTTATTGTCTCTTGTGTCTAGGCCGTGCTCGCTGCTGTTGCAGCTGCTGTCCTGTTAACCCTCTGTGCTGCCTGCCTTTGTGCTCTCTGTCTCTGTGCTCCCTGTCCCTGTACTCCCAGTCCCTGTGCTTCCTGCTGTGCCATAGTGTTATCGCTTTGTCTCCTGCTCCTGCCACCTGTTTAACCCTCGGTTTCCTCTCTCCTTTTTAGTTTTGCTTCCACTCCTGCCTCCTGCTGGTTCCGCCGTCCCACCGTCTCCTCCTCAGATCTCCCACCACTCCTCTTCATCGCTCACCCTCTTGAGCCGACCCCTGGTCCTGGCTGCCGTGGCGCTTGAACTCCTCGAGTCTGTTCCCTAACGGTCCCTGTATAGGGGTCAGTCCACTTGGTGCGCTCGCTCGGGGAGGGTTCGGCATCACGGTCCAGTGGGTCCACTCTCGCTTCCGGCATCCGAAGTGTAACAGAAGTGTAACACAACTCACCACAGACAAATATTTCCAATCCAGAACTGGATTATGGATTTGCAACCAGGGAAACCCCAGAACAATGGTATCATGCAAATTATGCAACACCAAAAATCTGCAATTTTCTTGATGGTCTGGGGCGACCCGCATTACCACCTGGGTCCAAAACCTTCAATGGAAGTCTTCAAACAGAGGCTGGACAGACATCTAACTGGGATGATTTAGCGAATCCTGCTTTGAGCAGGGGGTTGGACCAGATGGCCCAGGAGGTCCCTTCCAACTCTACGATTCTATGATTCTATGATTCTTATTCTTTGCCAAAGGAGTAGCATCAATACCCCTTAAAGGGATAGGCGTCCGCAGAGGTGTCATAGGAAATCCACAACGTTTAGCAAAATCCAAGTCCATCAGGTTCAGAGCTGCTCCTGAATCCACAAAAGCCTTGGCGGAAAATGTGGACAGGGATCAGATCAGAGTAATTGCCAGAAGAAACTTAGGTTGAACACCACCCACAGAAAACGTGTGTGCACAACGTTTCTCTCGTTTAGGGCAGACAGAAATAATATGCGAGGCATCTCCACAAAAAAAACACAGCTTATTACGCCTTCTGAACTCCTGACGTTGCGCCCTAGACAAAACTCTATCACATTGCATAGGTTCAGACATTTGTTCAACAGGTGGTAACATCTCTCGTGTAGTTTTGCGTTCACGTAAATGCCGATCCACCTGAATGGCTAATGACATAGAATCGTCAAGACCAGAGGGAACAGGAAATCCCACCATAGTATCTTTTACAGTTTCTGGCAAACCCTTCCGAAAGAGGGCTGCCAAGGCACCATCATTCCAGGTAGTAAGGACCGCCCACTTTCGGAATTTTTGACAGTACAACTCTGCCGAATCCCGACCCTGGCTTAATGCCAACAGGGTCTTTTCAGCCTGATCAATAGCATTAGGTTCATCATACAACAACCCCAAGGCTTGAAAAAATGCGTTCACATTATTCAGAATAGGATCATCAGGTTTCAAAGAAAACGCCCAATCCTGGGGATAGCCGCGCAGCAAAGAGATGACAATTTTAACCTGCTGCGCGGAGTTCCCCGACGAGTTAGGCTTCAAGGCAAAAAATAATTTACAATTATTCTTGAAATTCAAGAATTTAGACCGATCCCCCAAAAATACATCAGGAGTAGGAATGTTTGGTTCAGCAGCATGTGAATGAGCAAGATAGGTGAAAATTCCCCGCACTTCAGCAGCGAGCTGCTCCACACGATCAGACAATTGCTTCATCTCCATTGAGAGAAAAATTCCCCCTACGGCCTCAGAGATATAGAGGAAAAAATATGCACACAAAAAAAAAAATTCTGACACTTTTCTTTTTTTTTTTTTTTTACAATTCTCTCCTGCTATTGAGTACCCTAGGATCTGCGGTATGGCTGGTGATTCTGTTATGATGAGTCACCGAAGGAGGAAAAAACAAAATACCAGCTAAGTACAGAAAAACCAGAGAGGTTGGCAGCTATCGGATTGCAGACCCCTGAACCTATCCACAACAACTAGCAGTAGCCGTGGGGGGTTCCTACGGTGCCCTAGACCCCTCGATCACAGCCGGAGAACTATATAGCCTAAAGACAGAAAGGGGAAAAACTAAACTGCCCCAGAGCAGACCCCAAAGCAATAGGCAGCCCCCAACATATAATGACGGGGAAGCAAGATGAAAACACTAACACAGATAGAAAGATAGGTTGAGCAAATGATGGGGCCCAAGCTAACTACATAGGACAGGATAGGAAAGCTGCTGTCTGCCATCCGCAAAAACCCTATCAAAATGAGCCAACCGACTGATAGGAAAAACAGGCCCTGAAGTCGCTAACCGACTATATCAGCACTCAGGTATATTCTGAAGACAGAGCAAAATATCAACAGATCAGAGACAAAAATGGAGTTCAGCTCACCCCCGGCCGGGGATGGGAGAACTCCCAAAAAACAAGGCAAAACAAAAACAAAACTGAAGAGTACAAAGAAGAGCAGAAAAACTTAGCTTTGAGATGCAGGAATCAGACTGGTCTCCAAGAATCCAGCAGGAAAATCACCAGCCAGGAAGAAGGGCATCAGCAGCCTTATATCCAGTCCTCAATTCCAGCCACCCAGTCATCATCTAGCTGCCCAGGTGTTTGGTAATCAGCCTCACTACCTTCCTTCACCAGAGGAGGGAGTTCATCAGACCTCAATGATGAAGGGAAAAATGAACTCACAACAGCACCCTTTGGTGGCTCCCTGCTTGGAACACAGGTGGGTGGAGTTTAGTTTGCACTAAAAAGAGCGTGAAGAGTTTAGGATTTAGTCAGTCAGTGATCCATTCAGTCAGTAAGTGGAAGTCTGACGAGAAAGTCAGTCAGTAAGATCCCCGGGAGAGGGATGGATGAAGGAAGTGCTGCAGCTGACCTCAGTGATCTGGGTCCGCTGGCACAGGGAAGAGACATTAGAATGAAAGCCTGATTCACATATGAAAGAAAGGATTGTAAGGAACGTAAGGAGAAAAGGAAGACTAAGGATTAGGGTTAGAGGAGAACCCTTACCAAGTTCACAGCGCAAGTCTGTGGTCCGGTCCCCGAAGTTGTATGGATACTAATGGTCCTGCAGCAGACACCGGAGGAATAGAAGTAGTCACCACTTTATTCCCACACAAGACTTGGGGGCACAACAGCCACGATAGTGATCTGGAAATTAGCAGCAAGGAGTCCCCGAAGCAGGCTACAGCTGTCTGCCGTACTAGTAGAGTTCATAAGAACAGCGGACAGGAGGAATTCCAGTGTAACTCAGTACTGGAGTACTTCATTTTAAAGGTGCTATAAGAGGAGACGTTCAAAAAAGGCACATATGTTGGCGGAGTGTTGGAAAGGAGTACTTCATTTACATGGAGGTTGACTGAGCTCCAGACCAGGAGGACACGGCACGGATGCGGGTGCCTGTACCACAACAGACTGTGAGTAAAGCTTTGGAACTACATGCCCTGGTGTCCTTCACTTATTCCTGCATCAACCTACTCAGCACTACTACATCCCCTGCGCCTGACACTACATCATCCACGTGTCATTTCACCTACACTGCCCTGGGACTACAGCCCTGCCTGTGGAGGGCTATAACATCACGGCTGCACCCCACCATCGGTCCCAGAGGATCTGTCTGCAGCGTCGGCTTAACATCTTCATTGCCGAACTCCACAGGTGGCGTCACAAATCACTTAGAAACGTTCATCACCATAAGCACACTGAAACAACCCCTTTTACAATGGAGCCCCAGGGCCATGGACTGGGTCACAGCTGCCGTGACAACTCCCAATGAGAAGATCAACCGGCCCGGTACCGAGTAGCCCACTACCCTGGTGTCTGAGGGCGCTCCAGTAACAGGATCGGGAAGACCCCTGGAAGCATTTCTGACTCCCAGTTCACTGGGTACTTCACATCGGTGAGCATGCAAATGCTGCTGAAGCACGGCAAGGGCGACGGAAGCTGTAGCTGACTTTTTAAAATGGGCACACAGGTGGCGTACTTTGACAAGCAGATCCAGCAGCTTCGGGTAGGTTTTGAGAAACTGCTGAACCACGAGTGTTATGAATGGGTCACCAAGGAGAATAAAAAAAAAAAACAAGCTAAGCCATAGAAAACCAGAGAAGTATGTAACTATGCAGATTGCAGATCCCTGATCTTACCACACAACTAGCAGTAGCCGTGGAGCGTGCCTACGATGTTCCTAGATGCCTTGTCATGGCTGGAGGACTACATAAGCCTAAAGCAAGAAAAGGGAAAACTAACTGCCCCAGAGCAGACCCCAAAGGAATAGACAGCCCACCCACACATGTATTGACGGTGAAGCAAGATGAAGGCACAAACACAGGCAGGAAAATAGGCTGAGCAAATAATGGGGCCCAAACTAACTAGACAGGAAAGGAAAGGCAAGTCACTGTCTGCAACCTGCAAAAAACCCTACAAAAATAATGTTCAACACGTCTGATAGCAAAATTAACCCTGAAGTCACTAGACTTCTCCAACTATATCAGCACTCTGGAATATTCTGAGACAGAGCAAAAAGAGACCGAACTAGTAAGGGACAAAAAGCCAATTGGCAAAATACTGATAAATAAGAGTGGAAATTCAGTTCAGCCCCCAGCCGGGGCTGGCAGACCACACAAAAAACTGAATAGACCAACAAAATCAAGTGTGAACATTAGCAGAAAAACTTAGCTTTAGATGACTGGAACAGAGCTGAAAACCAAGAGCTGACAAGCCAGAAGGAATCACTAGCAAATGAATAGGGCGTCGGCTGTCTTAAATCCAATCTGAGAATCCCGAGATCCAATAATCATCCCCATCCTCAGGTGGCAGATCTCCATCGATCAAACCAGCCGCACCACCTCCCGACACCACCAGAGGGAGTTCAAAAGGGGAACCCGAGAATGAACTCACAACACACGAGGTTAAGCACATGGGCCAGGCATGGTATGTGTGTGAGCTCACCTCACCTAAGAGCCACCACCAGGTTCCGGCCATTGTCACACACGACCATGCCTGGCTGTAGGATCATCAGTAGAGTTGAGCGACTTTTGTTTTTTAGGGTCGCGTTTCGCTTCGTGAAACCCGACTTTTCCAAAAGTCGGGTCGAGCAAGATCGTCCGATTATAGGGAAAAGTCGGGGTCGTCCCGAAACACGAAACCCAATGTAAGTCAATGGGGAATAAAATTCGGCAGTGAGAGGAGGACAGGAAACACACCTACAGTGCCCATTTGAATGCCAAAAGCATCAATTCTTCTTACTTAAGCTTGTCAACCTTAATTAACTTCATAATACAAGTTACGCACTGAAAAATGGGGGTTATTTGGCTAAAGTTGTGGGGGGGGAGGGCTGGCTGCAGGTTTTCATGTGCCCTGGGCGAAAGAGCGCCCCTTTAACACATACCACAACTCATCATGCTCCGATACGGCAGAGAAATAGCGGTATAGTACAATGAAAAATACCTCACTTTTTACATCTCATGACGAGGCCCATCTATTTCTCCATACGAAATCATTGGTCCCATATAATGTTTGATACAGTATATGATGAGCTCCACATAATGCTACAGTATATGTTGGTCCCCATGGATGAAGCTCCACTGTCTTATGGGCCCAAATAATGCTCCAAACATAATAGGCCCCATTTCTAATGCTCTAGTGTATAATGGGCCCTGTAAATGCTGCTCCAGTGTCTGATGTCCACCTTTGGAATGTTCCAGTGTATGGTGGGCCCCATCTATCATTCTCCAGAGTATAGTGCTCCCCAAAAATTGCTGTCCCAACATTGAAAACAATCAAATAAGTCTCCTCGCTAGGGAATCCCTGTACTTGTCTGGATTCCTCGTCGTCCCCATCTTCCATCTCACTGCACAGTATTTCAACTTTGCAAGTGCTGTGATCCTGGGCAAGCAGGGGGGGCCCACTCGTTGGCGACGGCACTGGCACAGGGCCCCTGATAGTACGGTGGTGTGTCTGATGGCGGGTGGGCCGAACCTGCACTTTCATCTGCAGCTTCCTCTTTGTCACCGTGTAAGATGGAACTGTATATGGGAAGGGTAACCTGAGTTTCATCAGGGTCAGATTCAGGTCGTGTAGCGTGCGAGGGGAATGTAGTGGTCTGGGTCAATGTACCAGCAGATTCATCGAGCAGTGGCTGGGCATCAGTGCACTTGTGTCGCCCCCAGGAGTACGGTCGCCACAGTGGCATTACCTTCTTCCTAGGGAGTGTGATGTCATGCTTGGGAGCAACGAAAGATCTCTCTAGCAGGTTAACTGATTGGGCGGCGTTATTCCCACGAGTCATGACCCTCCAAACAGTGTTCATGAAGGCAAAGTGTTTGTTTTACGTGGGCAGTATGGTTGCAAAGCTGAACCTTAAAGGAATGTCCAGAAGGGCACCACCAGGAGTGGAGCCTACGGTTAAATTCGACTCCACCTGGGAAACCTCAACCATGCCAGCTACAGAACAGATGCACACATTGCAAGCTTAATTCCGTTAACGAACGAGACTCCGTCATGCCCCGCGGTCCGAGTCCGGCTTACTAGAGGGACACGTGAGGCTCTGGCACATGAGATTGGCCAATAACTGGTGTGTCATGCCCTTACATGTCCGTGGCTGCATGTGCGCTACACTGAAAAGGCCAGCGTTTGTCGCTTACAGGTGCAGATAACCCACTGAACAACGTTAGTGATGGGGATCACTGATTACAATTATTACCCGCGAACAATGATTTCCCAGTAAGTGCAGGTCAACCGCAGTTCCGGAATTAGGCCTAACCGTCATTCCTGAAAAAATGAAAAACTTACGTGTGCAAACCACAGGTGCTGTAGCTTGCTTAACAGCTCGCCAGCCGTTCTCACGCCCAGTATGGATTACACATGATTGCACAAAGGTGAGAAAGGGTACCGTATCCCCAGATAACATGTATGGATAGCGTACACATTCAAAATATATGTCTATACATCAGGAGGCAGGCTCAGACGGTGTTAGGCCCAGTATGGATTGCACGTGATTGCACAAAGGTTAGAAAGGGTACCGTTTCCCCGGATAACATGTATGGATAGCGTACACATTCAAAATATATGTCTCAGGAGGCAGGCTCAGATGGTGTTAGGCCCAGTATGGATTGCACGTGATTGCACAAAGGTTAGAAAGGGTACCGTATCCCCGGATAACATGTATGGATAGCGTACACATTCAAAATATATGTCTCAGGAGGCAGGCTCAGACGGTGTTAGGCCCAGTATGGATTGCACGTGATTGCACAAAGGTTAGAAAGGGTACCGTATCCCCGGATAACATGTATGGATAGCGTACACATTCAAAATATATGTCTCAGGAGGCAGGCTCAGACGGTGTTAGGCCCAGTATGGATTGCATGTGATTGCACAAAGGTTAGAAAGGGTACCGTTTCCCCGGATAACATGTATGGATAGCGTACACATTCAAAATATATGTCTCAGGAGGCAGGCTCAGACGGTGTTAGGCCCAGTATGGATTGCACGTGATTGCACAAAGGTTAGAAAGGGTACCGTTTCCCCGGATAACATGTATGGATAGCGTACACATTCAAAATATATGTCTCAGGAGGCAGGCTCAGACGGTGTTAGGCCCAGTATGGATTGCACAAAGGTTAGAAAGGGTACCGTTTCCCCGGATAACATGTAAGGATATCGTACACATTCAAAATATATGTCTCAGGAGGCAGGCTCAGACGGTGTTAGGCCCAGTATGGATTGCACGTGATTGCACAAAGGTTAGAAAGTGTACCGTTTCCCTGGATAACATGTATGGATAGCGTACACATTCAAAATATATGTCTATACATCAGGAGGCAGGCTCAGACGGTGTCAGGCACAGTATGGATTTGACGGCCCAGACTACACAGCGGAGGAGCAGGGAGAGGTAAAGATTGCAAATGCTGGGGCCCTGCCCAAGCAAGGGGGGCCCACTCGTGGGTGTCGGTACTGGCACTGGGCCCCTCATAGTACGGCGGTGTGTCTGACGGCGGGTGTGCACCACCACCGTCAGAGACACTTGATTGCACTATGAAGGACCCTGTACCAGTGCCCGCGCCCAAGAGTCGGCCTACCCACCTGTCCAGGGCAACGGCACTCGCACGGTGTCGTGCGCTAGGTGGTGACCCCGGCCATGGGGGGGGGAGGCAGCACAGTTAGGGAGTTTTAGAAAGTGGCATATGTTGATGTTGGACATTCAGCTGATGCAAAAGGTGAAATAGGTCAAGTCCCAGGAAGAGGTGGACCAAAGCAAGCCATTTTTCTGTCACCCTATGCGTCATCAGAGGAAGGTGGGACAAAATCCTTAGAAACCCATGCGTGGTTCATTTTAATGAAGGTTAGATCATCCACATTTTGGGTTGACAGACGGGTCCTTTTTTCTGTCAGGATTGATCCAGCTGCACTGAAGACTCTTTCCGATAGCACACTTGCAGCTGGGCAAGCGAGCTCCTGTAAGGCATATTGTGCCAATTCAGGCCAGGTGTCCAGTTTAGCGGCCCAATAGTCAAAGGGGAATGACCTGTGTGGGAGAACATCGATATGGGAGGAAAAGTAGTTTGTAACCATAGTTGACAACTGCTGTCTCCTGTCACTTTCCATCGATGCAGTATTACCAGTTGTGTGAGCGGTACTTGTAAAATCAGTCCACAACATTGTCATGAAACCCCTGTCTCCAACGCCACTTCTGCTGTGTGCACCACAAACACCTCTGCCAAGCTGCCCCCGGCCCGTACGGCTCGTGTGAGAACCATCACCGCTGCTGTGTGCTGGGAATGCCTCAAGCAACCGATTTACCAGAGTTGCTTGTTTATTAGCCAATATTAGGTCAAGGTTCTCCTGTGGCATGATGTTTTGTAATTTGCCTTTATAGCGTGGATCCAGGATGCTGGCCAACCAGTAGTCGTCATCGTTCATCATTTTGGCAATGCGTGGGTCCCTTTTTAGGATCTGCAAGGCATAATCTGACATGTGGGCCAATGTTCCCGGTGTCAATGATGCACTGCGAGTGCTGGTTGGAGGAGCACTTTCTGGCAAATCCACATCCCTCCAGTCACGCACAAACCCTGTACCAGACCTTGCCACGCCAACATTTTCACTTGCCCCACGAGATGCATCCTCCTCCCCTAAGTAATCATCCCCATCATCCTCCTCCTCCTCTTCTTCCTCCACCTCGTCCAGGAGAGGTCCCTGAGCAGAAAATGGCTGAATGTCATCAAGGATTCCCTCCTCCTCTTCCTCCTCATCAACATTGGCTGCAGACGCCTGCTCCTTAAGGTGCATCAAAGTTTGCATGAGCAGACGCATAAGTGGGATGCTCATGCTTAGGATGGCGTCGTCTGCGCTTACCAGCCGTGTGCATTCCTCAAAACACTGAAGGACTTTACAGAGGTCTTTCAGCTTCGACCACTGCACACCTGTCAACTCCATGTCTGCTCTCAAAGTGCCTGGCCGTGTATCCTCCCACAAATGCATTATGGCCTGCCTCTGCTCGCACAGCCGCTCCACCATGTGCAGGGTGGAGTTCCACCTTGTTGCAATGTCGATAATGAGGCGGTGGTTGGGAAGGTGGAGCAATCGCTGCAGCTTCTGCATACGAACGGAGTGTACAGGCGACCGGCGGATGTGCGCGCACAGTCTTCGCACCTTCTGGAGCAGGGCTGTTAACTGCAGATAATTTTTGAGGAAGCACTGCACCACCAGGTTCAAGGTGTGAGCCAAGCAAGGTATATGGCTGAGTTTTGAAATGGCTATGGCTGCCACAAAATTACGGCCGTTATCACTAACTACCTTGCCTGCCTCAAGATGTACACTGCCCAGCCATGACTCAGTTTGTCGCTTCAAGTACTCGGCCAGCACCTCGGCGGTGTGTCTGTTGCCCAAACACATCATCTGCAACACAGCCTGCTGACGCTTTCCACTAGCTGCTCGATAGGGGGACACATCGTGTGCAACAGTGGCAGCTGCAGATGGAGTGCTCGTACGACTGCGCTCTGTCGACGAGCTTTCGCTTCTGGAGGAGGAGGAGGAGGGTCAAACGCCTACAGCCAACTGTTTCCTATACCGTGGGCTAGGCAGCACTGTCCCACCACCGCTGTCCCCTGTGGACCCTGCATCCACCACATTAACCCAGTGCGCGGTGATGGACACGTAACGGCCCTGGCCATGCCGACTGGACCATGCATCAGTTGTGAGGTGCACCTTTCCGCTCACTGACTGCTTGAGTGCATGGACAATGCGGTCTTTCACATGATGGTGGAGGGCTGGGATGGCTTTGCGAGAGAAGAAGTGGCGACTGGGTAGGTCATAGCGTGGTACTGCATAGGCCATGAGTTCGCGGAAAGCTGTGCTTTCCACCAACCGAAAGGGCATCATCTCAAACGAGATTAGTTTGGCAATGTGGGCGTTCAAACCCAGTGTACGCGGATGAGAGACTGAGTACTTTCTTGACCTACTCATAGTGTCTGGGAGGGTGAGCTGGACTTGAGAGCTGCATATGGTGGAAGTAGCGGTGGACAGGGCGGACTGAGAGAGGGTTGATGATGGTGATGGAGTTGGTGTTCTTTCTGATGGCCTAGAATCAGTCTTTCGTTGATATAACAGTGGGATTCCCTGACTGCTGTGGCCTTGCAACGACACCTCAACATTTGCTGCTGTGCTAACCGGTGGGCTTACAGTGGGGGAAACAATGTAGCGTTGCTGACTACCTTCGTTGTGATCAGTTGCACATGTGGCACTTGAGGTTTGGTGTTGTGTCCACGCTTGCAAGTGCATGCTGGTTAAATGTCTAAGCATGCAACTGGTATTCAAATTTTTCAGATTTTTCCCTCGGCTAAAGGTCTTTGCGCACTTCTTACAGATAACCTTGGCCTGATCATGAGGATTTTGTTCAAAAAAGTGCCACACTGCACTCTTCCTACTTTGGCAGACATTTTGCGGCCTAGCACGCTGGGATCTTTTGACCCTCTGGACAAGCTGTCCAGCAACTCTTTTGATGTTTGGAACCTGTCTTTGGAGTGCTCCGGGCCTGCCAGATAACAGCTGTTGCGATGTCGATGTCTGCTGTGGATGCTCCTCATCTGAGCTATTGGAAGCAGCACCCTCTTCCCCCAATGGATGCCAATCTGGGTCAACAACTGGGTCATCCATCACCTCCTCTTCTATGTCATGTGCACCTTCCTCTGTTTCATCGTGTATGGTGGTATAGTGTGCGGGAAGGGGCACCTGAGTCTCATCAGGGTCAGAATCTGGCTCTGTACACTGCGAGGACAATGTAGTGCTCTGAGTGAATGTACCAGCAGAATCATCCATCAGCGGCTGTGCATCAGTGCACTCCATGTCAGATTCATCTTGGCCTGGGTAATTCACCATTTCACTTGATAATCCAGGCATGGTATGTGAAAACAGCTCCATGGAGTAATCAGTAGTATGGCCTGCGTCATCCTTCAATTTTGGTTGGGGTGAAGGACACAAGGAAAGGTGTGATTCATGAACATGAGCCTCCAATGACGACTCAGTGCTTTTACTTTTTACAACTGAAGAAGAGGAGGCGATAGAGCTGGAGGCTGAGTCAGCAATGTAAGACAAAACTTTTTCCTGATGCTCTGGCTTTAAAAGCGGTTTGCCAACTCCTAGAAAACTAAGCGTTCGAGACCTTATGTAGCCAGACGATGACGCAGGCTCAACACCTCCTGCATTCGGTCCTATTTTGCTCTTGCCACTACCATCAGATCCACCACCAACACCATCATTACCAGCCCAATTCCACGGCCTCTTCCACCAGCCTTCCTCATTTTTGGTAGAAATGTAGACAAAATCCAACAAACTGTATAGTAATGTAAAACAAGGTACAAGGTGTCTATAGGACAGGGGAGATTTTGAATTTCTGCAGACACTTGTGGACACTGGACACTTTTGGATTGTGTGAGGCCCACTGATATCTGAGCGCTATGTGACAGGCTCGATGGCACAGCTGTGACCAAAGTGACTAGAGGATAAGGGAGATTTCGAATCTCTGCACACACTTTTGGACACTGGACACTTTTGGATTGTGTGAGGCCCAATGAATATCTGAGCGCTATGTGACAGGCTCGATGGCACAGCTGTGACCAAAGTGACTAGAGGATAAGGGAGATTTTGAATCTCTGCACACACTTTTGGACACTGGACACTTTTGGATTATGTGAGGCCCAATGAATATCTGAGCGCTATGTGACAGGCTCGATGGCACAGCTGCCTGTGACCAAAGTGACTAGAGGATAAGGGAGATTTTGAATCTCTGCACACACTTTTGGACACTGGACACTTTTGGATTGTGTGAGGCCCAATGAATATCTGAGCGCCATGTGACAGGCTCGATGGCACAGCTGTGACCAAAGTGACCAGAGGATAAGGGAGATTTTGAATCTCTGCACACACTTTTGGACACTGGACACTTTTGGATTGTGTGAGGCCCAATGAATATCTGAGCGCTATGTGACAGGCTCGATGGCACAGCTGTGACCAAAGTGACTAGAGGATAAGGGAGATTTTGAATCTCTGCACACACTTTTGGACAATGGACACTTTTGGATTGTGTGAGGCCCAATGAATATCTGAGCGCTATGTGACAGGCTCGATGGCACAGCTGTGACCAAAGTGACTAGAGGATAAGGGAGATTTTGAATCTCTGCACACACTTTTGGACACTGGACACTTTTGGATTGTGTGAGGCCCAATGAATATCTGAGCGCTATGTGACAGGCTCGATGGCACAGCTGTGACCAAAGTGACTAGAGGATAAGGGAGATTTTGAATCTCTGCACACACTTTTGGACACTGGACACTTTTGGATTGTGTGAGGCCCAATGAATATCTGAGCGCTATGTGACAGGCTCGATGGCACAGCTGTGTCCAAAGTGACTAGAGGATAAGGGAGATTTTGAATCTCTGCACACACTTTTGGACACTGGACACTTTTGGATTGTGTGAGGCCCAATGAATATCTGAGCGCTATGTGACAGGCTCGATGGCACAGCTGTGACCAAAGTGACTAGAGGATAAGGGAGATTGGATTGCTTTTAAAAAAGCAGTTTGCAGAGCAGTGGGTAAACAGCAATGCCAGCCTGTCAGGAAGCCTTAAAAGGCAGCCCAACAACCAACACCACTGATACACCACAATATAGCCTCCCCTTGCACTGCACACACAGTGACTGGTGTGTTGTGCAGGCCAAATTGCTAGCAGCAGAAGCAGTTTTTTTTTCTTCTCAGCAGGACAAAAAAAAAAATTGGGATTGCTTTTAAAAAAGCAGTTTGCGGAGCAGTGGGTAAACAGCAATGCAGGAATGTCAGGAAGCCTTAGAAGGCAGCCCAACAACCAACACCACTGATACACCACTATATAGCCTCCCCTTGCACTGCACACAAAGTGACTGGTGTGTTGTGCAGGCCAAATCGCTAGCAGCAGAAGCAGTTTTTTTGTCTTTTTCCCTGCCTAACGCTCTCCCTACAGAATCAGCAGCAACCTCTCCCTATACTGAGATCGGCAGAAGTAAGTTGGCGGTCGGCGTGCACGCCCTTTTATACCCCCTGTGACGCCCACCAAAGCAAGCCAATCACTTGCATGCCCTTCTGAAAGATGGTGGTGACCCCTGCCTATGTCATCACGTTGCCCATAGTGTCCGTGGATCCTGATTGGCTGAAAAAGAGCGCAAAACAAACTTTTGAAACGCGACTTTGGCGCGTAAGTCGCCGACCTCGTGGCCGACCTCATCCTAGGGTCGGATTTCGTTTCATGAAACCCGACTTTGCCAAAAGTCGGCGACTTTTGAAATTTTTCGACCCGTTTCGCTCAACTCTATTCATCAGTGTCAGCCACAGATCTACCTCTGTCCACAACTCTTCAGCATTGTGCAGTTTGTCACCTAAGCATAATAGCTTCAGCACAGCCTGTTGCTTCTTGGCTGACGCAGTGCTGCAGTGCGTATAGATTTTGACTGATGTGGTCATTTCGGAGATGGAGGCTAAAGAGGAGGAGGAAGGAGGAGTATGAGATGCAAGAGCTGTAGACTGTGGGGGCAACCCTGATTGATCTAGGGCCTGCAATCCTCGGTGATGGGAGGATGTGTTCCTTCTCAAGGTCCGACTGGGTCCCGGCTTCCACTATGTTAAACGAGTGTGCCATCAGCGAGATGTACCATCCCTGTCCACAAGCACTTGTCCATGTGTTCGTGGTTAGGTGGATTTTCCCAGTAACTGCATTGTTGAGGGCATGGCTTGTGGGACACATTCTTTTGAAATGAGGGGAGCACACTGGGAAAAAACAGTGGCAGCTGGGGACCGAGTACCAAGGGACAGCCACCACCATCAGGCTGCAGAAAGCTTCTGTCTCCACGAGCCTAAAAGGCATCATTTCGAGCGCAAGCAGTCGTGAAATGTGGGATTTAAGTAGTGTGGCCGGTGGGGCATTGGCTGCGTATTTGCGCTTGCGTTTCAAGGAATGGGGTATAGACAACTGAACGCTGCGCTGGAACAAGGCCATGGATGTGCTTGCTGATGGTGCTAGTTGATTGTGTGCAACAGGTGCAGGGCAGGAGTCATGTTCGCAAGAACCATAGAAAGGGGATTGACTTGCATGCACAACAGCGGAAGAAGCAGTGGTGTCACCCGCAGACACTGTTCCTGAACCCTGTGGTTTGGCCCTCAAAGTAGGGTGCTTTGCTGCATGTGCCTGATCATGCTGGTGGTGGTCGTCATGCAGTGGCGGATTATAATGAGGTCAATTTGGGCAGTTGCCCCGGGCCCAGTGGGGTTAAGGGGCCCACAGCCCAGGCCAGTAAATTGCCCCATTATAATCCGCCACCGCGCAGGGCCGGATTATAGGCAGGGCAGGTGGGGCTTCAGCCCCGGGGCCCCCACCACAAGAGCTTCTAAGGGGGCCCCCACCACATTCCTGCTGGCTGCTGCAATGGCACTCCATCTTCTCCCCATCTAAAAGTGAGTGACCGTGGGGGCGGCATTATGTGCTCTGCTACCAGCAGCATCTACAAATAGCCTGAACGCTGATGCTGCTGGTAGCGTGCAAAGGCTTGTGATGAGATCACAGGAGGTAAGGTGTCAGGGCCCCCAATCATGAGACCCCTGTCTCCTCCCCCTCCTGTGACCTCATCACAGGTCCTGTGCGCACAGCACAGAGCACTGAGAGCTGCCATGTATGTGGAGTGCGGCTCTGCGGGTGGAGGTCGGTGCTGGAGGCCCCATTATTCTCTATGTGGAGTGCGGCTCTGCGGGTGGAGGTCGGTGCTGGAGGCCCCATTATTCTCTATGTGGAGTGCGGCTCTGCGGGTGGAGGTCGGTGCTGGAGGCTCCATTATTCTCTATGTGGAGTGCGGCTCTGCGGGTGGAGGTCGGTGCCGGAGGCCCCATTATTCTCTATGTGGAGTGTGGCTCTGCGGGTGGAGGTCGGTGCTGGAGGCTCCATTATTCTGTATGTGGAGTGCGGCTCTGCGGGTGGAGGTCGGTGCTGGAGGCCCCATTATTCTCTATGTAGACTGTTGCTCTGCGGGTGGAGGTCGGTGCTGGAGGCCCCATTATTCTCTATGTAGAGTGTGGCTCTACGATTCGTGACCCCCGTCACGTGACGAGGGGGGCCCACAGAGTCTGAACTGCCCCGGGCCCTGGCTACCCTTAATCCACCCCTGTCGTCATGCTAGTTGTTTTGCTACCTCTGCTAATGCTGGCCTGGCAGGTAGTGCAAATGGCCTTTTTGTGGTTATCAGCAGAGTCTTTAAAAAACAACCAGACTTGGGAAAACCTAACAGTTGTACTTGCAACTTTCATCATGTTGGTATTACGTGGAATGGTTGCCTGCCTTCTGTCTGCGGCCACCACACTGCTTCTTCCTGCCTGTTGAGGTGCTACACCTCCCTCCCCCTGTGTGCTGCTGTCCTCGCTCTGCATGTCCTCCTGCTAGGTTGGGTCATTTACTATATCATACACCATCTCATCTTCCACTTCCACACCCTGGTCCTCCTCCTGAATTTCTGGCAATTGTGTCTCATCATCTTTCACCTCTTGTGACACTTTCCCACGGTCTCCTTCATGTGACCATGGCTGTTCAAATATTTGAGCATCACTGTGAGGGATCTCACAGGGGAAGGGGCATCGACTTTGCTCACCTTGGGGGAGTGGAGAGAAGGACCTGCAGGGATCTTTCTCTGGCACCACCACTTGCCTCTGGTCAGTCAAGGAACTGCATCGAGGGCAATAGTTGCCGGAAAGGCTTCCCTTATAGATATAAGTTAGTGAGGCGCTCACAGTGAGGGAGTATATACATCACCAGTAGAGTTGAGCCGATTAAAAAAAGTATCGGTATCGCCGATTCCGATACCGGAAGTCCCATTCAAGTCTATGGGACTTCCGGTATCGGAATAAGAAAAACCCTTTCCTGCCCTTGTACAGCCTCTCTGGGGTCTGTACGGGCCTTTCGGGGGGCTGTGCCGGCCTGCCAGGGGGTCTGTGCAGGCTCCGGTGGTCTGTGCCGGCCTGCCGGTGGTCTGTGCAGGCTCCGGGGGGCTGTGCCGGCCTGCCGGGGGGCTGTGCCGGCCTGCCGGGGGGCTGTGCCGGCCTGCCGGGGGGCTGTGCAGGCTCCGGGGGGCTGTGCCGGCCTGCCGGGGGGCTGTGCCGGCCTGCCGGGGGGCTGTGCCGGCCTGCCGGTGGTCTGTGCAGGCTCCGGGGGTCTGTGCAGGCATCGTCCGATGGGACTACAAGTCCCATCGGGCGATGCCTGCTACCATGACAGTGATTGACACATTAGCCAATGATGGGACAGTAGTAGTCCCATCATCCGGCTAATGTGTTAAATGTAAAAAAAAAAAAAAAAAAAAAATTACATGCTACATACATACAACATGCATACTACATACATGCTACATTCATACTACATGCAACATACATACTACATATATACTACATGCATGCTACATACATACTGCATGCTACATACATACCACATATATACTACATACATACTACATGCATGCTACATGCATGCTACATGCTACATACATAACACATATATACTACATGCATGCTACATACATACTACATGCTACATACTACATATATACTACATGCATGCTACATACTACATGCTACATACATACTACATATATACTACATGCATGCTACATACATACTGCATGCTACATGCATGCTACATACATACTACATACATACTACATGCTACATACATACTACATATATACTACATACATACTACATACATACTACATGCATGCTACATGCATGCTACATACATACCACATACATAACACATATATACTACATGCATGCTACATACATACTACATGCTACATACATACCATATACATACTACATGCATGCTACATACATGCTACATACATACTACATGCTACATACATACTACATATATACTACATGCATGCTACATACATACTACATGCTACATACATACTACATATATACTACATGCATGCTACATACATACTGCATGCTACATGCATGCTACATGCATACTACATACATACTACATGCTACATACATACCACATATATACTACATACATACTACATACAATACATTCATACAATACATACATAGACATACAGTACATATAACATAGAGTAACATACTTACCAATACTTGTCACATTGTTCCCCGAAGCCATTGTCTTTCCGGAATAAATATTAACATAACAAATGTGGGAAATTCCCACGCAGCAATGGCATAAAGTGAGACTAGGGACTTTTTTTTTTTTAAGTGGCAGAGGAATACAGTGCGGAAGGATACCTACCTTCCGTCATTGGATTCCTGCAGCCCGTAGAGAACGGCAGCATCATCTGATGCTGCCGTTCTCTACCCAAGATCGTCGTGGGACACACTCGTGGACTGCTTCGGATCGTGGGTGAGTATTTTTGTGGTTTGTTATGTTAATATTTATTCCGGAAAGACAATGGCTTCGGGGAACAATGTGACAAGTATTGGTAAGTATGTTACTCTATGTTATATGTACTGTATGTCTATGTATGTATTGTATGTATGTAGTATATATGTGGTATGTATGTAGTATGTATGTAGCATGCATGTAGTATATATGTAGTATGTATGTAGCATGCATGTAGTATATATGTAGCATGTATGTAGTATGTATGTGGTATGTATGTAGCATGTAGTATGTATGTAGCATGCATGTAGCATGCATGTAGTATGTATGTAGCATGCATGTAGCATGCATGTAGTATGTATGTAGTATGTATGTAGCATGCATGTAGTATGTATGTAGTATGTATGTAGTATGTATGTAGCATGCAGTATGTATGTAGCATGTATGTAGTATGTATGTAGTATATATGTAGTATGTATGTAGCATGTAGTATGTATGTAGCATGCATGTAGTATATATGTAGTATGCATGTAGCATGCATGTAGTATGTATGTAGTATGTATGTAGCATGTATGTAGTATGTATGTAGTATATATGTAGTATGTATGTAGCATGCATGTAGTATGTATGTAGCATGTAGTATGTATGTAGCATGCATGTAGTATGTATGTAGTATGTATGTAGTATATATGTAGTATGTATGTAGCATGTAGTATGTATGTAGCATGCATGTAGTATGTATGTAGTATTTTTTTTTTTTTTTTTTTTAACATTTAACACATTAGCCGGATGATGGGACTACTACTGTCCCATCATTGGCTAATGTGTCAATCACTGTCATGGTAGCAGGCATCGCCCGATGGGACTTGTAGTCCCATCGGACGATGCTTGCACAGACCCCCGGACATCAGCACAGCCCCCCGGCAGGCCGGCACAGCCCCCCGGCAGGCCGGTACAGACCCCCACAGGGTGCACAGACCACCGGCAGGCCGGCACAGCCCCCCGGCAGGCCGGCAGAGACCCCGGGCAGTCCACACAGCCCCCCGGCAGGCCGGCACAGCCCCCCGGCAGGCCGGCAGAGACCCCCGGAAGGCCCGAAATGACGGCGCATCATGATGCGCACACACCGCGCATCATGATGACGTCAGGCCGTCAATCAACTGAACTTCCGATTCCGATGCCGAATTCCGATATTGAAAAAATATCGGAAGTCGGTATCGGAATTCCGATACAGCAAGTATCGGCCGATACCCGATACTTGCGGTATCGGAATGCTCAACACTAATCACCAGTCCAGACTGGGGATATATACAGTACGGACCAAAAGTTTGGACACACCTTCTCATTCAAAGAGTTTTCTTTATTTTTATGACTATGAAAATTGTAGATTCACTTTGAAGGCATCAAAACTATGAATTAACACATGTGGAATTATATAATTAACAAAAAAGTGTGAAACAACTGAAAATACTGTATGTCTTATATTCTAGGTTCTTCAAAGTAGCCACCTTTTGCTTTGATTACTGCTTTGCACACCCTTGGCATTCTCTTGAAGAGCTTCAAGAGGTAGTCACCGGAAATGGTTTTCACTTCACATATGTGCCCTGTCAGTTTTAATAAGTGGGATTTCTTGCCTTATAAATGGGGTTGGGACCATCAGTTGTGTTGTGCAGAAGTCTGGTAGATACACAGCTGATAGTCCTACTGAATAGACTGTTAGAATTTGTATTATGGCAAGAAAAAAGCAGCTAAGTAAAGAAAAACGAGTGGCCATCATTACTTTAAGAAATGAAGGTCAGTCAGTCTGAAAAATTGGGAAAGCTTTGAAAGTGTCCCCAAGTGCAGTGGCAAAAACCATCAAGCACTACAAAGAAACTGGCTCACATGAGGACCGCCCCAGGAAAGGAAGTCCAAGAGTCACCTCTGCAGCGGAGGATAAGTTCATCCGAGTCACCAGCCTCAGAAATCGCAGGTTAGCAGCAGCTCAGATTAGAGACCAGGTCAATGCCACACAGAGTTCTAGCAGCAGACACATTTCTACAACAGCTGTTAAGAGGAGACTTTGTGCAGCCGGCCTTCATGGTAAAATAGCTGCTAGGAAACCACTGCTAAGGACAGGCAACAAGCAGAAGAGACTTGTTTGGTCTAAAGAACACAAGGCATAGACATTAGACCAGTGGAAATCTGTTCTTTGGTCTGATGAGTCCAAATTTGAGATCTTTAGTTCCAACCACCGTATCTTTGTGCGACGCAGAAAAGGTGAACGGATGGACTCTACATGCCTGGTTCCCACCATGAAGCATGGAGGAGGAGGTGTGATGGTGTTGGGGTGTTTGCTGGTGACACTGTTGGGGATTTATTCAAAATTGAAGGCATACTGAACCAGCATGGCTACCACAGCATCTTGCAGTGGCATGCTATTCCATTCGGCTTGCGTTTAGTTGGACCATCATTTATTTTTCAACAGGACAATGACCCCAAGCACACCTCCAGGCTGTGTAAGGGCTATTTGACCAAGAAGGAGAGCGATGGGGTACTACGCCAGATGACCTGGCCTCCACAGTCACCAGACCTGAGGCCAATCGAGATGGTCTGGGGTGAGCTGGACCGCAGAGTGAAGGCAAAAGGGCCAACAAGTGCTTAGCATCTCTGGGAACTCCTTCAAGACTGTTGGAAGACCATTTCCGGTGACTACCTCTTGAAGCTCATCAAGAGAATGCCAAGAATGTGCAAAGCAGTAATCAAAGCAAAAGGTGGCTACTTTGAAGAACCTAGAATATAAGACATGTTTTCAGTTGTTTCACACTTTTTTGACAATTATATAATTCCTCATGTGTTAATTCATAGTTTTGATGCCTTCAGAGTGAATCTACAATTTTCATAGTCATGAAAATAAAGAAAACTCTTTGAGAAGGTGTGTCCAAACTTTTGGTCAGTACTGTATATATATATATATATATATATATATATATATATGTATAATATATATATATATATATATATATATATATATATATATATATATATACACCTCCCTGCCATCACTGCCAGAGTTCCTCAATAAAACATTAAGGTTTTCTGCCACCAGTTCGTCATTTAAAAGAAGCCCCGTACGATAGCAGGCTTATATCGGGTCAGAAACAAACCATACAACTGAACAACCGAGTGTAAGGACATGGGGATTCATGGATCGAGAGAAAAGAGCAGCCCAAGATTAGTTTTATATTTAAACGCATAAAGGCGCACTAGAAATGTACAAGTATATATTTACAAGGACAATATACATGTATACAGTCACAAGTGTAGTTCAAGGATAGGGTATAGATAGGTTGCAATTACCATGTTATGTAGCATGTGACCACAGGGAGGCGCTGATGGATCACAAGTGCAAATCATAGTTATAGGCTTTTCCTGGCTGGCCATCAGAAAACTCATCTCAAAATGAGCAGCTGTCTCTTATCTCCTAGGCTGTTCCCCCACACTCTGCTGCCTCCTCGGGGCTGGGCTTCCTTCCTCCTCCCATGTCTGAGAATAAGATTTTCTGTCCAGAACCGTGGCTGGCCTATAACTTTGCGCCCGAAGGTCTGAATGGGTTGGTTGTACCGCCACTGTATTCCGCTGGATTTTATCTGCGCATAGAGACCAAATATGCTTACTGTATGTAATTCCTATTTACTATGCTTTATAACTCTGTAATCCAGAGTGCTACAGGTGGCCAAAAAAAAGGACACGTGGGGAAAGGAACCCAGATTCGGATTATGTGCTCGGCTAGTCTCAGAGATATTGCATTCTGTGATTATAGGTCATTTTCCAGATTCAATACCTCAGAGCTTGCTGTTACTTGTTGTACCATGGGGTTTCCATGTGTTTCAGTCAGACAAAAGAGTACTGGCTGCAGCTGCAAAAGATTTCACATCTTGGTGCTAATTGGTGGGGACCAAGCTTCCAAAAGCTCATCCTAGCTCTTTTAATTAAAAGAAAACATTGCATTGCCTTAAATGGCCTGGGGGGACACAAGGGTGGGGGCACATTCCAGGAGTGGACGGAGATGTCCTGAACTTAAAATCCAAAAAGGATTCTCCCTCGTCCCTCACAATCACTACATGCGATCTCCTCTTGCCCCGCGTCAAGTGGATCGGGCGTGAGGAATATGCGGTCCAGACTCATGGCTACTGAGACTTGATCATGTGGAAGACAGGGTGGTGGTGGTGGTGGCAAAGTGACTTGAATCATTACCCGCTATCCAGCCAAAAACCATTTGACACTGCTCTGAGTTCAACAGTGGTGTGCTGCGGTCCCCTAGTAATTGGGATAGGAAGGTCGGGCGAGAAGATGTGGGTGTTTGTTGTGGCACAATTTCAGCTTGCCCAAGGCCTCGGCCTCTGCATGCACCATCACCATCACGTCCAGTTTCCCGTCCTTTGCCACCCACCTTGCCCATTTTAAATGCAGGGCAATATTTTCCACGTTCACTACTAATGGCTGAATTTGGAGCTAACTTATATGTCATCCATGTGACGGAAAACCACAGTTTTAAATAGCTGGCATGTAGGTAGCTATTTTAAACAGCAAACTTGTGTCAATAACTTCGCTAACACACTGCAACAAAATTTAAATGGAGGAAAAAAAATGGCAGAATTTTGAGCATTCCGATACCGAAAATATCGGGTATCGGCCGATATTAGCTGTATCGGAATTCCGATACTGACTTCCGATACTTTTTTCATATCGGATACCAGAATCGGAAGTTTCCATAATGCTATGAGCCCGCTCGCTTTGATTCAGCCAATGGGAATCCTCAGAAGTGTGGGCACATCCTGTTAGGCATGTAGGCATGTTAACTATTGGCATGGCTGTGATTGGCTGCTGAAATGATGTCATGATGCACTATAAAAGCCGCTGCAGCCGCCATATCTGGTCACTCTGCTATGAATTCAGTTAGGGACAGGCTGCTGTTGAAGACTGTGAGGGACAGTTAGAAATAGCGATTCTACAAAACATATTGTGCTTTAACCAGGCTACATAAACCACCACTGTAGCTTTCTTTTCCCTAGCAGCAGTGTTCACAGCTGTCTGCAAGGGCTGTGTGAGTGCAGCTCACACTGTGGAGTGGGTCCTGCAGCCACGTCTGGTTGTAGGCCGCCCAGCGTGCATCACTGCTGCCTCATACATATTTTTCTTTTTGAGCTGCTTATTTTTCAAAAATTCTATCTAGTGTGCTTCCATCTGTATCCATATACGCTGGTTTCAAACACTAGTAGTAGACAGCGGAGACTTTCTGCAGACTTTCAGTGCTAGTGAACACTTAGCTGCACTGTTCACGGCTGTCTGAGAGGTCTCTGACTGTGTGTGAGTGCAGATCACGCTGAGTAGTGTGTCCTGCAGTTACGTCTGGTTGTAGGCCGCTCAGCGTGCGTCACTGCCTCACACATATTTTTCTTTTATTGCAGCTCATTTTTTCTTCTCCTATTAGTGTGCATCCATCCGTATCCATATATGGTGGTTGTAAACACTCTAGGAGTAGACAGCGGAGCCTTTCTGCAGCCTTTCAGTGCTAGTGCCCACTTAGCTGCACTGTTCACGGCTGTCTGAGAGGTCTCTGACTGTGTGTGAGTGCAGCTCACGCTGAGTGGTGTGTCCTGCAGCTACGTCTGGTTGTAGGCCGCTCAGCGTGCATCAATGCCTCACACATATTTTTCTTTAAGTGCAGCTCATTTTTTCTTCTCCTATTAGTGTGCATCCATCCGTATCCATCTACATTGGTTGGTTGCAAACACTATATAGGAGTAGATAGAGGAGCCTTTTTTCTGGCTTGTGCCCTTCATCTGCAGCCAGATTAGTATTACCCAATTTTTTTGGAGCCACATCTTTTGCACTGTAGGTTACCTGCCTGCATTGTAATAGCTCCAAAAAGTTAGTGATACTATCACTTTCAAATCTTTGGTCACATCCTTTTAGTTTTTTTCACAAAAAATACAATAAAGTTCACCAAACACTACATTTAAAAGTTGTGTAGGCCACATTAGCTCCTATTAAAGTGTAGTCCACACACACACACTTCATAAAATTAGTGTTTCTTCTACCTGTAACCAGCTGTTCAGAAATAAGCACACTAAGCCCCCTTTGTACTTTTCTGCCTATCTTTATCAGTCTAGCAAGATGAAGAAGGCAGGGAGTAAGGCACGTGGGTGTGAAGTTTCAGCAGGGAGAGGACGTGGGGATTCTGCAGGGAGAGGACGTGGGGATTATACAAGGAGAGGATGTGGGGATTCTATGCCTGCTGCGGGCACCAGTGAGTCAGCATCCCCCAGTTTTAGCAGGCACACGTCCTTTATGCGCAGCTTTGTAGGACCTCGCCGTACCCCACTGCTGCGGGAGGAACAAATTGAAGCCGTTGTCGGATGGATGGCAGCTAACGCATCGACTTCAATTACTTCCACATCCTCTCAGGGCGAGAGCACCGAAGAGCAACCATCTGTCTCTTCACCACCTGCCAAAGTGCCCAGGCAGTCAGAGAGCCCTGGACAGGAGCCATCACAGTCTCTACTTCTGTTCTCTAAATCTGTTGGCTTGGAAAGAGGGGGCCAGCCAAGCATCATTCCAGAATGTGAAGAAGAGGGAGTATGCAGTGATGCGCAACTTCTTTGTCCCTCTGAATCTGAAGAGGCGGGTGGGCCAGTGCCTATGGTCAGCACACCTCAGTACGCATCAGATGATGACGAGACACAGGTGCCACTTTCTGGTGCGTATGGTGCTGGCGAGACAACCCAGGAGAAGCAGGTGTTTGAAGAGGGGAGGGTAGATGATGAGGTCCTTGACCCATCATGGCGTGAAGAACAGGAAGGTGGTGGGAGCAGCTCTGAGGAAGAGATTCCCCGAAAGGCCAAAACAGGAGGGAGAGGGAGGGGGCAGACTTGGTTGTCTGTAGCCTCCACTTCAGCACCCGTTAGGAGCATTCCTCTTTCAAAAGGCAGAATGGGCGCTCCCAAGACTTGCAGTGCGTGGTTCTTTTTTGACACAGTTGCAGATGACATTTGCTTTGTCAAATGCAAGCTGTGTCATCAGAGAGTCAAAAGAGAGAAAAATGTCAGCAACCTCAATACCACTAATATGTGGAAACATGTGCGGACAAAGCATGATTTGGAGTTACACAGACACACTGAAGACGTAGGCCAACATACAGCACCACCTACCACTTCTTCAGCTCGTGTTGGGGCCTCTTCCTCCAGCTCAAACACAGCTGGTTCGGCTTCCTCACAGGAGCGCTAAGGAAGAACCTCTGGCACTGTTGTCCGGAGACCCTGTGACATTCCACCCACAGCACCACGTTCCCAGTCATCCTCACACTACCTGTCCACTCGACAGCCATCAGTAGCACAGGCATGGGATAAAAGGCGGCCATACTCGGCAAACCATCCCCGAGCACAGGCTCTGAATGCTGGCATTGACAAACTACTGGCACTTGAAATGCTCTCATTCAGGCTGGTGGAGACTGACACCTTCCGGGACTTCATGGCATTGGCAGTCCCACAATACAATGTGCCCAGCTGCTTTTATTTTAGCAGGTGAGCCGTCCCTGCCCAGCAGAAACATGTGGAGGGAAAAATAAAACATACGCTACTAAACGCCATTAGTAGCAAGGTCCAACTGACCACCGATGCGTGGACCAGTAACCATGGACAGGGACGATACCTTTCCTTCACTGCCCATTGGGTCAATGTTGTGGAGCCGGGTACAGATCTGGAGAGTGGCACTGTACGTGTTCTGCCAACTCCACGGATTGCAGGAATCCAATCTGTACACATAGACTCCTCCTCCTACTCAAGTTCCTCAGAAACAGCGCAGCAGGAGCCTGTTACGACCCATATGAGCACAGCCGTGGCCAAACGTCAACAGGCCGTACTCAAATTAAATTCTTTGGGGAATCAAAGCCACACAGCGCAGGAGCTCTGGAATGCCATCAAGCAGGAGAGTGACGTGTGGTTTGTGCCAGCGAATCTCCAGCCGGGCTTGGTAGTGTGTGACAATGGCCGAAATCTGGTGGCAGCTCTTAGCCTAGGCAACCTCACTCACATCCCAAGTCTGGCACATGTGCTGAACTTGGTCATGCAGAGCTTTCTGAGGGACTATCCGGATCTTGATGCACTGCTGCACAAGGTCCGCATAGAGTGCGCTCACTTGCGGCGTTCCAGCACGGCAAGATCGCGCCTTGCTACTCTGCAGCGCCGATTACGCCTTCCGGAACATCGCATCATATGTGACCTACCCACCGGGTGGCATTCAACGTTACATATGTTGGAGCGGCTGTGTGAGCAGCAGGCAGCAGTCATGGAGTACCAGCTGCATCAGGCGCAAAAAAGTCGCACTGTGCGCCGGTCACACTTCAGCACCACTGAGTGGGCCTCTATGAAGGACATCTACCTCGTTTTGCGTGCCTTCGATGATTCCACGTGGATGGCGAATGCAGATGATGCACTAGTCAGCATGACTGTCCCCCTTATCTGCCTGCTTCAAAAAACACTGCAAGCACTAAGGGATGAGGTTTTGGAAGAGGTGTAGGACGAGGAGTCCCAAATGCCATCTGCTTCTGGACAGTCTGCACTACGTGGTTCCTCTCAAAGGCCTAGGCAAGGGACACTCTTTGTGAGGAGGATGAGGAGGAGTCGATGGAGGAGGAAGACATCTCTCCAGAGGAGGGAGGTACACAAAGCTCTAGTCAGTATGTACAGCGAGGGTGGGGTGATGCAGAGCAGGCAGAGCTCACGCCTCAAGCAGGGGTCAGCGGTTGATTTCATGCTGCAGTGCCTGAGAAACGACCGCCGCATCGCCCACATTCTCTACACGGCTGATTAATGGGTGTACACCCTCCTAGATCCTCGCTACCGGGACAACTTACAAAGCCTCATACCAACGTTGAACCGGGAGCATAAACTGTGGGAGTACCAAGACACACTGGTGCAGTCCATCATGTTTTCCATTCCACCCGACAGCAGTGGTGCTAGTGCTTTACAAAGCAGCTCTGTGCGTCGAGGCAGTGGAGGAAACTCAGCACAAAGAGGGAGCAGAGGCAGCGCCTCAGCACAAGGCAAGACCACTATGGCCCAAATGTGGCAAAGTTTTGTGTGTCCGCCACAATTGTCTACACCATCACAGACGGCTCCAGTCAGCAGGAGGCAACGTTTCCGTCAGATGGTGACAGACTACATGTCTTGCCCTGTCAGTGTACTCCCAGATGGCTCTTCCCCCTTCAAGTTTTGGGTCTCTAAGCTGGATACATGGCCAGAGCTTAGCCAGTATGCATTGGAGGTGCTGGCTTGCCCTGCTGCCAGTGTATTATCGGAACGGGTCTTTAGTGCCGCAGGTGGTGTACTAACAGACCGTCGCACGCGACTATCTTCCGATAACGCAGACCGGCTTACTTTTCTGAAAATGAACAAGGCCTGGATCTCTCCAGAATTTGCCAGTCCTCTTCCCGACAAAATAATTGGTTGGCAACTGTATCCAGGTCTCCTGTTGTGTTCATGTTTCTACCACCTGAACTATAATCCCAGGGCTTCAACACAGCCAGTTGTCGCTCAGATGTGTCGTCTGCACAGAGAAAAACACACTAGCTCCTGTGTTAGTGGGGTTCAGTAACGCCAGCTGCTCCCCTACTGTGTGGACGGCAAAGTCTCCTGCTCCATCCACATTCAAACTCCTACTGATATTTAACCGTGCTCCACTTAGGCCTCTGGCTCCACTGTCTCTAGTATTTCCCCTGGCCTCCAACCCCACCTGTTACAGCTCTGAAGTGGCGTCTGCACAATCCACACTTGTTCCTGTGTTACTTGGGCTCAGTCACGTCAGTTGATCCCCTGATGTGTGTCCGGCAAGGACTCCTGCTCTGTCCACATTCCCATTACTAGTAGTGTAAATGAGGACAGAGCAGGAGAACTTGCCGGACACACATAAGGGGATCAACTGATGGGACTGAGCCCCAGTAACACAGAAAAAAGTGTGGATTGTGCTGACGCCACTTCAGAGCTGTAACTGGCCGGGTTGGAGGCCAGGGGAAATACTAGAGACAATGGAGCCAGAGGCCTAAGTGGAGCATGGTTACAATCAGTTGTCGGCTCCAACAACACCAGTTGGTGTTCAGAAGTGCCGTCTTAACAGAGAAAAACACACTAGCTCCTGTGTTGGGGTTCAGTAACGCCAGCTGTTCCCCTGCTGTGTAGACGGCAATGTCTCCTGCACACTCATGCCCAAAACATCAGGCCTCAGCCTGCTCCATGCCTCAACTTGGGCTCCAACAACGCCAGTTGGTGTTCAGAAGTGTCGTCTTCCCAGAGAATAACACACTAGCTCCTGTGCTAGTGGGGTTCAGAAACGCCATTTGTTCCCCTGCTGTGTAGACGGTAATGTCTCCTGCTGACTCCACATGCCCAAAACATCAGGCCTCAGCCTGCTCCATGCCTCAACCTGGGCTCCAACAATGCTAGTTGGTGTTCAGAAGTGCCATCTTCACAGAGAAAAACACACTAGCTCCTGTGTTAGTGGGGTTCAGTAATGCCAGCTGTTCCCCTGCTGTGTAGACGGCAAATTCTCCTGCTGCTTCCACATGCCAACAACATCAGGCCTCAGCCTGCTCCATGCCTAATCCTGGGCTCCAACAACGCCAGTTGGTGTTCAGAAGTGCCGTCTTCACAGAGAAAAACACACTAACTCCTGTGTTAGTGGGGTTCAGTAACGCCAGCTGTTCCCCTGCTGTGTAGATGGCAATGTCTCCTGCTGACTCCACATGCCCAAAACATCAGGCCTCAGCCTGCTCCATGCCTCAACCTGGGCTCCAACAACGCCAGTTGGTGTTCAGAAGTGTCGTCTTCCCAGAGAAAAACACACTAGCTTCTGTGTTAGTGGGGTTTAGTAATGCCAGCTGTTCCCCTGCTGTGTAGACGGCAATATCTCCTGCTGACTCCACATGCCCAAAACATCAGGCCTCAGCCTGCTCCATGCTTCAACCTGGGCTCAAACAACGCCAGTTGGTGTTCAGAAGTGTCATCTTCCCAGAGAAAAACACACTAGCTCCTGTGTTAGTGGGGTTCAGAAACGCCAGCTGTTCCCTTGCTGTATAGACGGCAATGTCTCCTGCTGACTCCACATGCCCAAAACATCAGGCCTCAGCCTGCTCCATGCCTCAACCTGGGCTACAACAACGCTAGTTGGTGTTCAGAAGTGCCGTCTTCACAGAGAAAAACACACTAGCTCCTGTGTTAGTGGGGTTCAGTAATGCCAGCTCTTCCCCTGCTGTGTAGAAGGCAAAGTCTCCTGTTGCCTCCACATGCCAACAACATCAGGCCTCAGCCTGCTTCATGCCTAATCCTGGGCTCCAACAACGCCAGTTGGTGTTCAGAAGTGCCGTCTTCACAGAGAAAAACACACTAGCTCCTGTGTTAGCGGGGATCAGTAATGCCAGCTGTTCCCCTGCTGTGTAGACGGCAAAGTCTCCTGCTGCCTCCACATGCCAACATCAGGCCTCAGCCTGCTCCATGCCTCATCCTGGGCTCCAACAATGCCAGTTGGTGTTCAGAAGTGTCGTCTTCCCAGAGAAAAACACACTAGCTCCTGTGTTAGTGGGGTTCAGAAACGCCATCTGTTCCCCTGCTGTGTAGACGGTAATGTCTCCTGCTGACTCCACATGCCCAAAACATCAGGCCTCAGCCTGCTCCATGCCTCATCCTGGGCTCCAACAATGCCAGTTGGTGTTCAGAAGAGTCGTCTTCCCAGAGAAAAAAACACTAGCTCCTGTGTTAGTGGGGTTCAGAAACGCCAGCTGTTCCCCTGCTGTGTGGACGGCAAAGTCTTCTGCTCCATCCACATTCAAACTACTACTGATATTTAACCGTGCTCCACTTAGGCCTCTGGCTCCACTGTCTCTAGTTTTTCTCCTGGCCTCCAACCCCACCAGATGCTGCTCTGAAGGGGCGTCTGCACTATCCACACTTTTTCCTGAGTTACTGGGGCTCAGTCACGTCAGTTGATCCCCTGATGTTTGTCCGGCAATGTCTCCTGCTCTGTCCACATTCCCATTACTAGTAGTGTGAATGAGGACTGAGCAGGAGACCTTGCCAGACACATGTCAGGGGATCAACTGACGTGACTGAGCCACAGTAACAAGTGTGGATTGTGCAGACGCCACTTCAGAGCTGTAACTGGCGGGGTTGGAGGCCAGGGGAAATACTAGAGACAGTGGAGCCGGAGGCCATAGTGGAGCAAGGTTACAATCAGTAGTAGTCTACAACCTCTATAAAACCAGCTGCAAGTTGGCCTCCGCCTGCTGCATGCTTCATCCTGGGCTCCAACACAGCCAGTTGTAGCTTGGAAGTGCCGTCCGCACAGATAGAAACACTCGCTCCTGCGTCTGTGGGGTTTAGTAACGCCAGCTGTTCCCCTGCTGTGCGGATGGCAAAGTCTCCTGCTACCTCCAAAATCACGCAACATCTTATTTTCTACTTGCTCCAAGTAGGCCTCAGCCTGCTCAAAGCATTGATCCTGGGCTCCAACACAGCCAGTTGTAGCTTGGAAGTGCTGTCCGCACAGATAGAAACACTCGCTCCTGTGTCTGTGGGGTTAAGTAACGCCAGCTGCTCCCCTGCTGTGTGAATGGCAAAGTCTCCTGCTGCCTACACCGTCACACTACTACTGATTTTTAACCGTGGTCCACTTCGGCCTCTGGCTCTACTGTCTCTAGTGTTTCCCCTGGCCTCCAACCCCGCCAGTCGCTGCTCTGAAGTGTCGTCTGCACAATCCACACTTGTTCCTGTGTTACTGGGGCTCAGTCACGTCAGTTGATTCCCTGATGTGTGTCCGGCAATGTCTCCTGCTCTGTCCCCATTCCCTTTACTAGTAGTGGGAATGTGGACAGAGCAGGAGACCTTGCCGGACACACATCATGGGATCAACTGACGTGACTGAACCCCTGTAACCCAGGAACAAGTGTGGATTGTGCAGACGACACTTCAGAGTAGCAACTGGTGGGGTTGGAGTCCAGGGGAAATACTAGAGACAGTAGAGCCAGAGGCCGAAGTGGAGCACGGTTACAATCAGTAGTTGTGTACAACCAATATAAAACTCGCTCCAAGTAGGCCTCATCCTGCTGCATGATTGACCCCTGGGCTCCAACATCGCCAGTTGCTGCTCAGAAGTGTCTTTGGCACAGGTACTCCCTCCTGCCCAGCCTGGTTCCAGCACGCCTGCTCTTTCCGGGTAGTGTCAACGTCACTTTGCCACTGATACGTTGTCCTGTCGTGTTGCGGTCGGGTTAGCCGAGTCTATGGTGCCTGCAGTTTCGGTGCTTCCTATGTGGGCTGCGGGTTCTGGTACTAAAGGCCGGTTCCGTAGTGCCAATAGGACAAGCACCCCCTATTGGACTGTGGGATTTGGTAACTGCGTCCTGCTCGCGGCCTTGCAACTTTGTTGATTATGGGTACCTTCTGCTACGAATACGGGTTCCAGCACCGTCAGCTAGTTCTCGGCAGTGTCTTTGGCACGGGTACTCCCTCCTGCCGAGCCGGGTTCCAGCACCGTCAGCTGTTTCTCGGCAGAGCCTTTGGCCGAGGTGCCTCCTCGGTGTCCGAGTTCCAGCAACGTCTGCTGGTTCTTGGTAGTGCTTTAAAGCACAGATACCTCCTGCTTAGAAACCGTGTTCCAGCACCGTCAGCTGGTCCACAGTTGTACCATTGGCTCTTGTTTCTTCTGCTGCCCCTCCGGGTTCCAGCACCATCAGCTGGTTCTCGGCAGTGTCTTTGGCACGGGTACTCCCTCCTGCCCAGCCTGGTTCCAGCACGCCTGCTGCTTCTGGGTAGTGTCAACGTCACTTTGCCACCAATACATTGTCCTGTCGTGTTGCTGTCGGGTTAGCCGAGTCTATGGTGCCTGCAGTTTCGGTGCTTCCTATGTGGGTTGTGGGTTCTGGTACTAAAGGCTGGTTCCGTAGTGCCAATAGGACAAGCACCCCCGTTGGACTGTGGGATTCGGTAACTGCATCCTGCTCGCGGCCTTGCAACTTTGGGCACCTTCTGCTACCCATCCGGGTTCCAGCACCGTCAGCGGGTTCTCAGCAGAGCCTTGGGCCTAGGTGCCTCCTTCTCGGTATCCAAGTTCCAGCAACGTCTGCTGGTCCTTGGTAGTGCTTTGCAGAATGGTACCCCCTGCTAGTAACAGTGTTCCAGCACTGTCAGCTGGTCCACGGTTGTCCAATTGGCTCTTCTTCCTTCTGCTGCCCCTCCGGGTTCCAGCACCATCAGGTGGTCCTCGCTAGTTTCATTTGCTCTTGCAGCTTCTGCTACCCGTCCGGGTTCCAGCACCGTCAGCTGGTTCTCGGCAGAGCCTTTGGCCTAGGTGCCTCCTTCTTGGTATCCGAGTTCCAGCAACGTCTGCTGGTCCTAGGTAGTGCTTTGTAGCACAGGTACCTCCTGCTTAGTAACCGTGCTCCAGCACCGTCAGTTGGTCCACAGTTGTGCCATTGGCTTTTGTTCCTTCTGCTGCCCCTCCGGGTTCCAGCACCGTCAACTGGTCCTCGCTAGTTCCATTTGCTATTGTTCCTTCTGCTACCCATCCGGGTTCCAGTACCGTCAGCAGGTTCTCGGCAGTTCCTCAGCCTTCTTGTACCTTCTGCTACTTTTCCAAGCTCAAGCTTGTGGAAATGGTTTTTGATTCTCACCCTGGATCTCCCTGACAATGACCCTGAAGACGACGACCCTGAAGACCACACAGAAGAATACCTAAAAGATGACCCTGAAGAAGATGACCAAGAGGACAAAGAACATGAAGACAACCACCAAGATGCAGAACAACAAGAGACAGAAGAACAAGAAGCATAAAAACCAAAAGCAGAACAACATTAAGCATAAGACTAAAAATCTGAGCAAATGATATTATCTAATTTATAAGCAGAAGAAGACTAAGCAGTGTATGGGGGTGAGTCCGTTCCTCCTCGTGGTGCCCCTGGAAAAGGCTTGCTGCTGCAGGCCAAACTGAATGCGGACAAATCCTGTTGTAAATCTTTTGTGACAGGCTGAACGGAAGGTGTAATCTTCAAACTTTTATAGATTACAACTACAGGAATGCCTGACACAAATAAGAATATGATGAAGAAGAATAGGAAGAAGATGAAGAAGTAGAATATGAAGAAGAATAATAGTTGAATAAGAAGAATATGAAGAATGTAAAAAAAAAAAAATAGGAAGAAGGTGAAGAAGAAGATGAAGAAGTTGATGAAAAAGATGCTGCTGAGGATGATGAAGGAGAAAGTGTGGGAGAAGTAAAAAAGAAGGTGAAGAGCATGGAAGTAGTGAAACATACATATCTGACAAAATATTAAAGACTTTAACATAGTCAATATCTTTGTAACTACGAACGTCTTTAAAAAAAAAAAATACTGCTATTCCATTTGATTGGGCTAAAGCTCTATGGCTTTAATGTCTCCTACACCTCCCACAATACATTCTACATTATTATTAGTTGTTTTTCTTCACGTAGAATTAACCTACAGGGAAAAAAAGGGGGTTTTTTTATTCCGATATTTCTGTTCCATTGACTTGAATGGGACTTCCGGGATTGGAATCGGCGATACCTGATACCTTTTTTAGCTCGGCCGATCCATTCCGATCCGATATTTTTCAGTATCGGGTGGTATCGCTCAACACTACTTATGTGTGATCCATGTAATGGACAAACCACAGTTTTAAAAAGCTGGTCTGTGGGTAACTATTTTTAACAGCAAACTTGTGTCAATATCTTTGCTAGCACACTACTACAAAATTTAAATGGAGGTCAGAAATGGCAGAATTTTGAGCGCACTTATATGTGATCTGTGTGATGGACAAACCACAGTTTTACATAGATGGATTTTTAGCACTGTAACATGGAAAGGATCTGGCTGTATTCTGCAGTGCCAACAAACAAATGGAGTAGAAAAACGGTGTTCTCTGGATTGCTTTTTAAGCAAATAATCAGATCCAATTAAGATCCAAAAAAAAATATTGCTGGCCTCTGATACCTGAGGCTATGTCTAGAAATATCTGTAAAAGCAGCAACAGACAGAACTGGAATGGACCCTCTTGCTATATGCACTGCAGTCTGCTACATACACTGCCTGCCAGCACTGATATCTGTGCAGCTGAATTAGTCCTCAGAAGGACTGTTAGTTGAGATGGATATGTGTGTAATATATTGTGGTATACCTACACTAAGAAACAAGCAAATCTCTCCCTAACTCAGCAGCACCTCTCCCTAAACTGTTTGATTCTGGAGTAGACTGTGACGAGCATGGCGGTGCCAGGTCTGATATAGACCTGATGATGCTGTGCGGCCAGCCAATCACTGTAATGCCACAACCAACATGATTGCAGCATTACAGTGTGTAGCAGACAATCCCTGCATGTTCATTGGCTGTCTAAAGAGCTCCAAACATGCAGGGAGGGGACCTGAGCTCCCGCCGAGCGAACATTAAAATACTTGGCAAACTCCGAGCATCTCGAGCAATGAGATGCTCGGGCGAGCATGCTCGCTTATCACTACTACAAATCTGTACAAGAGCTAAGCTAGCTCTGTGTAGCATATTGGCAGAGCTCTCAGTGGGGCCCATTTGGTTTTGGGGCGATTTGATTTTTTTTGCAGTCTCATGACATTATGATATAACTGTTTTTTTGAAGAATATTAGACAATTCGGTGCTAGAAGAATTTTATTAGCAATAATTATGACCAGAGACGAGAGACATTTTTAATATAAAAGTTGAACCAGTTACAGTTTTATTGGAGCACAGTCCTGATGTCGGAATGATCTCATGCAGTTTGAATCATTGTTAATTTTCTAAAATTATTTCTGTCATTCAGTCAAGATTATGAACTGATGTCATTGTAATTCTTTTTTTTTTTCAACTTGGCTACTGTAGATGCAGTAAAACACTTCTGTGTGGTTCGAAGTAATCAGCGCTCAGTGATTAAGAATCTTCCTCATTAAGGTTCTTTCATTGCATGGAATTAAACAAAGTTGTTGAGATTGTGTTTTTCCTAATGCTTAACTAACACTCAGTGTTCTTTAATTAAATTTCAGCAGGCAGACTGCAGTGCATCTCCAGTCACTTTGGCTGAAATAGTACCAAGCAGTGCCCACCGGTCTTTCAGCTGCCCATCCCATTGCCAGATCTTGATGCTATTGAAGTGCACTTTATAAATTAATTAACAATCTATTTATCATTGGTGACTGCTTGGAGTCTGGAGCACAATATGTTCTCGTCTCAGATCTATGCGGTGTGCAGCTGAATTTAAACCCTTTCATTAAAAAATGAGGTTATGTTATATTTTATCATAATATTTTCTTAATAACATCATAGCAAAGAAAAAAAAGCTTTAAACTTAATTCTATTCTGGCTCTTCTGGCTAAAGAAAACCATATCTGTTGACCGACTCCGACATCCCCTTTCTAATGCTGAATTCTAGATCTAAGACCAGCATTTTTCACACCAGTATTGAGGAAGGGTCATGCTGGAGTCAAAGGAACATCTGATAATTTGCATTCCCTTCACCACAGATCTTATTCCAGTTCGCCATGAAATTGATGACCTTTAGCATCAAGCCCCTGTTGTGCTCCCATCATGCCCCTGCTCCCCACATTGTGGCAGAGCTAGGAAAAACTGGAGTGAGAATGTAGGGGGTGAAGCAGAAGGAGGACAAGAAAGGGTTTACCTCCTCTCTTCCATGCCCGGAACCATATAACTGCACAGTGGGGTTGCCAGGGGGAAGACTTTTGGACCTGGACCAATGGCATCATGGGGCTGTCAGTAGCAGTGGGGAGGAGGAAATAAGGCTGCACAGGAAGGAAGCAGGGCAGAGAGCAGGAAAAGCATGCGTGCAGACCTCAGAGCAGCCTGGGCAGCTGACAGGACAAGATGCAGCTGCAGACCGGGGGAGAGAGAAAGCTAGGGTTCAGAAGACAAAGGCTGGGGGACCGCACAGAGAGACCGTAGCTCATGACTACGTGAAGCTGGAGTCTGCATTGAAAGATGAGGTGTGTTCTGACCCCCGTGTAGAGACTGTGTCCAGTGCAGAGACAACAGCTCGTGTAGAGACAGCAGCCAGTGCAGAGATGGCAGCCTGTGCAGAGACAGCAGCCCGTGCAGAAACAACAGCTCATGCAGAGGCAGCAGCTAGTGCAGAGACAGCAGCATGCACAGAGACAGTGATCCGTGCAGGGACCGTGACCCCCGCACATAGCCCCTGTACCCGCGGTGCTTGTGCAGAGTCTCTGATTCCTGCTGAGAGATCTAACAAGGGGCGAAGTATTGTGTCCCCTGGGAGAGGCTGTTGTACTTAGACAAAAGACTCAGAGCAGAGGGGACCCCGTTAGTCCAGTACCCTGTCTGCCTCCTGCAGTAACCCTTGAGACCCCAGTGGAGGATTGGAAAGACCACAGAGTACAGAGAGACTTCAGACTACAAGCGCCGCTGGTGATTCGGTGCCAACGTGGGAGAAGTCCGACTCCTCAATCAAGACCCCTTCGGACTGATAAGTTCCTTCATAAGAAAACGCCGTATAATACTGTTTAATTCTGGTTATGCCTTTTTTGACTATTTTCCTATTACCAATACTTGCACTGCTATTCTGCCTGTGTTAATCCCTGTAAATAAACCTGCCCTTTAACTGTTGGTCCGTGGTGACATACGCAGCACCTGCACATTATTACAAAAACGCCAAAAGTTACAACGTTTTTGAGTTACTCTGTGCTGAACAATTAATATTTAAAGGCTTTAGGAACTTATGCAACCAATTTGTATTGCTCCAATGCATCTTAAATAAAAATAAAGGAACTTTGCAAAGAAACTTGATTGAAAATATTCTTTCTTTTTGTGCATGCAATGCATGCCCAAGTTCATACGTCCATGAAACATGGGCCATGCTTGTATTGCAATACTGGGCCCTAATGGAGTCCTGCCTGTTGTGATCTGAGCAAAGTCCATGTTGCATTTACAGAGTCTGACCAAACTGTCTCCATGGTTAAAGATTACAAACAAAAGTCTGAGGAATCCGATTCTACAGACGTTTATCATCGCCGCCCCTCTGCATACTCGTCTAGATAGCAGAAGGTACAGTACAGACAGTTATTCATTCTTCATTAAATGTCATAAAATGTTCCATAAATATGGAACCTGAGTCAATTTGTTTCCAATGCACCAGAGTAGTCATTTCATTCTTCTATTCCTTTATTTATCCAAAATGCATTTTCAAAGTGATGTTTTGGCAAGGCAAATGACCTTTTTCAAGCATAGGCAAAATGGAAGATGCTTGTGAAAAAGGCCGTTTGTTGGTTGAAACATTGCTTTGATGATGCACTTTGGATATCAAAGAATTTAAATTACTTATCGGTGGGAAATTACTTATGGGTGGGTAGTTGCCCTAAGGAAGCATGGAGTGGTGCAAAGGGAATTACCATTACACACTATAAATATGGAATTCATTATGCCCATATGTAGGAACACCTACACGGTAGTTTTCTTTCTTCTGATTCACTCTTGTACATAAACATAATAAGGGCTTGTTCACATGACCATGTTTTAGGTAAAGAGATCAGGTGCCACAATATCATTAAAATATGTAGTCCCCTCATTTTTGCTACTGTTGCCTCTATTTTCTCAATCTGGTCGAACCCATGTCAGAAGATGTGTAATGGAGGCTAAATTTAGACTTTTTACAAGCCTCTCCCCTCATGCCACCCATTTTGTTATACAAAAGAAGGCGTCACAGAGCTTGAAAACAGAGTCAGTGGCAGCATAAAGAAGGGCATTAACTATGATGATTATCTGTTGTGGGTGGGAATGGAAAGTCATTTTAACATATCTAAATTTTAGTGACGGTTCAGTGCAGTGTTAGTATTTTTCTCTCATTGCTTACAACATATATTTAAAGACTGGCAGAAGAAAAATAATTTAATTTATTTTCTGCAGGGGGACATAGCCTGGCAATGGCTCCAAGTTGATGTGTTCACTAAGGCTACTGCTGCTCCTGTGGATTCAAGGGCCATGGACAAGGCTAAATGCTGCAAAAAAGATCTCTAGGACATCAGGCACCGAGTAGCAGCAAAGGAGAGGTGAGGAAGATGAGCAACCGTGTATTTGCGGTGATGGGGAGGCCTGTGAGAGGAGACAGAAGAAGGCCGTGTGTCTTCAAGCTTGCAGCAGAGCAATATCCCTCCCTCTGAAACAGTCTTAGTCCCCTTGGAAGAATATTTAGAATTGAGAGTCCTCAGTGGTTGATACCTTTTAATGGCTAACTGAAAAGATGGTAACACATTGCAAGCTTTCGAGACTACTCAGGTCTCTTCATCAGGCTAGACTAATACAAAATCTGAAGAATCACATATTTATACACAAGACAGCACAGAAAAAATGCAATAGATAAGACAAGTGATGGGAAGCGGAATAGTCATTAAGGGAGAGGGATAAGCATAAATATTGGAGCAGTTCATAGATAAGCAGTGTGAAGGTTTTATTGTCCTCTGATTGTGGTCTGGTTCTGTGTTGTGATGACCCCAGAAGGTCTGAGGAGCAAATTTTTTAATTGATGTAAAAAGACATAAATCCGTGCAACACATTCATACCTGCACTGAATGTGTCGAAAGTTTTCATAAATTTGTACTCAGATATTCTTCTCTCTCTGAGACTTGAAGTTACCTTTTAATACACGTAATTTAATGTCCATCATGCTATGACCAGGGATACAAAAATGTTTTGCCATAGGTAGATCCATTCTTTTTTCTCTTATTGTGTGACGATGAGCATACATCCTTGTTCTCAGTTTTTGCCCTGTCTCCCCCACATACAGACCCCCAGTTGGACATTTAGTACAAATAATTAAGTACACCACATTAGATGTAATGCAGCTGAACGTACCTGGGATCCTGGTACGGACCTGCAAGTAGCTTCTCTTAATGTTAGAGGGTTTAATATCCCGCAAAAACGTTTTCAAATTCTATATGGGATGCAAAAAATGGGAGTGCAAATTCTTTTGTTACAGGAGACCCATTTTAAAAGTAATTACTTCCCAGAAATGAAGAACCGGTACTACACAAACAACCTGATGAGAAACTGGGTCTGAGCAGAAAAAGTAAATTAATGTGCATGCAAAATGTAATTGCATATGAACATATGACCTTTACACAGAGAAAACCAAAAACAAAACACAAACCAAATATCCTGGAATAAAAAAGTAAAAAATATATTGCAAAAATTGCATGTAGTAATAATAAGGGTATTTAGTTAACATAATTTTGATCAAAATAATGTAGAAGCCATCCCGCCACGTCACGGCAACCCTTGTGGGACAGTCCTAACTCTTGTATTTAAAACCTTTCCACTTGTCAAGTGACGTAAATGTGAACAAGGACAGAGGGACTGAACCACCAGTAATAGTATAGGCCAGGCAGGATGGATTTTCCAACTCAGAAACAGGGCGGTCACACCCTTATATGCACAGAATGCACAATGAAACAAATAAGAAACTGGGTCTGAGCAGAAAAAGTACATTTTTTACTTTTTTATTCCAGGATATTTGTTTTGTGTTTTGTTTTTGGTTTTACACAAACAACCTGGTATCATAGTTGGAATCCAATAGCTAAATCAAAAGGGGTCAGCATTGCTATTCACAAAAATTTCCTCTTCACCATACTAGGGCTTGAAACTGATAACCACCGATCCACCAAACCGACCGCTGCATGACCAGCTCTACCCTCGCATACTGTATCCTCACCCATCCCGTTGTAGATTGTGACCCCTCACGGGCAGGGTCCTCTCTCATCCTGTACCAGTCGTGACTTGTATTGTTTAAGATTACTGTTCTTGTATGTATTATGTATACCCCTCCTCACATGTAAAGCGCCATGGAATAAATGGCGCTATAATAATAAATAATATTAATAATAAAGGATGTTTTTTGCTCTTGAAGATCTCATTTTTGAATCAGATCTACACAATAGTTAACTTTTATCTTCCAAACAAAGAGCAGGTGAGGACCGGGCTGAGATACCTGTGACGACTGGAGGGTTTTATGGAAGGCCTTAACCTGATGATGGATAAGATGTGGGACTCCTCATGGGGTAAGTCTACGATTTCCCCTATGCAATTATCCTCCTGGAAATACAATCTCTTCAAATTGAAGGCAGTGGATGTGTGGCGTGTCTTGCATCCTAAAGCTAGAGATTTCACCCACTACTTATCAGTTCACAACTCATATAGTAGAATCGACTACTTTTTGGTTAGTCATCATTTCCTTATTCGGGGTCCCTCTGCTTCTGTGGACACCATGTTTCCACCTTTTTTACTTTCCAGCCACCCACGCCCATGGCATTGGCATTTAATCCCAAACCTTCTTGAAGACATTAACACCAAAAATGCTGTAGGACAAGCCAACTCTGAGTTTTTGCATAAGCACAGACTGGATGATACCCCCTACCCATCCAATGGGAAGCTCTAAAATGAGTAATTAGGGGAGTCCTAATCAAAGAAGGCATTAGACTTAAGAAAGCAAAAACCCATGCAATAGAAAATCTTTTGAAGCAAATACATTCCCTTGAACAATCCCACAAAAAAATCCATCTGCTGATATATTGATTAACTTGAACAAGCAAAAACATGACCTGAAGGGACTTCTAGAATAAAGTTGCCGAAAACATAGGGAAAGGGTACAGCGGTTGTTTTATGAATTTGCAGACAAATGTAGTGGCCCTCTAGCTAGAAGCATCCATCCTAATGCCCCAACAACATTTATCCAATCTATACAGGATGCTATAGTATCCATAATAAATGAATGCAAACCAGTTGCTGAGGCATTCAAAGGATATTATAGCTCCCTGCACAAAATTGAGGGCCAATATGTAGCTATGTCACCAACCCAATTTAATTTGAAAATTGGTCAACACATGAAAGACACTGCTCTGCCCTCAATACCAGATGACACAAAATCATCCCTAGAGCAATCATTTGAAGAAGAGGAGGTACTTCAGGTCAGCAAATGCTCCCCATCTAATAAATGCCCAGGTCCAGAAGGTTACTCTGCCAAATTTTATAAAACATTTGCTACGTAATGAACACCATTCTTAACCAAAGTATTTAATTTAGTTTTGACTTCAAACCCTTTTCCCAGACAAACTCTGGAAGCCAATATTTTGGTGATACCGAAACCTGGGAAAGACCAAACATTATGCTCAAGTTACAGGCCAATATCCTTAATTAACATTGATGTTAAACTTTTCTCAAAAATCATAGCGACCAGATTAGCCCCCTGATGTCTCATATCGTGCACAATGATCAATAAGGAATTGTGCCCCAGAGGGAGGCAAGAGACAACATGATTAAAATGATGCTGCTTATGTCGTATACAAAATTGAAAACAATCCCAGCATGCATTCTATGGGTTGATGCTGAAAAAGCATTTGACTGGGTTAGCTGGCCATTTCTACATAGTGCTCTTAAACAAATCAATTTAGGTCTCAACATTCTCAACAAAATAATGGCTTTATATAAAGACACCTCTGCCAAGGTCTGTTGCAATGGCACCTATTCAGAATCTTTTGGAGTGTCAAATAGAAGAAGACAGGAGTGTCCACTCTCCCTATTATTGTGATAGAACATCGGGCAATGGCCCTCAGGAAAAACTCCAACAAGGAATCCCAGTCGGGCACAAATCTCATAAATTTGCGCTATACGCAGATGACCTCCTATTGTACATCAATAATCCTAATACATCACTGATCTCTATTCTGAAAGAATTTGAGACATATAGTCGACTGAGTAATTTTAAGGCAAATCAGTCAAATTGGGATGACCTTCTGGGAGAAGCAATGGAACAAAACTTTCTTTTGCACACACAGACTTCAATTGGCTGCAAAGCTCAAAAAAAATTTACAAAATCATGACTAGATGGTGTCATTGCCCAGCAGATCTTCATAAGATATTTCCTTCTGTCTCCAATAAATGCTGGACATGTAAAAATGCTGACAGTACTATGCTTCATATCTGGTGGGAATGCTCTCAAATAAGTGGTCTCTGCAGCAAAGTCTTTGATGTTCACAAACACATTACAGGGGAATCATCATCTACAACTCCCCAGATTGGACTTCTTTTTATGATACCAGAGTATTTTAAATCTATCAAAAGAGAAATTCTGAGACAGTGTTTATCTGCCACTAGAACAGTCATTTCCAGACACTAGCATTCTAGAACCACTCCATCTATCCAAGAATGGTCTTGTCATGATCCAAACCAGGTTTTAAGTCCTGTCTTCCCTTGTCCTGGTCTGATCATGTCAGGGGTTAACTTTTCTCAGCCTCAGTCTAGTTTCAGATAATCTATTTAGCTCTGCTGCATCCTACAGGCAGTGTCAGCTATAGTTCTGCCTAAGGCATGTGTATCTGACTCTAGTATATCTTTATTTGTCCTGCAGTTATCTCAGTTATCTCTGACTTGCCCCTTGTCTATTTATTCCCTCTGTCTGTCCTGACTCAGTGTTTCCCTGTTAGTGTGTTGACTCCCTGGCTTTTGACTCGGCTTGTATTCGGGTCCTGCTTCTGTCTTTTGTCTTTGGCTTTTCCGCTCCTGACCGTTTCTGACCTCTTCGGCTTGTTTGTGACCTTGAGTTTGCTTATTCCTTCGGAACTGTGCTACAGTCTATTTTCTGACCCGGCTAGTCTGACTATTCTGCTGCCACCTGGTGGTAGCCATCACTGCTGTTTCGTAGATGTGCCCTGGGAGTGTGCAGTCTTTCCTCCACTCTATTGTCATCTAGTGGAGTCTGCACATACCTGCATTGCAGCAGCCTGACAGGTATATTGAAATGGATTTTTTGTGTAGAATGGAAAGACTCTCTGCTCATAATACAACTAGCTCAGACAACTTTTTCCATTCTTGGCAAGGATGGATTTTATTCAGTGATTTCCCTGAATACTTCTCAATCCTTCTGTAGTGATGAAGACACCATATATTGCACTTATACATACCTGAACCTGGGTGGATTCATAAACCTTGCTCATCTCTTCCTCTCTCCTTAGGAGCTCTTCTTGACTTTTCTATTTTGTTATAATTTGGAGTGGAAGGAGATGAGTCTCTATAGCACATAGTGGGGTGACAGTGGCAGATATTGAGTACTCTGTGCCTATCTGCTATTGTGCCAATGCGACTGACACTAACCGTACTATTGTAAGGATTCCTGTGCCTGTTCACCCTTATCTTTTTGCTGTTAGCTCCTGAGCTCCTGCCTGTCTACTGGTGGACTCCCTGCTGCTGCTGCTCGTTACTCGGTGCTCTGCTTCTCCACGTTATGCTGCCTACAGTCCTCTGTGCATCTCCCTGATGCTGTCTGTGCTTAACTACTGTCTGGACTTCTAGTGTGGAACTATTCACCTCTGGATCTGCTGTGGCCTATAAAGAATCCTGACATCACCATCTCTTCTAGGCCTGTGTTTGTTGGGCTGCGGTGCTGAACTTGTGGGGGACTTTCAGTCCAAAAAGGTACATATAGTGACCTTCTCCTGTTAATGTCACTCCCGTATAATGCTGATAATCTGCATTTAAGTGCCGTGTGCATTTCCACCCATATGATTGCTGGACTTCTACACTTTAGTGCTGTGTGCGTGCTCATTCATAACATAGCTGGACTTCCTTATTAAATTCGGTGTTTAGTGCCTTGTGCACACCTGCGTCTTATTACTCTTGGACTGGTTCATATTAGCGGTCGCACCCCGCTCTTCAGTTACACTGGACATTTCCATATTGTGCTGTGCATTTGTTACTGTTGCAGGAAGTGCTCTGTTAGTTTTGTTTCTCTTGTTAATATACTCATTTGCATCAACTTTGGTCTTAGTTTTGCATTATCCCACGCAATCAGTCTCCGTAGTTCCGATATAATTGTTACAGGATACTCAGGTCAATTATGGAATCTTCTGGGATAATGTCGACTGAAATGAAGTTGGATCAGTTGTTCTCTATGATCTACTCTTTACAGGGGTATATAGAGGCTCTGCAAAACAAGGTTGCTAACTGGGAGGCCCATTTTGGACAGGCGCTTCAGGATTTAAGTGATCAGATAGCAGCACGGGCACCTCCACCCCCGGTGCAGCCACTGCCAACTAGCACTCCCAAGTTACCACCGTTTAGGTTCAGTGGAGACAGCTACAAGTTTTGAGGGTTTGTAGATCAATGCCTTTTGTATTTTGATGTGCATGCCGCCCACTTCCTTACTGATCGATCCAAGGTTTTATGTATAGTCATTGTTACTTACTTCCTGAGCTCTCGCATGGGCAAATCCGCTTATGGAGACTTGTGACCCTCGTTTTAATTACCTTGAGGATTTTCTTGCTGCAATGCCTATGATGTTTGATGATCTTAATCGTCGCACTACAGCTGAGATCACCTTGTTATCGTTACGTCAGGGTAAACGTTCTGTCAATGAACACCCTACTGAGTTTAGACAGCTGGCGGTGGATACGATTTGGGACTGTTATGCCCAATTACCCATTTTTAAGAGGGGATTGTCTAGTGCAAGGGTGGGCAATTAATTTTTTCGAGGGGCCACATGAGAGACCATGACTGTTGTGGAGGGCCGAACCAATAGCTTGAAATTAATTCTACTCCATATTAATTTATTAATATTAATTGTATCACTTAGTATTGAGCAGAATTAAGTATGCTGACATGCCCTTATATATCTTTAAACCCCCCCTCAGCCCCTTATATACAGCATGAGCCTCACACAGCCTACTACATTTGCGGCTTGAGCCTCACACAGCCTCCCTATATACGGCATGAGTCCCACACATCCTCCCTATGTATAGCATGAGCCCCACACAGCCTCCTCATGTACTGCTTGAGCCCCAGTTTCCCCATATACTGCATGAGGCCCCACAGAGCCTCCTCATATACTGCATGAGCGCCACACAGCCTTATATACAGCATGAGCCTTACAGTCTCTCCACATACTAAATGAGGCCCCACACAGCCTCCCCTATGCTGCATAAGGTCCCCACAGCCTCCCCATATACTGCATGAGCCCCACACAGCCTTCCCATATACTGCATGACAGTATACAGCCTTCCCATAGCCTCCCCATGTGCAGCATATCACCCCATAGCCTCCCCATGTGCTGCATGTCACCCCCATAGAATCCCCATGTGCAGCGTGTCACCCCCATAGAATCCTGATGTTCACCTCCATAGAATCCCCATGTTCACCTCCATAGAATCCCCATAGAATCCCCATGTTCGCCCCATAGGATCCTCATGTTCATCCCCAGAGAATACCAATCTTCACCCCATATTCATACACATGAAAAAAAAAGAACACCACATACCTCTGTCCCGTGTTCCCAGGCGCCCTGCTTCTGCCTATGCCTCCTGTGTGCTGACTCTCTGGCAGGGTGTGATAAAAGATGAGTTAGCTCATGCAGATGCTCCAAAAGCGTTAGAAGCTTTTATACAGCATTTTATACGCATTGACATACAAATTACTGAGCATAGACAAGAGATATTTGCAGCCTCTAATCGTGTCACTAACTCTTCCCTTTCTTCTAAAGAACCTACAGGCAAGCCTTCTTGGGAGGCTGAACCAGTTCCCATGCAGGTGGATGCTTTACAGCAGCATGAGAGTAACAAGCACAGGGAGCATCGTGTGGTCACAGATAGCGCCGTGCCCAGCACTTCCAGCTCTTACTAGGACCTTTGTTCTTTCTTGTGCAATACTGGATCCTCCTCTATTGCCTAATAGCCTTTCTTGGGAGCATCTGTATCACCCCACTGTGGCCTCTCCTCCTTAATCCTTTATTCTACTTAAAGTGAGGTTTGATAAAGACCCTGTATAGGGTCAAAACATTACCTCGACACTTTATTTTTGCTGTTTTTGCTGTGGTGACTTCAATAAAATCATCTATGTTATGCATTTGAAAACCCATATTTTGAGTGCGGCTGTTTCTTCATATTTATGACTCTCACTGGACTAGTTCCAGGTTCAGCCTGCACCTTTCCTGCATCAAACAGAGTGCACACCTTTTTTCTATAATTATTGTGTTTTTACTGTGTTCAGTCAGATCACTTCTATATCAATGGTCCAAAGCGGCCTCGCAAGGTACCGGCCACGGTAGGGGAATTTGAGAATCAGGATGCTGAATCTGTTACTTCTGAGTCTAGTTTCTCTGTGAATGCCATCTTTTATTATCTGTATAAAAATGTGATAATGTTTACTACATTTCAGAGTTTGTCATTTGTAGAATAGGGAAAGTGTAGTGCTCCGTTTGGAACACTGGGGGGCACTCTAGTATATAGAACGCTTAGCAATATAGGGTTAAGTGTAGGATGGGCTGCCAGGAGTTAAGGTTAAAGTAAAAGGGAAGTTAGTTGAGAAGGGGCCAGGGTGCTCGAAGTGTGCACATGGGCTATAGGCCCAGAATGGCTCGGCAGCCACACAACATTAAGCAGCGGCAGCCCAAGTTATCCACGGCCACTGGACATCAATACAGTGGGCCAGTACATTAGAGTAAAGATGTGGCAACTTATATCCTGGGCGGACGCGTTTAGGGCGGGATTCGGATGGAGTGAGGAACAGAAGGATACGGGTCGGATGCTTTTCTAGAGGCAACCAAACTGGATGGTGGATGATTTCAAGTCTGGGGCGAAACAGGCAGAAGGAATTGTCATCATGGCAAGGTTAGGCCAGGAAGAAGCTGGGAAGCAGTCTAAGATGGTCCAGTCCGGGCATGTGCCGTATAGAAGCATCAGCAAAGTAGGGAGAGATGAGGAAGCAAGTAAAGATGAATGTGTATTCTACGATGTGCCAGCTGTGGATATATTGTGTGAAGTTATCAGTAAAGAAACCGTTCAAGTTACTATAGACTGTGACTCAATTACTGGGAGTCTTCTCAGAGAGGGGTCATCGCCACTTGGGAAGTGCCCAAGGGGACCCGAACCTGGAGATGCAGGTACGCTGAACAGTGTATTGAAATTTTCTGTGAGGGAAGGCCAGGACACTGATGCTTTAGTGTGTCTGGCCACGACTATAGTCCTGGCCGACCCTTACATGAGTTCCATCGCACAGAGATTCAATTACTGGGGTATGTCATTTTGCCAGAGGGGATTAACATGGAGGCAAGTAAGATCCAGGCTATTCTTGATTGGCCCACACCTAAAAATGTCAAGGAGGTTCAGCGTTTCATCGGATTTGCAGACTTTTATAAACGATAGACTTTTATAGAGATTTATTCATAACTTCTTTGAAATTGTTCGACCCATTAGACACCTAAGAAGGAAAAGACTTTCTTGTGGTCCTCACAGGCTCAGGAAGCTTTTTATTGTCTTAAATCCCGGTTTACTTTTGCACCTGTACTGATTCACCCTAACCCAGCACATCCTTTCATCGTGGAAGTGAACGCTTTTGACTGTGCTCTTAGGGCTATTATTTCACAGAGAACAGGAGAGAAGGGTCTGTTATAGATGTTGAGCGACTTTTGCTTTTTTAGGGTCGAGTTTCGTTTCATGAAACCCGACTTTTCCAAAAGTCGGGTCGAGCAAAATAGGCCGACTATAGGGAAAAGTCGGGGGTCCGACCGAAACACGAAACCCAATGTAAGTCAATGGGGAATTAAAGTCGGCAGTGAGAGGAGGACAGGAAACACACCTACAGTGCCCATTTGAATGCCAAAAGCATCAATTCTTCTTACTTAAGCTTGTCAACCTTAATTAACTTCATAATACTAGTGTCGCACTGAAAAATGGGGGTTATTTGGCTAAAGTTGTGGGGGGGTAGGGTTGGCTCCAGGTTTTCATGTGCCCTGGGCAAAAGAGCGCCCCTTTAACACCTACCACAACTCACGATGCTCCGATACGGCAGAGAAATAGCGGTATAGTACAATGAAAAATACTTCACTTTTTACATCTCATGACGAGGCCTATCTATTTCTCCATACAGAATCATTAGTCCCATATAATGTTTGAAACAGTATATGATGAGCTCCACATAATGCTACAGTATATGTTGGTCCCCATGGATGAAGCTCCACTGTCTTATGGGCCCAAATAATGCTCCAAACATAATGGGTCCCATTTCTAATGCTCTAGTGTATAATGGGCCCTGTAAATGCTGCTCCAGTGTCTGATGTCCACCTTTGGAATGTTCCAGTGTATGGTGGGCCCCATCTATCATTCTCCAGAGTATAGTGCTCCCCAAAAATTGCTGTCCCAACATTGAAAACAATGAAATAAGTCTCCTCGCTAGAGAATCCCTGTACTAGTCTGGACTCCTCGTCGTCCCCATCTTCCATCTCACTGCCCAGTAATTCAACCTTGCAAGTGCTGTGATCCTGAGCAAGCAGGGGGGGCCCACTCGTTGGCGACGGCACTGGCACAGGGCCCCTGATAGTACGGTGGTGTGTCTGACGGCGGGTGTGCCGAACCTGCATTTTCATCTGCAGCTTCCTCTTTGTCACCGTGTAAGATGGAAATGTATATGGGAAGGGTAACCTGAGTTTAATCAGGGTCAGATTCAGGCCGTGTAGCGTGCGAGGGGAATGTAGTGGTTTGGGTCAATGTACCAGCAGATTCATCGAGCAGTGGCTGGGCAGCAGTGCACTTGTGTCGCCCCCAGGAGTACGGTCGCCACAGTGGCATTACCTTCCTCCTAGGGAGTGTGATGTCATGCTTGGGAGCAACGAAGGATCTCTCTAGCAGGTTAACTTATTGGGCGGCGTTATTCCCACGAGTCACGACCCTCCAAACAGCGTTCATGAAGGCAAAGTGTTTGTTTTACGTGGGCAGTATGGTTGCAAAGCTGAACCTTAAAGGAATGTCCAGAAGGGCACCACCAGGAGTGGAGCCTACGGCGTAATTTGACTCAACATGGGCAACCTCAACCATCCAGCCACAAAAAAGATGCACACATTGCAAGCTTAATTCCGTTAACGAACGAGACTCCGTCATGCCCGCAGTCCGAGTCCGGCTTACTAGAGGGACACGTGAGGCTCTGGCACGTGAGATTGGCCAATAACTGGTATGTCATGCCCTTACATGTCCGTGGCTGCATGTGCGCTACACTGAAAAGGCCAGCGTTTGTCGCTTACAGGTGCAGATAACCCGCTGAACAACGTTAGTGATGGGGATCTGGGATTACAATTATTACCCGCGAACGATGATTTCCCAGTAAGTGCAGGTCAACCGCAGTTCCGGAATTAGGCCTAACTGTCATTCCTGAAAAAATGAAAAACTTACGTGTGCAAACCACAGGTGCTGTAGCTTGCTTAACAGCTCGCCAGCCGTTCTCAGGCCCAGTATGGATTATACGTGATTGCACAAAGGTGAGAAAGGGTACCGTATCCCCGGACGAAGAAGCGAAACGCGCGTTGGGGCGAGTGGGAAGCCAGCGCCATTACTTACAACTTGTAAGTGTCCTTACCATATTGTTAGTATGTTTTTGCATTTGCTTTATACATAGTGCTCATGTTTGGGCTCCTTTAGTAACTGATATGTGATCACGGAGTGGTCATGTGTATATCCACTGTGGAAAGTACTGTGAGTTCAGTAGCATTCGCGCTGTTCTCTTTTGGCTATTAAGCTAGATGTAGCAAATTACATGCCACTCTCTGATCAATATTTGTAATTGTTTCATATTTGTATTTGCATTTGGTTAATCGGGCACTAGTGCAATATGGCTCCTGCTTTGGATAGCAGTCACCCTTGTGTGTAATTTTTATCTTTGTATTTTTGTATTTAATAAAAGTCTTAATTTTTGGGCAATTTATACTTATTCTTGTTGTTTATGGATTCTAATCTGAGTTTTTGCCGTTACTATTTACTGGGTTTTTGCTGTTTATATATTTTGAATGTGTACACTAAGCTATCCATACATGTTATCCGGGGATACGGTACCCTTTCTCACCTTTGTGCAATCACGTGTAATCCATACTGGCCCTGACACCGTTTGAGCCTGCCTCCGGATCTATAGACATATATTTTGAATGTGTACAATATGCTATCCATACATGTTATCCGGGGATACAGTACCCTCTCTCACCTTTGTGCAATCATGTGTAATCCATACTGGGCCTGACACCGTCTGAGCCTGCCTCCTGATCTATAGACATATATTTTGAATGTATAAACAACAAGAATAAGTATAAATTGCCCAAAAATTAACACTTTTATTAAATACAAAAATACAAAGATAAAAATTACACACAAGGGTGACTGCTATCCAAAGCAGGAGCCATATTGCACTAGTGCCCGATTAACCAAATGCAAATACAAATATGAAACAATTACAAATATTGATCAGAGAGTGGCATGTAATTTGCTACATCTAGCTTAATAGCCAAAAGAGAACAGCGCGAATGCTACTGAACTCACAGTACTTTCCACAGTGGATATACACATGACCACTCCGTGATCACATATCAGTTACTAAAGGAGCCCAAACATGAGCACTATGTATAAAGCAAATGCAAAAACATACTAACAATATGGTAAGGACACTTACAAGTTGTAAGTAATGGCGCTGGCTTCCCACTCGCCCCAACGCGCGTTTCGCTTCTTCGTCACGAGGCGTGTCTAAGGGCTAGGTGGGTGGGTGTTAAATATACTGGACGGCCAATCAAAAGTTAGCAACATATGCACGTCACTAGATTGACATACAATCAGACCCCATTATGTATCACTGCTTCCTGTCTTCATGGCGCATGTGCCGCTGGCGTCACACTCCCTAAAAAAGAGACCACGGATGAGCGGACCCGGACCAGAAGCGGCGGCGCGTCGTCAAGACGACCGCGCAAGCGCACTACTTTCCCATTGTCCGCCCGCCAGAGGTCGGAGTTTGAACAAGCCGGACATGCGCACTCCACAGAGCAGTTAAAACAGATATTGTATCATCTCTAGGGAAACTCTGGAGAAGCCAAAATATGATATAAATGAAATGTCAATACATTTATATAGCCAATAGTACAGTACAAGAGTAATATATACGAAAAAAATAATATGTACGAAAACAAAACCAAAATAATACAATATACATTCAAGATAAACTACAATCTAGTAAAGTGAATCATTCAACCATGTAGTAATGTACATAATACTATATATACTGTAGTAGAAATTCTTGAACGATGCAGAGAATTCTTCAAGAGATCCCTATTCAGCACGTCCCACTTCAAAAGGATGATTCAATGAAAAGAGAGGTCAGACGAAAAACCTTTATAAACTAAAATCAAATACATTAAAATATTAAGACAGAATAAATCAAATAAAAAACACTAATGACAGACATACAAACCCAACCACACACAGGACCCACATATAGTATCATAAAAAGGAACTGAACCCGAAACTTTCATTTAGCCCAAAGGGGGTGATGGAATGTAAACGGTATATCCACTTACTTTCTACTTGGGATAGACTTTTAAATATATCCCCCCCTCTAGGACCCAAAGACACCTGGTCAATAGCTTTAACAATCAGCTTACTTGAGTCGGATTTATGGTGAACTTTAAAATGTCTCGCAAGAGTCTTCAACGTGTCCATGGAATCCAAATTCTTTGCCTTTTCGATATCACGTACGTGCTCTCGGACGCGAATTTTTAGCTCTCGAGTAGTCATTCCTACGTAGATCAGTCCACAAGGACATTGAGCGTGATAAATGACTCCTGAGGACGAACAGGTGAGACGATGCAAGATCTTAAAGGAGCGGGATCCATCAAAATTAGAAAATTCCTTGCATTTAACTAGATTTCTACACGCTTTGCACAGTCCACAAGGGAAAAAGCCCTTAATAGACTGGCCAATCGATTTGTACCTAGAGCCCTCATAGTGACTTCGTACAAGCAAATCACGCAAATTTTGAGATCTTTTAGCTGTGACTAACGGTACTGCTGAAATGAAATTTTTAATAATGGGATCCATTTTCAGTATGTCCCAATGTTTTTGAAGGATTCCCTTTAGAGAATCCCATTGATTGTTAAATGGAGTAATCAATCTAGGTGATGGATTAGCATTAATTTCCCTAATAGAAGATTTATACAATAACTCATTCCTGGTGACATTACATGCTCTACGGTATCCCCGCCGAATAGTCCTATGGCTATAACCGCGTTCCCGAAATCTTGAATATAAATCTTTAGCCTGTTGATCAAAAGTTTCTTTCGTCGAGCATATTCTCTTAATTCTAAGATGCTGACCAATCGGAATACTATTGATGGTTGAGCGCGGATGTGAAGAGCCGGCATGTAATAGAGTATTAGTTGACGTGGGTTTACGATATACATTAGTGGCCAAATGGCCATCTTCCATACATTGGATATCTACATCTAGAAAATTAATTCTGCGACCATAAGAATGGGTCAGCCGAATGTTTAAACAATTGTCATTGAGTTCCATCATAAGGCAATCCAACTGTTCTACTGAGCCCTCCCATATGAACCAAATGTCATCAATATAACGAATCCATTTATGGATTCTATTCATCTGGCTCACCGGGTTGCTCTGAAATATGTCACGCTCCCAGGCCCCAAGGAACAGGTTGGCATACGAGGGGGCACAACAAGCCCCCATAGCTGTCCCCTGGAGCTGTAGGAACATCTGGCCATTAAAAGTAAAACAGTTGTGTTTCAGTATAAATTCTAGAAGCAGAATTAAGATCTCCACCAACGGTTTCTCTAGATTACTAGAATGTAGATACCACGACACCGCACGCAAACCATCCTCATGCCGTATCGAAGTATAGAGGCTCTCCACATCCGCGGTCACCATCAACATATTATCCTGCAGATCCAATCCGTCAAAATGACCCAAGGCAGATGTAGTATCTTTAATGAAGGAGGGCAAAGTAGAAACTATTGGTTTTAAATAATGGTCAATAAATTGACACACCATTTCACAAAGTCCTCCATTCCCAGAGACTATGGGTCTTCCCGGTGGGTCAATCGGATTTTTGTGAATTTTAGGGATTAAATAAAATGTAGGGAGACGTGGTTTAATACCAGTAATAGTGTCTTTCATCTTTTTCGAAATTATGTTCAAATCAAAAGCCTTAATAATTATTTCACTAAGTTCTTCTTGAAAAAATGTCAATGGATTGTGTGTTAATTTCTTATAACACTTTTTGTCCGACAGCAGTTTCATGGCCTGTTTCTCATATAATGTATTTGGCCAGATTACCAGGTTACCACCTTTATCGGCAGATTTAATTGTAACATCTGACCACGATCTCAGCTCCTTAATGGCAGCTTCAACTGACTGCCTATTTTTATTTTTGGGGGAAACAATCCTCAATTTCTCAATGTCAGCTGAAACCAATTTAACAAAAATATCAACTGCCGGACAAATATTGAGGCTAGGAAATTTTTTTGATTTATTAAAAAGATGATGAGGAAAATCACTAACCTCAGACACACCATTCTCATCCGCCAGGGATTCCAAAATCTCCAAAGCTTCTCTCTCTTCCCTAGTGTCAAATCCTATATTCGTGCTGGATTTTTCATGAAAACGTTTGAGAATCAGTTTTCTGGCAAACAAGTGGACATCCTTTATTGCCGTGAATGGGTCTAGGGGAGTACCGGGGGAAAAAGTTAAACCCTTTTCAAGAAGATCAATCTGAATATCAGAAAGACAATGTTCTGAAAGGTTTATTACCTTAGGATGATCATTACGTCTGTGATTATCTTGTCTCTTTTTGTAATCACGATTATTGCTTCTTCCACCAAATCTCGTTCTAATATTTGTATATCCCCCAAGTTCAGATTCTGAATTAGAGGACGCACTACTTGCATGTGATGATAATGATATATTGGAAGGACTCCTAATCAGGGGTTTCTCCAATTTACGCGTTTTGAATTGCCAGCGATACACTTTTTTGTTTTCATAGTCGCCAACATCTCTTTGATATTTCCTTGTTTTGATGGTACTAATATCATGTTCCCATTTACTCAGATCACGCTCAAGGTCCTTGTAGAAAGAATTCAATTCCTCACTTTGGAATTTCTGACTCATCGAGTTTTGTGATTGCTCAATTTGCAAATCAATCTCAGCAAGCAATTTAGTATTTTTCTCATTAATAATTTGCATAAAAGACAAAGAACAATTAGTTGCACATTCTTCCCATTTCTTAAGAAGCACCTCATCATCCAATTCAAAAGATGGGAATAATTGGACACGTAAACCCCTTGGAATAATTTTCAACCTCAAGTAGTTATCCAAAGAGATCTTAGTCCACCATAACCGAGTTTTTTTATGAACAAGATTCTTGTGGTTCCGGGTCAAATCTTTAAAATCACATGGAATATCATTAAAATTGGAAGCAGTCCCCTGAACAAAAATATTAGACGCTTTTTGAAGCCAGGTCAATTCCCTAGCTTTAAGGTCCATAGTGACCAAATTTGGGTATAATCTGTTAAAAAACAGAAAAAATGATAAACAGCAAAAACCCAGTAAATAGTAACGGCAAAAACTCAGATTAGAATCCATAAACAACAAGAATAAGTATAAATTGCCCAAAAATTAACACTTTTATTAAATACAAAAATACAAAGATAAAAATTACACACAAGGGTGACTGCTATCCAAAGCAGGAGCCATATTGCACTAGTGCCCGATTAACCAAATGCAAATACAAATAATGAAACAATTACAAATATTGATCAGAGAGTGGCATGTAATTTGCTACATCTAGCTTAATAGCCAAAAGAGAACAGCGCGAATGCTACTGAACTCACAGTACTTTCCACAGTGGATATACACATGACCACTCCGTGATCACATATCAGTTACTAAAGGAGCCCAAACATGAGCACTATGTATAAAGCAAATGCAAAAACATACTAACAATATGGTAAGGACACTTACAAGTTGTAAGTAATGGCGCTGGCTTCCCACTCGCCCCAATGCGCATTTCGCTTCTTCGTCAGGAGGCGTGTCTAAGGGCTAGGTGGGTGGGTGTTAAATATACTGGACAGCCAATCAAAAGTTAGCAACATATGCACGTCACTAGATTGACATACAATCCAACCCCATTATGTATCACTGCTTCCTGTCTTCATGGCGCATGTGCCGCTGGCGTCACACTCCCTAAAAAAGAGACCACGGATGAGCGGACCCGGACCAGAAGCGGCGGCGCGTCGTCAAGACGACCGCGCAAGCGCGCTACTTTCCCATTGTCCGCCCGCCAGAGGTCGGAGTTTGATAGCATAGTGTACACATTCAAAATATATGTCTATAGATCCGGAGGCAGGCTCAAACGGTGTCAGGGCCAGTATGGATTACACGTGATTGCACAAAGGTGAGAAAGGGTACCGTATCCCCGGATAACATGTATTGATAGCATAGTGTACACATTCAAAATATATGTCTATAGATCAGGAGGCAGGCTCAGACGGTGTCAGGCCCAGTATGAATTTGACGACCCAGACTACACAGCGGAGGAGCAGGGAGAGGTAAAGATTGCAAATGCTGGGGCCCTGCCCAAGCAAGGGGGGCCCACTCGTGGGGGTCGGTACTGGCACTGGGCCCCTCATAGTACGGCGGTGTGTTTGACGGCGGGTGTGCACCACCACCGTCAGAGACACTTGATTGCACTATGAGGGACTCTGTGCCAGTGCCCGCGCCCAAGAGTCGGCCTACCCACCTTGTCCAGGGCAACGGCACTCGCACGGTTTCGTGCGCTAGGTGGTGACCACGGCCATGGGGGGGGAGGCAGCACAGTTAGGGAGTTTTAGAAAGTGGCATATGTTGATGTTGGACATTCAGCTGATGCAAAAGGCGAAATGGTTCAAGTCCCAGGAAGAGGAGGACCAAATCAAGACATTTTTCTGTCACCCTACGTGTCATCAGGGGAAGGTGGGACAAAATCCTTGGAAACCCATGCATGGTTCATTTTAATGAAGGTTAGATCATCCACATTTTGGGTTGACAGACGGGTCCTTTTTTCTGTCAGGATTGATCCAGCTGCACTGAAGACTCTCTCCGATAGCACACTTGCAGCTGGGCAAGCGAGCTCCTGTAAGGCATATTGTGCCAATTCAGGCCAGGTGTCCGGTTTAGCGGCCCAATAGTCAAAGGGGAATGACCTGTGCGGGAGAACATCGATATGGGAGGAAAAGTAGTTTGTAACCATAGTTGACAACTGCTGTCTCCTGTCACTTTCCATCGATGCAGTATTACCAGTTGTGTGAGCGGTACTTGAAAAATCAGTCCACAACATTGTCATGAAACCCCTGTCTCCAACGCCACTTCTGCTGTGTGCACCACGAACACCTCTGCCAAGCTGCCCACGGCCCGTACGGCTCGTGAGAGAACCATCACCGCTGCTGTGTGCTGGGAATGCCTCAACCAACCGGTTTACCAGAGTTGCTTGTTTATTAGCCAATATTAGGTCAAGGTTCTCGTGTGGCATGATGTTTTGTAATTTGCCTTTATAGCGTGGATTCAGGATGCTGGCCAACAAGTAGTCGTCATCGTTCATCATTTTGGCAATGCGGGGGTCCCTTTTTAGGATCTGCAAGGCATAATCTGACATGTGGGCCAATGTTCCCGGTGTCAATGATGCACTGCGAGTGCTGGTTGGAGGAGCACTTTCTGGCAAATCCACATCCCTCCAGTCACGCACAAACCCTGTACCAGACCTTGCACGCCAACATTTTCACTTGCCCCACAAGATGCATCCTCCTCCCCTAAGTAATCATCCCCATCATCATCCTCCTCCTCCTCTTCTTCCTCCACCTCGCCCAGGAGAGGTCCCTGAGCAGACAATGGCTGAATGTCATCAAGGATTCCCTCCACCTCTTCCTCCTCGTCAACATTGGCTGCAGACGCCTGCTCCTTAAGGTGCGTCAAAGTTTGCATGAGCAGACGCATAAGTGGGATGCTCATGCTTAGGATGGCGTCGTCTGTGCTTACCAGCCGTGTGCATTCCTCAAAACACTGAAGGACTTTACAGAGGTCTTTCAGCTTCGACCACTGCACACCTGTCAACTCCATGTCTGCTTTCAAAGTGCTTGGCCGTGTATCCTCCCACAAATGCATTATGGCCTGCCTCTGTTCGCACAGCCGCTCAACCATGTGCAGGGTGGAGTTCCACCTTGTTGCAATGTCGATAATGAGGCGGTGGTTGGGAAGGTGGAGCAATCGCTGCAGCTTCTGCATACGAATGGAGTGTACAGGTGACCGGCGGATGTGCACGCACAGTCTTCGCACCTTCTGGAGCAGGGCTGTTAACTCCAGATAATTGTTGAGGCAGCACTGCACCACCAGGTTCAAGGTGTGAGCCAAGCAAGGTATGTGGCTGAGTTTTGAAAGGGCTATGGCTGCCACAAAATTACGGCCGTTATCACTAACTACCTTGCCTGCCTCAAGATGTATACTGCCCAGCCATGACTCAGTTTGTCGCTGAAAGTACTCGGCCAGCACCTCCGCGGTGTGTCTGTCGCCCAAACACATCATCTGCAACACAGCCTGCTGACGTTTTCCACTAGCTGCTCGATAGGGGGACACCTCGTGTGCAACAGTGGCAGCTGCAGATGGAGTGCTCGTACGACTGTGCTCTGTGGACGAGCTTTCGCTTCTGGAGGAGGAGGAGGGTCGAACGCCTACAGCCAACTGTTTCCTATACTGTGGGCTAGGCAGCACTGTCCCACCACCGCTGTCCCCTGTGGCCCTGCATCCACCACATTAACCCAGTGCGCAGTGATGGACACGTAAAGGCCCTGGCCATGCCGACTGGACCATGCATCTGTTGTGAGGTGCACCTTTCCACTCACTGACTGCTTGAGTGCATGGACAATGCGGTCTTTCACATGATGGTGGAGGGCTGGGATGGCTTTGCGAGAGAAGAAGTGGCGACTGGGTAGGTCATAGCGTGGTACTGCATAGGCCATGAGTTCGGGGAAAGCTGCGCTTTCCACCAACCGATAGGGCATCATCTCTAACGAGATTAGTTTGGCAATGTGGGCGTTCAAACCCAGTGTACGCGGATGAGAGACTGAGTACTTTCTTGACCTACTCATAGTCTCTGAGAGGGTGAGCTGCACTTGAGAGCTGCATATGGTGAAACTAGCGGTGGACAGGGCGGACTGAGAGTGGGTTGATGATGGTGATGGAGTTGGTGTTTCTTTCTGATGGCCTAGATTCAGTCTTTCGTTGATTCCCTGACTGCTTTGGCCTTGCAACAACATCTCAACATTTGCTGCTGTGCTAACCGGTGGTCTTACAGTGGGGGAAACAATGTAGTGTTGCTGACTACCTTCTTTGTGATCAGTTGCACATGTGGTACTTGAGGTTTGGTGTTGTGTCCACGCTTGCAAGTGCATGATGGTTAAATGTCTAAGCATGCAACTGGTATTCTAATTTTTCAGATTTTTCACTCGGCTAAAGGTCTTTGCGCTCTTCTTACAGATAACCTTGGCCTGATCATGAGGATTTTGTTCAAAAAAGTGCCACACTGCACTCTTCCTACTTTGGAAGACATTTTGCGGCCTAGCACGCTGTGCTATTTTGACCGTCTGGACAAGCTGTCCAGCAACTCTTTTGATTTTTGGAACCTGTCTTTGGAGTGCTCCGGGCCTGCCAGATAACAGCTGTTGCGATGTCGATGTCTGCTGTGGATGCTCCTCCTCCTCATCTGAGCTATTGGAAGCAGCACCCTCTTCCCCCAATGGATGCCAATCTGGGTCAACAACTGGGTCATCCATCACCTCCTCTTCAATGTCATGTGCACCTTCCTCTGTGTCACCGTGTATGGTGGTATAGTATGCGGGAAGGGGCACCTGAGTCTCATCAGGGTCAGAATCTGGCTCATTACACTGCGAGGACAATGTAGTGCTCTGACTGAATGTACCAGCAGAATCATCTATCAGTGGCTGTGCATCAGTGCACTCCATGTCAGATTCATCTTGGCCTGGGTAATTCACCATTTCACTTGATAATCCAGGCATGGTATGTGAAAACAGCTCCATGGAGTAATCAGTTGTATGGCCTGCGTCATCCTTCAATCTTGGTTGGGGTGAAGGACACAAGGAAACGTGTGGTTCATGAACATGACCCTCCAATGACGACTCAGTGCTTTTTTTTTTACAACTTCAGAAGAGGAGGCGATAGATCTGGAGGCTGAGTCAGCAATGTAAGCCAAAACTTTTTCCTGATGCTCTGGCTTTAAAAGCGGTTTGCCAACTCCTAGAAAACTAAGCCTTCGAGGCCTTGTGGAGCCAGACGATGACGCAGGCTCAAAACCTCCTGCATTTGGTCCTATTTTGCTTTTGCCACTACCATCAGATCCACCACCAACACCATCATTACCAGCTGCCCACTCCCGCCCAATTCCACGGCCTCTTCCACCAGCCTTCCTCATTTTTGGTAAAAATGTACACAAAATCCCACAAACTATATAGTAATGTAAAACAAGGTACAGGAGAGACGTCAAATTTCTGAACACACTTGTGGACACTGTTGGATTGTGTGAGGCCCAGTTAATATCACACCACTATGTCACAGGCTCAATGTCGCAGGTGTGAAAAATGTCACTATAGGACAGGGGAGATGTAGAATTTCTGAACACACTTGTGGACACTGTTGGATTGTGTGAGGCCCAGTTAATATCACACCGCTATGTCACAGGCTCAATGTCGCAGGTGTGAAAAATGTCACTTTAGGACAGGGGAGATGTAGAATTTCTGAACACACTTGTGGACACTGTTGTGTGAGGCCCAGTTAATATCACACCGCTATGTCACAGGCTCAATGTCGCAGGTGTGAAAAATGTCACTATAGGACAGGGGAGATGTAGCATTTCTGAACACACTTGTGGACACTGTTGGATTGTGTGAGGCCCAGTGAATATCACACCACTATGTCACAGGCAGAAATTGGCTTGTGTATGACAAACTACAAGGTGTATATAGAATTGGGCAGAATAGGAATCTCCCTAGAGTGTAGGTCTGTAAGAACGGAACATGTCCTCGACTTAGTCTTACAGAGTGACACACAGATAGCTTCGCTGTGGCCGTGATAACAGCCATTACACGGTACTGAGAGAGGAGCGTGCACATACACCGCTGTCCGGTGTCCGTAAAATTGTCAAGCTCCGTGTTTTTTAAGTATACGGACTGACACACGCTGTCTATAGTTTTAAATGTGATCAAACAGCAAATATACTTAACTGTTTGAAAAGCAGACAAAACTAGAAGGTGTAGGTCTGTAAGAACGGAACATGTCCTTGACTTATTCTTACAGAGTGACACACAGATAGCTTTGCTGTGGCCGTGATAATAGCCATTACACGGTACTGTGTGAGGAGCGTACACCGCTGTATGGTGTGAAAAAATGCACGCTCAGTACCTCACCAGGACAAAAAAAAAAAAATTTGGATTGCTTTTAAAACAGCAGTTTGCAGAGCAGTGGGAAAACAGCAATGCAGCTATCAGGAAGCCTTATAAGGCAGCCAAACAACCAACACAGCTGATCCAGCAAAATATAGCCTCCACTTGCACTGCACACACAGTGACTGGTGTGTTGTACAGGCAAAATCGCTAGCAGCAGAAGCAGCTTTTGGTGTCTTCTTCCCTGCCTAACGCTCTCCCTACAGAATCATCATCAGCAGCAGCTCTCCCTATTCTGAGATCAGCATGAGTAACATGGCGGTCGGTGTGCACGCCCTTTTATACCCCCTGTGACGCCCCCCAAAGCAAGCCAATCACTTGCATGCCCTTCTCAAAGATGGTGGTGACCCCTGCCTATGTCATCACGTTGCCCACAGTGTCCGTGGATCCTGATTGGCTGAAAAAGGGCGGAAAACAAACTTTTGAAACGCGACTTTGGCGCTAAAGTCGCCGAGCTCATGGCCGACCTCACCCTAGGGTCGGGTTTCGTTTCATGAAACCCGACTTTACCAAAAGTCGGCGACTTTTGAAATTTTTCGACCCGTTTCGCTTAACTCTAGTCTGTTACATCCATGTGCTTTTTTTTCTCGCTGACTTTCCGCTGCAGAGAAGAGCTATGATGTGGGAGATAAAGAACTTCTAGCCATTATCGCTGCATTTAAGTAATGGAGGCACCATCTGCAGGGGGCAGCACAACAAGTTATTGTGCTCATGGATCATTGCAATCTGGAATTTCTTAGATCCCCATAGTTTAGCTTTTGAGGCCATGGATGTAGTTTGCGAAGTCCTGCCCTGCTCTATACAGCATTCCAAATTATTCTGGGCTGTCAAGAGGCATCAAATAGTGCAATGCATTGGACAAGGTATAAAAACACTAGATATTTCACAAAATCTTAAGCGTGATCATCATATTTTGAAGAGATTTGTGGCTGATACAGAGCACATACTGGTTTGTGAAGATAAAGGCTTGATGAGAAAGGGAGAAAGGTTTCTGCCAGATACATTCATTGGATTAAGAAAGCAGCTGCTTAAATGCCATTACAAAACAGAAAACATGTATTTGAAGATGTCAGGGCCTCTCTGGAGTCGCATGAACGTCAAGGTGTAGTATCTTCCAGAGGCTTGCAGTTGTGCATAAGCCTACTATTTGGCCACCCACAAACAGTGCTCACAAGCAGAAAAGGTTGCTTTGGGCCAAGACATCCATGTAGACTAGTGAAGAGTGAGCATGCTTGCCACTGCTCGGTACTTGCCCGAGCATCTCACTGCTCGAGATGCTTGGAGCTTGCCGAGTATTTCCGGGGTTGCTCAGCAGGAGTTCGGGTCCCCGCCCTGCATGTTTGGTGCTCTTTAGACAGCCAATGAACATGCAGGGATTGTCTGCCACACACTGTAATAATGCAGCCATGTCGGTTGTGGCAATACAGTGATTGGCTGGCCGCACAACGTCATCAGGTCTATATCAGACCTGACACCGCCATGCTCGTCACAGTTTACTCCGGAATCAGGCAGTGTAGGGAGAGTTGCTGCTGAGCTAGGGAGAGATTTGGTTGTTTCTTAGTTAGTGTAGGCATACCACAATATAAAAGACATATCTGTTATGATTGGGTCACCGAGGAGGAAAGCAAAGCCAAGCTAAGCCACAGAAAATCAGAGAGGTTGGTAACTAAGCTGATTGCAGACCCCTGATCCTATCCACACAACTAGCAGTAGCCGTGGAGCATACCTACGATGATCCTAGATGCCTCAAGACAGTCGGAGAACTAAATAAGCCGAAAGCAAGAAAGGAGAAATCTAAACTGCCCCAGAGCAGACCCCAAAGGAATAGGTAGCCCCCAAACATATATTGTCGGTGAGACAAGATGAAAACACAAACGCAGGTAGGAAAATAGACTGAGCAAACGATGGGGCCCACGCTAACTAGACAGGACAGGAAAGGAAAGACTCTGTCTGCAATCACGCAAAAAACCCTGCAAAAAATGCCCCACACGTCTGATAGAAAAATACTGAAGTCACTAGACTTCGCCCACTATATCAACACTCAGGTATATACTGAAAGCAGAGCAAAAAGAGGCCAATCTAATAAGGGACAAAAGCAAACTGGCACAAGCAGTAAAATAAGGATAGAAATTCAGCACAGCCCCAGCCTGAGCTGGCTGATCACACAAAACTGAAATAGACAAAACCAGATCAAATGTGAACAATAGCAAAAGAACACTTAGCTGAGCATGCAGGGACTGAGCTGGAAACAAAGACCTCAGGAGGCAGGAAAAATCACCAGCAGGGATAGAGGGAGTCGGCTGTCTTACATCCAGTCAGAAATTCCAGATCTCCAGTCATCCTCCTCATTATCAGGTGGCAGGCCTCTGTTAATTAGATCAGCTCCACTACCTCCAGTAACCACCAGAGGGAGCCAGGAAAGAGAACTTGCGACCCCTCTGTCAATATAACCAGCTCCACTACCTTCACTAGTAACCAGAGGTAGACCAGAAAGCTAATTCACAACACATATCCATCTCAACTAACAGTCCTGCTGAGGACTAATTCAGCTGCATAGATTTCTATGCAGGCAGGCAGTGTATGTGGCAGACTACAGTGCATATAGCATGAGGGTCTATTCCAGTTCTGCCTGCTGCTGCTTTTACAGATGTTTCTAGACATAGCCTCAGGTATCAGGGCCCAGGAATAATATTTTTTTGGATCTTAATCTTGATTAATTGCTCAAAAAGCAATACAGATATCACTGTTTTTCTGCTCCATTTGCTTGTTGACACTGCAGTTTACAGCCAGATCCTTTTCATATTACAGCACTAAAAATCCATCTATTTAGTACTGTGGTTTGTCCGCCACACGGATCACATATAAGTGCGCGCCAAATTTTGCCATTTCTGGCCTCCATTTAAATATTGTTGCAGTGTGTTATTGAAGTTATTGACACCAGTTTGCTGTTAAAAATAGTTACCTACAGGCCAGCTACTTAAAACAGTGGTTTGTCCATAACACGGATCACATATACCGTATATACTCGTGTATAAGCCGACCCCCCAATTTTGTCACAAAAAACTGGGAAAACTTATTGACTCGCATATAAGCCGAGGGTGCACAGTGTGTGGCCCCAGATAATGCTGCACAGTGTGTGGCCCCAGATAATGCTGCACAGTGTGTGGCCCCAGATAATGCTGCACAATGAGTGGCCCCAGATAATGAGGACAGTGAGTGGCCCCAGATAATGCTGTACAGTGAGTGGCCCCAGATAATAAGGACAGTGAGTGGCCCCAGATAATGCTGCACAGTGAGTGGCCCCAGATAATGAGGACAGTGAATGGCCCCAGGTTTGCTGCACAGTGATTGGCCCCAGTTATCTGCACAGTGAATGGCCCCAGTTATGCTGCTCAGTGAGTAGCCCCATCATATTGCTGCTGCCGCTGCCTCTGCTACAAAAAAACCTGTATACTCCCCTCCATCGCTGCCCCCTGCTCATCAGCGTTGCGGGCTCTGCAGTGACTGTGTAGGCAGAGGGCACGATCGCGCCCTCTGACCTGAATGTCACTGCAGAGGACCCAAGACAGCAGAGAGCAGGGACAGGTGACTATACCTCCCCCGTGTCATACTCACCCAGTCCTGGCACTTGCCTCTGCAGCTCCCCTGCTTGTTCCATGTTGTCGGCGCTGCTCTCTTCCTGCTTCAGCGGTCACGTGGTACCCGCTCATTAAATATGCGTATGATCTGACACCCCCGCTCCCCCTCCCCCGCCGATCCCCCGGTAAATGGCTCATGTATTAGCCAAGAGGGGAACTTTCAGCCCAAAAAAATGGGCAGAAAATCACGGCTTATACACGAGTATATATGGTAAGTGTCCTCAAAATCCTGCCATTTCATGCCTCCATTTAATTTTTGTCGCAGTGTGTTAGTGAAGTTATTTACACCAGTTTGATATTAAAAATAGTTACCTACAGGCCAGCGTTATGAATTCCCTTGCTCGAAGTTCTGAGCCGAAGCTCCCTCTGATGGTTACTGAGAGTAGTGGAGCTGGCCAGGTGGATGGAAGTTCTCCATCTGACGACAATAATTGGGAAGCTGGGATTACTGGCTGGGAGCATATAATTGAGCTGGCTGCTCTTGGAGGCTGCTGGTGATTTCCTCTGTGTGCATTTGGAGTTCTTTTGTCCCCTGCCTGATCTGCATGGTTCAGCTAAGTGATTATTTTGCTAATCCTTTGCATCTAATCTGGTTGTGTCTTTTTTTGCTTTCTGTTTTGCTGCTAGGGTTCAGCGTGCTCCCTGCTGGGGGCAGCGCTGGGCCCTGCTTCATATGTTGCAGCTTGTTCAGTCCCCTGTTATGTTAGTATCTTTTTGCTTTGCTGCCAGTTTATACCAGAGTGCTGATCTAGCAGGGGTGAGGTTTTTTGTATATCAGAAGTGTTTGACTTTTTCAGGGTTTTGTGTGTGATTGCAGACAGTATCTTTTCTGTCCTGTCCTGTCTAGACAGCTTGGGCCCAACCGTTTGCTCAGTCTGTTCTCTGCCTGCGTTGGTGTCTCATCTTGTCTCACAGAAAATATATGTTTGGGGGCTGTCCATTCCTTTGGGGATCTGCTCTGGGTCAGTTTAGGTTTCATCTTTCTGTCTTTAGGCTGAGTTAGTTCTCTGGCTGAGACGAAGCGTCAAGGGCATCGTAGGAATGCGCCACGGCTACTGCTAGTTGTGTGGATAGGATCAGGGGTCTGGAATCCGCTTAGTTACCAACCTCTCTGGTCTTCTGGTGGCTTAGCCTGCTCTTGCCATCCTCCTCGGTGACCCATTCATAACAGAATCACCAGCCAAACTGCAGACTCTAGGGTACTCAAAAGAAGGAGAGAATTGTAAAAAAAAATAAAAAAAGTGTCAGAATTTTTTTTTATATATATTTTTTCGTCTTTTACTCTGGGGCTGTAGGAGGATTTTTTCTTTAATGGAGATGGAGCAATTGTCCGATCGTGTTAAGCAGCTCGCTGCTGAAGTGCGGGCAATTTCTGCCTATCTCGCTCAATCATCTGCTGTAGAGTCAAAGATCCCTACTCCTGATGTGTTTTCGGGGGATCAGTCAAAATTTTTGAATTTCAAGAATAACTATAAACTATTTTTTGCTTTAAAGCCTAATTCATTGGGGAACTCGGTGCAGCAGGTTAAAATTGTCATCTCCCTGCTGCGCGGCAATCCCCAGGATTGGGCTTTTTCTCTGACACCTGGAGATCCTGTTCTGGCTAATGTGGATGCATTTTTTTCAGGCCCTGGGGTTGTTGTATGATGAACCTAATGCTATTGATCAAGCTGAGAAAACCTTATTGGCATTGAACCAGGGTCAGGATGCTGTGGAGTTATATTGTCAGAAGTTCCAAAAGTGGGCGGAACTCACTAAATGGAATGATGATGCCCTAGCAGCTCTCTTTCGGAAAGGTCTGGCAGAAACTGTAAAAGAGGTTATGGTGGGATTTCCTGTCCCCTCTGGTCTTAACGACTCCATGCCATTAGCCATTCAAATTGATTGACGTTTACGTGAACGTAAAAGGTACGTGAGACGCGGTGCTGCCTTTTGAACAAACTTCTGAACCCATGCAATGTGATAGGGTTTTGTCTAGGGTGCAAGTCAAGAGTTCAGAAGGCGTAATAAGCTATGCTTTTTTTGTGGGGACCCCTCTCATGTTATTTCTGTCTGCCCTAAACGAGAAAAACGTTTTGCTCATGCATTTGCGGTGGGCAGTGTACAGCCTAAGTTCCTGATGGATCTTGACTTTGCCAAGCGTTGTGGTTTTCCCATGGTGCCCCTGAGAACCCCTATTCCTTTGAGGAGGATTGATGCTACCTATTTGGCGGAGATTAAACCCCAGTTTTGGACCCAGGCGGTAATGCGGGTCGCCCCAGACCATCAAGAGAATTGTAAATTTTTGGTGTTGCACAAATTACATGATACTATTGTACTGGGTTTTCCTTGGTTACAAACCCATAATCCTATTTCAGATTGGAAATCTCTGTCTGTGGTGAGTTGGGGTTGTCAGTGTGTTCTTGGGGACACTCCTGTTTTCTCCACCTCTCCCCAGTCATTCCTGACTATTTGGGTGATTTTTCTGATGTGTGTAGTGAGAGTAAGTCCTCGTCTTTGCCTCCTCATAGGAGTTATGACTGCGCAATTGAGTTAATCCCGGTTGTAAATTTCCCAAGGGTCAGCTTTTCAATTTATCTGTACCTGTACATGATGCTATGCGATCTTATATCAAGGAATCATTGGAGAAGGGTCATATCAGACCATCCTCTTCGCCTTTGGGCGCTGTTTTTTTCTTTGTGGCCAAAAAAGATGTTTCATTAAGGCCTTGTATTAACTATCGTTCCCTTAACAAAATCTCTGTTAAATATCAGTACCCGTTACCCCAGATTTCTGATATTTTCTCCAGAGTTAAAAGTGCTTGTTGGTTTATCAAACTTGACCTCAGGGGGTGTATAATCTTATTGGCATCAAGCACGGGGATGAATGGAAGACGGCATTTAATACTCCCAAGGGACATTTTGAGTACCTAGTGATGCCTTTTGGGCTCACTAATGCCCCTTCTGTCTTCCAATCTTTTATGAACGATATTTTCCGGGACCTTGTGGAGTAGTTTTTGATCATTTATCTGCATGATATTTTGATTTTTTCCAGTGATTGGGATTCTTATGTGGAACATGTCCGGACTGTGTTCCGGATTTTGAGCGAAAATCCTCTGTATGTTAAGGGATCGAAATGTCTTTTTGGTGTACAGAGGATTTTGTTTTTGGGATTCATTTTGTCCCAGTCTGCTATTGAAATGGACCCAGCCAAGGTACAAGCTATTTATGATTGGGTTCAGCCCACTTCTCTGAAGGCTCTTCAGAAGTTTGAGTTTTGCTAATTTCTACCGTAAAAGTAATTTTTCTGGTATTGTTAAACCTCTGATGGATTTGACCAAAAAGGGCACTGATGTGGTGAATTGGTCTCCAGAGGCAGTCGTGGCATTTCAGGAGCTTAAGCAGAGATTCCCCTCTGCTCCGGTTCTACTGCAACCTGATGTTTCACTCCCATTTCAGGTGGAAATAGATGCTTCTGAGATTGGTGCAGGAGACGTTTTGTCTCAAAGAGATCCGGTAACCTCTAAGATGAATCCCTGTGCCTTCTTTTCTCGGAAATTTTCTTCATCTGAACTTAACTATGATGTGGGGAATCGGGAATTATTGGCAATGATGTTGGTATTTGAAGAGTGGAGACATTGGTTGGAGGGAGCTAGACATCAAGTTGTGGTCCTCCCCGATCACAAGAATTTGATTTATCTTGAATCAGCCAAGCGCTTGAATCCTAGACAGGCTAGGTGGGCCTTGTTTTTCACGCGTTTTAATTTTGTGGTCTCCTTTCTTCTGGGCACTAAGAGTGTTGAGGCAGACGCCCTTTCTAGGAGTTTCTTTGCGGATTCTCTTGACGTGACCAAGCCTACGACCATTCTAAATGAGGGTGTAGTTCTTCCCGCCATCTCTCCTGATTTAAGACCTGCCCTGGAGGAATTTCAGGAGGATAATCCTGAACAATGCCCTATGGGAAAATTGTATGTCCCTGACCAGTGGAGGAAAAGAGTAATGTCTGAAATTCATTGCTCCACGTTGGCTGGTCATCCAGTTATCTTTGGTACCAGAGATTTGGTGAGTCGGTCTTTTTGGTGGCCTGCCTTATCTCATGATGTCAGGAATTTTGTGCAGTCCTGTGGGACTTGTTCGTGGTCTAAGCCCTGTTCTCATGCTAGTGGTTTGTTGATGCCCCTGCCGGTGCCCAGGTGGCCATGGACCCATATCTCAATGGATTTTATCTCTGATCTCCCTGTCTCTCAGAGAATGACTGTTATTTGGGTGATCTGTGATAGATTTTCTAAGATGGTCCATCTTGTACCACTCCCAAAGTTGTCATCTTCTTCTGAGTTGGTGCCCTTGCTTTTACAAGTGGTTCTTTTGCATGGGATTCTTGAGAACATTGTGTCGGACAGAGGGGTCCAGTTTGTTTCCAGATTTTGGAGGACTTTTTGTTCCAAATTGGGAATTCAGTTGTCTTTCTCCTCTGCACTTCATCCTCAGACCAATGGGCAGACTGAGAGAACAAACCAGACATTGGAGTCCTATTTGAGATGTTTCATATCTGCTGATCAGGATGATTGGGTTTCATTTTTGCCCTTGGCTGAATTTGAGCTAAACAATAGGGCTAGCTCTGCCACTTTGATGTCGCCTTTCTTTTGTAACTTTGGGTTTCATCCTCGATTTTCTTTGGGGCAGGTAGAAGCAGCAGATTTGGGACCAAGCAGTGGATAAGTTGTCCCACTCTCAGGAAAAGGCGCAACGGTTTTCCAACTAGCATAGGACCATTAGTCCTGGTTTAAAGTGGGTGATATATTTTGGTTATCCTCAAAAAATATTCCCATGAAGGTTGCATCTCCAAAATTCAAGCCAAGGTTTATTGGACCTTATAAGATTTTGGAAATCTTTAACCCCGTTTCTTTCCGTTTGGCTCTTCCAGTTACGTTTAAGATTCATAATGTCTTTCATAAATCTTTGTTGAAAAGGTTTGTGGAGCCAGTAGTTCCAATGGCAGCGCCCCCTGACCCTGTAGGGTAATTTGGAGTATGAGGTAGAGAAGATATTGGATTCTTGTCTGGCTAGACGGAGACTTCAGTACTTGGTCAAGTGGAAGGGTTATGGCCAGGAGGATAATTCTTGCTTCTGACATCCATGCCAAGAGATTGATTCATGCCTTTTACCGGGCCCATCCTGATCGGCTTGGTGGCGTGGATGAGGTTTCGGTGACCCCTCCTCAAGGGGGAGTACTGTTGTGAATTCCCTTGCTTGTAGTTCTGAGCCGAAGCTCCCTCTTCTTCCTCTGGTGGTTACTGAGAGTAGTGGAGCTGGCCAGGTGGATGGAAGTTCTCCACCTGACAACAATAATTGGGAAGCTGGGATTACTGGCTGGGAGCATATAATTGAGCTGGCTGCTCTTGGAGGTTGCTGGTGATTTCCTCTGTGTGCATTTGGAGCTCTTTTGTCCCCTGCCTGATCTGCATGGTTCAGCTAAGTGATTATTTTGCTAATCCTTTGCATCTAATCTGGTTGTGTCTATTTTTGCTTTCTGTTTTGCTGCTATGGTTCAGCGTGCTCCCTGCTGGGGGCCCTGCTTCATATGTTGCAGCTTGTTCAGTCCCCTGTTATGTTAGTATCTTTTTGCTTTGCTGCCAGTTTACACCAGAGTGCTGATCTAGCGGGGGTGAGGTCGTGAGACCTCAGGTTTTTTGTGTATCAGAAGTGCTGGACTTTTTCAGGGTTTTGTGCGTGATTGCAAACAGTATCTTTTCTGTCCTGTCCTGTCTAGACAGCTTGGGCCCCACTGTTTGCTCAGTCTGTTCTCTGCCTGTGTTTGTATCTCATCTTGTCTCACCGACAATATATGTTTGGGGGCTGTCTATTCCTTTAGGAATCCATTCCGGGGCAGTTTAGATTTCATCTTTCTGTCTTTAGGCTTAGTTAGTCCTCCGGCTGTGACGAAGCATCTAGGGCATCTTGGAATGCTCCACGGCTACTGCTAGTTGTGTGGATAGGATAAGGGGTCTGCAATCCACTTAGTTACCAACCTCTCTGGTCTTCTGGTGGCTTAGCCTGTTCCTGCCATCCTCCTCGGTGACCCATTCGTAACAGGCCAGCTATTTAAAACTGTGATTTTTCGTCACATGGATGACATATACGTTCGCTTCAAATTCAGTCATTTGTAGTGAACATGGAAATTATTATCCTCCATTTAAAATGAGCAAGGCGTGTGGCAAGGGAAGAGAAACAGGATGTGATGATCATGGTGCATGCAGAGGCCGAGGCCAAACTGAAATTGTGCCACAACAAACACCAACATCTTCTCGCATGACCTTCCTGTCCCATTTTCTAGGGGACCGCAGCACACCACTATTGAACCCCGAGCAGTGTCAAAAGGTTGTTGGTTGGATAGTGGATAATACTTCCAGTCACTTTGCCAGCACCACCATCACCCTGTCTTCCACGCTGTCAAGTCTCAGTAGCCGTGAGTCTGGACCGCATATTCCTCACCCTGTTTCACCTTCCTCCCACCATGCAGCGTGCCCACACTTGGACACTCCGAAGAGCTGTTCCCTTTTCCATTTATAGATTCGGGCCTCTCGCCCAGTCCACTTGAAAGGGGGCAAGAGGAGATCACATGTAGCGATGCCCAATATTTGAGTAGCAATGGTCACAGTAAGGTGATGGTGGGAAAGTGTCACAAGAGGTAGAAGACGACAAAGACACAATTGCCAAAATGTCAGGAGGACGACCAGGGTGTGGAAGTGGAAGACAAGGTGGTGGATGATATAGTAACTGACCCAAGCTGGCAAGAGGACATGCAGAGTGAGGACAGCAGTGCACATGGGGAGGCAGCCGTAGCACCCCAACAGGCAGAAAGATGCAGTGTGGTGGCCACAGACATAAGGCAGGCAACAGCTCCCCGTAACACCAATACGACGGAAGATGCCAGTACAACTGTTAGGTCTTCCCGAGTGGGGTTGTTTACTAAAGACTCTGTCGATAACCCCAAAAAAGCCATTTGCGCCACCTGCCAGGCTAGCAACAGCAGGGGTAGCAAAACTACCAGCCTGACAACCACCAGCATGATCAGACACGTGGCAGCAAAGCACCCGACTTTGTGGGCCGAACCAGGAAAAGTTGCTGCAGGTGACATCACTGCTACTTCCGCTGTTATGCATGCAAGCTAATCCTCTGTCTATGGTGCATGCAAAGATGCCTCTTGTCCTGCACCTGTCGTTGCACACACTCAACTAGCAACATCAGCAAGCACGTCCATGTCGTTGTCCCAGCGCAGCGTTCAGTTGTCCATACTCCACTCCTTGGAACAAAAGTGCAAATACACAGCCAACACCCACACAGGCCACACTATTAAATTCCCACATTTCGTGACTGCTTGCACTCAAAATGTTGCCTTTTAGGCTAGTGGAGAGAGAAGCTTTCCGCAACTTGATGACGGCGGCCGTCCTTCAGTACTCGGTCCCTAGCTGCCACTATTTCTCCCGGTGTGCCTAACCACGGACACATGAACAAGTGCTTATGGGCAGGGATGTACATCTCGCTGACGGCACATTGGGTTAACATAGTGGAAGCCAGGACCTACTCGGACCTTAGGATGTAACATGTCCTCCCGATGCCAAGGATTGCGGGGCCTAGGTCAATCAGGGTTGCCCTCACAGTCTACAACTCGTGCACCTTCTCCTCCTCTTCAGCCTCTATCTCCAAAATGACCACATCAGTCACAAGCTGGAAGCACTGCCTCAGTCAAGCGGCAACAGGCTGAGCTGAAACTAATATGCTTATGTGACAAATCGCAAAATGCTGAAGAGTTGTGGACAGCTCTGAAAGATTAGGCAGATCTGTGGCTGACAACGCTGAACCTAGAGCCAGACATTGTCGTGTGTGACAATGGCAGGAACCTGGTCACAGCTCTGAGGCGAGGTGAGCTCACACACATACCATGCCTGGCTCATGTGCTTAACCTCGTGGTTCAGCGGTTTCTCAAAACCTGCCCAGAGCTGCAGGATCTGCTTGTCAAAGTACACCGCTTGTGTGCCCATTTTAGAAAGTCAGCTACAGCTTCCGCCGCCCTTGCCGTGCTTCACCAGCGTTTGCAGCTTCCGGCTCACCGACTGCTGTGTGATGTCCCCACACATTGGAACTCTACACTGCAGATGTTGGGACGGATTTTTGAGCAGAAGGCAGTTTTTGACTGTCAGCATCAACAAGGCCATCGGTATTCAGTTCAGACTCCACACACAAGACCTCAGGAGTGGACATGGATGTCAGACATATGTACCATCCTCCAAAACTTTGAAGACTCCACCAAGATGGTGAGCGGTGATGATGCCATAATTAGCATCACCATCCTGCTTTTCTGTGTTCTGAAATGCTCTCTGCTCACAATCAAAGTGGCTGCATTGCAGGTGGATCAAGATGAGATGGAGCAAGGAATCAAACAGGGTGATTACACACAGCCCAGCCTCATCTCATCCCAAAGTGGACTGAGTGACAATGAGGAAGAGGAGGTACTACCTGCACAGCTGTCATACCATCTGTTCAGCATGCATGGCCTGAGGACAGGGAGGAGGAGAGCATGGTCAGGCGTCTTCTTGGTGAGGATACGGAAGTCTTGTCTGTTAGAAGTCTGGCACGCATGGATGAGTTTACATTATGCTGCCTTTCCCGTGACCCTCATGTTCTCAAAATTTTGGATGACAGTCATTATTGGTTGGTGACACTTCTAGACCCACACTACAAGGAGAAGTTTCTATCTCTTATTGCCCGAGGCAAAAAGGTCGAATAATATGGGGCAGTACCAGAAGGCCCTTGTTACGGAATTATTACAAAAATTCCCATCTGAAAATGCTGGCAGCAGAGGTCACAGTTCATTGGACAACCAAGAAGTACAGACGAGAGAAGCACAAGTCCAAAGTTCTGGGAGTTTTTTCAGACCCTCCCATTGCACAGGCCCTGAGGCACTGGGTACTCTCACAAGGAGTGCAAACTTTATAAAGATACTGAGGGAGTACTTTGCTGACCGTACCAACGTCCTCCGTGATTCTTCTGGGCCTTATAATTATCGGGTTGTCCAAGCTGGACATGTGACATGAACTGGCTCTCTACACCTTGGAGGTCCTGGCTTGTCCTGCCGCTAGCATTTTGTCAGAACGTTTTCTTAGTGCCGCTGGTGGAATTATAGCTAATAAGCGTGTCCACCTATCAACTGAAAATGCTGACAGGCTGACTCTTAAAAAAAATGAACAGGGGCTGGATTGCCCCAAACTTCTCACACCACTAAATGATAGCATATAAAATGTTTGGAAACTCTGTTGCGCATAATAATTTGGAACAGTGCATTTAATTTTTTTTTTCATTTTGAAAAAAAACCCTGTTATTATTGGGAGGTTTGTCCAATAAAATTTGATGCAAACTCTGAGTGATGATTTAAGCATTATACTGACTCATTTGCAACAAACCATTTAGGAAAATTAAAGAAAATAACACATTGCATGTAGGATCAGAAGCATTGTTAAAAATTAGCATCAACTAACAATATCATAGCAACAAAATTAATAAAACATGTTCTGTATCTGTTCATTAAATGTTTAAGATATGCTATGTTTTTACCCAATAATTCAATTTGACCTTAAAGTTTATTTGCTGTCCTAAACCCCATCACACCCAGCCCATTAAGGATAGTGATGGGCGAACGTGCTCAGATAAGGTGCTAACTAAACGAGTGTCTTCAGCGTGCTTGAATAATACGTTCGATTCCCCGCACATGAATATGTCGCGGCTGTTCGACAGACGCATCACATGCAGAGATTGCCTAACAAACAGGTTACCCCTGCAGGTATTGTGACTGTCAAGCAGCCACGAGACATGCAGCCTAGGAGACTCAAACATATTTCTTGAGCACCCTGAAGGCAGTCGGTCAGTACACCAGCATGCTCAGATAACGCCTTATCCGAGCGTGTTCGCTCATCACTAATGCTGGACTTACAAATTTCTTAATATTCAGGTATTGGAAGCTGGAAAATCTTGGTAACCCCTTTCTCGATTTTAACACTTTCAGAAAGAATCAGCAATAATGTAAGGTTAATAAACGTTGGACTGAAATCTTGGAAATAAATTCTAATCTAAAAACCTGGCAAGCCACCGACTGCCGCTGGCAAGTGTTTAGGCCGAGCTGAGTAGCATTATTTTAAGAAGAAAAAAATTAGATCTGTTATTAACATATTCCCAGAGTAGAAATGTCCGTGCGTTCTCTGCCAGTAAGTTCATTCATGCCAACAAAGGATGAGCTCATGGCATTTAAAAGAAGTGAACGTTCCAAAGTGAAAAATTAAACTAAAATATTTCAAAGCCATGGACACTTTACACCATTATATGGCAGGTGTTGTGCTAGAAGTAATAAAAACACAATACTTCATTCTTCCTGCGGAAACAGTCATTGTTAATTACGTAATACCTAGATATTCTTTCATACTAAACAAGTGGGTTAGAATTCATCCCACTCACACAGACAGACTTTTCTTTAAAGGATAATTCATTTTTCTGGTCACTCGTAATTGCTGGCACATACAAAAATAGAAGATAATTTTCTATTCATCAGCATGATTACTATTAACTCAGGCAGTTTATGTCATTTTGATCTTTTATTTCTTTTATTTTAGGTTTATTGAGTGATACATGAAAAGATCAAACTGCCTCCCTTCTCCATTACGATGTTGAGTTTTGCCACTCAGGACAAGAGTCTGATATTTATTTTGCCACTTTCCATGAACCTTGGTCTGGTTCCACATCCCCCTGAATGATAGATAAAGACAGGAGAGTAGCGGAAAATAAGATTTCTACATTCTAATAGAAGTAGATTCTTTACTGTAAGAGCGGTGAAGGTAAAGAACTCTCTGCCATACTCTGTTGTGATGTTTAATTCATTAACCTTATACGGATGGGACTTAGGATAGGTTCATATTTGCGGTTGAGTACGCAGCATATTGTCCGCAACCGCATGCCAAGTGCTATTTTCCCAGCGAATTTTTGAATGTACACAAGCCACACCCAATGGGCGTGTCTTATGTAAATTCTTGCGTATGCAAACACAAAGCGTACGAATGCGTTCCAATTTGCCGCCTCCAAAATTGCAACATGTTGCGTTAGTCGCGCCCCGCCACACAACCCGAAATGACGCATGCATAAGCAAACACGGTCGAATGCATACAAACGTATGTACCTGCGTCCACAACGTTAAAGATAGGAAAACATGACGCATGCGGATGTATGCGTCAGAAACGCTGCGGACACAACCGCAAATGTGAACCCAGCCTTCGTTTGTTACTTACTGATAACATTTTTTCCTTATCTTTATTTGAACCTTTGATATCTGTGTGAATTTTACTTTACCGTTAATAGAACCTTAAATTTTATGGGAAGGGTTGTAAACTTTTTTTTTTTACTTTCTTTTTAAAATTGTTTCCTTTTTTTCTGCATACACGGTCCCATAGCAATTCATTAGTAAAGCTCTACGATGATTATATTTTTGCAGGACGACTTGTTGTTTTTATAGAAACCATTTTTTGCAGCATACTGTTTTTTTTGTCACTGTATATTTCATTTTTTGGAGATTTTTTTTCATGGTTTTCACTATGCGAGGTTAAAAAAAAAACCCTGTACAACTTATCAAACAAGTAAGAGGAAGCAAAGAAGGTTAATTTGGACCTGCGTTTGTGAGTACTACTGCCGGGAGGGACAATGCCAGTGGCGGTGATGGGGCTGCTTTTAGCGGCTCCCACATTCTTAGGGCAGTTTCACACATCCAGATAATTCCGGTACTGGAGCTATCCGTGTGTCCGTGTGCATACGTATGTCATCCGTGTGACATCCGTGTGCTATCCGTATGTCCGTGTGTACCATCCGTGTGCTGTCCGTGTCCGTGATTTTGAAAAATTATTTTCAATGTTAACCCTTTGACTTTTAAAAACGCACACGGATCGCACACGGACAGCACACGAACAGCATCCATGTGCGGTACGTGTTTACACGGACCCATTGACTTGTATGGATCCGTGCTGTTGCACAAAAACAGACATGTCAGCATGTTTTGCACACGGACACACGGTCCGTGAAAACACGCTGACATCTGCCTAGACACACTCATTAGAATGTGGCTATGTGTGTCAGTGTCTCCGGTACGTGAGAAAACTGTCACTACACGTACCGGAGACACTGACGTGTGAAACTGCCCTTAGACGTGGTGTGTTTTTTTCTCTTTTACACCATCATAACCATTGCCACATTTTTCATTTTTTACCATACATTTTGAACAACAACATTTCTCGCAATTTTTTCAACCCCAATTATTTAACTCTTGCCATAGGAGTGAGAAACATTTGTTAGGTGCACATCCAAAAAGCCTAATGCAGAAAAGCAAATGTATTGGTGTGGCTTGCATGGATGTCAAATTGGACTTGTAAAACAGATGTGAAAAAAACAAGAATGTACAGTAATATGTCTCAATTTTTTTTCTATTTTTTAACAAAATTTAATCTCACGTCCTAAATAAGGCATAACAAGAAATACTATGTAACTCCATATACAGAGTGCAAAATCCGTCAGCTGCCTGCAGTGTAGATGTCACATGTACGGCTAACAAACTGGACTAGTAAAACACTTTTGCAAAAACAAACATGCACATTTAAATGTTTAGATTGTTTTTGAGAAGGGGGATGTATGTTTGTTAAAAAAAAAAATAGAAAATAAAGTAACAAGAATTGCTAGGTAGCTAGGTATACGACCAGAAAGCACAATGTGACAGGTGGCTGCAGGATAGGTGCAAAATGGACAGTTGTCAAATTGGTCACGCAAAGCACGGGTGTAAAACCAGACACGTACCGTTAAATGGTTAGATTTTATATTTTACATTTTTTCTGTTTGTTAATCAAAATTCAACCCCCCCATCCAGAAATGACATAACAAGAAATGCTAGGTAGGTACATGACCAAAAATCCAGCACCTATAACAGAGCGCTATATAGATGTGGCTTATTCAGAGATACAATTTGACTAGTAAAACTGGTGTGAAAAAAATAGCTTGTGACAAGCACACCTTTTGCCTGGATTTTGAAGAATTTTTGTTAGTATTTTAAAAATTAAATAAATATCCCCCTTCATAAAAATACGTAACTTAAATGCAGGAGGACAAATGCCAGTTTCACCATTAGGCCGGCGTCACACACAACGTAGAAAAATACGGACCGCATTGTACGGCCTTAATAAGCATAAATGGTCCCTAAATAGTGATCGGTATGTCATCCGCTGTCAGGGTGTGGCCGAGTATTTTGCCCATGTAAGCATCAGTATGTAAGCTGTAGGCCGGGGTCACACTGGCGAGGAATACGGACGAGTGAGAGGCGCTAAATGCACGCATTACACAAGGACAAGTTATTCTCTATGGGTTTGCTCCCAACAGCCGTATATTTCTCGGGCGTATTCTACGCTCCGTGCCAATCGCAGCATGCTGCGATTGTCAGCATACTATGCCCGTAATACGCCAATGCAAGTCTATGGGTGCGCTAAAAATGTGGATTACACACTGACCACACATGTGACTTGCGAGAAATACGCACCCGGTGTCTTTTAGCAAAGCCGGCAATTCAGTGCGCTATACAGTAAACTCACACTGACAGGTTTAATAAAGGAACGAAAGAATAGATATAGACACATAGATATATATATATATACACACACACATATACATACATACGTGTCATTGTGTCAAACATATATATATATTTATATTTCACAGAGTTCTTCATAGCAGAATAGCCGCTAATTAAATTGCTGGCTTCTATCAAATAATTCCCCAACCCGACATGAAATGACACATGGTTTACACTCAGTAAAGCATTTCATTTCATGTTTTTCTTTATATGTCCCTGACTAATAATTAGTTATGGTTTTGTGTGCAAAATTTGGGAGTTGTAGTTGTTATTTTAAGGGGTTAATTCGTTGTTAAAAAATGCATGGGCTTCCCATTGCCCTATAGTGGTGGCGAGTGGGTTAATCTAACAAAGGGTTAATGTCACCATTCGATTGTAAGGTGACATTAACCCTTTGCTAGATTAACCCATTCGCCACTGTTACAGGGCAATGGGAAGCCCACACATTTTTTAACAACGAATTAACCCCTTAAAATAACAACTACATCTCCCAAATTTTGCACACAAACCCGCATCTAATTATTAGTCAGGGACATATTAAAAAACATGAAATGAAATGGTTTACTGTATGTAAACCATGTGTCATTTCATGTCGGGTTGGGGAATGATTTGATAGAAACCGGCAATTTTATTAGCGGCTATTCTGCTATGAAGAACTCTGTGAAATATATATATATATATATATATTTGTCTCAATGACTTGTGTGTGTATATATATATATATATATATATATATGTATATATGTATTCTATGTGTCTATATCTATTATTTGGTTTCTGTTAGAAACCCTGTCATAGGGCTCCATTATATGTCCATTTTGCAAGGCGGCGAGAAAATCTCGCCATACGGATTACATACGGATGCTGACATGCGCAAAATACGCGACCACACCTTGATTACGGATGACATACGGAGCACTATTTAGGGGTCATTCATCCGTATTACGCATGTAAACTACGGACCGTATTTTGCGTCGGTTAGTGTGACCCCGGCCGTATGGCATTTCTCGCAGGCTTGCAAAATGGACATATAATGGAACCCAATGACAGGTTTTCAAACACAAATGAAAGAATAGATATATTCACATAGAATGCATATATATATATATATATATATATGTATTCTATGTGTCTATATCTATTCATTCGTTTCTTTATTAAACCTGTCAGTGTGAGTTTACTGTATAGCGCACTGAATTGCCGGCTTTTCTAAAGGACATCCGTACGTATTTCTCTCAAGTCACACATCTGGTCCGTGTGTAATCCGTATTTTTTGCGCACCCATAGACTTGCATTGGCGTACTACGGCCGTAGTACGCTGACAATGGCAGCATGCTGCGATTGGCACGGACCGTAGAAAATACGCGAGAACTATACGGCTGATGGGAGCTGCCCCATAGAGAATCATTGGTCCGTGTGTAATGCGTTTTTTTAACGCCGCTCACTCGTCCGTATTTCTCTCTAGTGTGACCCCGGCCTTAGGCTGGAAACACACCGGCGTATGGTGTCAGATGCGATATGCTAATGACACTCGGCTCCTGCTCTGGTGCGAACGTGACCGAGCGTCAGTGCTCTGTGCTCCGATCCTCTCACATCAGAGAATGGCAGCACAGAAGTGGAGGAGACAGAGAGAGTAATTTCTCCATTTCCATCTCTGTGTATATCAGACTGTACTGGGATGACATCCGAGTGCAGTCTGATGTTTCACACACACCCTTAGACTTACATGGGTGCGAGTGAACCGAATCTCACTGCCAATCTCAGCATACTGCCGAATCGGCATGAGAAAATTTTACCAGATCTGAGCTACCCCATATTATAACACTGGACCGAGTGCTATGCCATGTTTTATCACATGTCACTCTCCTACTATCTATTGAATCTCTGCATTATGGCTCATGCAGATGAATGCGATCCGTCAAAACATTGGATCATACTCAGACCAATGTTATTCAATGAGGCAGTGCACACATGCGATTTTTTCATTGTATGTCTAGCATTTATCTTTTGCCTCCAATAATTAGATGGCCCTTGCCCCATTCATGTCTATGGATCCTTGGAAAACATTGGACTGCACTCAGATGACATCCTGAGTGCGAACCGATTTTCTTGGACAGACTGAATAGAGAAGATGGAGAATTTCTTTTATGTCTCCACATCCAAGAAAAACATTTCCCACTCTGATCATAGTGAGATTAGCATAATCAGACCGTTTTTCTCGGCACCTGCCCTTATTTGCAAAATAATGTTCTGATTTTAGTCAGTTGTACAACATATTATAGTATGTAGCATCTGTCCAGTATTTTAGGGCTTTCTCTTCCTATCTCTGTTGCTGAGCTGTGAAGTATGACTTCCTGTCCTTTTTTCTGAATCAGTCAAAAGTAACTGCTGCATTCCCTGCCATGACTTTTATACGTGCTGTAATAGACATGGCCATGTCTGAGGTCATGTGAGCTTTCTGTGACTGATGCAATCTTCTGCAATGTGTAAAATGGGCATTTTAGGGGGCAAATTATCTGAATTGTTTGAATTCACCAGGACCTGCAAATTTCATGGCATTCAACATGAAATCTATTTGAATCCATGTGCTCATCTCTATTAATTACTCTTTTCAATTCCAAACTAAATTCACTGTACCTCAAGCCAATATTTACAGCCATAAATTCACAGTTTCAATTAGAGGGAATCTGCAAATTGTGTGAACATAACCTTTTGTAGTTTCAATACAATCAATGTTTTATCAGCAGGAGATTATCACGACAGGACAACTGGGCTTGGTTGGGCTAGGATGCATGATGTCAGCATATTGATTAGCGATTCTCTGTCACTGTACAATATCCACAGAAAAATGTGGTGTGAGCGGGGTTATACACACCTCAACAACCGAGCTCTGCTAGGTCTGCAGCAGAGAAAACCGTAACTCTATTATGACTGCTGCATCCAGTATCTAAGTGATACATGGAATCAGGGTCTCAGCCCCTATGTCATGCTGCTGTCGGATTACATGGTGAAAACCCTGCTGACAGATTACCTTTTTACTTTCCCTTGTATATACATTAAACACAGTGGCTTGTGACATCACATATAGTATCAGGGGATCATCTATAGTTTATGGAGCACAGCCAAAGAGCGTGGTACTGTGCTTCTACCTTACAGAACCTTTATCAGAAATGTCCATTTTACTACTTTTAGACAATTTTTACATTTGTGCCGAAACTGTCCAGATGCAATTATGTTTTTCATTTTCCACACTGTTGATCTCAATTGTGTTCTTAACCACAGAAGTTTAAAAATGATGGAATATTCCTGTGTGCTGTCAATGTCCAAACAAAACTTGGATTCAAGAAAACCACACAAGTATAAGTGTGGGAATTATTGTGGAGGCTAAAATGATTTGCCATATTGTGTTAAACTGCATGTCCAATTTTTTCCATTTTACAAACATTTGACTCCAAACAACCTATGTATTAAAGATTAGCTACACACCCAAGAATATGCCACCGATCTCTCTACTTACACTAAGATTTTTTTTCGTATTCTCTGGTAGTAAAATTGTTCTCGCAAGTCTATGAAATATGCAGTGTTGTAAAAACCATAATCAACAAATTCCATCCTTATTACCATGTAGGGACTCTACAAACTTTCTTATACTTTTGGGGACCCTCTATTTCTATTCTAATCTAAAAAAGGGTGCTCTATAAATCTTCTCAGGTGTTATATTCTTACTGCTGTTGCTGCAGGTGATTGGAAGGTCTCAAATACTAAGAGATCTGTTAATTCTCTAACGCTGAGCTGAGAAAAACTGGCTATGTACCCCGGCTTTCATCTTTAAAGTATAGTATAGTGGTTAAAGAAGCACTCCTCATCCCATCAACGTTTTTATCCCCTTAATATATTGCAATCATCATATTACATAGCACCGTGTACTCAGGGCCGGTTTTAGGCAAAGTGGGGCCCTAGGCAAAAGTTTAAAATGGGGCCCAAATGGTAACATATTGCACATCAAACAGAAGCATTTCGGTTGTATTTACATGCGCTGAGTTGCCTCTTTATACCAACTGAGAAAGAATGATGGGAGCAGAACAATCACTATTAGAGCAATCTGTCCCCATACAGTATCATGTTATCAGCAGCACATCTACAGTTTACACCGGGCTATGTGCTGCTGAGAACAATGATTTTTATTCTGGCATAAACAATCCAATCACTCGATGAACAGTCAGCATTTTGCTTGTTTAGTATAATAGTCCTCCACATAGTATAATGTGCACCACAATCCTCCATATTGTAAAATGCACACCCCATGGTCCTCCATATAATATAATGTGCCCTATAGTGCGCCATGTAGTATAATATACTCCCCATAGTCCTGCATATAGTATAATACACTCCTCATAGTCCTCCATATATTATAATACACTCCCTATGGTCCTCCATATATTAAAATACACTCCTCAGTCCTTCATATAGTATTATACACTAGCCATAGTCCTCCATATAGTATAATACACTCCTCATAGTCCTCCATATATTAAAATACACTCCTCAGTCCTCCATATAGTATAATGCACTCCTCATAGTCCTCCATATATTAAAATGCACTGCTCAGTCCTCCATATAGTATAATATACACCTCATAGTGCTCCATATAGTGTTTTACACTCCCATAGTCCTCCATATAGTATAATACACTCCTCAGTCCTCCATATAGTATAATACACTCCTCATAGTCTTCCATATATTAAAATACACTCAGTCCTCCATATAGTATATAACACTCCTCAGTCCTCCCTATAGTATAATACACTCATCATAGTCCTTCATATATTAAAATATACTCAGTCCTCCAAATAGTATAATACCCTACTCAGTCCTCCCTATAGTATAATACACTACTCAGTCCTCCATATAGCATAATACACGCCTCATAGTCCTCCATATAGTATAATTCACTCCCCATAGTCCTCCATATATTAAAATACACTCAGTCCTCCATATAGTATAATACACTACTCAGTCCTCCATAGAGTATAATACACTCCTCATAGTCCTCCATATATATAAAAAATACACTGCTCAGTCCTCCATATAGTACAATACACTCTTCAGTCCTCCATATAGTATAATACACTCCTCATAGTCCTTCAAATATTAAAATACACTCAGTCCTCCATATAGTATATTACACTCCTCAGTCCTCCATATAGTATAATACACTCTTCAGTCTGCCATATAATATAATACACTCATCACAGTCGTCCATATATTAAAATACGCTGTACAGTCCTCCATATAGTATAATACACGCCTCAGTCCTCCATATAGTATAATACACTCCTCATAGTCCTCCATATATTAAAATACACATCTCAGTCTTCCATATAGTATAATACACTCCTCATAGTGCTCCATATAGTATAATACACCGCATAGTCATCCATGTAGTACAATTCACTTCCTATATTATAATGCACCCCATAGTTCTTCATATAGTATAATGTATTTCCCATAGTCCTCAATACAGTATAATGCAGCTCACATATAGTATAATGCTGCCACCCCACAGAGTATAATGCAGCCACCCCACAGAATATAATGTAGCCCCTTGAGTATAATGCAGCCCCACCATTCAATATAATATAGCTCCCCATAGAAAATAATTCAGCCCCCTCATATACTATAATGCAGCCCCTCCATAGAATATATGGTAGCCCCCTCAGAGTATAATGCAGCCCCCCCATAGAATATAATATAGCCCCTCCATAGAATACATTGTAGCCCTCCTCATATAGTATAATGCAGCCTCCAATAAAATATAATGTAGCCCCTCATGGAGTATAATGAAGCCCCCATACAATATAATCTAGCCCCCCATAGAATTTAATACAGCCCCCCAATAGAATATAATGTAGCCCACCTCCCCATAGAATATAATGTAGCCCTATCAAAGAGTATGATGCAATCCTCCCTCATAAAATCTAATACAGCCCTCCCCTATAGAATGTAAAGTAGTCCCCCCCGAGAATGGCCCCTCAGTCCAGTACTCACTCATTGATATATTTAAAAAAGACACAAAATCCTCACCTCTCTTCGTGTCCCGCACTGCTCCCGGCTTGGCTCCGATCTCAGCAGCTGCACTGCCCGGAACACAGCAGGATGAAGTGACATCATCACGCACCCGCAGTGTCAGAGGCAGAGGGGAATGATGGGAGAGAGAGCATCAGCTGACTCTCTTTCCTCCATCATTGCTTTGAACTGTACCAGCATCATAGGCACCGGTATAGTTGAATGCGTCGGTGCTGGCGGGGGGAGTTGGCACTGGCGGCAGGCGACTGTCTGGGTGCCCCTCCCATAGACTTTTGCATTGACTGATGTCTCATGCAGGGAAAATTGACCTCTTGTTTCTACATTTAGCATTAAAGGATTCAGTTAGTCAGTTTTTAAACATGTGATGTCATAGACCTAATGGAAAAGAGAAGCATTATCTGAGCAATTATAAGTACACAATGCTATACAGTGGGTACAGAAAGTATTCAGACCTATTTAAATTTTTCACTCTTTGTTTCATTGCAGCCGTTTAGTAAATTCAAAAAATGTTAATTTTTTTTCTCATTAATGTACACTCTGCACCCCATATTGACTGAAAAAAAATCAGAAATGTAGGAATTTTTGCAAATTTTATTAAAGACGAAAAACTGAAATATCACATGGTCATAAATATTCAGACACTTTGCTCAGTATTGAGTAAAAGCACCCTTTTGCAACCAGTATTCCTGTCCATGCAGCTGAAAAACACCCCTATAGCATGATGCTGCCACCACCATGTTTTACTGTTGGGATTGTATTGGGCAGGTGATGAGCAGTGCCTGGCATTCTCCACACATACCGCTTAGAATTATCACCAAAAAGTTCTATCTTCATCTCATCTGACCAGAGAATCTTATTTCTCATAGTCTGCAAGTCCTTCATGTGTTTTTTAGCAAACTCTATGCGGGCTTTCATATTGCTTGCACTAAGAGAGAGGCTTCCATTGGGCCACTCTGCCATAAAGGTCCGACTATCTTTGTAGAACTTTCTCCCATCACACTGCATCTGTGGAGCTCAGCCACAGTGATCTTGGGGTTCTTCTTTACCTCTCTCACCAAGGCTCTTCTCCCACAATTACTCCGTTTGGCTGGACGGCCAGTTCTCATGATTCTCATTTGGTCTGACATGCACTGTGAGCTGTGAGGTCTTATATAGACAGGTTTGTGCCTTTACAAATCAAGTCCTATCAGTATAATTAAACACAGCCGGACTCCAATGAAGGAGTAGAACCATCTCAAGGAGGATCACGAGGAAATGGAGAACATGTGACATAAATATGAGTGTCTGAGCAAAGGGTCTGAATACTTATAGCCATGTGATATTTCAGTTTTTCTAAATTTGCAAAAGTTTCTACAGTTCTGTTTTTTTTTTCAGTCAAGATTGGATGCAGTGCACATTAATGAGAAAAAAAATAACATTTTTTGAATTTACCAAATGGCTGCAATGAAACAGAGTGAAAAAATTAAAGGGGTCTGAATACTTTTCGTACCGACTGTATAATATGATTACTGCAATATATTAAGAGGAAAAACTTGGATGGGAGGAATGCTTCTACCTGGATACAGTTGTGCAGCCAGACTCTGATTCACGCTGCTCACGGTTTGGGCAGTGTGAATCAGGAGGCAGGTTTCCTTTAAAAGACGAATTTTTTTGTGTTTTTTAATAATAATAATAATAATAATAATAATAATAATAATAATAATGCAGGAATGTAAAATATAAAAATGCACAAATACATGAACTCTTCAAACACTAAACATGTGGTTCTCAATTCCAAAGACTAACTAATTTGGGCTGGGCCAAAAGCAATACTGTAAAATATCAGTATTTCTATAATAAAAAATATATGGATTAATTCTCTCATACAGAATCTAGCTAACAAGCTTTGCTTACTTTAGAGAAGTGACTGACTTATTCTGGGTTCCTTGGCTCACACAGCTGTCTCTCTTGTCAAATGTATAGGTCAAGATAGTCAAAGCTGTCAAAATGTGACTATTTAGAGATAATGAATGGTTCTAAAGATCTCAGACTTTAGGCTTAAATATCTCAGACTAAGGTAATGCATAAATAACTGTATACATATTGTTAAAATAACTACGGTTCACTTAATATGGAAGAACTTCTGAACATAGTGGCAAGCCACCATATGTGGTTATAATTTATAGGTCAGAATAGTATATAAGCCGGTCTAACTCTTGTTCAGGAGATCTCATATCCCTTGAGACTCTCGAACACCCGGACAGCTGCTCAAGACTATATGTAAGATAATGCTCGTTTTCTCTTCAAATAATTACTGCATGTCATGAACTTACTTTTCTTCATTTTTGTAATCACTTTTTGAATGAACAATTAAAAACAAGATTTATTTTATCCTCAATTCAACATTGCCTTTACTTTTGATTCTCAACCGTGCAAGAAGATATATATATATATATATTTTTCTACATTTTGGCGAGCCGTAGCCAGCCTGATCTTTTGTGCTAATTTTGGTTGGCATTCCTTCCTCGATTGTACAAGGGGGGAGCACGAACTCTGCTAAAAACCACCTGTTGTACAAGCCTCCTCAGGAATTCCACTATTTCACGGCACAAAAATCACACTGAACCTGAAGACGACGGGTGAGGATCGTAAAGAGCTGCATGCGTCTCATCCAGACGGAGATCTGAGGATTGCATAAGGACACAGAGGACCATCCATTGACGGGAAAGACTCTCAATAGGTGAGAAAAAATATAATGGATTTTATACATGATTATGCTAAGAAAAGTAACATAGATTTCAAGTTTGTTCATAATCATACGGATGCCCAATTATGGTCTAGTTTGTATAATCAATGTGAGGCAGAAAATGTTAAAATTGACAAAAGGTTTTTCTCAGTTAGAAAATTACAAAGGAAATTTCAAAATGTTATGCAGCTAGTTCATGTGTATAATAGCCTAGTCTTTGAGAAAACTGAACCTAACACCTATAAAACATGCATTGTCACACAAGACATTAATCACACTGACACACCAGGTGACACACAAGAGTCTGACGGGGATTACTTTGATTGTCCAAATTGCTTGATTTTGTCAGAACATATAGAACAATTGGAAGATCAAATAGATACCAGGACAGAGTTATTGTCTAAATTACGACAAGATATAAAGAGGGTTTCTGTTAACACAAGATCAACAGGTAAACAGGAGGACGGTGTTGCTGCCTCTTCATTTGTACCAAATATGCAAAATCCAGATGCTTCAGTAGAGGAATTAGAGGCAGTAGAATTACAACGGAAAAAATTACATGACAGAGCAGCACGCATTAATCTGAAAATACACGATCAGCTAATGAAAATTGTAAAAGACATTCCAAATTACAATGATAAGATGGATGCCTTTTATAATGCGGACACTTTTGAATCAAACACAGACAAATACAATCTGAATGATGAGCAAAAGAATAAAATATTCAAAGTTTGGTTACCTTCACATATGGGAAAAAGATTACAGACCACACCCAGATTAAATGATGAGAATGAAATGACAGATAGTACAAAAGAAGACAGACTTAGACAATTGGTATTGTTTACAACTGGAGAAGACATGCCTACAGTTGATATTTTAGGGAGTTTACAAACAAATATTTCTGAAGACCCATTCTCTTTTTTGGTAAAGTTTGAACAGGCCTATAGGATGGTAATGGATCTCAGGCCTCACGAAGAGCCAGCATCCATGATCAAATTTTTTGTAAAGAAGTTCAAGTACTTAGATCCTGCCTCAGTGCAATTGGCTAACACTCAGCCATCATTGCAAGAAGCAACAGTTTTTATTGACAGAATAAGGAGATCCATGAAACAAAATCAGGTCAAGGCTAAAATAGCGGTAGTTCATGAGAAGGAAGACAGTCAGCTGAAACCTAGAGCCACAGTAATCTCCAAGAGCAGGGATTACATTGAGCATAGAGGTAAAAATACTACACAAAGGAACAATATCCATTGTTATTTTTGTGGGATACCTGGACACTTGAAGTGGCAGTGCAGGAAATTTTTGAGAGCAGAATCAGAGATGGGTACACAAGGAACAGGTAAGCTTGGAAGGGAAAACGGACTCATGCCAAAATCATACAACACACCTTCCGCACCTGCATTACAATTATCTGCACCTGTTCATACTGCCAACAGACAAACACAGTCACCATATGCACCATTAATCAGACAGATCAGAGAAATGACAGTGAAGGAAACAGAGTCAAGGGATAGAATTCCAAGGTCTTTTAAAAAGGACACAGGTCTTCTCCCATCTCCTTCATCTTTCTGACAATCACAGACTATTCCTGTACCACATCCATTGGAATTTGTGACTCGAGTTACATTGGATGACTGTGGAAGACCATTTATCAAAGTAAGTTTAGCAGGACAGAATGTTGTATTTCTCATTGACACAGGAGCTCAGTTAAGTGTTACAAACCTTGATTTGAAGCTAAACCCAGATTCACCAGTTTGTACAATTGTCGGTTTCAGTGGAAAAGGTGGAACTAAAGCAACCTTAGTTCCCAATGTGATTTTGGAAATACCTAGTTCTTTCAAAACAGAAATTGACATCTGGTATTGTCGTGATTCTGAAAATATACTTGGCACAGATTTTATGCAGAAATTCGGATGGGTAGTTGACCTAGGAAATCAAGTGATCTGGAAAGATTCCAATGGTTGTAAACCGGTAGTCATTGATCCTAATGATTATAGCCATGTTGGAAGTATTTGCTTGAATGATGTGGTGTCATCTGACCATTTGTGGCCTGACACTAATGATGACAAGGTATTGACAGAAATTGTACAGCTTTTTCCTTCTCTTTGGGCTCAGTTCAGGAATCAGGTTGGAACAATGAAAGACGTTATCGTGAATGTGGAGGGGCGTGATCCCCCGCCACAGCGTCAGTATAAATTGCCTCCAGAATCAATTGACTCTATGTCAAAGATCATACAGGAATTGTTAGATCAAGGTGTTATCCGAAAGGCTAATTCTGTAAGTAACAATCCTTTGTGGTGTGTTTTGAAATCTGATGGTTCTTATCGAATGATATTGGATTTACGGATGTTCAATAAGCATACACCCAATGTCGCACCAATTGTGGCAGATACTCATGACATGATGGCAAGGTTAAATGCAAAGGCCAAATACTTTTCTGTACTGGACATTAGCAATGGTTTTTTCAGTATACCTCTTGAAAAGAGTTGTCAGTATAAGTTTGCATTTACTTTCTTGGACGAGCAATATCTGTTTTGCAGGTTACCTCAAGGAGCACATTTGTCACCTAGTGTTTTTCATCAGGCATTGGCAAAGGTATTATCCAGATTTTCGAGGCCTGATTGCATTCTGCAATATGTGGATGATATTTTATTGTCTACAGAGGATAAAGAGACACATGTTTCACTTCTGACAGAATTGTTTGAGTTGCTGCATGATGCAGGGTTGAAATTGAACACCAAAAAGGTCAAATTGATGCAGACTGAGGTCAGATTTTTAGGGGTGCTGTTGAGTCCAGGAAAAAGGCAGCCACTGCAGGAAAGAATTGAGGCAATTGCTTCCCTACCAATTCCGACATCACACAAGGCATTGAGACATTTTTTAGGTCTTATGAATTATTCAAGGGATTTCATTGAGAATTTTGCAGATAAGGCCAGATCTTTATATGATCTTTTGAAAGGTGAAAACAGTGATTACTTTGGTCCTTGGGGTGATGAACAGCAAACCTCATTTGAACAATTGAAAATGAATTTACAAAATGCACCTGCTTTGTCCACAGTAGATCCTTCGGCTCCATTTGCTTTGCAAGTGCATACATCGGGAACATCTGTTTCTGCTGTATTACTGCAATTACAGGGAGAAGAGTGGAGAATTTTGGGCTATTTTTCAAAACTTCTCTCACCTGTTGAAAAAGGTTTTGAGACCTGTGCAAGACACTTGGTAGGTGTGTACTTTGCAGTCAAAGCAACCGAACATATTGTCGGGTTCAACAAAATCATTTTGCAAACTCCTCACTCTACACTAAAACTTCTCTTTGAGAATAATATCCCAGGTGTGTCACATCAGAGATTTGCTCATTGGTTATTGTCATTGTCTCCCAAACAAATTGAGGTAGATTACAAGGCCAAATATGTTCTTCCTCAGCTGATGCAATATGAAGGACAAACTCATGATTGTTTACAGTCTTTTCAGGATCCAAGTCCATCACTTTTCAGACGGAAAGCAGAGGTAACAGACGAACCAATTTTTGTAGATGGTTCCAGATTCTATTCAGATGGGCACTATTATTCAGGATATGCCATTTTTTATCCCAAAAGAGGACAGGTTGTGAAGCACAAATTACCGAGTCATTTTTCAGCTCAAAGAGCAGAGCTAGAAGCAGTAAAAATGGTACTACAGCTGAATGAAGCAGATGATCAGTGTCCCATTGTGATCTACAGCGATAGCTCTTATGTTGTAAGATCACTGACAGATTACTTGTCAGTTTGGGAAAAAAGAGGCTATGTAGATTCATCTAATAAGACTCTTGTTCACAGTGACACACTGAAGACAATTTTCAGGATAGCATCAAAAAACCCTAATGGTTTTGCTATTGTCAAGGTTCCGGCCCATAAAAAATCTGATGATGAATTATCTGTTGGAAATGCAACCGCAGATATGCTAGCCAAAGAGGCAGCCCTGACAGGAGAAGAGGTGTTTGAACCTGAACCTCTCGAGGTTTCAGCAGTTCAAAGAACAGACACGCATATCCCTTCTTTTGCGGAAGAACAAGAAAAAGACTCATCTCTTGTTGCTTCCCGGGTTGATCCAAAACCTCCCTTTGTTTGTGAAAACGGGGTTTTGTGTCATGACTTAAACGGGGAGTTGCGTCCTGTTGTCCCAAGACATCTACAGGTTGAGTTCACAAAATACAATCATGAAAGTTTGGGTCATTTGGGCCAACAAAAATTGTTAGGCATTCTCAGAGAGAAATTTTACTGGGAAAAGATGGAAGAGACAGTGCAAAGTGTTGTTCAATCATGTCTCATTTGTGCCCAAATTAATCCAAGACCAAAAGGACAGAAACCGCCACTACTCCGAATCGCACCTGCAGAGGGTCCATGGTCTACGTTACAAATCGACTACATTGGACCGTTACCATCAGGTAAAAATGGTCTCAGGTATGCATTGGTTGTGGTAGATGTTTTTTCTAAGTGGGTTGAAATTTTACCTGTCAGGAAAGATGATGCTTTGTCTACAGCTAGAGCATTAGTTAATCATGTCTTTTGTACTTGGGGGATCCCAAGAATGATCACCTCTGATCGAGGAAGTCACTTTACAGGAAAAATCATGCAAGCCGTTTGTGCTATTCTAGGGGTACGACAACAGTTTCATGTACCCTACCATCCACAGTCTGCTGGTATTGTGGAAAGGATGAATAGAACAATAAAATCCAGAATTGCCAAGATGTTATTGGACAAAGGCAATACTTGGGTTGATGCAGTACCTTTTGTACTGTTGAGTGTAAGAGGAACAACCTCTGCCACAACTCAGTTTACTCCTTTTGAACTGATGACAGGAAGAAAAATGCCATTGATTTTTCCTCATGAACCATTTTTGTCTACACCACAAAAAGATGCTGTTGCAAGGTCCAAATGGTTGCAATTGTTACAGGAAAATTTGAAAACGATTCTTCCACATGCTGCATCAAGAATGCAGAGAATGGAGCCACCATATGTATCCAAATTCAAGAAAGGGGCTCTAGTGATGATTAAAACTTTCAGGAAGAATGGACCTTGGGAAAGTAATTGGGAAGGTCCCTTTGAAATTATCGAAACCATGGGACAAGTGATGATACTTGTGCAACGAGCATCTAAGGTGGTTAAAAATACCCGCAGACAACAAAAATTGTGGGTACATGTTGATCAATGCAAACTGTATATTGCAAAATAATGATACTGCATTTCTTTTAGGAAGAAATGGATTCCAATAAGAACTGGAATATGAAACTCCACGTCTTTGACGAAAGGGATTCAACACCAATCCTTCAGGAGAAAAAGACGTTGCCCAGGAAAAGCTACTATCTGATGGGAATCACATTTCTGCTGTTTTGTACTGTTTCAACTGTGATCTACGCTGAAGATATTTCACACCATGGAACAAATACTAGTGAAGTGAAGGAACTTTTCAAAGGAACTTTACATCCAAGGAAACCAAGAGGAACGAATCTACAAAGCTTAATAGATGAGGACATACCGGACGATTCAGTAGATATTACTGGAAACATTTGCATGGGTTTTGGTGCAAAATGCTGTATTGAGCTACACTTCATACATGACACTGACATAATATTACACGCAGCCACAGGACCTAAGACGAAGTTCACACAGTTACAAGGAGATTATATACACAATAATAAGACAGGCACATGGGAATGTAGTCCTACAGATGTGTTATTCTGGAATATAGAGATAAGAGGTGAAGAGAAAGCTGTGTGGTCAGGTGATATTACAAATGATATGATCGCAAAAGGGAAAGTTGAAACATCCAAAACAGATGCTTGGTTAAGGACACAACTATTTGGGAAAGTTTTAGATCCTGCATTTCTTTCTATTACAGAAGGAGACGAGGATTGGGTAAAAACATGGAATTTTCAGATAACCAGAGAACCAGTACAAGTACAGGTATCTGTAGTTTTTACAGTTTCAAATACTATAGCTCCAGAAGTAAGGGTTACACCACAAGCAGTATATAGTCAAGAAAATATGTCTCCTTTATTACTAAAATGCAGCACGAGGTTAGAACTACCTTCAGAATCTTTGTTAATATGGACCAAGGATAAATCATTTTTGGGAAGTTTTTCAAATGGTCCAACAAATGTTATACACAGAGGTCAATCCGGTAACGTGAGATGGTTAAATAAGGATTTTATTTTTTCTGTAGATAATCCATCTCCTAAGGATTCTGGACTTTACCAATGTTGCATTTTAACGAAATATAACTACAAACAATGTAGAGATGTAAAGGTAAATATATGGTCAGCAGTAGATAATGTATGCACACAGACAAGATTTCAACCATCTACTCCTTTTCAGATCAATCAGTTCCAAACTAAACCTCTGTTACGAGATGGAGTGTTTCTGACCATGGTATGGACCTTTAACATGTCTAACTGGAAAATCTCTTCTAGATATCCCCAGTGTCAACCACATCTCACTAACATGGAGATGGGAATAGAACAATGGTTTGGGAAAAGAACTTCAACACAGGTTAGAAGTAAGAGGGGAGTGTTAGAAGGTATTTTGGGGGGATTAGGAACAGTAGGAAGTTTAATTAACACTATGGACATTCATACACTTAAATCAGATCTGGAAAATATTGGGTATATTGGAGGAAAAGGGGTAAAGATTCAGAAAAGTTTGAATCAAGTCCTTGAAAAGATGGTTTTGAACACTGCTACTGTATTGGGATCTTCTGTATCACATCTTCAGGATGCTACTTTAGCTTTAATGGAAAGTGAACAGGAATCTCAAGTGGCCAAAACATGTCTAGAAATTCAGATTGAATATTCCACCAATCTGAAAATGATTGCACAAGCCTTACAAAGTGGAATTACCCCTTTAGGGCTAATAAGAAATTTGCCCATAGAATATAACTTTGCGTTAAACCATACAGATTTGTGGGTAAATAAGTGGTTAGGATGTGAACAGAACATTTGTGTAGGAACATCACTGATTCCAGTGTCAGGAAGAGAAGAAACCCTGGTTCCTATAGGTGTTCTGGGAATTCCTGTCAGCCCTACACAATTGTTATATTATCAATTACAGTACACAGATTTTGCATTTGATGGTACAAACATTGAACAATTAGACATTTCGTCATGCTTAAATTTTGTTTCCAAGGTAATGTGCCTACCTGGACAGGATAAAGTCATTTATCATTCATGTTTCCATAATCATACTTCTTGTTATGCCAGAGTTGAGAATGTCCACACGATACATGACTTGGTGACACCAGTAAGCGCTAACAAAACTTGTTTCCAAGTCATGTCAGGAAGAGAAGCAGTTTCTGCATTCTTCTCATCTTGTGTACATGTCGAAAATCTGACAATGGGTTTATATTGTATTGAGGGAAATGTTAAAACTCTCACAAAGAAGGAAGGAAGTATTAATATTACGTCAATAGGCTCAAGACGTCTGAAAATCCTTCCGATCCAGTTCAATTTGTCACAAGTTAATAAATTCCCTTGGGATTTGTGGACAAATGAAATAAAGAAAGACAAGGGTTTATTAAATCTGCTGACAAAACAATTAAAAGAAGCTGAAATTGTATTTAGACATGAACAAGGTAATCTAAATGACATTGACCATGAATGGACGAGTATGTCAGGCTCATCTTGGTGGAGGAATTTAGGAAAATCTGTAACTAGTTGGTCACAGTCTTCAGCAAAAATGGCAGCAGGAAATGTATTGTCTAATCCGATCGTTATTTTATTTATCATAGTTTTGCTGTGTATAATATATCAAATAATTATTATGTGCAAAATTAGGAGAATTTATAAGAATATAAAGATAGAAATGAAAAAGGAAGATGATATTTTAAGAGAGATGTTAAAACGAAAAAAAATATAACTCTCTGATCTAATTTTTGTTTTTACAATAGGTTTGAAAATTCAGATGACATTCAGGGCAGATGTTGATACAAGGTTTTCAGAATAAAGAATGAATGTGATACGAATGGTGAGAGAATGAGTTAGGATTGATTATGATATTTCTCAAATCATAATCAGGGGGGACTGTAAAATATCAGTATTTCTATAATAAAAAATATATGGATTAATTCTCTCATACAGAATCTAGCTAACAGGCTCTGCTTACTTTAGAGAAGTGACTGACTTATTCTGGGTTCCTTGGCTCACACAGCTGTCTCTCTTGTCAAATGTATAGGTCAAGATAGTCAAAGCTGTCAAAATGTGACTATTTAGAGATAATGAATGGTTCTAAAGATCTCAGACTTTAGGCTTAAATATCTCAGACTAAGGTAATGCATAAATAACTGTATACATATTGTTAAAATAACTACGGTTCACTTAATATGGAAGAACTTCTAAACATAGTGGCAAGCCACCATATGTGGTTATAATTTATAGGTCAGAATAGTATATAAGCCGGTCTAACTCTTGTTCAGGAGATCTCATATCCCTTGAGACTCTCGAACACCCGGACAGCTGCTCAAGACTATATGTAAGATAATGCTCGTTTTCTCTTCAAATAATTACTGCATGTCATGAACTTACTTTTCTTCATTTTTGTAATCACTTTTTGAATGAACAATTAAAAACAAGATTTATTTTATCCTCAATTCAACATTGCCTTTACTTTTGATTCTCAACCGTGCAAGAAGATATATATATATATATATTTTTCTACAAATACACATACAGATGTTCCATAAAGAAAAGTATGAATGCATCAAAATAACAAAGCTTGACAAAGGACCATGTAGGTATGAAACATGTTGCCTAGGAGTGCCGTGGATATTTTTTTTCTGCCTTTTTCATTTTTGTGCTGTTTTGTTTGACCATTTTTTGTGCCTTTTAAATTACCGGATCAATAAAGCAATTCTTTTAAGAAGATGTGAGTGCCGTCTATCATTTGGACTGTTGCTATTACTGGAGTATTTTGCCATGCACCTTGATAGGTAAGCTGATTGCTTCTTTTTTGCTTAAAATATTAAAGAGTTAACCCCGTCCCAACATGCATCATATATTTAAGGCGCCACGGGAACTGCGTTTCCACAAACCGCCGTATATGTACGGCGTCGCGATCGAGAGGCTGACGCTGAGCGTTGGCGCGATCGGGTCTGTGTGTCAGCTCTCCGTGATAGGTTACCTTTAGGTGGCAGCTGCAATCCACCCTATTGCATACAATTCAATGTATTATTTTAGACTGCAGCTGTAGCTAAATAATTAAAATCAATCAGTATCGCTACAAAAAGTTGCAGTGTAGCCCAGACATGAAATGTAATGGCAACCATTTTTCATTTCACTACAGGCTCATCAGTGTTTGTATGCCAAAGGCAAGCCCGGACGCCTGCCCCAAAGGGGCTACAGGGAGGGCGCACATGACTAAGGAGGGATGCTAGGCCTGAGGGTTAGTGAAGGGTAAGGTGTAGTGCTTTTGTGTTTGTGGGGAAGGTGTGGGTTGGAGCTATGGGGCTTATGGTGCAATGTGAGTTGGCAGGGAGTGGTCAGTAGTGCTTTGTGCTTGTGGGGAAGGTGTGGGTTGGAGCTATGGGGCTTATTGTGCAATTTGAGTTGGCAGGGAGTGGTCAGTAGTGGGATGGATATATAGGGCAGAACTGTGGGGGGATGGTCATTCCTTACCTTGCAGACGTCCGGAATCGTCAGCTCCTCACATCTGGGACTTCAGCTTGAATCTTTGGATCCAGAGGATGGAATACCTCGTGGCACAGATGAAGAGGATGATGGAGCAGCGCGGCCAGCAGTGGATGAAGGAACAGCTGCAGCGATGGTCTGGTGATGGCGACGGCGGAGAAGATGGGACCCCTCTGCCTCCGAAGCGGCAGCGACGATCACGGCCTCCTGAGCACCTCAGCCCGGAGTTAAGTTTGCAGCGGTGGATGAGCCCCAATAGCAGACCTGTTGCAGAAAACATCACGGGGTCGGAGCCAGAAGTCGAGAAGCAGGCAGCGAGGTAACGGGGCGGTGAGTGACGTGGCCGGCCTCCCCTCCATTTCGGATCGCGTCACACAGTGGTGACGCGCACGTCGCGGCCACGTTACCCGGCGTCACCTGACCCGGCGCGGTCATCGGCATCGGTGGACGGCGGTGACGTGACGCGGCAAGGAGCCCGGTGGCGAGGTGGTGTGTGACTTCACCGGCCTCATTTCCTTTCTCGCGGCGCTGGGGGGAAGCGGGCGGTGGCTCGGTCATGTGGCCACCCTTCAGCTGCCAGGGGCCACAGGTCATGTGGTCCGGCGTCGCGTTCCCCCGGCGTTGGGTGCCAGATTCAGGAGGTGTTGCCTGCGGCTGGAGCGCCAACCTCCCCCCCCCTGTTTGAGGCTCCGAGCCAGTGACTTTTTGCCATGCGTTCCCGGACGGACAGTCGGTCTGGGCGCTGGCGCTGCGGCCCAGGAGGGCTGCAGTCGGCGTAGATCCATGGAGAAGATCGCAGTTGCGGTGCTCGACGCGGAGGACACGTGACGGCTGTTCCGTGGGGTACCGCGGAGTCAGCCTAGTAAGTAAGGCTCACTTAAACCTTTATTAATGTCTAGATTATATTGGTTGGGAAGGGTGTTGCTACGTATGGTTTCGGGTGTTTGTCTGGGGGTTCGGAAAGATGCGCGGCTGGTCCATGTGGACAGCGTTCGAATCTGTGAGGGAATGGTTGCTTTGTGGTCCAGGAGGCTGTTTTGTGCACTTCATGAGTGTTGGGAGGTATTTTTTAATTTCATGCTAGTTTGCTTTTATGATAGTGGGTATATCTATAGGTGACGTCATCATTTTATTTTGGTTAGTATAATTGTGCTTGCATTCTCTGGGTGTTTGTGTATGACTGGTGGTGATTCCATGGCGGTTTGTGAGTAATTCAGGTGGTGATACGGATATTGGCAGAGCGGTGGTGGATAGCCATATCCATGCCAGTTTTATGGTTTATTGTTATAGGCATGGGGTCTTTGGGCTGGAGGATTATCGCTGCGCCAAGTATTTGATAAGGGTTTGATGGTAGTTCACTGATGTGGTGAGCTGTTTTATCGCCGCGCCTAGTATTTGATAAGGGTTGATGTTAGTTCATTGATGTGGTGAGCAGTTTTTATCGCCGCGCCTAGTATTTGATAAGGGTTTGATGGTAGTTCACTGATGTGGTGAGCAGTTTTATCGCCGCGCCTAGTATTTGATAAGGGTTGGATGGCAGTTCACTGACGTGGTGATCTGTTTGGGTAGTGCATCGGGCGGCTTAATCTTTCACGTTACAGTGGGGTGTGTTCTATTGCTGGTCAGAGGTGAGGGGGTAGGTGGTCGAGTTTTCATTAGGGTGTGTTTTATTTATATGCCGGGTTCGGTTCTCCAATAGGGGCTTTGAGTGTACTAAGGGTTTTCATGTTCACTAGGGGCATTTTGGTTTGTTGCGGCAGACGTTCTGGTGAGGTCGAGATGCTTGGGACGGCAGATCTTTCGGGAACCTGCCTTTCTGGCAGCAATGGATGACATTTCCCCCGGGGGGCTTGGAGTTGACCTTTTACCGGATTTGTTTTCCTGGTTAATTTCTGGGGGTACGTAGATATGGCGTGGAGCTGGGGTTATGGTTGGTCAATGTCCGGTTGTTGAGGTCCGTGGTTTGGTTTCTGTGTGGTAGTCGGGGATTATCTGGTATTAGGGATGGTGCAGTGCTTATTTTCTGTTCATGGTCCAACCTGGGACTACTATCTGGTATTAGGGAAGGTGGTGTGCTTATTTCTGTTCATGGTCCAACCCTTGACTACTTTGGGTTTCTTCATGCTCAGGGCGTTGTTGCGGTTATCATGTGTTTGGATAAGTCAAAGTGTTTGATTCACCTGGGGCCCTATGTCTAAGTCAGGTTAGTTTAACGAGTACATCGTGTCAGGTCAGGTGTCGTTATTAGGTTCCCGTGTATATCGCGCTGCTGTTTTGGGGGGTTGATTTTGGTTATTGAATACGTGGGGCTACGATCCACTGGGGGTTTTTGCATGATCTGCAGTCATATGGCGTTCTTACGGTAATTTGCTGGTCATGGCTGCCCTGGGGCAGTTTTAACAACTTTTGTACGTAAGGACTGGTGGGTTCTCACTGCGGTTCTTTAGGGTTGCCGATTGAGCTTTTGGCAGACTGTATCGGGTGGTATTTGTTACAGCCGATGATTGCAGCTACGTAGGAGTTTATTATACAGAGTGGATAGTTTTTCGTTACAATGGGCTAGGAGGTTTATTGTGGGTGCAGCTGGTCCTGCTTTGCCTTCTGGGTATACAGCTCTCCTTAGAGTCTTTTCTTTTTGGGTGCCCCCGGACGGGGGGGCCAGGGTGAAGTGTTGCGCAAGGATGATGCAACATTTGAGTTGGGTAACCCAGCGTGTGCTTTACTGGTCTCGGGGGTCCTGGTTGGTGAACGGTTTGTTTATCCAGCGGGTGTTGTTCCATTTGTCAGGAATTCTGTATAGAGCATGAGGCAGGACATGTTGTTTCGATGGCCGTGTGAATGGTCTCCCGCGTGGGTGTAGCCCGTCCGGCAATACATGGCTATGTCATTTATTCCGTTATGTGCACTTGTCAGGACCGGCTGGTATTATGGGGACATGGTTGTGGTGCAGCGCTGCTGCGGGGGAGGTGTACTTTAGGTAGTGGGTGAGCAGGTTGCAGCTATAACATTACTTTCATTAATGTCGGGCTGGTGGTACGCTGTGGCAGGGGAAGCTAGTGCGATGTGCATCGACTTTTAATGATTCTAAGGACCAGCTAATCGTCTGGGGCTGTGCTCCGTTTGGGGGTGCTTTTTGCTGTGATTTAAGGCTGAGTGGTGGACAAGCATCGGGCACCGGTGAGTGCAATGTTTTGACGGATGGCCCGGGTTTATGGTGTCTGGGGTTTTCGGGAGACGTGATGTGTGTCTGAGTTTTCCTGGACTTCAGGTGGTGTGGAGTCGCTTTTCTTTCTTTTGTGAGTAGTGTCGAATCCGCAGTTCAGCTGGGAATGGGTGCGGAGTACATCTCACTTTTGGTAAGAGGGTGGCAACAATAGTGTTGTGATTCTGGGTTCGAAGTGCACGGGTGATGCACACAATTAATTCGTTCCGGGTCGTGGTGATTACGGGGTGGATTGGTTTATGTTTTCTAGTTGGGTGGATATTTTAAGATAGATGCTATCACGCAGGGTTGACGGGACCCACGATTCCGGACGTCTGCAAGGTAAGGAATGACCATCCCCCCACAGTTCTGCCCTATATATCCATCCCACTACTGACCACTCCCTGCCAACTCACATTGCACAATAAGCCCCATAGCTCCAACCCACACCTTCCCCACAAGCACAAAGCACTACTGACCACTCCCTGCCAACTCACATTGCACCATAAGCCCCATAGCTCCAACCCACACCTTCCCCACAAACACAAAAGCACTACACCTTACCCTTCACTAACCCTCAGGCCTAGCATCCCTCCTTAGTCATGTGCGCCCTCCCTGTAGCCCCTTTGGGGCAGGCGTCCGGGCTTGCCTTGACTTAGGAAAGTCTGACTGACTGCTTCACTGTAATGACCCCTCCCAAAACCCACACTTACCCCTTCTTAACTTAAATAAGACACGACTGCGTGACATTGGATGTAAAAGGCCACAGCAGCCCCGTTTATTAACACCAAACAAGCAATAACATTTTATCCATAAACGTAGAAATATTCCATAAACATAACCACCAGCAAAAGGAGGGGGGGTAAATGAAGAGTCCATTGTACATGATTGCAACACCAGCTCCACCACGTGCCCTCAGCAGCACCACACCGGCTCGAGGACACCCAGCCGAGTGTTGCAAAACCCATTGTACATGATTGCAACACCAGCTCCACCACGTGCCCTCAGCCGCACCACACCGGCTCGAGGACACAAAATATAAAAATGCACAAATACATGAACTCTTCAAACACTAAACATGTGGTTCTCAATTCCAAAGACTAACTAATTTGGGCTGGGCCAAAAGCAATACACATACAGATGTTCCATAAAGAAAAGTATGAATGCATCAAAATAACAAAGCTTGACAAAGGACCATGTAGGTATGAAACATGTTGCCTAGGAGTGCCGTGGATATTTTTTTCTGCCTTTTTCATTTTTGTGCTGTTTTGTTTGACCATTTTTTGTGCCTTTTAAATTACCGGATCAATAAAGCAATTCTTTTAAGAAGATGTGAGTGCCGTCTATCATTTGGACTGTTGCTATTACTGGAGTATTTTGCCATGCACCTTGATAGGTAAGCTGATTGCTTCTTTTTTGCTTAAAATATTAAAGAGTTAACCCCGTCCCAACATGCATCATATATTTAAGGCGCCACGGGAACTGCGTTTCCACAAACCGCCGTATATGTACGGCGTCGCGATCGAGGGGTTGACGCTGAGCGTTGGCGCGATCGGGTCTGTGTGTCAGCTCTCCGTGATAGGTTACCTTTAGGTGGCAGCTGCAATCCACCCTATTGCATACAATTCAATGTATTATTTTAGACTGCAGCTGTAGCTAAATAATTAAAATCAATCAGTATCGCTACAAAAAGTTGCAGTGTAGCCCAGACATGAAATGTAATGGCAACCATTTTTCATTTCACTACAGGCTCATCAGTGTTTGTATGCCAAAGCCTGGAATGGAACTTACCGAGAAAAAATATAATTAAAAGACTGACTCCTGTTCTGTGTTTTGGAAACACTCCTGGTTTTGGCATACAAATACTGATGAAATACTGATGAAATACTGACCAAAAATACTGATGTGTGAATGAGGCCTAAAACAGAGTAAAGTGCATAGAGTTATCAGGAATGATCAGTGAGTTATCAGGGAGTATAATGAATTTCTCCATCCCCTCTGATGTGAGAGGATGGGAGCACAGGGCACTGACGCTCCGTCACACCCGCAGCAGAGCTGGAGCCGAGTGTCATTAACATATCGCATTCCAAGCTCTCGCATCAGATGTGATTCGATAGTGGGATCCCGGCCTCAGTCTACAGTTTCCCTCCAGTAGGCCACATATTCAGTGTCCACATGTGACAAAGTGTGTGAGCACTGAAAAGAAATGAAGAAGACCAAGTTTCTACCAGTTGCTGAATCGTAATGGACAGACATTGACAATGTGAGCTAACCGTCTGAAGAGCAGCCGTAACCTTCTGATATACTAACGTAATCTGAAAATGCACTAAGCCCCTTACCACATTGTATTTGTATTTATAGGACACTGCAATATAAAGATGATTATTACTCCTGCGCCTAGTTACATATTGTACAGTATAGGGAACTATATGAATGTTTATGTGAGATATCATTCGTGGGAGCTTTAAAGCGAACCTGTCACCAGGTTTTTCCCATACAAAGTACGGGCAGCATGTTTAAGCCCTATGTGACAACATTCTAGAATGTTATCTACATGTCTCCAACGCGCCCTCCATAAAACAAAAAATAGCTTTTATCATACTCACTGTGACAGGGTCACTGGCACAGTGTACGAGGGGAGATATGTGTCACTGCTCATGTTGGCATCAGTGGTGTCAAACCAGAATATTTTTCCTCCAGCACACTAAGTGTTGGAAGGGTTAAAGAAAGCTGCATACATGGGCTGGTTTTATCTGAGCACTCTTAGCGTGTGAGGGAGAGTGCTCACCATATCCCTTCCTGGCTTAACGGAAAACAAAACAAAGTATAACAGAGTCCTTATCTTCTACAGGTTTCAACCTGCAGACACCTGGCAATGTCCTCCACTTTTCCTTGGAGCCTCATAGAAGTACCTACTCTTCCAAGGCACACACTGACTCTCCAGACAGGTTTTTCAATCCGGACCATGTGATGATCACCTGACCACGCCATCATCACAGGTCCTGCTAACACACATGCTGGTTTCGGCTCTGCAGGAAGAGAAATGGTGAGCATTCTCCCTTTCATTCCATGAGTGCTCACATAAAACCAGTGTCATGATCCAGGCTGAGGTTTGTTTCTTGTTATTCTCTCCCCAGTCTGGTCGTACGGGAGTTAGCCTTCCCTGCCTCATTTTGGGTTCTGTGGGGCTATTTCAGTCTGCTGTGGCCTGCAGACCAATGTCAGAGTCATGCTCCCAGACTAGAGCAGCTGACCCTTTGATACCGTGTTTTGTCCTCTGCCCATTTACTCTGATCCCATGATTTCCTTTTCCTGCCACCCCGCTTGCCTTAGTGTTCGCTCCCTGCACTTGGACCTCTTGGTATGTGATCCGGCTTGTCCTTTGACCTGTTTGACTGTCTCACATCTGTTATGTCTGCTCCCATCTGGTTTTGACTTCAGGCTTGTATTTGACTACGTGTATTGCTGTGACCTCTGGTACTTTGTTATCTCTCAGTTTCTGACTCCCCTCGACTGACCTCTTTCGCCACCAGGTGGCGCCTGTGCTTCTGCTCAATGGTGCTGCGCTGTGTGTGCAATCTCTCTTCCCTCACCAGCACCCCTTCATGGAGGTTGTGCTGTACTGCACTGCAGCACCATTACAACTAGCCCATGTATGAAGCTTTCTTTAACCCTCCCAGCAATTAGTGTGCTGGAGGAAAAATATCCTGGTTTCATACCACTGACACCAACATAAGCAGTGCCACATATCTCCCCTCATACACTGTGCCAGTGACCCTGTCACATCACCTACAGAGTGGTCCAGTCCGATGGGTGTTGTTGTTCCAGTACCTCCTCTCTTCTTGCTTCATTTGGATGATGCATTGACATAATCAGGGTCGGACTGGGGTGTCTGGGGCCCACCAGGGGAATGGACTCTAGGGGCCCACCCTACAGCTATATACAAATATCTGTCAGTCGTTATCCCCATTATAGTGGAGCATCGGCTGTAAAACATAGGCAACGCCTGCACATCTACTGTGCGCCCCTATAACTGGGATGTATAATTACAGTAGTTTACATTAATGGGGTTCTTTGATTAGAACAAGTTATCACGATCCATGGGTTCCACAGGATAGGTGATCGCTTAGGTTCGACCATTAGAAACTGCACCGGTCGGAAGAATGAAAAAGTTTTATCGTTGATAGGACACATCCCCATTTTAAAATGGAGCGGCAGGTGGGATATCTGATCACAGCTCCATTCATTCTCTTTGTAGCGTCTAGAAAAAAAACAAGTGTAGCCACTGAGTGAATGAATGGATCAGTGGTCAAGTCGGACATGCCACTCCAGTCTAATGGGGATAAAAAGTTCCACATTTTGCTGAATGGGTCCAAGTAGTCAGACCCCCACCAATCAATATGTTATCACTTATCCTGTGGAGAGATGATTACTTTTTTCCACAGGAAACCCCCTGTAAGTGCATCTCTGCCGCTGTGTACAAAATATTTAATCTCTAGTTGAAATAAAGAATCTTCTCCTAAATAATATCAGAGAGAACAAATAGCTGCCATACACATCACAATCCACTATACCAAGACCAATACCACCACATACAGGAAGAAATACCAAAACACCATGATCAGACCACATGGAGACCGAATAATACTACATACAAGGGACAAATACCACCACACCATGACCAGACCACATATTACCACCACATAGTGACCAAATAATATGACATATTACCAGCATATAGGGACCAAATAATACCACATACAAGGAGAAATACTGCCACACCTTGACCAGACCACAAATTACCACCACATAGTGATGGAATACTACAATACTGATTATGAATACAAACCACAATGCTAACTGTTGTGAGTTCATTTTCCCCTTCACTACTGAGGCCAGAGGAACTCCCTCTTCTGGTGAAGAAAGGTAGTGAGCCTGATTGTCAAACACCTGGGGCTGATGATGATGACTGGCTGAGTGGAGTTAGTGACTGGATATAAGGCTGCCAACGCCCTTCTGGCCTGCGGGTGATTTCTCTGTGGACTTCTAGGAAACCAGTCTGATTCCTGCTCATCTAAAGCTAAGATTTCTGCTTTGCCTTTTTGCATTGTGTTTTGTTTTCCTTGCTTTTCTGGATTCTGCCATTCCCTGCTGGGGTGAGCTGAATCTCCTTTTGCCTGTTGCTCTGTCTTCAGAATATTCCTGAGTACTGACATAGCCTTTATTGAAGCCTAGCATCTTCAGGGCCTTTTTTACTGTCAGTTTGTTGGCTCTTATTTTCATAGGGTTTTTTCACGGATTGCAGACAGCAGCCTTCCTGTCCTTTCCTATCTAAGCTAGCTTGGGCCCCATCTTTGCTCAGTCTATCTTTCTGTCTGTGTTTTGTTCTTTCTTCTTGCTTCACCGTCATTATATGTGGGGGGCTGCCTTTTGCTTTGGGGTCTGCTCTGGGGCAGTTTAGATTTCCCTTTCTGTCTTTAGGCTATGTAGTCCTCCGGCTGTGATTGAGGGGCCTAGGGCATCGTAGGAGCCCCCCACGGCTACTGCTAGTTGTGTTGATAGGTTCAGGGGTCTGCAATCCGATAGCTGCCAACTTCTCTGATTTTCTGGACTTAGCTAACATTTCTATTTTTGCCTCCTACGGTGACTCAATCATAACAGCTAACAACACTTATTACCACCAGTGACATTATACACAGTACCTATGTATAAAGTGTCAGTGTACAGGTAATACAGTGATCACCAGTGACATTATACACAGAAGCTCTTTATATAGTGTCAGTGTACACGTAATGCAGTAATCTGTTGTGAACTCATTTTCTGGTCTGCCTCTGGTTTCTGGCGAGGGAGCTGGTTGTGCTGACAGAGGAGTTGTGAGTTCTCTTTCCGGGCTCCTATGGTGGTGGCAGGAGGTAATGAAGCTGATCTAATTAACAGAGACCTGCCACCTGATAATGAGGATGAGGATTGGACATCTGGAGTCTCAGAATGGATTTAAGACAGCAGACTCCCTATTCACAGGCTGGTGATTTTTTCTTGCCTCCTGAGGTCTTAGTTTCCAGCTCAGTTCCTGCCTTCTCAAGCTAAGTTGTTCTCTGCTCATGCTCACATTTGATTTGGTTTGGTCTATTCAGTTTTTTGTGTGGTCAGCCAGCCCCGGCTGGGGCTGTGCTGAATTTCCACTCTTATGTCATTGTATGTGCTAGTTTGCTTTTTGTCCCTTATTAGATTGGCCTCTTTTTGCTCTGTTCTCAGAATATGCCAGAGTGCTGAAATAGTGGGAGAAGTCTAGTGACTTCAGGGTATTTTTTGCTATCAGAAGTGTTGGACATTTTTGCAGGGTTTTTTGGCATGATTGCAGACAGTATCTTTCCTTTCCTGTCCTTTCTAGTTAATGTGGGCCCCATCGTTTGCTCAGCCTATTTTCCTACCTGTGTTTGTGCTTTCATCTTGTCTCACCGTCAATACATGTGTGGGGGCTGTCTATTACTTTGGGGTCTGCTCTGGGGCAGTTTAGATTTCCACTTTCCTTGCTTCAGGCTTATTTAGTCCTCCGGCTGTGACGAGGCATCTAGAATCATCGTAAGTACGCTTCACAGCTGCTGTTAGTTGTGTGGTTAGGATCAGGGGTCTGCAATCCGCGTAGTTACCAACCTCTCTGGTTTTCTGTGACTTAGCTTGGTCTTGTTTTCCTCCTCGGTCACCCATTCATATCAGAATCACCAGCCATACCACAGATTCTAGGGTACTCAAAAGCAGGAAAGAATTGTTAAAAAAAAAAGTGTCAGAATTTTTTTTTTATATATGTATTTTTTCCTCTTTTTCTCTGGGGCCGTAGGAGGATTTTTTCTCTATTGGAGATTAAGCAATTGTCTGATCGTGTGGAGCAGCTCGCTGCTGAAGTGCAGGGAATTTCCGCCTATCTCACTCAGTCACATGCTGTTGAACCAAAGATCCCTACTCCTGATATGTTTTCTGGGGATCGGTCTAAATTTTTGAATTTTAAGAATAATTGTAAATTATTTCTTGCCTTGAAGCCTAACTCATCGGGGAGCTCTGTGCAGCAGGTTAAAATTCTCATCTTGCTGCATGGCGATCCCCAGGATTGGGCCTTTTCTCTGACACCTGAAAATCCTATTCTGACTAATGTGGATGCATTTTTTCAAGCCTTGGGGTTGTTGTATGATGAACCTAAAGCTGTTGATCAAGCTGAAAAAACCCTGTTGGCATTGAACCAGGTTCAGGATTCTGCAGAGTTATACTGTCAAAAATTCTGAAAGTGGGCGGTCCTTACTACATGGAATGATGGTGCATTGGCAGCTGTCTTTCAGAAGGGTTTATCAGAGACCGTAAAAGATGTTATGGTGGGATTTCCTGTTCCTTCTGGTCTTGATGATTCTATATCATTAGCCATTCAAATTGATCGGCATTTACGAGAACGTAAAACTACACGAACAAACGTCTGAACCTATGCAATGTGATAGGGTTTTGTCTAGGGCGCAACGTCAGGAGTTTAGAAGGCGTAATAAGCTGTATTTTTTCTGTGGAGACGCCTCTCATACTATTTCTGTCTGCCCTAAAGTAGAGAAACATTTTGCACACACATTAGCTGTGGGCAGTGTACAACCTAAGTTTCTTTTGGCAATTACTCTGATCTGCTCCTTATCCACATTTTCCACTAAGGCTTTTGTAGATTCAGGAGCAGCTTTGAATCTGATAGATTTGGACTTTGCTAAACGTTGTGGTTTTCCTATGATACCTCTGTGGACGCCTATTCCTTTGAGGGGTATTGACGCTACTCCTTTGGCGGAGAATAAACCTCAGTTTTGGGCCCAGGTGATAATGCGAGTTGCCCCAGACCACCAGGAAAATTGTAAATTTTTGGTGCTGCACAATTTGCATGATACTATTGTTCTGGGTTTTCCCTGGTTGCAAACTCATAATCCAGTTTTGGATTGGAAATCTGTGTCTGTGGTGAGTTGGGGTTGTCAGTGTGTTCTTAGGGACACCCCTGTTTTCTCCACCTTTTCTCAGTCTCATGATATTCCTTACTATATGGCTGATTTTTCTGATGTATTTAGTGAGAGTAAATCTGCGTCTTTGCCGCCTCATAGGAGTTGTGACTGTGCAATTGAGTTGATGCCTAGGTGTAAATTTCCCAAGGGTCGGCTTTTCAACTTATCAGTACCTGAACATGATGCTATGCGATCTTATATTAAGGAGCCGTTGGAGAAGGGTCATATTAGAAGATCCTCTTCACCTTTTGGTGCTGTTTTTTTTGTGGCCAAGAAAGATGGTTCATTAAGACCTTGTATTAGCTATGGCTCCCTTAACAAGATGACGGTTAAATGTCAGTACCCGTTACCCCTGATGTCTGATTTATTCTCCAGAGTTAAGAGTGCCTGCTGGTTTACCAAGCTTGACTTCAGGGGGCGTATAATTTTATTCGCATCAAGCACGGGGATGAATGGAAGATGGCGTTTAATACTCCGGAGGGACATTTTGAGTACCTGGTGATGCCTTTTGGGCTCACTAATGCCCCTTCTGTCTTCCAATCCTTTGTGAATGATATTTTTGGGGACTTTGTGGATAAGTTTTTGATCATCTATCTGGATGATATTTTGATCTTTTCCAGTGATTGGGATTCTCATGTGGAACATGTCTGGACTGTATTCCGGATTTTGAGGGAGAATTCCCTGTTTGTTAAGGGATCGAAATGCCTCTTTGGTGTACAGAGGATTTCATTTTTGGGATTTATTTTGTCTCCGTCGACTATTGAAATGGACCCAGCCAAGGTACAGGCCATTTATGATTGGGTTCAGCCCACTTCTTTGAAGGCTCTCCAGAAGTTTTTGGGTTTTGCTAATTTCTATCATAAATTTATAGGTAATTTTTCTCGTATTGTCAAACCACTGACTGATCTGACCAAGAAGGGTGCTGATGTGCTGAATTGGTCTCCAGAGCCTGTCGCGGCATTTCAGGAGCTTAAGCGGAGATTCACTTCTTCTCCGGTTTTACGGCAACCTGATGTCTCACTTCCATTTCAGGTGGAGGTAGATGCTTCTGAGATTGGTGCAGGAGCTGTTTTGTCCCAAAAAGATCTTGTGACTTTTAAAATGAATCCCTGTGCCTTCTTTTCTTGAAAATTCTCCTCATCTGAACGTAACTGTTATGAATGAGTCACCGTAGGAGGCAAAAGCAGAAATACAAGCTAAGTCCAGAAAACCGGAGAGGTAGCAAATATCAGATTGCAGACCCCTGAACCTATCAACACAACTAGCAGTAGCCATGGGGGGTTCCTACGATGCCCTAGACCCCTCAATCACAGCCGGAGAAATACATAGGCCTAAAGAAAGAAAGGGGAAATCTAAACTGCCCCAGAGCAGACCCCAAAGCAATAGGCAGCCCCCATCATATAATGACGGTGAAGCAAGATGAAAATACTAACACAGACAGAAAGATAGACTGAGCAAAGACGGGGCCCCAAAACTACCTAGATAGGAAAGGAAAGGAAGGCTGCTGTCTGCAATCTGTCAAAACCCTATCAAAGACATAAGCCAACCAGCTGATATGAAAAAGGCCCTGAAGCAGCTAGGCTTCAAAAACTGAATCAGCACTCAGGTATTTTCAGAAGACAGAGCTAAATGAATTCAGCACACCCCAGCAGGGAATGGCAGAAATCCAGAAAAACAAAGCAAAAGCAAAGTCAATGCACAAAAGCAAAAGGCCGAGCAGCAAACTTAGCTTTGGAGGAGCAGGAATTCAGACTGGTCTCCAAGGATCCCACAGAGAAATCACCCGCAGGGCAGAAGGGCGTCGGCAGCATTATATCCAGTCCGTAACTCCACTCAGCCAGTCACAATCATCAGCCTCAGGTGTTTGACAATCAGGCTCACTACCTTCTTTTACCAGAAGAGGGAGTTCCTCGGACCTCAGTAATGAAGGGGAAAATGAACTCACAACAGTACCTCCCCCTTGAGGAGGGGTCACCGAACCCTCAACTATGCCACCAGGGCGATCAGGGTGAGCCCGATGAAAGGCACGCACCAATCGTTTGGCATGAATATCAGAGGCGGAGACCCAGGAATTATCCTCCTGACCATAACCCTTCCACTTAACTAAATACTGGAGTCTGTCTAGCCAGACGGGAATCCAGTACTTTCTCTACCTCATACTCCATGTTACCTTCAACCAATACAGGGTCTGGAGGTGCCACCCCCGGAACAACAGGTTCAACAAACCTCTTCAACAAAGATTTATGGAACACATTATGGATTTTAAATGTGACAGGAAGAGCCAAACGAAAAGAGACCGGATTAATAATCTCCACAATCTTGTAAGGTCAAATAAATCTAGGCTTAAACTTAGGAGAAGCCACCTTCATAGCAATATTTTTTGATGATAACCACACCATATCAGCAACCTTAAACTGGGGACCAATGGTCCTATGTCGGTTGGAAAACCGCTGGGCCTTCTCCTGGGAGAGAGATAACTTATCCACCACTTGGTCCCAGATCTGGTGCATACTCTCCACCACAGTGTCAACACCTGGGCAGGCAGAGGGCTCCCTCCACCTGCCCCGAAGAAAATCGAGGATGAAACCCAAAGTTACAAAAAAAAGGTGACATCAAAGTGGCAGAACTAGCTCTATTATTCAAAGCAAATTCGGCCAAGGGCAAAAATGAAACCCAATCATCCTGATCAGCAGAAATAAAACATCTCAAATATGACTCCAAGGTCTGGTTTGTTCTCTCTGTCTGCCCATTGGTCTGAGGGTGAAAAGCAGAGGAGAAGGACAACTGAATTCCCAGCCTGGAACAGAAAGTTCTCCAAAATCTAGACACAAACTGCACTCCTCTGTCAGATACAATGTTCACAGGAATCCCGTGCAAACGAACCACCTGTTGTAAAAACAGGGGCACCAACTCAGAGGAAGACGGCAACTTAGGGAGTGGTACAAGATGAACCATCTTAGAGAACCTATCACAAATCACCCAAATAACAGTCATCCTCTGAGAGACAGGCATATCAGAGAGGAAATCCATTGAAATATGGGTCCATGGCCTCTTGGGGACATGCAAAGGCATCAACAACCCACTAGAGCGAGAACATGATTTAGACCGGGAGCACGTCCCACAGGACTGCACAAAATTCCTGACATCACGAGACAAGGAGGGCCACCAAAAAAAATGACTCACCAGATCTCTAGTACCAAAAATACCTGGATGACCAGCCAAAGCAGAGCAATGAACTTCAGACATCACTCTCTTCTTCCACTGGTCAGGAACATACAACTTTCCACTGGGACAACGCTCAGGTTTGTCCTCCTGGAACTCTTCCAGAGCACGTCTCAAATCGGGCGAGATGGCAGAAAGAACTACCCCTTCGCCTAAGATGGTAACAGGCTTGGTCACCACAGGAGAATCAGCAAGGAAGCTCCTAGAGAGGGCATCTGCCTTGACATTCTTTGTTCCAGGAAGAAAAGAAACCACAAAATCAAAACGTGTAAAAAACAAGGCCCACCTAGCCTGTCTAGGGTTCAAGCGCTTAGCCGACTCTAGGTAAATCAAATTCTTGTGGTCAGTGAGGACCACGACTTGATGCTTAGCTCCCTCCAACCAATGTCTCCACTCCTCAAATGCTCATTTCATGGCCAACAGTTCCCTATTCCCCACATCATAGTTACGTTCAGATGGAGAGAACTTTCGGGAAAAGAAAGCACAGGGATTCATTTTAGATGTTACAGGATCCTTTTGGGACAAAACAGCTCCTGCACCAATCTCAGAAGCATCCACCTCTACCTGGAACGGAAGTGAGACATCAGGTTGCCGCAAAACCGGGGCAGAGGTGAATCTTCGCTTCAACTCCTGAATGGAAGAAACAGCCTCCGGAGACCAGTTTAACACATCAGCACCCTTTTTAGTCAAATCAGTCAATGGCTTGGCAATACTAGAAAATTTTGCTATAAATTTCCGATAAAAATTAGCAAAACCCAAAAACTTCTGGAGGGCCTTCAAAGAAGTGGGCTGAACCCAATCGTGAATGGCCTGTACCTTGGCCGGGTCCATTTCAATAGTTGACGGGGACAAAATAAATCCCAAAAAAGAAATCCTCTGTACTCCAAAAAGGCATTTAGATCCCTTGACATACAGGGAATTCTCCCTCAAGATCCGGAACACAGTCCGAATATGTTCCACATGAGAATCCCAATCCTTGGAGAAATCAAAATATCATCAAGATAGATAATCAAAAATTTATCGACAAAATCTCGGAAAATATCGTTCATGAAGCACTGGAAGACAGAAGGGGCATTAGTGAGCCCAAAAGGCATCACCAGGTACTCAAAATGTCCCTCCGGAGTATTAAACGCCGTCTTCCATTCATCCCCATGCTTAATGCGAATAAGATTATACGCCCCCCTGAGGTCAAGCTTGGTAAACCAGCAAGCACCTTTAACTCTGGAGAATAGATCAGAAATCAGGGGTAACGGATACTGAAATTTAACAGTAATTTTGTTGAGGGCACGATAATCAATACAAGGTCTTAATGATCCATCCTTTTTGGCTACAAAAAAAAAACCGGCACCCAAGGGTGACGAGGATGGTCTAATATGACCCTTCTCCAACGCCTCCTTAATATAGGATCGCATAGCCTCGTGCTCGGGTACAGATAAATTGAAGAGCCGACCCTTGGGAAATTTACACCCCGGGCTCAGTTCAATTGCACAGTCATAACTCCTATGAGGAGGCAGAGACGCAGACTCATTCTCACTAAATACATCATAAAAGTCCGCCAAATAATCAGGAACATCATGCGACTGAGGAGAGGTGGAAAACACCGGAGCCTCACTAAAGGCACCCCGACAACCCCAACTCACCACAGACACAGATTTCCAATCCAAAACTGGATTATGAATCTGTAACCAGGGAAACCCCAGAACAACAGTATCATGCAGATTATGCAACACCAGAAATCTGCAATTTTCTTGATGGTCTGGGGCGACCCGCATTACCACCTGGGTCCAAAACTGGGGTTTATTTTTAGCCAAAGGAGTAGCATCAATTCCCCTCAAAGGGATAGGCGTCTGCAGAGGTGTCATCGGAAATCCACAACGTTTAGCAAAATCCAAGTCCATTAGGTTTAGGGCTGCTCCCGAATCCACAAACGCCTTGGCGGAAAATGTGGACAGGGAGCAGATCAGAGTAATAGCCAGAAGAAACTTAGGTTGAACACCCCCAACAGAAAATGTGTGTGCAAAGCGTTTCTCTCGTTTGGGACAGACAGAAATAATATGCGAGGCATCTCCACAGAAAAAACACAACTTATTACGCCTTCTGAACTCCTGACGCTGCTCTCTGGAAAAAACTCTATCACATTGCATAGGTTCAGACATTTGTTCAACAGGTGGCAACACCTCTCGTGCAGCTTTGCGTTCGCGCAAACGCCGATCAACCTGAATGGCTAATGACATAGAATCGTCAAGACCAGAGAGAACAGGAAATCCCACCATAGTATCTTTTACGGCTTCTGACAACCCCTTCCGAAAGAGAGCAGCCAAGGCATTATCATTCCAGGTGGTAAGTACTGCTCACTTTCGGAATTTTTGACAGTACAATTCTGCAGAATCACGACCCTGGCTCAATGCCAGCAGGGTCTTTTCAGCCTGATCAATGGCATTAGGTTCGTCATACAACAACCCCAAAGCTTGAAAGAATGCGTTCACATTAGTCAGAATAGGATCATCTGGTTTCAAAGAAAACGCCCAATCCTGGGGATCGCCACGCAGCAAAGAGATTACAATTTTAACCTGCTGCGCGGAGCTCCCTGACGAGTTAGGCTTCAAGGCAAAAAATAATTTACAATTATTTTTGAAATTCAAAAATTTAGACCGATCCCCAAAAAATACATCAGGTGTAGGAATCTTTGGTTCAGCAGCATGTGAATGAGCAAGGTAGGCGGAAATTCCCTGCACTTCCGCAGCGAGCTGCTCCACACGATCAGACAATTGCTTTATCTCCATTGAGAGAAAAAAAAATTCCCCCTACGGCCTCAGAGATATAGAGGAAAAAATACACACTTTTTTTTTTTTTTTTTTTTTTTACACAATTCTTTCCTGCTGTTGAGTACCCTAGAATCTGCGGTGTGGCGGGTGATTCTGTTATGAATGAGTCACCGTAGGAGGCAAAAGCAGAAATACAAGCTAAGTCCAGAAAACCAGAGAAGTTGGCAACTATCAAATTGCAGACCCCTGAACCTATCAACACAACTAGCAGTAGCCGTGGGGGGTTCCTACGATGCCCTAGACCCCTCAATCACAGCCGGAGAAATACATAGGCCTAAAGAAAGAAAGGGGAAATCTAAACTGCCCCAGAGCAAACCCCAAAGCAATAGGCAGCCCCCAACATATAATGACGGTGAAGCAAGATGAAAATACTAACACAGACAGAAAGATAGACTGAGCAAAGACGGGGCCCCAAAACTACCTAGAAAGGAAAGGAAAGGAAGGCTGCTGTCTGCAATCTGCCAAAACCCTATCAAAGACATAAGCCAGCCAGCTGATATGAAAAAGGCCCTGAAGCAGCTAGGCTTCAAAAACTGAATCAGCACTCAGGTATTTTCAGAAGATAGAGCTAAATGAATTCAGCACACCCCAGCAGGGAATGGCAGAAATCCAGAAAAACAAAGCAAAAACAAAGTCAATGCACAAAAGCAAAAGGCCGAGCAGCAAACTTAGCTTTGGAGGAGCAGGAATTCAGACTGGTCTCCAAGGATCCCACAGAGAAATCACCCGCAGGGCAGAAGGGCGTCGGCAGCATTATATCCAGTCCGTAACTCCACTCAGCCAGTCACAATCATCAGCCTCAGGTGTTTGACAATCAGGCTCACTACCTTCTTTTACCAGAAGAGGGAGTTCCTCGGACCTCAGTAATGAAGGGGAAAATGAACTCACAACAGTACCTCCCCCTTGAGGAGGGGTCACCGAACCCTCAACTATGCCACCAGGGCGATCAGGGTGAGCCCGATGAAAGGCACGCACCAATCGTTTGGCATGAATATCAGAGGCGGAGACCCAGGAATTATCCTCCTGACCATAACCCTTCCACTTAACTAAATACTGGAGTCTGTCTAGCCAGACGGGAATCCAGTACTTTCTCTACCTCATACTCCATGTTACCTTCAACCAATACAGGGTCTGGAGGTGCCACCCCCGGAACAACAGGTTCAACAAACCTCTTCAACAAAGATTTATGGAACACATTATGGATTTTAAATGTGACAGGAAGAGCCAAACGAAAAGAGACCGGATTAATAATCTCCACAATCTTGTAAGGTCAAATAAATCTAGGCTTAAACTTAGGAGAAGCCACCTTCATAGCAATATTTTTTGATGATAACCACACCATATCAGCAACCTTAAACTGGGGACCAATGGTCCTATGTCGGTTGGAAAACCGCTGGGCCTTCTCCTGGGAGAGAGATAACTTATCCACCACTTGGTCCCAGATCTGGTGCATACTCTCCACCACAGTGTCAACACCTGGGCAGGCAGAGGGCTCCCTCCACCTGCCCCGAAGAAAATCGAGGATGAAACCCAAAGTTACAAAAAAAAGGTGACATCAAAGTGGCAGAACTAGCTCTATTATTCAAAGCAAATTCGGCCAAGGGCAAAAATGAAACCCAATCATCCTGATCAGCAGAAATAAAACATCTCAAATATGACTCCAAGGTCTGGTTTGTTCTCTCTGTCTGCCCATTGGTCTGAGGGTGAAAAGCAGAGGAGAAGGACAACTGAATTCCCAGCCTGGAACAGAAAGTTCTCCAAAATCTAGACACAAACTGCACTCCTCTGTCAGATACAATGTTCACAGGAATCCCGTGCAAACGAACCACCTGTTGTAAAAACAGGGGCACCAACTCAGAGGAAGACGGCAACTTAGGGAGTGGTACAAGATGAACCATCTTAGAGAACCTATCACAAATCACCCAAATAACAGTCATCCTCTGAGAGACAGGCATATCAGAGAGGAAATCCATTGAAATATGGGTCCATGGCCTCTTGGGGACATGCAAAGGCATCAACAACCCACTAGAGCGAGAACATGATTTAGACCGGGAGCACGTCCCACAGGACTGCACAAAATTCCTGACATCACGAGACAAGGAGGGCCACCAAAAAAAATGACTCACCAGATCTCTAGTACCAAAAATACCTGGATGACCAGCCAAAGCAGAGCAATGAACTTCAGACATCACTCTCTTCTTCCACTGGTCAGGAACATACAACTTTCCACTGGGACAACGCTCAGGTTTGTCCTCCTGGAACTCTTCCAGAGCACGTCTCAAATCGGGCGAGATGGCAGAAAGAACTACCCCTTCGCCTAAGATGGTAACAGGCTTGGTCACCACAGGAGAATCAGCAAGGAAGCTCCTAGAGAGGGCATCTGCCTTGACATTCTTTGTTCCAGGAAGAAAAGAAACCACAAAATCAAAACGTGTAAAAAACAAGGCCCACCTAGCCTGTCTAGGGTTCAAGCGCTTAGCCGACTCTAGGTAAATCAAATTCTTGTGGTCAGTGAGGACCACGACTTGATGCTTAGCTCCCTCCAACCAATGTCTCCACTCCTCAAATGCTCATTTCATGGCCAACAGTTCCCTATTCCCCACATCATAGTTACGTTCAGATGGAGAGAACTTTCGGGAAAAGAAAGCACAGGGATTCATTTTAGATGTTACAGGATCCTTTTGGGACAAAACAGCTCCTGCACCAATCTCAGAAGCATCCACCTCTACCTGGAACGGAAGTGAGACATCAGGTTGCCGCAAAACCGGGGCAGAGGTGAATCTTCGCTTCAACTCCTGAATGGAAGAAACAGCCTCCGGAGACCAGTTTAACACATCAGCACCCTTTTTAGTCAAATCAGTCAATGGCTTGGCAATACTAGAAAATTTTGCTATAAATTTCCGATAAAAATTAGCAAAACCCAAAAACTTCTGGAGGGCCTTCAAAGAAGTGGGCTGAACCCAATCGTGAATGGCCTGTACCTTGGCCGGGTCCATTTCAATAGTTGACGGGGACAAAATAAATCCCAAAAAAGAAATCCTCTGTACTCCAAAAAGGCATTTAGATCCCTTGACATACAGGGAATTCTCCCTCAAGATCCGGAACACAGTCCGAATATGTTCCACATGAGAATCCCAATCCTTGGAGAAATCAAAATATCATCAAGATAGATAATCAAAAATTTATCGACAAAATCTCGGAAAATATCGTTCATGAAGCACTGGAAGACAGAAGGGGCATTAGTGAGCCCAAAAGGCATCACCAGGTACTCAAAATGTCCCTCCGGAGTATTAAACGCCGTCTTCCATTCATCCCCATGCTTAATGCGAATAAGATTATACGCCCCCCTGAGGTCAAGCTTGGTAAACCAGCAAGCACCTTTAACTCTGGAGAATAGATCAGAAATCAGGGGTAACGGATACTGAAATTTAACAGTAATTTTGTTGAGGGCACGATAATCAATACAAGGTCTTAATGATCCATCCTTTTTGGCTACAAAAAAAAAACCGGCACCCAAGGGTGACGAGGATGGTCTAATATGACCCTTCTCCAACGCCTCCTTAATATAGGATCGCATAGCCTCGTGCTCGGGTACAGATAAATTGAAGAGCCGACCCTTGGGAAATTTACACCCCGGGCTCAGTTCAATTGCACAGTCATAACTCCTATGAGGAGGCAGAGACGCAGACTCATTCTCACTAAATACATCATAAAAGTCCGCCAAATAATCAGGAACATCATGCGACTGAGGAGAGGTGGAAAACACCGGAGCCTCACTAAAGGCACACCGACAACCCCAACTCACCACAGACACAGATTTCCAATCCAAAACTGGATTATGAATCTGTAACCAGGGAAACCCCAGAACAACAGTATCATGCAGATTATGCAACACCAGAAATCTGCAATTTTCTTGATGGTCTGGGGCGACCCGCATTACCACCTGGGTCCAAAACTGGGGTTTATTTTTAGCCAAAGGAGTAGCATCAATTCCCCTCAAAGGGATAGGCGTCTGCAGAGGTGTCATCGGAAATCCACAACGTTTAGCAAAATCCAAGTCCATTAGGTTTAGGGCTGCTCCCGAATCCACAAACGCCTTGGCGGAAAATGTGGACAGGGAGCAGATCAGAGTAATAGCCAGAAGAAACTTAGGTTGAACACCCCCAACAGAAAATGTGTGTGCAAAGCGTTTCTCTCGTTTGGGACAGACAGAAATAATATGCGAGGCATCTCCACAGAAAAAACACAACTTATTACGCCTTCTGAACTCCTGACGCTGCTCTCTGGAAAAAACTCTATCACATTGCATAGGTTCAGACATTTGTTCAACAGGTGGCAACACCTCTCGTGCAGCTTTGCGTTCGCGCAAACGCCGATCAACCTGAATGGCTAATGACATAGAATCGTCAAGACCAGAGAGAACAGGAAATCCCACCATAGTATCTTTTACGGCTTCTGACAACCCCTTCCGAAAGAGAGCAGCCAAGGCATTATCATTCCAGGTTGTAAGTACTGCTCACTTTCGGAATTTTTGACAGTACAATTCTGCAGAATCACGACCCTGGCTCAATGCCAGCAGGGTCTTTTCAGCCTGATCAATGGCATTAGGTTCGTCATACAACAACCCCAAAGCTTGAAAGAATGCGTTCACATTAGTCAGAATAGGATCATCTGGTTTCAAAGAAAACGCCCAATCCTGGGGATCGCCACGCAGCAAAGAGATTACAATTTTAACCTGCTGCGCGGAGCTCCCTGACGAGTTAGGCTTCAAGGCAAAAAATAATTTACAATTATTTTTGAAATTCAAAAATTTAGACCGATCCCCAAAAAATACATCAGGTGTAGGAATCTTTGGTTCAGCAGCATGTGAATGAGCAAGGTAGGCGGAAATTCCCTGCACTTCCGCAGCGAGCTGCTCCACACGATCAGACAATTGCTTTATCTCCATTGAGAGAAAAAAAAATTCCCCCTACGGCCTCAGAGATATAGAGGAAAAAATACACACTTTTTTTTTTTTTTTTTTTTTTTACACAATTCTTTCCTGCTGTTGAGTACCCTAGAATCTGCGGTGTGGCGGGTGATTCTGTTATGAATGAGTCACCGTAGGAGGCAAAAGCAGAAATACAAGCTAAGTCCAGAAAACCAGAGAAGTTGGCAACTATCAAATTGCAGACCCCTGAACCTATCAACACAACTAGCAGTAGCCGTGGGGGGTTCCTACGATGCCCTAGACCCCTCAATCACAGCCGGAGAAATACATAGGCCTAAAGAAAGAAAGGGGAAATCTAAACTGCCCCAGAGCAAACCCCAAAGCAATAGGCAGCCCCCAACATATAATGACGGTGAAGCAAGATGAAAATACTAACACAGACAGAAAGATAGACTGAGCAAAGACGGGGCCCCAAAACTACCTAGAAAGGAAAGGAAAGGAAGGCTGCTGTCTGCAATCTGCCAAAACCCTATCAAAGACATAAGCCAGCCAGCTGATATGAAAAAGGCCCTGAAGCAGCTAGGCTTCAAAAACTGAATCAGCACTCAGGTATTTTCAGAAGATAGAGCTAAATGAATTCAGCACACCCCAGCAGGGAATGGCAGAAATCCAGAAAAACAAAGCAAAAACAAAGTCAATGCACAAAAGCAAAAGGCCGAGCAGCAAACTTAGCTTTGGAGGAGCAGGAATTCAGACTGGTCTCCAAGGATCCCACAGAGAAATCACCCGCAGGGCAGAAGGGCGTAGGCAGCATTATATCCAGTCCGTAACTCCACTCAGCCAGTCACAATCATCAGCCTCAGGTGTTTGACAATCAGGCTCACTACCTTCCTTTACCAGAAGAGGGAGTTCCTCGGACCTCAGTAATGAAGGGGAAAATGAACTCACAACTCGTAACTATGACATGGGGAATCCGGAATTGTTGACCATGAAATGGGCATTTGAAGAGTGGAGACATTGATTTGAGGGAGCTAGACATCAAGTTGTGGTCCTCACCGACCACAAGAATTTGATTTATCTGGAGTCGGCCAAACGCTTGTATCCTAGACAGGCTAGGTGGGCCTTGATTTTCACGCATTTTAATTTTGTGGTCTCTTTTCTTCCAGGCACTAAGAATGCTGAGGCAGACGCCCTTTCTAGGAGTTTCTTTGCTGATTCTTTTATTGTGAACGAGCCTACTACCATCCTAGGTGAGGGGGTAGTTCTTTCTGCCATTTCGCCCGATTTGAGATGCGCCCTGGAGGAATTTCAGGAGGATAAACCTGAGCATTGTCCTATGGGAAAATTGTATGTTCCTGACCAGTGGAGGAAGAGAGTGATGTCTGAAGTTCATTGCTCCGCGTTGGCTGGTCATCCAGGTATTTTTAGTACCAGAGATTTGGTGAGTCGGTCTTTTTGGTTGCCTGCCTTATCTCGTGATGTCAGGAATTTTGTGCAGTCCTGTGGGATTTTTTCTCGGTCTAAACCCTGTTCTCGTTCTAGTGGGTTGTTGATGCCCTTGCCGGTGCCCAAGAGGCCATGGACCCCTATCTCAATGGATTTTATTTCTGATCTTCCTGTCTCTCAGAGAATGACTGATTTGTGATAGATTTTCTAAGGTGGTCCATCTTGTACCACTCCCAAAGTTGCCATCTTCCTCAGAGTTGGTGCTCTTGTTTTTACAACAGGTGGCTCGGTTGCATGGGATTCCTGAGAACATTGTGTCGGACAGAGGAGTCCAGTTTGTTTCCTGATTCTGGAAAGCCTTTTGTTCCAATCTGGGAATTCAGTTATCTTTCTCCCATGTGTTTCATCCTCAGACCAATGGGCAGACTGAGAGAACAAACCAGACTTTGGAGTTCTATTTGGGATGTTTTATATCTGCTGATCAGTATGACTCGGTCTCATTTTTGCCCTTGGCTGAATTCGCGCTAAACAATAGAGCTAGTTCAGCCACTTTGATGTCGCCCTTTTTCTGTAACTTTGGGTTTCATCCTCGATTTTCTTCAGGGCAAGTGGAATCTTCAGCCTGCCCAGGTGTGGACACTGTGGTAAAGAGAATGCAGCAGATTTGGGACCAAGTGGGGGATAAGTTGTCACTCTCTTAGGAAAAGGCCCAGTGGTTTTCCAACCGGCATAGGACCATTGGTCCCCGGTTTAAAGTGGATGATATGGTTTGGTTGTCGTCAAAGAATATCTCTATGAAGGTTGCGTCTCCAAAGTTCAAGCCAAGATTTATTGGACCTTATAAGATTTTGGAGATTCTTAATCCTGTTTCTTTTCGATTGGCTCTTCCAGTTACGTTTAACATCCATAACCTATTTCACAAATCTCTGCTGAAGAGGTTTGTTGAGCCAGTAGTTCCTATGGCGGCACCTCCTAACCCTGTATTGGTTAAAGGCAATGTGGAATATGAGGTAGAGAAAATATTGGGTTCTCATTTGGCTAGACGAAGACTCCAGTATTTGGTCAAATGGAAGGGTTATGGCCAGGAGGATAATTCTTGGGTCTCTGCCTCTGACATTCATGCCAATAGATTGGTTGTGCTTTTCACCGGGCCCATCCTGATTGGCCTGGTGGCGTGGATGAGGGTTCGTTGACCCCTCCTCAAGGGTGGGTACTGTTGTGAACTCATTTTCTGGTCTGCCTCTGGTTTCTGGCGAGGGAGCTGGTTGTGCTGACAGAGGAGTTGTGAGTTCTCTTTCCGGGCTCCTATGGTGGTGGCAGGAGGTAATGAAGCTGATCTAATTAACAGAGACCTGCCACCTGATAATGAGGATGAGGATTGGACATCTGGAGTCTCAGAATGGATTTAAGACAGCCAACTCCCTATTCCCAGGCTGGTGATTTTTTCCTGCCTCCTGAGGTCTTAGTTTCCAGCTCAGTTCCTGCCTTCTCAAGCTAAGTTGTTCTCTGCTTATGTTCACATTTGATTTGGTTTGGTCTATTCAGTTTTTTGTGTGGTCAGCCAGCCCCTGCTGGGGCTATGCTGAATTTCCACTCTTATGTCATTGTATGTGCTAGTTTGCTTTTTGTCCCTTATTAGATTGGCCTCTTTTTGCTCTGTTCTCAGAATATGCCAGAGTGCTGATATAGTGGGAGAAGTCTAGTGACTTCAGGGTATTTTTTGCTATCAGAAGTGTTGGACATTTTTGCAGGGTTTTTTGGCATGATTGCAGACAGTATCTTTCCTTTCCTGTCCTTTCTAGTTAGTGTGGGCCCCATTGTTTGCTCAGCCTATTTTCCTACCTGTCAATACATGTGTGGGGGCTGTCTATTCCTTTTGGGTCTTCTCTGGGGCAGTTTAGATTTCCTCTTTTCCTGCTTTAGGCTTATTTAGTCCTCCGACTGTGACGAGGCATCTAGAATCATCGTAGGTACGCTCCATAGCTGCTGTTAGTTGTGTGGTTAGGATCAGGGGTGCGCAATCTGCGTAGTTCCCAACCTCTCTGGTTTTCTGTGACTTAGCTTGGTCTTGTTTTCCTCCTTGGTCACCCATTCATAACAGTAATCACTGCTGACAATATACACAGGAACTCTCTATATAGTGTCAATGCACAGGTAATACCAGTGACATTATGCACAGGAGATCTGTATATAGTGTCAGTGTACAGGTAATACAATGATCACCAGTGATATTATACACAGGAGCTCTATATATTGTGTCAGTGTACAGGTAATGCAGTAATCACTGCTGACATTATACACAGGAACTCTATATATAGTATCAGTGTACAGGTAATACCAGTCACGTTATACACAGAAGCTCTGTATATAGTGTTAGTGTACAGGTAATACAGTAATCACTGGTGACATTATACACAGGAACTCTATATATAGTGTCAGTCTACAGGTAATACAGGGATCACCAGTGACATTATACACAGGAGAACTGTATATAGTAACAGTGTACAGGTAATACAGTGATCACTAGTGACATTATACACAGGACCTCTCTATATAGCATATAGTGTGCAGGTAATACAGTGATCACCAGTAACATTATACAAAGGAGCTCTGTACACAGTATATAGTGTATAGTGTGTGTGTGCATGTAATACACTGACTCACCAGTGACGTCTGTAGTTGAAGTCCTTCATCTTTGCTTTTCTTCAACCAGCACAGATCGCCGTCCCTTCTTCCAGCCAGGACTCGTCTCTGCAAAAAATAACACACAGTCATCAATAGCTAATTGATTCCAGAGCATTTTCCTTACTTTTTCCCTGACTTCTACACTATGTCAGATGAAGAAGAAAAGCAACGTAGTAACGCCCTGCACAGTAACAGGATCCCCTTTTGTTCCCTCCATGGAAAACCGTTTCCTAAAAAGTAAATTATATTACAGTAATAATAATGTCCCTAATTGGACCCTAAAGAAATTAAGTTCCCCACTTGTCACCATAAACTAATATAGCATGTTCCTCATTTTGGCCTATAAACAGTAATAAAGTCCCTCATCCTGGCCCCCTTTATTGAATAATCTCATCCAGCCTGACCCCCTATGTCCCTTGTCCAGACTGGCCCCCAGATATCGATCCCGCTTCCCCAGGAATTAGAGTTGAGCGAAACGGGTCGAAAAATTACAAAAGTCGCCGACTTTTGGCAAAGTCGGGTTTCATGAAACGAAACCCGACCCTAGGATGAGGTCGGCCACGAGGTCGGCGACTTACGCGCCAAAGTCGCGTTTCAAAAGTTTGTTTTGCGCTCTTTTTCAGCCAATCAGGATCCACGGACACTGTGGGCAACGTGATGACATAGGCAGGGGTCACCACCATCTTTCAGAAGGGCATGCAAGTGATTGGCTTGCTTTGGTGGGCGTCACAGGGGTTATAAAAGGGCGTGCATGCCGACCGCCATCTTACTTCTGCCGATCTTAGCATAGGGAGAGGTTGCTGATTCTGTAGGGAGAGCGTTAGGCAGGGAAGAAGAAAAAAAAACTGCTTCTGCTGCTAGCGATTTTGCCTGTACAACACACCAGTCACTGTGTGTGCAGTGCAAGGGGAGGCTATATTGTGGTGGATCAGCGGTGTTGGTTGTTAGGCTGCCTTCTAAGGCTTCCTGACAGCTGCATTGCTGTTTACCCACTGCTCTGCAAACTGCTTTTTTAAAAGCAATCCCAATTTTTTTTTTGTCCTGCTGAGGTACTGAGCGTGCATTTTTTCACACCATACAGCGGTGTACGCTCCTCACACAGTACCGTGTAACGGCTGTTATCACAGCCACAGTGAAGCTATCTTCTGTGTGTCACTTTGGAAGGATAAGTGGAGGACTTGTTCCGTTCTTACAGACCTACACTCTAGGGAGATTCCTATTCTGCCCAATTCTACATACACCTTGTAGTTTGTGATACACTAGCCAATTTCTGCCTGTGACATAGCGCTCTGATATTCAGTGGGCCTCACACAATCCAAAAGTGTCCAGTGTCCACAAGTGTCTGCAGAAATTCAAAATCTCCCCTATCCTGTAGTCACTTTTTTCACACCTGTGCCATCGAGCCTGTGACATAGCGCTCTGATATTCAGTGGGCCTCACACAATCCAAAAGTGTCCAGTGTCCACAAGTGTCTGCAGAAATTCAAAATCTCCCTTATCCTGTAGTCACTTTTTCCACACCTGTGCCATCGAGCCTGTGACATAGCGCTCTGATATTCAGTGGGCCTCACACAATCCAAAAGTGTCCAGTGTCCACTAGTGTGTGCAGAAATTCAAAATCTCCCTTATCCTGTAGTCACTTTTTTCACACCTGTGCCATCGAGCCTGTGACATAGCGCTCTGATATTCAGTGGGCCTCACACAATCCAAAAGTGTCCAGTGTCCACAAGTGTCTGCAGAAATTCAAAATCTCCCTTATCCTGTAGTCACTTTTTACACACCTGTGCCATCGAGCCTGTGACATAGCGCTCTGATATTCAGTGGGCCTCACACAATCCAAAAGTGTCCAGTGTCCACAAGTGTCCGCAGAAATTCAAAATCTCCCTTATCCTGTAGTCACTTTTTTCACACCTGTGCCATCGAGCCTGTGACATAGCGCTCTGATATTCAGTGGGCCTCACACAATCCAAAAGTGTCCAGTGTCCACAAGTGTCTGCAGAAATTCAAAATCTCCCTTATCCTGTAGTCACTTTTTTCACACCTGTGCCATCGAGCCTGTGACATAGCGCTCTGATATTCAGTGGGCCTCACACAATCCATAAGTGTCCAGTGTCCACAAGTGTGTGCAGAAATTCAAAATCTACCCTGTCCTATAGACACCTTGTACCTTGTTTTACATTACTATATAGTTTGTTGTATTTTGTCTACATTTCTACCAAAAATGAGGAAGGCTGGTGGAAGAGGCCGTGGAATTGGGCGGGGGTTGGCAGCTGGTAATGATGGTGTTGGTGGTTGATCTGTTGGTAGTGGCAAGAGCAAAATAGGACCGAATGCAGGAGATGTTGAGCCTGCGTCATCGTCTGGCTCCATAAGGCTTCGAAGGCTTAGTTTTCTAGGAGTTGGCAAACCGCTTTTAAAGCCAGAGCATCAGGAAAAAGTTTTGTCTTACATTGTTGACTCAGCCTCCAGCTCTATCGCCTCCTCTTCTGAAGTTGTAAAAAGTAAAAGCACTGAGTCGTCATTGGAGGCTCATGTTCATGAACCACACCTTTCCTTGTGTCCTTCACCCCAACCAAGATTGAAGGATGACGCAGGCCATACTACTGATTACTCCATGGAGCTGTTTTCACATACCATGCCTGGATTATCAAGTGAAATGGTGAATTACCCAGGCCAAGATGAATCTGACATGGAGTGCACTGATGCACAGCCGCTGATAGATGATTCTGCTGGTACATTCACTCAGAGCACTACATTGTCCTCGCAGTGTACAGAGCCAGATTCTGACCCTGATGAGACTCAGGTGCCCCTTCCCGCACACTATACCACCATACACGGTGACACAGAGGAAGGTGCACATGACATTGAAGAGGAAGTGATGGATGACCCAGTTGTTGACCCAGATTGGCATCCATTGGGGGAAGAGGGTGCTGCTTCCAATAGCTCAGATGAGGAGCATCCACAGCAGACATCGACATCGCAACAGCTGTTATCTGGCAGGCCCGGAGCACTCCAAACCCAGGTTCCAAAAATCAAAAGAGTTGCTGGACAGCTTGTCCAGAGGGTCAAAAGATCACAGCGTGCTAGGCCGCAAAATGTCTGCCAAAGTAGGAAGAGTGCAGTGTGGCACTTTTTTGAACAAAATCCTCATGAACAGGCCAAGGTTATCTGTAAGAAGTGCGCAAAGACCTTTAGCCGAGGGAAAAATCTGAAAAATTTGAATACCAGTTGCATGCTTAGACATTTAACCACCATGCACTTGCAAGCGTGGACACAACACCAAACCTCAAGTGCCACATGTGCAACTGATCACAAAGAATGTAGTCAGCAATGCTACATTGTTTCCCCTACTGTAAGCCCACCGGTTAGCACAGCAGCAAATCTTGAGGTGTCGTTGCAAGGCCACAGCAGTCAGGGAATCCCACTGTTATATCAACGAAATACTGAATCTAGGCCATCAGAAAGAACACCAACTCCATCACCATCATCAACCCTCTCTCAGTCCGCCCTGTCCACCGCTACTTCCACCATATGCAGCTCTCAAGTCCAGCTCACCCTCCCAGACACTATGAGTAGGTCAAGAAAGTACTTCTGTCTCTCATCCGCGTACACTGGGTTTGAACGCCCACATTGCCAAACTAATCTCGTTTGAGATGATGCCCTATCGGTTGGTGGAAAGCGCAGCTTTCCGCGAACTCATGGCCTATGCAGTACCACGCTATGACCTACCCAGTCGCCACTTCTTCTCTCGCAAAGCCATCCCAGCCCTCCACCATCATGTAAAAGACCGCATCGTCCATGCACTCAAGCAGTCAGTGAGTGGAAAGGTGCACCTCACAACTGATGCATGGTCCAGTCGGCATGGCCAGGGCCGTTACGTGTCCATCACTGCGCACTGGGTTAATGTGGTGGATGCAGGGTCCACAGGGGACAGCGGTGGTGGGACAGTGCTGCCTAGCCCACGGTATAGGAAACAGTTGGCTGTAGGCGTTCCACCCTCCTCCTCCTCCAGAAGCGAAAGCTCGTCCACAGAGCGCAGTCGTACGAGCACTCCATCTGCAGCTGCCACTGTTGCACACGAGGTGTTCCCCTATCGAGCAGCTAGTGGAAAGCGTCAGCAGGCTGTGTTGCAGATGATGTGTTTGGGAGACAGACACACCGCCGAGGTGCTGGCCGAGTACTTGAAGCGACAAACTGAGTCATGGCTGGGCAGTGTACATCTTGAGGCAGGCAAGGTAGTGATAACGGCCGTAATTTTGTGGCAGCCATAGCCCTTTCAAAACTCAGCCACATACCTTGCTTGGCTCACACCTTGAACCTGGTGGTGCAGTGCTTCCTCAAAAATTATCCGGAGTTAACAGCCCTGCTCCAGAAGGTGCGAAGACTGTGCGCGCACATCCGCCGGTCGCCTGTACACTCCGTTCGTATTCAGAAGCTGCAGCGATTGCTCCACCTTCCCAACCACCGCCTCATTATCGAACTCCACCCTGCACATGGTGGAGTGGCTGTGCGAGCAGAGGCAGGCCATAATGCATTTGTGGGAGGATACACGGCCAGGCACTTTGAGAGCAGACATGGAGTTGACAGGTGTGCAGTGGTCGAAGCTGAAAGACCTCTGTAAAGTCCTTCAGTGTTTTGAGGAATGCACACGGCTGGTAAGCGCAGACAATGCCATCCTAAGCATGAGCATCCCACTTATGCGTCTGCTCATGCAAACTTTGACGCACCTTAAGGAGCAGGCGTCTGCAGCCAATGTTGACGAGGAGGGAATCCTTGATGACATTCAGCCATTGTCTGCTCAGGGACCTCTCCTGGACGAGGTGGAGGAAGAAGAGGAGGAGGAGGATGATGATGGGGATGATTACTTAGTGGAGGAAGATGCATCTCGTGGGGCAAGTGAAAATGTTGGCGTGGCAAGGTCTGGTACAGGGTTTGTGCGTGACTGGAGGGATGTGGATTTGCCAGAAAGTGCTCCTCCAACCAGCACTCGCAGTGCATCATTGACACCGGGAACATTGGCCCACATGTCAGATTATGCCTTGCAGATCCTAAAAAGGGACCCCCGCATTGCCAAAATGATGAACGATGACGACTACTGGTTGGCCAGCATCCTGGATCCACGCTATAAAGGCAAATTACAAAACATCATGCCACAGGAGAACCTTGACCTAATATTGGCTAATAAACAAGCAACTCTGGTAAATCGGTTGCTTGAGGCATTCCCAGCACACAGCAGCGGTGATGGTTCTCACACGAGCCGTACGGGCCGGGGGCAGCTTGGCAGAGGTGTTCATGGTGCACACAGCAGAAGTGGCGTTGGAGACAGGGGTTTCATGACAATGTTGTGGACTGATTTTTCAAGTACCGCTCACACAACTGGTAATACAGCATCGATGGAAAGTGACAAGAGACAGCAGTTGTCAACTATGGTTACAAACTACTTTTCCTCCCATATCGATGTTCTCCCACACAGGTCATTCCCCTTTGACTATTGGGCCGCTAAACTGGACACCTGGCCTGAATTGGCACAATATGCCTTACAGGAGCTCGCTTGCCCACCTGCAAGTGTGCAATCGGAAAGAGTCTTCAGTGCAGCTGGATCAATCCTGACAGAAAAAAGGACCCGTCTTTCAACCCAAAATGTGGATGATCTAACCTTCATTAAAATGAACCATGCATGGGTTTCCAAGGATTTTGACCCAACTTCCCCTGATGACACATAGGGTGACAGAAAAATGGCTTGCTTTGGTCCACCTCTTCCTGGGACTTGACCTATTTCGCCTTTTGCATCAGCTGAATGTCCAACATCAACATATGCCACTTTCTAAAACTCCCTAACTGTGCTGCCTCCCCCCATGGCCGGGGTCACCACCTAGCGCACGACACCGTGCGAGTGCCGTTGCCCTGGACAGGTGGGTAGGCCGACTCTTGGGCGCGGGCACTGGCACAGGGTCCCTCATAGTGCAATCAAGTGTCTCTGACGGTGGTGGTGCACACCCGCCGTCAGACACACCGCCGTACTATGAGAGGCCCAGTGCCAGTACCGACGCCCACGAGTGGGCCCCCCTTGCTTGGGCAGGGCCCCACCATTTGCAATCTTTATCTATCCCTGCTCCTCCGCTGTGTAGTCTGGGCCGTCAAATCCATACTGTGCCTAACACCGTCTGAGCCTGCCTCCTGATGTATAGACATATATTTTGAATGTGTATGCTATTCATACATGTTATCCTGGGATACGGTACCCTTTCTCACCTTTGTGCAATCACGTGCAATCCATACTGGGCCTGACACCGTCTGAGCCTGCCTCCTGATGTATAGACATATATTTTGAATGTGTACGCTATCCATACATGTTATCCGGGGATACGGTACCCTTTCTCACCTTTGTGCAATCACGTTTAATCCATACTGGGCGTGAGAACGGCTGGCGAGCTGTTAAGCAAGCTACAGCACCTGTGGTTTGCACACGTAAGTTTTTCATTTTTTCAGGAATGACGGTTAGGCCTAATTCCGGAACTGCGGTTGACCTGCACTTACTGGGAAATCATCGTTCGCGGGTAATAATTGTAATCAGTGATCCCCATCACTAACGTTGTTCAGCGGGTTATCTGCACCTGTAAGCGACAAACGCTGGCCTTTTCAGTGTAGCGCACATGCAGCCACGGACATGTAAGGGCATGACACACCAGTTATTGGCTAATCTCATGTGCCAGAGCCTCACGTGTCCCTCTAGTAAGCCGGACTCGGACCGCGGGGCATGACGGAGTTTCGTTCGTTAACGGAATTAAGCTTGCAATGTGTGCATCTGTTCTGTAGCTGGCATGGTTGAGGTTTCCCAGGTGGAGTCGAATTTAACCATAGGCTCCACTCCTGGTGGTGCCCTTCTGGACATTCCTTTAAGGTTCAGCTTTGCAACCATACTGCCCACGTAAAACAAACACTTTTTGCCTTCATGAACGCTGTTTGGAGGGTCATGACTCGTGGGAATAACGCTGCCCAATCAGTTAACCTGCTAGAGAGATCCTTCGTTGCTCCCAAGCATGACATCACACTCCCTAGGAGGAAGGTAATGCCACTGTGGCGACCGTACTCCTGGGGGCGATACAAGTGCACTGATGCCCAGCCACTGCTTGATGAATCTGCTGGTACATTGACCCAGACCACTACATTCCCCTCGCACGCTACACGGCCTGAATCTAACCCTGATGAAACTAAGGTTATCCTTCCCATATACAGTTCCATCTTACACGGTGACAAAGAGGAAGCTGCAGATGAAAGTGCAGGTTCGGCCCACCCGCCATCAGACACACCACTGTACTATCAGGAGCCCTGTGCCAGTGCCATCGCCAACGAGTGGGCCCCCCCTGCTTGCTCAGGATCACAGCACTTGCAAGGTTGAAATACTGTGCAGTGAGATGGAAGATGGGGACGACGAGGAGTCCAGACTAGTACAGGGATTCCCTAGCAAGGAGACTTATTTGATTGTTTTCAATGTTGGGACAGCAATTTTTGGGGAGCACTATACTCTGGAGAATGATAGATGGGGCCCACCATACACTGGAACATTCCAAAGGTGGACATCAGACACTGGAACAGCATTTACAGGGCCCATTATACACTAGAGCATTAGAAATGGGGCCCATTATGTTTGGAGCATTATTTGGGCCCATAAGACAGTGGAGCTTCATCCATGGGGACCAACATATACTGTAGCATTATGTGGAGCTCATCATATACTGTTTCAAACATTATATGGGACCAATGATTCTGTATGGAGAAATAGATGGGCCTCGTCATGAGATGTAAAAAGTGAGGTATTTTTCATTGTACTATACCGCTATTTCTCTGCCGTATCGGAGCATGATGAGTTGTGGTATGTGTTAAAGGGGCGCTCTTTCGCCCAGGGCACATGAAAACCTGGAGCCAGCCCCCCCCACAACTTTAGCCAAATAACCCCCATTTTTCAGTGCGTAACTTGTATTATGAAGTTAATTAAGGTTGACAAGCTTAAGTAAGAAGAATTGATGCTTTTGGCATTCAAATGGGCACTGTAGGTGTGTTTCCTGTCCTCCTCTCACTGCCGACTTTTATTCCCCATTGACTTACATTGGGTTTCGTGTTTCGGGACGACCGCGACTTTTCCCTATAATCGGCCGATCTTGCTCGACCCGACTTTTGGAAAAGTCGGGTTTCACGAAACGAAACTCGACCCTAAAAAACCTAAAGTCGCTCAACTCTACCAGGAATACATACTGGCCCTCATATGTCCCTTGTCTTGCCTCACCATATATCTCTCCTGGACCCTCATATATCCTTCCTGGTCCCTTGTCCTGCCCCCCCATATAGCCATCCTGGTCCCACATATATGCAACCTGCCCCCCCATAAATATCCACCCAGGCCCCTCCCCATATATCTGCATCCTGGTCCCTTGCCCTGCCCCCCTCACCCATAAATCTATCTTGGGCCCCCATATATCTGCATCCTGATCCCTTAAGAAATCAATGGATGCTTTTTTGTGAGTAACAGTATAGAAGGTTACGAATAACAGAATATTATAGGTAAATGGTTGACCCAGCTTAGTGGAAGTAATTTTTTTCCCTATGGAGAAAATTGGCTTCTACTCTGTCGGTTTTTTGCCTTCCCGAGGATCAACAATGCAGAACAGCTGCACTAAAAATAGGCTGAACTAGATGGACATAAGGTCTTCCTTCAGCCTTCAAAACTATGTTACTATGTTATGTTACTATGATGTTCACATGATATGTGAAAAATGACCACAGACATGAATACCCACAGGAAAACAGTAGTGAGTTATGGGTGAGATGTTCTGCAGGACAGAGAGTACCATAGATCTATAGGTTAAATGCTCTGCAGGACAGGGGGATAGTATGCAAGTATACATGAGATGCTCTGCAGGGCAGAAGAATAATCTAGAATTATAGGTGAGATGCTCTGCAGGACGGGGGGATAGTATAGAATTATAGGTTAAATGCTCTGCAGGACGGGGGATAGTATAGAGGTATAGGTGAGACGCTCTGCAGGGCAGGAAAATAATTTAGAATTATAGGTGAGATGCTCTGCAGTACAGAAAATATTATAGAATTATAGGTTAAATGCTCTGCAGGACAGGGGGATAGTATACAGGTATAGGTAAGATGCTCTGCAGAGCAGGATAAAAATATAGAATTCTAGGTGAGATGCTCTGCAGCACAGAAGCACATTTGCTTCTGCTTTTTGAGGGCAGCAGTCATGATAATGTTCTGTTGGTTCTTGAACTACGTAGTAATCTTTTGTTTTGAGAATTGAATGGCACTTTGAAGAGCGATGCAGTCGGCATTTCAAAGTCACCACTGCATTGATAGCAGTGGCGGATTATAATGAGGTCAATCTGGGAGGCAGCCAGGGCCCAGTGGTGTGGGGGGCCCACCAGCCCAAGGAAAATTGTCTCATTATAATCCACCACCATAGCGCCATGCCCCTCCATGTACCGACCCCTTCCTCCCCATCCCAGACCCACCGGCCAGTGGCCACCGCAGCGCCAGCCCCTCACTGATAAATCCCTGCTCTGTGCGCACAGGACCTGTGATGAGGTCACAGGAGGGGAGGAGTCAGAGGTTACATGATCAGGGGCTTCAGTCGGAGGCCCCTGATCATGTGACACCTGACTCCTCCCCTCCCGTGACCTCATCACAGGTCCTGTGCACACAGTCTTCAATGTATTGTATGCGGGACTCTGCTGTGCTGGTTGTCATGGTGCTGGATGAGGGAATTATGTGTGGGGTCAGGAGAGGTTTACAGGGTGGATGTAGCTGCATGTGTGTGCGAGGTGTACAGAGCAGAGCCGCATGCGTGTGAGGTGTACGGAGCGGAGCTGCACGTGTGCGAGGTGTACGGAGCAGAGCCACGAATGTGCGAGGTGTATGGAGTGGAGCTGCGCATGTGAGAGGTGTACGGAGCAGAGTTGCGCGTATGCGAGGTTTACAGAGTGGAGCCAAGCGTGTACAGAGCGAAGCCACGTGTGTATAGGAGGTGTACGGAGCGAAGCTGCGTGTGTGTACGAGGTGTATGGAGCGAAGCCGCATGTGCGAGGTGTACGGACCGGAGCCACGCGTGTACGGAGCGGAGCTGCGTGTGTTTATGAGGAGTACGGAGTGAAGCTGCGTGTGTGCACGTGGTGTATGGAGCTTTTTTCTCTCTGTTCTTTCTTACCCCTCTTTCTTTCTCTCTGTTCTTTCTTTCCCCTCTTTCTCTCGCCCTCTCTGTTTTTTCTTTCTTTACCCTCTTTCTTTTTTTCTCTCTCTGTTCTTTTTTTCTGTCCCCTCTTTCTTTCTCTCTGTCCTTTCTTCCTTCCTCTCTCTGTTTCTATCTTTCTTCTTTCTTTCTTTCTTTCTTTCTTTCTTTCTCTCTGTTCTTTCTTTCTCTCTCTCTTTTTTCTTTTTTCTCTCTCTCTGTTCTTTCTTTTCCACAGTACCAGTCAGTGTGCCCACAGTATCAGCCACTGTGCCCTCAGTACCAGTCAGTGTGATCAGCAGTGCTAAATGGGTGTGGTTGGGGCATGGACATGGGTGTGACTAGTTGTGAAATTGGTGTGGTCGGGCGGCCGGTAACCAATCATCATAGTGGAAGTCATCTGTTTCTATCAACTTTGTTATATGTGGGCAGTGGGCATCTCTAGTAAGGTGAGCACGAGATGGCGGGTCTTGTCACCTCTGCCTCACACATAAGTTACTATGAGGTGTACTTTATTCCGGCCACATTTCATTCTTGGCCTACTGAGAGAAATGTTTTGACCAGTTGAAAGTTATACAACCTGAGGATTGTGCATGTGTGCGCTGCCCGCATATATATATATATATATATATATTTACTTACTTCGACCCCTATATAAACCCTGCCCCTCCGACCGCCGTGCATATTCCCATGCTGGTGTTCCAATCCTGGAGTCTTTTTTTCATAGAATCATAGAATCGTAGAGTTGGAAGGGATCTCCTGGGCCATCTGGTCCAACCCCCTGCTCAAAGCAGGATTCGCTAAATCATCCCAGTCAGATGTCTGTCCAGCCTCTGTTTGAAGACTTCCATTGAAGGAGAACTCACCACTTCTCGTGGCAGCCTGTTCCACTCATTGATCACTCTAACTGTCAAAAAGTTTTTTCTAATATCTAATCTGTGTCTCCTCCCATTCAGTTTCATTCCATTGCTTCTAGTCTTTCCTTGTGCAAATGAGAATAAAGTTGATCCTTCTACAATGTGACAGCCCTTTAGATATTTGTAGACAGCTATTAAGTCTCCTCTCAGTCTTCTCTTTTGCAAACTAAACATTCCCAAATCCTGCAACCTTTCCTCATAAGACAGGGTTTGCAGACCGGTCACCATTCTGGTCGCTCTTTTCTGAACTTGCTCCAGTTTGTTGATGTCTTTTTTAAAATGTGGTGCCCAAAACTGGACACAATATTCCAGATGAGGTCTGACCAAAGAGGAGTAGAGGGAAATAATGACTTCACGTGATCTAGACTGTATGCTTCTGTTAATACATCCTAGAATTGCATTTGCCTTTTTTGCTGCTGCATCACACTGTTGACTCATATTCAGTCTGTGATCTATTAGTATACACAAGTCTTTTTCACATGTGCTGTCACTTAGTCCTATTCCTCCCATTCTATATATGCTTTTTCCATTTTTATTGCCCAGATGTAGTACTTTGCATTTCTCCCTGTTAAAAACCATTCTGTTAGTTGCTGCCCACTTCTCCAGTTTATTTAAATCTTTTTGAATCCTCTCTCTCTCTTCTCTAGTATTAGCTATCCCTCCTAGCTTTGTGTCATCAGCAAATTTAATCAGTTTACCCTCAATTCCTTCATCTAAATCATTGATAAAGATGTTGAACAATACAGGGCCCAGGACAGAGCCCTGTGGTACCCCACTTGAGACATTCTTCCAACTGGATGTGCAGCCATTTACGACCACTCTTTGGGTCCGATCACTAAGCCAGTTATGAATCCACCTAACAGTTGCCTTGTCCATTCCATACTTAATCATTTTTTCAATAAGGATTGTATGAGAGACTTTGTCAAATGCTTTGCTGAAGTCAAGATATACTATATCTACAGCATTTCCTTGATCCACCCAATCAGTGATACCGTCATAGAAGGAAATTAAGTTAGTCTGACATGACTTATTAGTTACAAACCCATGCTGACTCTGTTTAATCACTTCATTCTTATCCAGGTATTGACATACATGTTGTTTAATAATTTGTTCAAAGATCTTTCCTGGTATAGAAGTCAGACTCACCGGCCTATAGTTACCTGGGTCCACCTTCTTCCCCTTTTTGAAGATAGGAACAACATTTGCTCTTCTCCAGTCTTCTGGCACTTCTGTTCTCCAAGAATTTTCAAAGATTATAGAGAGGGGTTCAAAAATTTCTTCTGCTATCTCCTTCAGTATTCTGGGGTGTAATTCATCTGGACCTGGAGACTTGAATTCATTTAGGCTAGCTAAGTGTTTCCTCACTATCTTTCTGTTTATAGATATCCTGGATTCTTCTATTCCCTTAATAGGACAGTGAATAACAGTTGATGTTACATTTCCTTTCTGAGAGAAAACAGATGCAAAATAGGAATTTAAAAGTTCAGCCTTCTCAACATCCTGTCTTACCATTTCATCATTTTCATCCTGTAAAAATCCTATAGCATCTTTGACTTTTCTTTTACTTTTGATATATCCCCAAAATCCTTTATTATTGCTTTTGACATCTCTTGCAAGCCTCAATTCATTTTCAGCTTTAGCTAATCTGATTTGTGCCCTGCAGGTTCTGCAGACAGCATTATATTCTTCTTTAGATATGCCTCCCTCTTTCCATTTTATAAACATTTTTTTCTTCCTTTTTAGCATGTGCTTAAGTTCTGTGTTCATCCATCCTGGTTTCCTTAACTGCTTCCTATTCTTCCCTCTTTTCGGAATTGTTAACAACTGTGCTTTGAGAATTTCATTTTTCAAGATTTCCCATCCTTCCTGGACATTTTTGTCTTTAAGGATATCCAGCCATTGGATCCCTCCAATTCTCTTTCTGAATCCCTTAAAATCTGCCTTTCTGAAATCTAACCTTGACGTCTGAGTCTTCACAGGTCTTCCGCCTCTAGTTATCCAAAATTCTAAAATAGCATGGTCGCTACCTCCTAGGGTCCCAGCCACTTTTACCTCCTCAACCATTTCCTCCCTGTTTATAAGGATTAGATCCAAGGTAGCAGTTCCCCTTGTTTTCTCCCTTACCTTTTGGAAGATAAAGTTGTCAGCAAGAGAGGATAAGAATTTCCTTGACCTGTTAGTTTTGCCTGAGAGAGATTCCCAACAAATGTCTGGATAGTTGAAATCTCCCATGACAACTATGTCATATTTTTTGGAGAACTTGGCCATTTGATGCATAAAAAGTTCATCCATAGCTTCAGCTTGCACAGGCGGCCTGTAGTAAATGCCTACAATGGTGTCCTTTCCATTGTTCTGTCCTTGTATTCTTACCCAAACAGTTTCCACAGAACTCCCAGTCTCTGAAGCTTCAATCTCTGTGCAGATATACGCGTTTCTAACATACAATGCGACACCCCCTCCTCGTTTATCAAGTCTGTTTCTTGCAAATAAGTTGTATCCTTCTAGTCTTGTATTCCAATCATGTGTATTGTCCCACCAAGTTTCAGTGATTCCAATGACATCAGTTTTCTTTTCCTGTGTTAGTAGTTCCAATTCTCCTTGTTTGTTGCCCATGCTTTGTGCATTAGTATAGAAACATTTTAGTTTGTGATTGGTTTCTCTTTCTCCAATATTTTTATTAATTAGATTCTTTCGTCTTTGTTCTTCCTTTCCACTTCTAATAGCAGAGTTCTCAATAGCATTTGTCAGGTGTATGGCTTTTTCTGGTCTTTTGCTTCCCTTCCCATGTTGTTCTAGTTTAAAGCTCTCCTTACAAGTGTAGCAAGTAGTGTTGAGCATTCCGATACCGCAAGTATCGGGTATCGGCCGATATCAGCGGTATCGGAATTCCGATACTTAATTCCGATACTTTTTTCATATCGGATTCCGGGATCGGAATCGGAATAGGAAGTTCCCATCATGCTATGAGCCTGCTTGCTTTGATTAAGCCAATGGGAATCCTCCGAAGTGTGGGCACATCCTGTTAGGCATGTAGGCATGTTAACTATTGGCATGGCTGTGATTGGCTGCCGAAATGATGTCATGATGCACTATAAAAGCCACCGCAGCCGCCATTTCTGGTCACTCTGCTGTGAATTCAGTTAGGGACAGGCTGCTGTAGAAGACTGTGAGGGACAGTTAGAAATAGCGATTCTAAAAACAATATTGTGCTTTATCCAGGCTACATAAACCACCACTGTAGCTTGCTTTTCCCTAGCAGCGCTGTTTTCACAGCTGTCTGCAAGGGCTGTGTGAGTGCAGCTCACGCTGTGGAGTGGGTCCTGCAGCCACGTCAGGCTGTAGGCCACCCAGTGTGATCACTGCTGCCTCATACATCTTTTATTTTTTGAGCTGCATTTTTTAAATAATTTCAATCTAGTGTGCTTCCATCCGTATCCATATACGTTGGTTGCAAACACTAGTAGTAGACAGCGGAGCCTTTCTGCAGCCTTTCAGTGCTAGTGTCCACTTTGCTGCACTGTTCACGGCTGTCTGAGAGGTCTCTGACTGTGTGTGAGTGCAGCTCACGCTGAGTAGTGTGTCCTGCAGCTACGTCTGGCTGTAGGACGCTCAGCGTGCGTCACTGCCTCACACATATTTTTATTTGAGTGCAGCTCATTTTTTCTTCTATTAGTGTGCATCCATCCGTCTCCATCTACGGTGGTTGCAAACACTATATAGGAGTACACAGCGGAGCCTTTCTGCAGCCTGTCAGTGCCAGTGCCCACTTAGCTGCACTGTTGACGGCTGTCTGAGAGGTCTCTGACTGTGTGTGAGTGCAGCTCATGCTGAGTAGAGTGTCCTGCAGCTACGTCTGGTTGTAGGACGCTCAACGTGCGTCACTGCCTCACACATATTTGTCTCTGAGTGCAGCTCATTTTTTCTTCTCCTATTAGTGTGCATCCATCCGTATCCATCAACATTGGTTGGTTGCAAACACTATATAGGAGTAGATAGAGGAGCCTTTTTTTCTGGCTTGTGCCCTGCCGGCGCAGCCAGATTAGTATTACCCAATTTTTTTGGAGCCTCATCTTTTGCATTGTAGGTTACCTGCCTGCATTGTAATAGCTCCAAAAAGTTGGTGATACTATCAGTTTCAATTCTTTGTTCTCATACTTTGAGTTTGTTTCAAACAAAGAAACCACATAAAAAGTTCACCAAACACTACATTTTGACCTTGTGTAGGCCACATCAGCTCCTATTAAAGTCTAGTCCACACACACACACTTCATAAAATTAGTGTTTCTTGTACCTGTAACCAGCTGTTCAGGAATAAGCACACTAAGGCCCCCCTTTGTCCTTTTTTGCCTATCTTAAGCAGTCTTGCAAGATGAAGAAGGCAGGGAGTAAGGCGCGGGGGCGTGGGCGTGGAGTTTCAGCAGGGAGAGGACGTGGGGATTCTGCAGGGAGAGGACGTGGGGATTCTACAGGTAGAGGACGTGGGGATTCTGGGCCTGCTGCGGGCACCAGTGGATCAGCATCCCCCAGTTTTAGCAGGCAACAGTCCTTTATGCGCAGCTTTGTAGGACCTCAACGTACCCCACTGCTGCGGGAGGAACAAATTGAAGCCGTTGTCGGATGGATGGCAGCTAACGCATCGACTTCAATTACTTCCGCATCCTCTCAGGGTCAGAGCACCGAAGAGCAACCATCTGTCTCTTCACCACCTGCCAAAGTGCCCAGGCAGTCAGAGAGACATGGACAGGAGCCATCACAATCTCTACTTCTGTTCTCGGAATCTGTTGGCTTGGAAAGAGGGGGCCAGCCAAGCAGCATTCCTGAATGTGAAGAAGAGGGAGTATGCAGTGATGCGCAACTTCTTTGTCCCTCTGAATCTGAAGAGGCGAGTGGGCCAGTGCCTATGGTCAGCACACCTCAGTACGCATCAGATGATGACGAGACTCAGTTGCCACTTTCTGGTGCGTACGGTGCTGGCGAGACAACCCCGGAGAAGCAGCTGTTTGAAGAGGGGAGGGAAGATGATGAGGTCCTTGACCCATCATGGCGTGAGCAACAGGAAGGTGGTGGGAGCAGCTCGGAGGAAGAGATTCCCCTACCGGCCAAAACAGGAGGCAGAGGGAGGGGGAAGACTTGGTTGCCTGTACCCTCCACTTCGGCACCCGTTAGGAGCATTCCTCCTTCCAAAGGCAAACCGGGCGCTCACAAGAGTTGCAGTGCGTGGTCCTTTTTTGACACAGTTGCAGATGACATTTGCTTTGTCAAATGCAAGCTGTGTCATCAGAGAGTCAAAAGAGGGAGAAATGTCAGCAACCTCAATACCACAAATATGTGGAAACATGTGCGCACCAAGCACGAGTTGGAGTTGCATAGACACCCTCAAGACGTAGGCCAACGTACAGCACCACCTACCACCTCTTCAGTTCGTGTTGGGCCCTCTTCCTCCAGCTCACACACTGCTGGTTCGGCTTCCTCACAGGATCGCCAAGGAAGAACCTCTGCCACTGTTGTCCGGAGACCCTGTCAGATTCCACCCATAACAGCACGTTCCCATCCATCACAGCCATCGGTAGCACAGGCATGGGATAAAAGGCGCCCTTACTCGGCAAACCATCCCCGAGCACAGTCTCTGAATGCTGGCATTGCCAAACTTCTGGCAGTTGAAATGCTGTCATTCAGGCTGGTGGACACTGACACCTTCCGGGACTTAATGGCATTGGCAGTCCCCCAATACAACGTGCCCAGCCGCTTTTATTTCAGCAGGCGAGCCGTCCCTGCCCTGCAGAAACATGTTGAGGGCAAAATAAAACATGCGCTACTAAACGCCGTTAGTAGCAAGGTCCACCTGACCACCGATGCGTGGACCAGTAACCATGGACAGGGACGATACCTTTCCCTCACTGCCCACTGGGTCAATGTTGTGGAGCCGGGTACGGATCTGGAGAGTGGCGCTGTACGTGTTCTTCCAACGCCACGGATTGCAGGACTCCAGTCTGTACACATAGACTCCTCCTCCTACTCAAGTTCCTCAGAAACAGCAGAGCAGGAGCCTGTTACGACCGATATGAGCACAGCCGTGGCCAAACGTCAACAGGCTGTACTCAAATTAATTTCTTTGGGGAATCGAAGCCACACAGCGCAGGAGCTCTGGAATGCTATCAAGCTGGAGAGCGATGTGTGGTTTGGGCCAGCGAATCTCCAGCCGGGCTTGGTAGTGTGTGACAATGGCCGAAATCTGGTGGCAGCTCTTGGCCTAGGCAACCTCACACACATCCCATGTCTGGCACATGTTCTTAACTTGGTCGTGCAGAGCTTTCTGAGGGACTATCCGGATCTTGATGCACTGTTGCACAAGGTCCGCATAGAGTGCGCTCACTTGCGACGTTCCAGCACGGCAAGATCGCGCCTCGCTGCTCTGCAGCGACGATTTGGCCTTCCAGAACATCGCATCATATGTGACCTACCCACCCGGTGGAATTCAACGTTACATATGTTGGAGCGGTTGTGTGAGCAGCAGGCAGCAGTCATGGAGTACCAGCTGCATCAGGCGCAAACAAGTCGCACTGTGCGCCGTTCACACTTCAGCACCATTGAGTGGGCCTCTATGAAGGACATCTGCCTCGTTTTGCGTGCCTTCGATGAATCCACGCGGATGGCGAGTGCAGATGATGCACTAGTCAGCATGACTGTCCCCCTTATCTGCCTGCTTCAACAAACACTGCAAGCACTAAGGGATGAGGTTTCAGAAGAGGTGGAGGATGAGGAGTCCCAAATGCCATCTGCTTCTGGACAGTCTGCGCTACGTGTTTCCTCACAAAGGCCTAGGCAGGGGACACTTTGTGAGGAGGATGAGGAGGAGTCGATGGAGGAGGAAGACATCTCTCCAGAGGAGGGAGGTACACAAACCTCTACTCAGTATGTACAGCGAGGGTGGGGTGATGCAGAGCAGGTCGAGGTCACGCCTCAAACAGGGGACAGCGGTTCTTTGGCAGTTGGGAGTCTGCAGCACATGGTTGATTTCATGCTGCAGTGCCTGAGAAACGACCGCCGCATCGCCCACATTCTCGTCTCGGCTGATTATTGGGTGTACACCCTCCTAGATCCTCGCTACCGGGACAGCGTACAAAGGCTCATACCAACGTTGAACCGGGAGCGTAAAATGCGGGAGTACGAAGAGTCACTGGTGCAGTCCATAATGTTTTCCATTCCACCCGACAGCATTGTTGCAAGTGCTTTACAAAGCAGCTCTGTGCGTCGAGGCAGTGGAGGAAACTCTGCACAAAGAGGGAGCAGAGGCAGTGCCGCAGCACAAGGCAAGACCACTATGGCCCAAATGTGGCAAAGTTTTGTGTGTCCACCACAATTGTCTACACCATCAGCGACGCCTCGAGTCAGCAGGAGGCAACGCTTCCGTCAGATGGTGTCAGACTACATGTCTTGCCCTGTCGCTGTACTCCCAGATGGCTCTTCCCCCTTCAAGTTTTGGGTCTCTAAGCTGGATACATGGCCAGAGCTTAGCCAGTATGCATTGGAGGTGCTGGCTTGCCCTGCTGCCAGTGTATTATCGGAACGTGTCTTTAGTGCCGCAGGTGGTGTACTAACAGACCGTCGCACGCGACTATCTTCCGATAATGTTGACCGGCTGACTTTTCTGAAAATGAACAAGGCCTGGATCTCCAAAGACTTTGCCATTCCTCTTACAGACTAAATTAGTGGTTGGCAACTGTATCCAGGTCTGCTGGTGTGTTCATTTTTCTACCACCTGAACTATAATCCCTGTGCTTCAACACAGCCAGTTGTCGCTCAGATGTGTCGTCTGCACAGAGAAACACACTAGCTCCTGTGTTACTGGGGTTCAGTAATGCCAGCTGATCCCCTGCTGTGTGGACGGCAGAGTCACCAGCTCCATCAACATTCAAACCACTACTGATTTTTAACCGTGCCCAACTTAGGTCTCTGGCTCCACTGTCTCTACTATTTCCCCTGACCTCCAACCCCGCCATCTACATCTCTGAAGTGGCGTCAGCACAATCTACACTTGTTCCTGTGTTCCTGTGGCTCAGTCCCATCAGTTTATCCCCTGATGTGTGTCCGGCAAGGTCTCCTGCTCTGTCCACATTCCCATAACCAGTAGTGGGAATGAGGACAGAGCTGGCGAACTTGCCGGACAAACATCAGGGGATCAACTGATGGGACTGAGCACCAGTAACACAGGAACAAGTGTAGATTGTGCTGACGCCACTTCAGAGATGTAGCTGGCGGGGTTGGAGGCCAGGGTAAATAGTAGAGACAGTGGAGCCAGAGGCCTAAGTGGAGCATGGTTAGAATCAGTAGTAGTCCACAACCTCCATAAAAACCGCTGCCCATTGGCCTCTGCATGCGGCATGCGTAATCCTGGGCACCAACAGCGTCAGTTGGTGTTCAGAAGTGTCGTCTCCACAGAGCCAAACACATTCGTTCAAGTGTTAGTGGGGTTCAGCACTGCCAGCTGTTCCCCTGCTGTGGAGATGGCAAGTCTCCTGCTGCATTCACCTGCCAAAATCCAGTAGGCCCCAGCCTGCTCCTCGCCTAATCCTGGGCTCCAACAGCGTCAGTTGGTGTTCAGAAGTGTCGTCTCCACAGAGCCAAACACATTCGTTCAAGTGTTAGTGGGGTTCAGCACTGCCAGCTGTTCCCCTGCTGTGGAGATGGCAAGTCTCCTGCTGCATTCACCTGCCAAAATCCAGTAGGCCCCAGCCTGCTCCTCGCCTAATCCTGGGCTCCAACAGCGTCAGTTGGTGTTCAGAAGTGTCGTCTCCACAGAACCAAACACATTCGTTCAAGTGTTAGTGGGGTTCAGCACTGCCAGCTGTTCCCCTGCTGTGGAGATGGCAAGTCTCCTGCTGCCTTCACCTGCCAAAATCCAGTAGGCCCCAGCCTGCTCCTCGCCTAATCCTGGGCTCCAACAGCGTCAGTTGGTGTTCAGAAGTGTCGTCTCCACAGAACCAAACACATTCGTTCAAGTGTTAGTGGGGTTCAGCACTGCCAGCTGTTCCCCTGCTGTGGAGATGGCAAGTCTCCTGCTGCCTTCACCTGCCAAAATCCAGTAGGCCCCAGCCTGCTCCTCGCCTAATCCTGGGCTCCAACAACGTCAGTTGGTGTTCAGAAGTGTCGTCTCCACAGAGCCAAACACATTCGTTCAAGTGTTAGTGGGGTTCAGCACTGCCAGCTGTTCCCCTGCTGTGGAGATGGCAAGTCTCCTGCTGCCTTCACCTGCCAAAATCCAGTAGGCCCCAGCCTGCTCCTCGCCTAATCCTGGGCTCCAACAGCGTCAGTTGGTGTTCAGAAGTGTCGTCTCCACAGAGCCAAACACATTCGTTCAAGTGTTAGTGGGGTTCAGCACTGCCAGCTGTTCCCCTGCTGTGGAGATGGCAAGTCTCCTGCTGCATTCACCTGCCAAAATCCAGTAGGCCCCAGCCTGCTCCTCGCCTAATCCTGGGCTCCAACAGCGTCAGTTGGTGTTCAGAAGTGTCGTCTCCACAGAACCAAACACATTCGTTCAAGTGTTAGTGGGGTTCAGCACTGCCAGCTGTTCCCCTGCTGTGGAGATGGCAAGTCTCCTGCTGCCTTCACCTGCCAAAATCCAGTAGGCCCCAGCCTGCTCCTCGCCTAATCCTGGGCTCCAACAGCGTCAGTTGGTGTTCAGAAGTGTCGTCTCCACAGAGCCAAACACATTCGTTCGAGTGTTAGTGGGTTTCAGCACTGCCAGCTGTTCCCCTGCTGTGGAGATGGCAAGTCTCCTGCTGCCTTCACCTGCCAAAAACAACAGGCCCCAGCCTGCTCCTCGCCTAATCCTGGGCTCCAACAGCGTCAGTTGGTGTTCAGAAGTGTCGTCTCCACAGAGCCAAACACATTCGTTCAAGTGTTAGTGGGGTTCAGCACTGCCAGCTGTTCCCCTGCTGTGGAGATGGCAAGTCTCCTGCTGCCTTCACCTGCCAAAATCCAGTAGGCCCCAGCCTGCTCCTCGCCTAATCCTGGGCTCCAACAGCGTCAGTTGGTGTTCAGAAGTGTCGTCTCCACAGAGCCAAACACATTCGTTCAAGTGTTAGTGGGGTTCAGCACTGCCAGCTGTTCCCCTGCTGTGGAGATGGCAAGTCTCCTGCTGCATTCACCTGCCAAAATCCAGTAGGCCCCAGCCTGCTCCTCGCCTAATCCTGGGCTCCAACAGCGTCAGTTGGTGTTCAGAAGTGTCGTCTCCACAGAGCCAAACACATTCGTTCAAGTGTTAGTGGGGTTCAGCACTGCCAGCTGTTCCCCTGCTGTGGAGATGGCAGTCTCTCCTGCTGTCTCCGCATTACAAAGACAGTAGGCCTCTGCCTACACCCTCCTATTTCCTGGGCTTCAACACAGCCAGTTGTAGTTCGGAAGTGCCGTCCACACGGAAAGAGATACTTGCTCCCGTGTCTCAGTGGGGTTCAGTAACGTCAGCTGATCCCCTGCTGTGTGGATGGCAGTCTCTCCTGCTGTAAACTCATTCAAAATACAGTAGGCCTCTGCCTACACCCTCCTATTTCCTGGGCTTCAACACAGCCAGTTGTAGTTCGGAAGTGCCGTCCACACGGAAAGAGACACTTGCTCCCGTGTCTCAGTGGGGTTCAGTAACGTCAGCTGATCCCCTGCTGTGTGGATGGCAGTCTCTCCTGCTGTAAACTCATTCAAAATACAGTAGGCCTCTGCCTACACCCTCCTATTTCCTGGGCTTCAACACAGCCAGTTGTAGTTCGGAAGTGCCGTCCACACGGAAAGAGACACTTGCTCCCGTGTCTCAGTGGGGTTCAGTAACGTCAGCTGATCCCCTGCTGTGTGGATGGCAGTCTCTCCTGCTGTCACCTCATTCAAAATTCAGTAGGCCTCTGCCTACACCCTCCTATTTCCTGGGCTTCAACACAGCCAGTTGTAGTTCGGAAGTGCCGTCCACACGGAAAGAGATACTTGCTCCCGTGTCTCAGTGGGGTTCAGTAATGTCAGCTGATCCCCTGCTGTGTGGATGGCAGTCTCTCCTGCTGTAAACTCATTCAAAATACAGTAGGCCTCTGCCTACACCCTCCTATTTCCTGGGCTTCAACACAGCCAGTTGTAGTTCGGAAGTGCCGTCCACACGGAAAGAGATACTTGCTCCCGTGTCTCAGTGGGGTTCAGTAACGTCAGCTGATCCCCTGCTTTGTGGATGGCAGTCTCTCCTGCTGTAAACTCATTCAAAATACAGTAGGCCTCTGCCTACACCCTCCTATTTCCTGGGCTTCAACACAGCCAGTTGTAGTTCGGAAGTGCCGTCCACACGGAAAGAGATACTTGCTCCCGTGTCTCAGTGGGGTTCAGTAATGTCAGCTGATCCCCTGCTGTGTGGATGGCAAAGTCTCCTGCTGCCTACACAGTCGTACCACTACTGATTTTTAACCGTGCTCCAATTAGGCCTGTGGCTCCACTGTCTCTCGTATTTCCCCTGTCCTCCAACCCTGCCAGTTACAGCTCCGAAGTGGCGTCTGCACAATCCACACTTGTTCCTGTGTTACAGGTGTTCAGTCCGGTCAGTTAATCCCCTGATGTGTGTCCGGCAATGTCGCCTGCTCTGTCCACATTCCCATTATCGGAATGTGGACAGAGCAGGCGACATTGCCGGACACACATCAGGGGATTAACTGACCGGACTGAACACCTGTAACACAGGAACAAGTGTGGATTGTGCAGACGCCACTTCGGAGCTGTAACTGGCGGGGTTGGAGGACAGGGGAAATACGAAAATCAGTGAATCCACAGGCCTAAGTGGAGCTTGGTTCAAATTAGTAGTCTACAACCGATCTTAAAATTTCTTCAATGCAGCCTAAGCCTGCTCCGTGCTTGTCCCTGGGCTTCAACACAGCCAGTTGTTGCTCGGAAGTGCCGTCTTCACAGAGTAAAACACTAGCTCCTGTGTTTGTGGGGTTCAGTAACGTCAGCTGTTCCCCTGCTGTTTTGATGGCAATCTGTCCTGCTGCCTCCCAATTGACAGCACATCAGGCCTCAGCCTGCTAAGTGCTTGTCCTGGGCTCCAACATCGCCAGTTGCTGCTCATAACTGACTTTGGCACGGGTACTCCCTCCTGCCCAGCTTGGTTCCAGCCCTGCCTGCTGTTTCCGGGAAGTGTCAATGTCAGTTTGCCACCCCAAGTTGCCATGTCGTGTTGCGGTTGGGTTAGCCGAGGCTAGGGTGCCAGCAGTTTAGGTGCTTCCTATGTGGACTGCGGGTTCTGGTAAGAAAGGTTTGTTCCATAGTGCCAGTAGGACAAGCACCCCCTGTAGGACTGTGTGATTCGGTAACTGCGGCCAGCTTGCGGCATGCCAACTTTGCTTTTCAGGGGTAACTTCTGATACCCCTCCGGGTTCCAGCACCGTCAGCTGGTTCTCATCAGAGCCTTTGGCCTAGGTGCCTCCATCTCGGTATCCGAGTTCCAGCAACGTCTGCTGGTCCTTGGTAGTGCTTTGTAGCACAGGTACCTCCTGCTTAGTAACCGGGTTCCAGCACCGTCAGCTGGTCCTCGGTTGTGCCATTGGCTCTTATTCCTTCTGCTGCCCCTCCGGGTGCCAGCACTGTCAGCTGGTCCTCGCTATTTCCATTTGCTCTTGCAGCTTATGCTACCCCTCCGGGTTCCAGCACCGTCAGCTGGTTCTCGTCAGAGCCTTTGGCCTAGGTGCCTCCATCTCGGTATCCGAGTTCCGGCAACGTCTGCTGGTCCTTGGTAGTGCTTTGTAGCACAGGTACCTCCTGCTTAGTAACCGGGTTCCAGCACCGTCAGCTGGTCCTCGGTTGTGCCATTGGCTCTTATTCCTTCTGCTGCCCCTCCGGGTGCCAGCACTGTCAGCTGGTCCTCGCTATTTCCATTTGCTCTTGCAGCTTATGCTACCCCTCCGGGTTCCAGCACCGTCAGCTGGTTCTCGTCAGAGCCTTTGGCCTAGGTGCCTCCATCTCGGTATCCGAGTTCCGGCAACGTCTGCTGGTCCTTGGTAGTGCTTTGTAGCACAGGTACCTCCTGCTTAGTAACCGGGTTCCAGCACCGTCAGCTGGTCCTCGGTAGTGCCATTGGCTCTTGTTCCTTCTGCTGCCCCTCCGGGTGCCAGTACCGTCAGCTGGTTCAAGAGGACAAAGAACAGGAAGACAACTACCAAGATGCAGAACAACAAGAGAGAGAAGACAAAGAAGCATAAAAAAAACAAAGCAGAAGAACATTAAGCATAAGACTAATACTCTGAGCAAATGATATTATCTTATTTATAAGCAGAAGAAGACTAAGCAGTGTATGGGGGTGAGTCCGTTCCTCCTCGTGGTGCCCCTGGAAAAGGCCTGCTTCTGCAGGCCAAACTGAACGCGGACAAATCCTGTTGTAAATCTTTTGTGACAGGCAGAACGGAAGGTGTAAACTTCTAACTTTTCTAGATAACAACTACAGGAATGCCTGACACAAACAAGAATATGATGAAGAAGAATAGGAAGAAGATGAAGAAGCTGAATATGTAGAATAATAATTGTTGAATAAGAAGAATATGAAGAATGTAAGAAAAGGAAGAAGAAGAAGAAGAAGAAGAAGAAGAAGAAGAAGAAGAATGTAAAAAAAGGAAGTAGAAGAAGAAGAAGAAGAATGTAAAAAAAGGAATAAGAAGAAGAATGTAAAAAAAGGAAGTAGAAGAAGAAGAAGAAGAATGTAAAAAAAGGAAGTAGAAGAAGAAGAAGAAGAATGTAAAAAAAGGAAGTAGAAGAAGAAGACATACATGTCTGGCAAAATATAAATGAGGCTAACATAGTCAATATCTTTGTAACTCCTAACATCTTTAAAAAAAAAAGTTTAATTCCTGCTATTCCATTTGATTGGGCTAAACCTCTATGGCTTTAATGTCTCCTCCACCTCCCACAATACATTCTACATTATTCTTAGTTGTTTTTCTTCATGTAGAATTAACCTACAAGGAAAGAAAGGGTTTTTTTTAATTCCGATATTTTGGCCCCATTGACTTGCATTGGTTCCCGGTATCGGAATCGGCGATACCGATACTTTTTTTTAAGATCGGCCGATCCATTCCGATCCGATATTTTCAAGTATCGGCTGGTATCGCTCAACTCTAGTAGCAAGGCGACTTCCACTTTTTTGTCCCCCCTTGGTCCTCCACATGCTGAACATCGGGGACATGACTAATATTGCGCAATGTGCGCTTGTTCGTCGCCAGATGCAGCGTCTTGTCCAGTGTGTGAGGAGACGGTGACTTGTCTGTGGCATTAACCCCTCTACTGACATGTTGGGCACAGCCTGTGACGAGGAGCGTTTCTTCCTGTGTATCCGGCCACAGGCTGCACATTGGAGGCTGCTTCTATCTGGGGAAGTTCATGAATCAGAAGCCTCTGTGTGACTCACGTGAAGTAACTTGTCTGACAGGTCATGGGTCCAGGTCAGCAGGTGATTGCAGACTATTAGCTGGTTTCGATGTTAGGTACAGGTGAGTCAGGACTAGATGTTGGGTGGAGGCCTTCTAGTATTTGTAAGGCCTCGTGCACACGCTTTGTATTTTGTGAGTTTTTACCTCAGTATTTATAAGGCCTCGTGCACAGGCTGAGTATTTGGTGAGTTTTTCACTCAGTATTTTTAAGGCCTCATGGACACGCTGAGTATTTGATGTTTTTTACCTCAGTATTTGTGAGGCCTCGTGCACACGTTGCGTATTTGCAGGTTTTTTACCTCAGTATTTATCCCCTTCCCGCCCCTTGACGCACTGTATGCATCATGAAAACTAGTGACTTCCCGACCCTGTCACATGACCGAACAGCCCGGGGCCCTGGCTACCCTTAATCCACCCCTGGTTGATAGTATGAAATGCAAGATATTCAAACCCCAAGTAAATCATAACTTTGTTGTTCCTCTGGCTAGAATACTTTAGATGAACTCAAAATACACTTTTATTGAAAAGAAATTAAAAAATATGGGGATAGATCTATTAAAAAACATGCTTTAACTAACCAAAACACAATTGGCTGGCACCGCAGGAAAGTCACTGTTCACTGGGGTTGTACCAAAAGGAATGACAGGATTGCCAATTTGAAACAATGGGGGTGGGGAAGCGCTGGAAGGAACATGTGAAATAATGTCAACAAGGAAACCCAGTTGACTTCCATGGGCTCCATTGAAATTCAATACAGCACAACACAGACAGCAAAGAACATGCAGAATGGATTTCACCACAGTTCTCTGGGCCCAGCTGACTGCTCTTGGATCTACATATTCGGTTCACTCATACCTAGTCCCAGAGTACAGATTATGTTCTTACGAGCTGTCAGTCCACTGTGCTAAAAATAATTCCACGCTCAGTGTGGTGTATAGGCCTAGAGACCCTTAATCAAATCCATTCTGCATTTTCTTTTATTCTATGCCTGCCTACACCTGCAGTATATGTGTATGATACATAACTACGTAGGATCTGTTTACTCTTACTCTTGGTAGATATAAGTGGACAGGGAAGGAAGTGCAGGTGCCAGATTCACTGCCACTGAAATCAATAGGAGAGCGGCACTGCCCTGGCACTTCCAGGTCCTCGGCTGGTCAGTGACATCATTATGTAGGCACACCGGTCAGTGGGGGCTCTTGTCTGCTGACCTGGCTGCCTTTCAAGAGACCACAAAAACCAGGGCTCATCCCACTGAATGCCCACACTCGATCCCCACGGGTAGAACATCACTCAGACAACACAGGGTGAGGGGAACACACATTGGTAAGACTATTGGTTCACCAACAGAAAAAAACACAGAGGTGCAACGACTGTTTTGAAGGCCACGAGCAGGCACAGAGGTACAGATGGCTGCTTCTGCTGGATCTCCGTCCTCACTGAAGACGCAGATCCAGATGACATGCATGGTGTTGCAGAGACCCGTTGGGTCCCTGCACTGTGATACATGCTGCACTGCAACACATGCAGTGGCTGTGAGCTGACGTCGGAGGTGCAGCCACAGGGAGCGGCGCAAGACAATGGCGCACACTCCAATGTCAGCTGCCGGGCTGTGCGGTGGATACAAAAGACACTGGGTGACGTGGGAGCAGAGGAAAGGTGAGTAGAATGTGTTTTGTTTTTAATTATGCATTAGGGGCAGAACAGGGACACATACACTAGGATTGGGGACCATGTAAACCAGGATGGAGACATATATACCAGGAAGTGAGCATATATACCAGCATCGAGACCATTTGGACCATACATACCAGATGGGGACCATATATACCATCATTGGGACATATACTGTATACCAGGATGCGGACATATTCACCAGGATGATGGGCATATATACCAGGATGGGGGACATTTTACTACATAATGAAAGGGGCAATTCATAAGCCTTTATAGAATTTAGAACACTACAGGGGCCCATACATCTGACCAATGTGTGTGTGTGGGGGGGCAGGTCCAAATTTGGCACTGGGGCCCATCGGACTCCAGTTACACTACTGCAAAAACTTACATTCTCAGCAAGTACACAAGGTGGTACAAGTGGCAGAATTTCACCTTTCTGCTGTGCCTTCTGGTCTTCCAGGAACAACTATCTCTGCCAGCAGCTCCCGGCTTTGGTGGGCTCCCACTGTGATGATAATGTCTTAGATGTGACCTGCAGTCCCACGTAACTCCACAGATAATACAGTGCTACTTTTATGAGTACTGATAGCAGTGATAGCTCCTCTGGATCACATTGCTGCTGGTTCTGCATGTGCTGCTGTTTTGTGCTGGTGGGAGGAGTAAGGCAGAATCAGTGAGAGATGAGAGCAGACTATATCTATTGCTGATAATGACAGACTGCTACAAACACAGATCTTCATCTTTGCAGTTTTGCACTAGATCAACTGTCAATCACTAGTTAATCACATATCATGTGAACATTATCACCTTGCACCTCAAAAATCATAGTTCTTAAACGTTGTGATGCTGCAATTGGCAATTTTCTGTGTGGGCAATTTTCCATGTGGGCAATTTTCCATGTGGGCAATTTTCCGTGTAGGCAATATTTCTGTGGGCAATTTTCCTGTGGGCAATTTTCCTGTGGGCATTTTTCCTGTGGGCATTTTTCAGGGGACCATTTTATATATATAAACTAGATGGAGGCCTGAAGCTATTGCATCCGGAGGGCGGTAATGTCACGATGGGGGAAGGCTTTGCAGCATTGAGAATCTCTCCCCCCCATGTGCTCACCCACCTATCCGCTATCTTTCTCTATGTGCTGACTTCACCCGTCTGTGCTCTCTTCTTTGACCTGTCTACCCCATGTGCTATCCCCCTTGTCATGTTTCTGCAGTAACTTGGATAGCCATCCTTTTCTTTGATGGTATATTCTTGGCATTTTTTGATGTTGGCATTGATATATTTTACAGGGGTTTTCCCAGGAATGAAAGTTCATTTTAAAAATTGTCTGTGTCTGACCGTGTACAAAACATACCACAGCTCCTGGGCAGGGGAGGAAGCAAAAGACATTACTGACATTACAGCAGGAGATCGCAAAGGATACATTTTGTGACGTAAAATATTGTTTAAAAACAGTGAATTATTTTACCTCACAAAATTAATCCTCTGTGATCCCCCTGCTGTAATGTCAATATTGTCTTTTGCTTCCTCCCCTGCCCAGGAGATGTGGTATGCTCCATACAAAGTCAGACACAGACAATTTTTGAAATGAACTTTTGTTCGTAGGAAAACCCCTTTAATGTGACTGGCTTCCTCTGCCTTTAGACACGTTGCGCATCTGCCGCCGGGATCAGCTGAATGATTCACTGTGCCTGCGTGGACTGCCACCATCTTTGTGCAGACAGATAGCAGCGGTCACATTAAAACTGCGCATGCGCTCCTCCTGTACGAAGATGGCAGCGGTCAGTGAATCATTCGGCTGATCCCGGTGGCAGCGTGTTCGCGACGGTGTTCTGCTGGTGGTACCGCGCAATAGGCTGCATACAGCATATACAGTGTGTATGTGTGTGTGGTGCGTATGGCGTATACAGTGTGTCTGTGTGTGGTGCGACGGTGTTCCGCTGGTGGTACCGTGCAAGAGGCTGGTACCACAAGCAGTTTCCATATTGAGACACCCATCGGTTAGGTGTCCCAATATGGTGATCAGTGAACTTCCGCCGCTTGGAATTCTGGGATCCGGGCACATTTGGATGGAACAGGATGTGAAGACATTAAAAAGTAATTATATATGATATATACTGTATATATATAAATGCAGGTCAATGTTTGATGCAGCAGCTCTTTGCAGGTTTAAGTTATGAATCTGCCTATTAAATTAGTTAGCGAAGGCTCACATGCCTGATCAGATCCAGATGTCATGTCTTTATATATGGCTTGCATCATTTTAGCAGGCAATATACTGTGTGGATGAAAGTTGGAAGCGCCACAGTCTGAAGGCTTCTAAAGATCTGGATCACTCTCAGCATTTAAAAGACATGGTGACTGAGATTAGACTGAGATGTAAAAAAAACTTTGACACATATTGCACATTAGTGTATGGTACGGTTTACAGCATGAAGTACTAATACTCATGTATAGGTCTTTGTAATGCACAGACCTTAAAGAGGTTGTTTCATCATATTTATATTTTTCTGTTGCTTATACAGCACCTAGGTATTATGCAATGCTGTACAGATATGTTGTCATTATACATATTAGTCCCTGATTCATTGGAACTCACTATCTACGCAGGAGACAGAAAAACCATACTGGGGCCAATTCACCTATTAGTATGATATTGGTGTTTGAAGAACCAGTTACAAAGGGGGGGGTCCAGGCAACCAGTGGAGAACATAAACTTTTTGATGATTTTGCCCTTAGTCAGTTACAAACCCAGGACCCCAGGGCTGCTAACTTTTGGCCATTTAATTTTTTCTACACAAATAAAAAATGGATGAAAAAAGATCTTGCTCAGCAATGAAAACTATCTGATTTTTTCCAACATGAAAAATTGCAAATATGTGTATAAGTTATAATTCTGGCAACACCGGATCTATCCATATATTACAGGCACAGTTATGGAGTGGCCGTGACAGGGAAATGTAAAGTATAGTTTTTTATATGCGCCTGTGCTGAGACAATCCTCTCAAGATATTCAAGACAGAAGGCTTCAATATACGCATGCAGAAGCATATGGCGCCATTGTTGACAATTTAGAAAAAAATATGCAATGGCATGTACTCTTTTGTGGTGACCCAATGTTTGTGAAAATACAGTCTACTGTGCTTTTCCTATACAGTTAAAAGTTAAAGTAAAAAGTAAAGTATGTTAATGCAAACCATAAGCCAAAGGCCCTCATTCATCTGGCGGAGGTCAAAAAAGTGTCCTTTGTCAAATAAACATGGACCTAAACAAACTGGAAATGTGGGCAGTAACTAACAGAATGGTTTTTAATAGGGAGAAATGCAAAGTCCTATATCTGGGCAAAAAAAATGTAAAAAACACATACAGAATGGGAGGAATAGGGCTAAGCAACAGCACATGTGAAAAAGACTTGGGTATACTAATAGATCACAGACTGCACATGAGTCAACAGTGTGATGCAGCAGCAAAAAAGGCAAATGCAATTCTGGGATATATTAACAGACGCATACAGACTAGATCACGTGACGTAATTATCCCCCTCTAGTCCTCCTTTGGGAATGTTTAGTTTGCAAAAAAGAAAACTGAGAGGAGACTTAATAGCTGTCTACAAATATACTTTTGCAGAGGCCCATTTTCATTTTGGTAATTCTTAAAATGGAAAAAATTACAATATTTATATATTTTTTGCCTAAAATACAAAGAAAATGTGTCAATGCTTAACTTTAGGCCTTTTAGAGAGAATCTCATCTTCAACTTACTTAACAGGAATTTTGACCAGGACTGCCCAAACTTTTACATGCTACTGCATAAGAGAGCAAAATATAATAAATTAGCGTGGATTTGATTGTTGATGGATTTTTAAGCCAGATCATATCCTTTGTTGCATGCAATCAAATCTTTTGCAAAATTCACATCTAACACATGTAAACTTTGTCACAGATTTCACTGGATTTTTAAAGCCTTGGTTGTAGACATTTTATATAGTCAAGGCAGAAAAATCAACTCTGACCACATAACTCATTGTGGCTTTTTAATACATATATACAATTTATTACATGAAGCAACACACCTCTGTAATGTTCCACCAGCTTCATATTTAATAAGGCCAGCCATAGATCATGAATTGAAGGAACATCTGAAGAGCATGACATACACAAAAGCACATTCAAAGGGAACAAAAGCAAAGCAATTTGTCAAAACCAGAATAGAATAATGGTTTATTATTTAGTGGAAAGATGCTTCAACGTTACACTCATCATGTGCTACACAGGGGCCTAAACACAGCATTAGATTTCTCCAGTTCTTGGCATCAAACACCATGTTCCTACAATCTTCAGGTCTTCAAATGGAAACTTCTGTTTCTTGCCCATGGAAAACTATTCCTTAATAAAATGAGAAATTATGGACAATTTCACAAAATAACATAAATAGAAACTGTGGTAAAATCCTGTACAGATCATTCAGTAAGGCAAGAATTTCCAGTATTGTCATTTTAGAGATTTAGCATACAGCTGGTGGTTTCCCATCTTCACTCAATAAGATACAATAGATGTCACATTTAATCAGTCCTGTCTAGATCGTATTTAACTCCTTAAGCCTTCATTGGACCTGATGACAAGGTGTCCTCTGTAGCTCCATATTATAAAGTCATATTTTACCTATGCATGACAACAAAAGGCAATGGATACCATTTGACTTGGTTTTAAATTTTCATTATGTTTGCTGCTTCAGTGTTTTAGATCTTTTAGTTAGATCTTTCTATGATTACTTAAAGGGGTGTTCCAATCTCCAAGATCCTATCCCAATATGTAGTAGATGTAGTAATGATAATATTAGCAAATAATTCCAATTAGAAATGTAGTATAGTTTTTCTGATTCGCTGTCTCAATCTTCATGTGAAGGCATTGCAGGACCTTAGGTATCCAACTATCTGTCATTATATCGGCAGTCATAATCATGGATACCTAAGGTTTAGATATCATTCTCTATTCTTGGTAGTGTTCTTAGGCAAGTTTATTGCTTTGGATGAAAAGCAGCTCCACACATGAGTGGTCTCAGGATTCACTCAGGACACAGCCACAGCAAACCTTCTTGCCACAACTCGCATTGATGTGCCATCCTGGATGAGCTGCAGTACCTGAGCCACTTGTGTGGGTTGTAGCATCTGTCTTATGCTACCACGAGTGTGAACGCACAACCAACATTCAAAAGTGACCAAAACATCAGCCAGAAAGCATTGGTACTGAGATGTGGTGTGTGGCCCCACCTGCAGAACCACTCCTTTATTGAGGGTGTCTTGATAATTGCCAATAATTTCCATCTGTTGTCTATTCCATTTGCCAACAGCATGTGAAATTGATTGTCAATCAGTGTTGTTTCTAAGTGGACAGTTTGGTTTCACAGAAGTTTCATTTACTTGGAGTTATAGTCTGTTAAGTGTTCCCATTATTTTTTTGAGTAGTGTATATTATTATGCTGCACCAATAGCAGCAGGAGATTTGTTTATGCTGGGAAAAACCTTAAAGGAGTTTTCAGGAATTTTCTATCAAGTATTAATGTGAATAAAACTAGAGAACCTAGATTATAATGTATTGTATCTCATACAATTTACCTCCACTTGTCATTGCACCTTTGGGTTTGTTATCTATATGTAATGAGATGTTGCACCATGTTATCATTGCAGCAGCCAATTGAGGCCAGCCACTATGATTTTCCATTCACACTAACATCATGTTATACTTCTGGTTGCTGTGATAATGTACTTTAACACTCAAGTGTGTTGCCAAATGGTACCCTGGCCCCCCAGCACCATTTCACAAACTGCTGAAGACTCATTGAGCAGGATAATCACATCACATAGTCTAGCACAGACAATCAGGATAGACCATAACAGCCAGTATAAAAATGAGGAGGAGGAAGGAGAGAATCTGGCAAAACCATACAACATTAAAATACAGTTTATTCCCAAGCCATGAAAAACAAGGATCCAAGGAAAAAAACAAAACCTGCCTCGTTTCTAAATGCAATTATCATTCCTTTGCACGTGATTGGTATTTACCTGTATACATACAGTATCCTGTATGTATTGCAAACCTATATTCTATGACTAAATGTGCATGTGTAGCGCCAGAAATGCATCAGGTTTTATATGGTTTCCTTAGAACCTTATTTTTAATGACTTGTGGAGAAAGTGGATTTTAACTTTGTAAGGTTGTGCTGGCTTCCTTCCTTTCTCTTTCTTTTCATGGCTGTGCATCACCAGCAGTGGTGGCACCCTCCACGTGTATCTCCATCTTGGAAATTGATTACGTTACAGGGTGGTGAGCTCCAATCCTTTTCCTTTCTCTCTTTAAAAAATGAGGGCTGCCCAAGCAGCGCTATTTTATACTTGTACAGGATAGTGATAGAAGGTCAGAGCGCACAGATCATTCCATCTAGGGACAGAAAAATGCCTAAACCTGATTGTCGTGTGCTACTACAGTTCTGATTGGATGAAGAAGTACATTGAAGATGGGTGTAGTAGTCTCATTCTGTAGATAATGCCACAGCACTTTACATACATAATCTTCACTGTCCCCATTGAGGTTCACAATCTAGATTCCCTATCAGTATGCATTTGGAGTGTGGGAGGAAACCGGAGAACTGATAGGAAACCCATACAAATCAAGGAGAACATACAAACTCCTTGCAGATGTTGTCCTTGGTGGGATTTGAACCCAGGACCCCAGCACTGCAAGGCTGCAGCACTCACCGCTGAGCCCAGTGTGCTGCCCATAATAATGTAATTTTACTCAACCAAAATCATGAAACCAAGTGTCAGGCGTCGGGATTCCCCCATTGCACAGGATAGATCCCAAGCCTTGTCTGCCTCTACGGTCTCCAATTCGAACTCGGCCGCTACAAGTCCTGCTCAGCATAAACATCAGTCCCAGCATCTTGCTCAGGCTCGTGGTGTATGATTGGTTACTGCTGGCTCTCCAGCCAAGTCCTTATTAACCAGTGATATTCATGTGCAGTCTGGCACTCTGGTGTCTAAGTCCGTAGGTCACCGTACTGAGCATGTCCATGAGGTAGCATCTTCTCATTGGTGGTCGGATGTCAGCTGCTCTGGTGATGTGGCAGCTCCGGATTGGTCCACGGGCAAGGTCCTGTCTGACTGGACAAGAGCCTAGTGTAAAAAAGACTCTCAGAGGTGCACGCTGGTGGGCTAGTATCATATGTGTTATGGTCTGAGTGTGGATACGCTACCACTCTGTTTGCACATGTGTGTATGCCACTCTTTACCAGAAGTTTGTGTGTCTAGGCAGTCAGTATAGGGTGGGAAACCCCGCTTGGTTTAGCATAGGTTTCCATCTTGTGTGCGATTGGCACAGCTGAGTTACAGAGCAAGACCAAGCCTTAGCCTAGACTTCCCTAGGAAAGCGATAGGGTTTCACACCTAGCGTCATATTTGCTACTTTCCCTGTGGTGTTTAACAGGGTTTATTATTTTGCTTTCTCTCCTCTGTTCCGCTATGTGCAGTAACAGAGCTTGGAACTCAGTGCCCTGTTCACACAGTGTGGTGTTATGAAACAATTATGTGGGTACTAAGGAATCTGATCGCGTGGGATAAAGCAAATCTGAGATCAAAGCTGAGACTAATAAGTGTATTTAGCAAAGCTAGAAGTAAAACAAAACTAGCAGAGATTTTCCTGCAATTGTAACGAATTGAACAGCACAAAATAGTAATGTTCAGCAAACTTAATAGCGGGATGCAACAGCTAATACGCACAAGACCAGCAGTAATATGAAGCAAGAGTACGCACGGCACTTAATGTAGAAGTCCAGCACTTATATGAAGGAAAAGTGCGCATGGCTCTTCAACGTAGAAGTCCAGCAATAATATGAGCAAGAGTGCACACAGCACTTAATGTAGAAGTCCAGAAATAATATGAGCAAGAGTGCACACAGCACTTAAAGTAATCCAGCAATAGACACCTGTAGCATTAACAGGAGAAGGTTACTAAATGTACCTTTTGGGCTGAAAAAGTCCCGCTCAAGTCCAGCACCGCAGCCCACACAGACACAGTCCAAGAAGTGATAATGATGCCAGAATCTCTTACTGACCACAGCAGTTCCAAAGATGAGTAGCTCCACAATAGAAGTACGGACTATAAGTAACACCAGCCAGGATCAGGAAGCTGCACAGAGGACCGAAGGCAGCTATAAGTAGAGAGGCAGAGAACCAAGTAACGAGCAGCAGCAGGAACTCCAGAAGCAGACTAGGAGGAAGCTCAGAAGCCAGCAGCAACAAAATACTCAGACAAGGAGGATCTCCTGAGCCGGACTTAAATAGCAGGACAGACAGGAAGTTCAAGGGCATGGCAAAGTCCAGACTCCATCTTGGACAAGGGCAAAACAGGCTTTATGGAACATCCAGAACCCTTACATTTTATCTCTGTGTGTACTAGCAATCGCGCGCTGTGTGTTCTGTCATTACTTACTAGCAGCAGTTATACATCTCTGCACAGTGGACCCCGGGTTGCGATTGCAGTTTATTAGTAATTTTTATTTGGCGCAATCCACCAACCATAACAGTACACTAGCGCCAGGGTCTGGCTAGTGATGGCGGATGAGCAGTGGCTCCAACGGTACATCCAGCAGCTAGAGGGCAGGTTGTCCACTCTTGAGCGGGCAACTTCTGCTGCAGAACTTACCGTGGTGGCAACACAAGCAGCCAGCCAAGCTGTTGCAATGGCTGCGGCTGCAACTTCTGTTCCACCTTTTTCTCACTACTCTCTACCTAAAAAGTTCTTGGGGAACAGCAAGGCTTGCAGGGGTTTCGTGAACCAATGCTCAATCCAGCTGGAGCTACTGGCCTCATGATTTCCACCCGAGCACACCAAAGTGGGATTTGTGGTGTCCTTTTTGACTGATAGGACATTGGAGTAGGCTACGCCATTGTGGGAACGTAATAATCAGGTGGTCCAGAGTGCTTCATATTTCCTGGAAGCTCTGAAGCAGGTCTTTCTGGGACCTCAGATCATGCATGATTCTGTTCTTCAACTTTTAGCGGTAGCTCAGGGCTTCCATGGTCAGTCAGTACGTCATCCAATTTCGAACACAAGCTTCCAATCTGGAGTGGCCGGAAAAGGTCTTAATTCCCGTATTCTGGAAGGGCTTGGCTGATCATGTTAAGGACGCCTCGGTCACTAGGGAGATACCTTCTCTCTAGAGGATTTAATATCTATATCTACTCACATTGATCTCGTCACGCCGAGCGGAGATTAGAGCAAGCTCCCGTTAAGCAAAGGATTCAGCTACCTCCGAACTTTACAAATGCGTTAAAATGCCTGGCTCAGACGAGTGATCTGGTGGAGCCCATGAACATATCTCGGGCGGAATCTAATCTTTGCCCCGTGCGTCTACAACTGACCTGCTTTTTCTGTAGGAAAGCTGGTCATTACGCCAAGTGTCTCCGGCTTCAGGGAATAGACTGCGTCTAGTGGCTATCGGAGGAGGTTCACTAGACAAGGTGGATTTCTCCTCCAAATTAACTTTCAAAGTTTCCCTGACATATGGCTCAACAACTCTCACTACAGAGGCCTGCATGGATTCCGGGCCAGAGGGCAATTTTTTGTCTTCCACCTTCACCTAACAGCACGCAATTTCCGTAGTGATGCTCCCAAAGAAAATTACTATTCGAGTGGTAAATGGGTCTGTTCTTCCTACACAAATTATGCATCAGACCATACCCCTCACTCTCATGGTGTCTCCAGGGCATCAGGAGACAATCTTTTTTCTGGTAATTTCTGAGGGTATGGATGAGGTACTCCTGGGTATACCTTGGCTGCGCTGCCATTCTCCTCGTATTGACTGGCAACCGGGAGCTTACTGGGATGGAATACATCATGGGTGGGACAATGTATTAGGGCTCAGATTCCGGTTGGGTCATCTGAGGTCACGGGGGACCTAACCTCTCTACCCAGGCATTATTGGCAGTACGCCGATGTGTTCTCCAAGAAGGCTGCAGAGACTCTTCCCTCTCATGATTGCCCTATAAACCTCATGTCTCTGTCTCTCCTGGAGACTGAGCCTATGTCTGAGTACATCAGGGAGAACTTGGCGAGGGGGTTTATTAGGAAGTCTGTGTCTCCTGCTGGGGCTGGTTTCTTCTTTGTCCAAAAGAAGAGTGGAGAACTTTGGCCCTGCATTGATTATAGGGGCTTAAACGCGATTACTATTAAAAATAAATACCCTCTGCCTCTAATCTCTGAGCTCTTTGATAAGCTGTGGGGTGCTAGGATTTTCATGAAGTTGGATTTGCGTGTGGCCTACAATCTCATTCATATATGTGAGGGGGACGAATGGAAGGCCTCCTTCAACATCCAGGATGGTCATTATGAGTCTTTGGTATAGCCACTCGGACTCTGCAATGCCCCTGCAGTTTTTCAAGACTTTGTGAATGACATTTTTCAGTAATTACTATCCCCCTCAGTGGTGGTATATCTGGATAATATCCTCATCTATTCCCTAGATGTTGACACTCACCATAAGGATGTCCATAGAGTGTTTGAGCTTCTATGCGCTAATTCCCTTTTTGCCAAACTAGAAAAGTGTGTGTTTGAGCACGAATCTTTACCTTTTCTGGGTTATATCATTTCAGCCTAGGGGTTAGCCATGGACCCTGTCAAGCTGAAGCCGGTGTTGAACTGTCAGGAGCCACATTCCCTTAAGGCGGTGCAGCGCTTTTTGGGATTCATAAACTATTACCTCCAGTTCATCCCTCACTTCTCCACTCTAGCAGCTCCATTGGTCGCCCTCACCAAGAAGGGAGCTAATCAAAGGAAGTGGTCTAAAGAGGTCTCCAAAGCCTTTATCTCCCTGAAATCTCATTTCGCCAGGGCACCAGTTCTGCAACAGCCTGATGTAGACAAGCCTTTCATCCTAGAAGTGGATGCCTCTTCCGTTGGTGCTGGAGCAGTCCTGTACCAAAAGGACTCTCAAGGTCGGAAAAATCCATGTTTCTTTTCTTCAAAGACCTTTCCACCAGCGGAGAGGAATTATTCTATTGGTAACTGGGAGCTGCTCGCCATGAAGTTGCCTTTTTTTGAATGGAGACATCTCTTAGAGGGAGCTTGGCATCCTTTCAAGGTTTTTACAGACCATAAAAATCTCCTGTGTCTATAGACGGCCTAACGGCTGAATTCTCGCCAGGCCAGGAGGTCTTTATTCTTTTCCAGCTTCAATTTTACCATTCATTTTTTGTCAGGGATTAAGAATCTACCTGCCGATGCCTTGTCCCGTTCTGTGGTTTCATCCGAGGAAGGGGACAAGCCTCGTCTAATTATCGCTTCGGCGAGTCTTTGAACAGTGGCTCTGGTGTCCTTAAGGCCCCGTCTCACTAAGCAATCTCGGTAGCGAGATCGCTGCTGAGTCACAACTTTTGTGACGTAACAGCGATCTCACCAGCGAGATCGCTATGTGTGACAGCGATCAGCGAGCGGCCCCCCTGCCAGTATTGCTGATCGCTGCAAGAAACCTCTGGACATTTATTTGGTCGCTGGTCTCCCGCTGGCCAGCATGCATCGCTGTGTGTGACAGGCGGGAGACCAGCGATCAGGTGTAAAAAATAATAAAAAATATAGTTATTTTCACCTTCCGATGTCCCGTGCAGTCTTCCGGCCTCTCTCCACGCTCCGGTCCCAGTGATCCTTTGCACGAATGACCGCGAGACTTTGTTATCCCTCGAGACCGTGACATCTCGCGGTCATTCGTGCAAAGGATCACTGGGACCGGAGCGTGGAGAGAGGCGGGATGGCTAAACGGGACGTCGGAAGGTGAGAATTACTATATTTTTTATTTTGATTCTATTTTCTACAGCGATAGCCAGCGATGCCGGGCGCTCGGCATCGCTGTGCTGATCGCTGGTGAAGCTGTCTATGTGACAGCTCACCAGCGATCACATAGCGACTTACCAGCGATCCTGACACCTTCATATCGGTGTCGGGATCGCTGGTGAGTTGCTTAGTGTGACGGGGCCTTTAGAGCAGGTGCCTCCGGGCAAGTCTTATTTGCCACCTAATTTGCATCCAGAGGTTCTCTCGTGGGCACACACCTCCAAAGTGCGTAGTCATTTTGGCATTAAAAGAACAACTGAGCTCCTAGGGAGGTCTTATTGGTGGCCTCAGATGGCGTGAGATATCAGAGATTATGCCCAAGCCTGTTTCTCATGTGCCAGAATTCGGCATTCCAGGCAGAGACCCGCACGTCTGCTCCATCCTTTGCTGGTGACAGATAGGCCCTGGGAGATGGGCGGGATGGATTTTATTGTGAACTTGCCTAAGGGTACCGTTACACTTAGCGATGCACCAGCGATCCCGACCAAGATATGACGTATTCAGGATCGCTGGTGCATCGCTAAGTGGTCGCTAGTGAGCTGCCAAACAGGCAGATCTCACCAGCGACATGGCAGCGGTCGGGTGTCGCTACCTACCTGTCAGACGAGGCGATCCTGACGTCCTCCCGCCCGCATCCACGCGTCACTCGTCACCACAGCAGGAAGCCCAGCAGGAAGTGGCCAACGAGAAACGGCCTAGGATGTTCTCGTGCGATCAACGATAACCAGCGGGGGAGCCGGTCGGAGGTAAGTATCACACATAGCAATATCGCTAGCAATATTGCTGCTGCGTCACAAAACTAGTGAAGCTATAGCGATATTGCTAGCGATATCGCTTAGTGTAACGGGCCCTTAAGTCTCGTAACAACAAGGTCATTGGCGTTGTTACTGAACCATTTCTCCAAGATAGTACACTTGATACCTCTGCCCCATATACCTTCTGCATGGGCTCTGGAAGTCTTATTTATTATTCCGCCTTAATAGGATGTCTGATAAAATTGTCAGTGACTGGAGTCCCCTAGTTTGTGTCTTGCTTTTGAAGGAAGCTTTGTCGCCTGCTCAGTATAGAGCTCAATTTGTCATCTGCATATCTTCCCGAGATTAGTGGGCTGGTGGACAGGACCAACCAGTCGTTAGTTACCTATTTACAGCATATTGTGTCTGTCAGGCATGACAACTCGTCATCCTTGTTGCCTTAGGTGGAGTTTTCCTTATATAATGCCATTGCTGATTCCATGTGGCAGACTCCTTTTCTCTTGAATTACAGTCAGCATCTGCATGTCCCTGTGCCTATGCCCATCTTGTCTTTCGACCCAAGGGTGGTGGACTGAGCAATGGAGGCCCGTGATATCTGGGATCACACGCAGGATGCAATTAGGTTATCTAAGGAGAAAATGAGGGCTACCGCTGATCTGCATCATGGTCCCGCTCTCATCTTTGCCCCAGGAGATATAGTGTGGCTGTTTGCTCATAATGTCAAGCTGTGTGTGGAGTCCACTAAATTTGCTCCTCTCTATTTAGGTCCATTCAAAGTCCTTGAGCAACTGAATCCTGTAGTGTACCGCATCAGTCTTCCACCTCACTTAAACATCACCGATACTTTTCATGTGTCACTACTAAAACCTGTGCATATGACATTTCCGCTGGGAGTTAAGATATGTCTTCGGATGATTGTGAAGTCAATGTGATTGTCGGGTCCAAAGTGGTGTGTGGCAAGAAAATTTTCTTGGTTGAAGGAAGGAGTCATGGACCGAAGGATAGGACCTGGAAGCCTATTGAGCACATTTGTGCCCCCCAGCTTATTGTGGCTTTTGAGCATGGTGAATGTCACTGGGGGGAGATACTAGTGGGGGAAGGGGTAATGTTAGGTGTCAGGATTCTCCTGCTTCACAGGATAGATCCCAAGCCTTGTCTGCCTCTGCGGTCTCCAATTCAGACTCGGCCGCTGCAAGTTCTACTCAGCCTAGACGTCGGTCCCAACGTCTTTGTCAGGCTCATTTTGAATGCTTGGTTACTTCTGGCTCTTCAACCAGGTCCTTAGTAACCAGCGATATTCAGGTGCAGTCTGACACTCTGGAGTGTAAGTCCGGAGGTCACCGTATTGAGCATGTCCCGTGAGGTGGCGTCTTCTCATTGGTGGTCGGATTGGTCCACGGGTAAGGTTCTGTCCCACTGTACATGAGCCTAGTGTATAAAAGACTCTCATAGGTGCATACCGGTGTGCTTGTGTCATATGTGTTATGGTCTGAGTGTGAATTTGGATCACCCCCAGGACTGTGGAATACTCGGTACCAGGCCGGTGTCTCAGAGGGATGTGTCACGGTGGCGGTGACCCGGTCCGTGGCCCTGGGTGTCCATGTAAAATGGGTGAAATGTAGCTGAATAAAGTTTATAGGTAGATGATTCATGACGCCACCTGTCGTACACGGCAATGAAGGTGTTAAGCCGACGCTGCAGTGCAGATCCTCTGGAACAGATGGTGGGGCGCAGCAAAGATGTAATAGCTCTCCACAGGTAGAGCTGTAGTCCCAGGGCAGTAGTAGAATAGATGTTGAGGTAGATGGTGTAGTGTTAGGCACAGAGATGTAGCAGTGCTGAGTGGCTTGGCGCAGGAGAAAGGCAATGACACAGCTGAATGCAATTCCAATTCTTTTACTCACGGTTCTGGCACAGAGAGATGCCCGCTTCAATGCTGCAGCTTCCAGGTCAGGGACTCAGCCAACTCCCAGGCAGATGGAGTTATTCCTTCCAGCACTCCCTTTCGTGTGCCTGTTCTAAACATCTCCTTTCTAGCGCTAATCTGAAGTACTTGCAGTTCTGAATTACACTCAAGTGCCTCCTTCTCGATGTTACTTAAACTCCACTCCTATGACAGGTGGCTGTAGCCTGCTTTGGGGACTCCATCAATCATGTCCCGGATCACACATAGGTTGCCACTGTGTCTTCGAGTCTTTGATGGGAATAGAGCGGTCTCAACTCCTGTTCCTCCGGTTTCTGCTGCAGGATCGTTAGTATCACAAACAGGCTTGGATACCGGCGCCCGGCCTTGGCGCAATGAACTTAGGGAAAGGCTCTACTCTAGCCCTCAACCCCAGTCTCTCTCCTCCTCACATTCCGTTCTTATTTATCTTCTTTCTGAACAACTGATCCTTCTTCCTTCCTCTTTCCTTGCAAATAGCTCCAGCTTACAGGAGGCTGTTGCAAACATCTTCTCTTTCTATCCCTCCGCTGGGGATTATCACAGTCGAGAGTTCTCCTTTCCGCTCCCCCTGCGGGGAACTTCTGCCTTCCTCCCCCTCTCATGGGATTCTGCTCCCCACTTCTTATCAGCTTTCTCTTCTTAGTGTCTCTAAGCTCCACCCACCACCAAGCACCCTTCATGAACCAAAGCAGCTGCCATAAAGGATGCTCCGCTATTCTAAGGTGTCTGTGCTGGATGCAGGTCCTGGAGTCTGGTCAGGTGTTACCATCTTACCTGGGAAGTGGGATACTACACCTCAGGAGGAGGTGCAGTACCTCTGTGGTGACTGAACCCTCAGGGGCGCCATAGATACACTACCACTCGGTTTACACGTGTGTGTATGCCGATCTTTACCAGAAGTCTGTGTGTCTAGGCAGCTAGTGTATGGTGCGAAACCCGTTTCCGTCTTGTGTGCGATTGGCACAGCTGAGTTACAAAGCAAGACCAACCCTTAGCCTAGACATCCCTGGGAGAGCAATAAGGTTTCACACCTAGCTATTTGCTACTTCCTCTGTGACATTTAGCAGGGTTTAGTATTTTGCTTTCTCTCTTCAGTTCCGCTCTGTGCAGTAACAGAGTGTGGAACTCAGCTCCCTGTTCCCACATTGTGGCGTTAACTCTGTGTGTACTAGCGATCGTTCGCTGTGTGTTCTGTCAATACTTACTAGCAGCAGTTATACATCTCTGCATGGTGGACTCTGGGTTGCGATTGCAATTTGTTATTAATTTTTATTTGGTGTGATCCACCAACCCTAACACCAAGGCTTATTTGTCAAAGAAAGTGTGCTTCTTTGTTGTGAACTCATTTTCTGGTCAGCCTCTGGTTTCTGGTGAGGGAACTGTTTGTGCTGACAGAGGAGTTGTGAGTTCTCTTACTGGGCTCCCTCTGGTGGTGGCAGGAGGTAATGAAGCTGATCTAATTAACAGAGACCTGCCACCTGATAATGAGGAGACGACAATTGGACATCGGGAGTCTCAGACTGGATTTAAGACAGCCGACTCCCTATTCCCATGCTGGTGATTTTTTCCTGCCTCCTGAGGTTTTGGTTTCCAGCTCAGTTCCTGCCTTCTCAAGCTAAGTTTTCTCTGCTAATGTTCACATTTGATTGGTTTTGTCTATTCAGTTTTTGTGTGGTCAGCCAGCCCCGGCAGGGGCTCTGCTGAATTTCCACTCTTATGTTACTGTATGTGCCAGTTTGCTTTTTGTCCCTTATTAGATTGGCCTCTTTTTGCTCTGTTGTCAGAATATGCCAGAGTGCTGATATAGTGGGTGAAGTCTAGTGACTTCAGGGTTTTTTTTCGCTATCAGAAGTGTTGGACATTTTTTGCAGGGTTTTTTGGCATGATTGCAGACAGTATCTTTCCTTTCCTGTCCTTTCTAGTTAGTGTGGGCCTCATCGTTTGCTCTGCCTATTTTCCTACCTGTGTTTGTGCTTTCATCTTTTTTCACCGTCAATACATGTGTGGGGGCTGTCTATTCCTTTGGGGTCTGCTCTGGGGCAGTTTAGATTTCCCCTTTTCTTGCTTTAGGCCTATTTAGTCCTCTGGCTGTGACGAGGCATCTAGAATCATCGTAGGTTTGCTCCACGGCTGCTGTTAGTTGTGTGGTTAGGATCAGGGGTCTGCAATCCGCGTAGTTACCAACCTCTCTGGTTTTCTGTGACTTAGCTTGGTTTTGTATTCCTCCTCAGTGACCCAATCATAACACTTCCTGCATTTTGAGAGGAGCAAACTAGGATTCCTTTTTTAAGCCAAAAGAAAAATCTTCATAATCTAGAAATGTAAATGGAGCACCTGCCAGGGCAGTGAGAATACTCAGTACCGAGCCTCTTCTTAAAGGGGCAGTGTCACAGCAGCGGTGACCCAGTCTGTGGCCCTGGGCATCCAATAAAAGGGATATATTTAAAAGGGAATGAAAAATAAAGAGTTTTTATAATAAGTGTTCGTGACGCCACCCGTGGTATCTGATCAATAGTGACCAGCGCTGCAGTGCAGATCCGCTGGGACTGGTGGTGAAGCAGTTGGTAGATCTCCCCACAGGCAGAGCTTTTGTCCCAGAGCAGTGGTGGTTGGTTGAAGATGCTATGTTTGCACATGGTAGATGTAGCAGTGCTGAGTGAGTGTTGAGGCAAGAATTCAAAAGACACAGTGGGGTGCAGTTCCAAAGCTTTACTCACAGCCCTGGTGCACACAGATGCCCTCTTAGTGCTTGGTGCCATCTACTCTTTTCTAGCACTCCCTTCAGTATGTGCCTTCCCTGGCCATCTCACAGTGCTGATTTCTACTCCTCTTCCTTCCCAGCACCTCACAGTCAGTGTCCCAGGCCAGCAGCCGATAACCCTGTCGGATAACGTGACCCAAAGCGTTTCCTTGATCCTTCCTGGCTGCCTTTCCGGAGAAGATAACTGTGGTACTTAGCTGTGGCCCCTAAAGTTGCCACAGCTGTCGGCTTGCTAGCTGAGTCCTGATGTCCACTCTACTAGGCTAAGGGGCCGAGACCCTTCTGCGACCTGATCCCTCCACCTGACGGCCGTCAGCGTGGAATGAGCTCAACGGGTGGCCTACGCTCTGCCCATGCCTCTGGGATCCCTCCCCTCTTCTGGGAACTTCCTTCCAAAATCTACTTCGTCCAGCAGCTCCTCCTGACTAGGAGCTGCTCCAACTACATCCTCACCCTTCTTCCCCCAAAGATCTGTCCTAACTATCTACAGTTCTCCCGCTCTGAACCTAAGCTCTACCCACCTCCCACCACCCTTTATGAGCAAAGCAGGGGTCATATAGGGTGTTCTGCTGCCACAAGTGTGTGCTGGATGCAGATGTCAGAGTGCGGTCAGATGCCTCCACCTTACCTGGGTAGTGGGATACAGGCATGGACTGGACCACAGGGTAACAAGGGAATCCTCTGGTGGGCCCCTGTGCAGATCTGGACCCCCAACCCCACTGTATGGGCAGTACTTGGCATAATTCACTTGATTCACTTTGTACAGAAAAAAGCAGCCTCGTCAGTCCTTAGCCAATCTATACAGTTTATTATTACATAGAGATATAGGTACATTTGTGAATGAGGGTCATGTAATATTTGTATACAGGTGAAAAGTGGGCCTCCAAAGTCAATGTTACTGGTGGGCCCTTGGCGCCCCAGTCTGACACTGGTGGGATACCACACCTTAGAGTGAGGTTCAGTAACTATGTGGCAACTGAACCCTCAGTGACGCCACATAAACACAAATGTTTAACTCACAAAGTGTGTGTCATAAAACATATTTCTTTTTTTTGCAGACTTCCTTGTTGCAGCAGTCCAATCTTAGACCAGTACATGCCATCCAAATACTGCTGTTGGTTACTACTGGTTGCCATTTGTTATTCCATAACCAGATAGATTTGTTAGGGTCGGCGGAACGTACCAGATATAAGTAATAGGAGGTGCGTTCGCCGCCTGGGGTCCACCATGCAGTAGATGGTAAGACCGCTGCTGGACAATGGCAGATGCACCAAAAGGTAAAGTACTGCGCTCGGGTTAACATCACCCGAACGCTAAGAGTGGCTCTGTTAAGACACAGAGTCGCCTAACAATAAAGAATGTAAGGACGCTGGCCCTGTTAGCCTCACAGGATGACCAGTGAGTGGCGTTGCAGCCGCAACCGCCAATGGACGCTGCTACCGCAGCGCGGCAGTAACTATAGCCGCTGCACGACGGCACCGGAAGGCCGGACACAGTTGGACGCTAGTGTGCAGTGCAGGAGGCACAGTGGCGTGTAGCTTGCCACAATCTGGCGCTGACTAACCAACACTCTGTCACCATTCGTATTTTCAGAGGGAAGGGGTTTCTTAATAAGTCAGTCACCAGTCCATGCATCCATCACCATACACACACAGCATAATATGCTACACTAGCGCATGGCCGAGCCGCCATGTGGGCTTTTTATAGCCATGCACTTCCGGGACCTTCCAGTACCCTGGAAGGACCAATCAGATCTGACGCAGGACCTGAGCATGTGACCCCTGCTCTCCAGTGAGAGGTCACCCTGCGGGCATGCCCAGTAGCACGGCACGAGGACTTAGCCTCTGGAGCGGTTCCCTGCAGAGCAGGTTGCGCTACCATTACTGCACCAGAGGTGGCAGCAGCATCCAGGCTGTCAGAGCAAGTCTGAGCAGCACGCCTGGCTCGCCGTGATTGCTGAGCAGCACTCGGAGCGGTCGCAGGAGAATGGGAGACCGCTGGATGTCTGCCTCTGGATTCCTGCTGTTCAGTGTCAGGAATCTGATGCCTAACAAGATTGAGGTGGCTTGGGCATTACTATGGCTGTGTTTGCAATAAAGAGATCAAAATGGGTTCAATAGAGTCCTAAGAAAACCTGGAATATTATACAGATATTTCTCAGTCAATTAGAGGCTCATTAGTTTTGCATATTTATTCAGCTAAGCTGCTGAATTTGAGATCCAAACAATCTTTATAACATTATTTGAAGCTTCCAAGAAGCAATGTGGAATGCTAATATGGCATACTACAATTTTTGCTGTATGACTTCATGTGAAATCAGAGGCATATGATGGCTGAAGTATGGCTCCATTGACTTCTGAGTACTATAATAACTCCACACAAATTTGTGCTTGTAAGATGCTGTAATATGGTTGTGTGCATTGAAGCTTGCAAATGATTTTTAAATATTCTACTCCCAACCTACTTGGAAAAGACAACCTTCATGATATATTCTGAAAGTAGAAAAAATACCCATAGTCCATGTATATACATTTACTCCTCCCCTACACTGGTTTTATAAAGAGTCTGCTCCTTCCATTAGTGTTTTGGTGACTATTTTCTGCATACCTTTCTTTGAGGCACAGACGGGATGACATCATTCTTCCAAACACGTTCATCTTCCAGTTTGCTCTTCCTGGAGCTTGGCTGTGGGTGTCCTGCTGTTGGCGAGACATCTGGACGGATTTTATTAGTGGAAGAAAGGAAGGAGAGAAGACTGGGAGTCACTATTCATATATTGCTTTTCTTAACAGTTGCACAGTGGGTTTCTTACAAGTGGATCTACATTCTTCTCCAAGAAATACCTTCAAGCCAGTTAATAAAGTAAGAGTGTGACCATACCCTTACACAAATCATTTCATTAAACCTAGCACCTTAGTAATATTCTTGCGTTCTGTCATAAGAAATGTTTCTTCCACACTAAAGGTACTGTCACACTTAGCGATGCACCAGCAATCCCGACCAGCGATATGACGCAGTCAGGATCGCTGGTACATCGCTAAGTGGTCGCTAGTGAGCTGCCACACAGGCAGATATCACCAGCAACATCGCTGGGGACGGGGGTCGCTACTTACCTGTCACACTAGGCGATCTTGCGTCCTCGCGTCGCTCGTCTCTCCACAGCAGGAAGCCCAGCAGGAAGCTGATGACGAGAAACGGTCCAGGACGTTCTCGCGCGATCAGCAATAACCAGCGGGGGAGCCGGTCAGAGGTAAGTATCACACATAGCGATATCGCTAGCAATATCGCTATAACGTCACAAAAAGCAGTGACGTTATAGCGATATTGCTAGCGATATCGCTTAGTGTGACAGGCCCTTAAGACCAGGGCAGAGTAATATCATCAAATCTTTATGTCAACATACCAGGTGCCGCTGTCCAGGGAGCAAGACATCCAACAGGACTCAACTATGAGCACAGTATTCAAATAACAGTCTTCATTCTAAAAGCCTTCAGTCAACATTTTGTCTCAGATACACCAGAGAGCCTTGATCTGCATGGTGGTAAAGTCATTAGGATTGTCTACTTGCAGCATGGGGGCTGAAGGTTTGATTCTGTACAAGACATTGTCTGGGTGAAGTCTGTAGATTCTCTCCAACTGGACGATAGTTTTCTTAGAAAAATGTCTCCAGTGCATTTACACAAATATAGCATTAATGTAGTAATACAAATTGATTTTACGTGCAACCTCAGTATTTTACTACAAAGGAAAAAGTTGCTGGTAATTTGGAATAATCACAAGAATGTTGACCATGTCAGAAGCTGTTGCACTGGTCAAAACCCAGTTGGTCTTCTTAAGAGGGGTGCACAAATTTGATCTCGGAGCCATATATGACCTGTATTCCATTTTGAGTGTCTCTCAGCTTTTTTCTGCATCCTAGTATTATAATAATATTTTGGTCACTAAAGATGAACAAATCTTTTGAAATTTGAATTTGCAAGTTTTTCCCAAAAGATGGATTTGTGGTGAATTGGATCGCAAGTAATCCCATTGTCCTGAAAATACAAGTCTAACACTCTGAGGTCTCCTACAACTTTATGTAATCCCTCTTAAGTTCTTTAACACAATCACAGCATCAGTAATGTCAAAGTGACCTCAATGTATATGGCAATGGGTATGTTGATGTCCCTAATTGCTGTGTTGTCACACACACTATCCGCAATGTTTATTCACTGTTTTATTGCTTTGTCTCCCTATCTCTATTACTAAGCTGTGATGTCCTTTCACTATTCAGATTCACATCAAAATGACTTCTGCATTCCCTGCCTTTGCTTTTATGCATACCATGTGATGTAATAGCTGCAAGGCATTTTGGAGGTAGATCTCCAGCCACGCTCAAGGTCATGTGAGCCCTCTCTGCTTGTTGCAATCATCTGAAATGTGGCAGCAGCTGATTGTTGCTAATTGCTTGAATTTGCCATGTTCAGTGAATTTATAAATATTCAACAAAAATTCAATTCATATCAAATACATTCACTCAACTCTATTGACCTCCCTCTAAGTATTCCAGAAAGAAAACTATAGTGGTGCTGTCTCCATTGTTGTTTATGAAGGGCGTGAAATGATTGAGGCTGTGTGCCCACGATGCGATTTTTAAGCGTTTTTGCCGCAATTTTCGGCGCGAAAACGTTTAAAAATCGTGTACAGAATGCCCCCCATGCATTCCTATGGCATTCCGCACATGCTGTGCTAATGCTGTACTTTTTTCCGCGGCGGAATCGCATCGCGGAAAAAATCGCAGCATGCTCATTCCTTTGTGCGGAATCGCAAAGAATTGCCGCGATTCCGCACCCATAGGAATGCATGAGAATCGCTTACTTCCCGCATGTGGCTATGCCCACCATGCGGGAAGTTAAGCGTCTCATGTGCGGTTGGTACCCACGGTGTGGAGGAGAGGAGACTGTCCTCCAGGCCCTGGGTACCATCCCCCTGTAAAAAAAAGAATAAAAAATAAAAAATCAGGGTATATTTACCTTCCGATGTCCCGCGCTGCATTCCCGGCCTAGCGTTCCCAGTAATGCCTTGCGGCAAGGCCCTGTAATGACGTAGTCTCGCGTGACTCTAGCGGTCTCGCTAGATCGCTATAGCAATGCGAGACTACGTCATCACAGGTCTCGCAAGGCATTACTGGGAACGCTGAGGCCCGGGATGGCAGTGCGGGACGCCGGAAGGTAAATATACCCCGATTTTTTTATTTTTTTTAGCATTTTAACATCCTATCTTTTACTATTGATGCCGCATAGGCGGCCTCAATAGTAAAAACCTGGTCACACTTGTCAAACACTATTGACGAGTGTGACCAACCTGTCAATCACTTTCCAAATGATGCTTCAAATCGCTTGGAAAGTGCTTGAATATCGCACACAAAAATGGGGGCAAAATCGCGATCATAATCGCGGTAAAATCGCGGTGAAATCGCGCGGAAAAAACCGCGCGATTTCTGGGAAGGAGTCCGGTTTTTAGTGAGCGTTTTAAAACGCTACGTGGGCACATAGCCTGAATGTTTCCAAAAAGCTCATATACAACAACTGAGATAGCCGTTCTATCTCTAGGGTGCCAAAAGAGCAAGGGGCTACCAATTTTCAGATGAGTGAAAGTGCCACCAATGGACTCACTTTTTATCAGATATTTATTACAAATACTTTCATGATGATAATATGAATTTAGGTTTTATTGCAATCAATGTGGCCACAAGAGGTTGTTCATCTATCCTTCCCTGATCTAAATAAAGTGCTCCAAAGTCACAGGCTTAATATTGTATATTCTACTTACCGCTGCTTAGGTCAATCAAGTTGGGATGGATGTTTCAACCCAATATTTTTTATTATTGTTAATTTTAGTTACAATATTCCGTTTTGATTAACGTGATAATATTTCTTTATAGTGGTCATTGCTCAGTGTGAAACTGATCTATACTCAAGTGTGAGCGAGCCCTAATTGTTTTGATTTGAAATTGCCCTTACTTGTGTGAAATAGAAAAATGAAAATAATTATGAACACCATTCGGGAAAGGGTCCCATGGAAACAATTTTTCTATAGCATTGTGCAATATGTTGCCACTATAAGTAATGAGAAATCAACAAATTTACTAAAGTAGGAAGTTAGTCGGTTCAGGCATTTTTCTGCTCTGCGCACAATCCTATGTGCATAGGAGTTGCCTTTGCTGAACAGCTTTAAGGAGAAAATCAGTATTGTAGTTTTCTTTTGTTCATTTGTTCTGATGTCACAAATGTCACATAATATCAAGCATTAAACATCTGGAACTTGATTGTCTGTTATCGGCAACTAGACCACTTTTCGTTTTTAATAAAGGAATTTATGTTTATATATAAATTCACATATAAATCCAATATCTTTATCCACAATTCCTGTAAAGATTCACACAAACCTATGGCTACGTGACAGTGTTTTTAAACCTAGCAACATAGTTGCTGTTACAAATTCCAGTTCGTGAATTACATAGGACAAAGAAATGAGTAAATAAATGGACCATTTATAATGAAATTGCTTCCTCCAATATTGTTCATGAAGTCATTTGCCAGCTCCATGTAGTCACAACTCGTTTCTAACAGACGGCAGCACATTTCCGTTCTTTTCACTTGACAAAACAATTCATCAGAAGACACTTTCCTGTGCAATGACAGTTTCAGTAGGATTGTGCGCCTGTGACAAGTGTGTGAGTGATTGTAACATATTCATCTTAGTGGTTTGCAGAGACATTAAATCGATGCATGTCGGATAGGTGACAACTTGTAAAAGATGCTTACAATGTTTCCTTTAAATGACTGCAGAATGTAATAATCAGCCATAGTCTCTATTTCTTCACCGGGAGGCAAACACTTGATGGTTGCAAACAAACAGCGGCACCTTAAGCTTGATAGTTACAGAATATTCTGAAAGGTACAATACCTGAGCAATCATAATTCTAACTTTGCCATTTTCCTCTTGAGCAGTCGTTCATCTGGTCAAATATTGTGTTACACTCCTCTGGTCAAGTTGTGCCCAAAGAGAGTGTTGGTTTTGGCTTGTCCTTCATTGCTTCAACAGGTCCTTTGTTGGCTGACCCCTACGCTAGGCTTGCCATCCTTAGGAGACATATTAGGCACCAGTTATTCTATTTTGTTTGCCCAATGCCTCCAGATCAAAAGATCAACATCAAATCAAATTCAAAATTTTATCTGAGTGAATCTGCCAAAATTAATTTTGGGGATAACACTCCTCTCTAATGGTAAATATTTTTGTTAACTATTTAATGTGGCATGATTGCCTGTTTAAAAGTGTGAAGGAATTAAAAGTTTTTCACATTTTCAAATCTTTTTGCAAATTTTAGTTATTTTTATAAATAAAACTGAATTGGTGGTAAATTTAGGCTGATATATTTTAAGTACAGCATTTCACAAAATAATCACAAAAACATTGGGATAGGTAGAACCATTTCAAAGTTATTGTCACATAAAGTGATGTGTGTTAATTTAATATATGGGACTATGGAAAATCAAGACTGGCTCAGAGGGAAAAGTCTACACACGAAAACAAACAAACTTACTGTTTTTTAATCAGTTCAGTGGACAAATCTCATGCACCATTGATAGGCTTTGTGCTTGCTCAGTTTGGCCATCCACTAAGTAGGCTTTGTGCTTGCTTGGTTTGGCCATCCACTAAGTAGGCTTTGTGCTTGCTCGATTTGGCCATCCACTAAGTATGCTTTGTGCTTTCTTGGTTTGGCCAACCACAAAGTAGGCTTTGTGCTGGCTTGGTTTGGCCCACCACTAAGTAGGCTTTGTGCTTGCTTGGTTTGGCCATCCACTACGTAGGCTTTGCGCTTGCTTGGTTTGGCCATCCACTGAGTAGGTTTTGTGCTTGCTTGGTTTGGCCATCCACTAAGTAGGCTTTGTGCTTGCTTGGTTTGGCCCACCACTAAGTAGGCTTTGTGCTTGCTTGGTTTGGCCCACCACTAAGTAGGCTTTGTGCTTGCTTGGTTTGGCCATCCACTAAGTAGGCTTTGCGCTTGCTTGGTTTGGCCATCCACTAGGTCTAAACCAATAGAATTCCAAGAAGTCCAAGGCTTTAGTCTCTATGCTTGACAAAGGCCAGGTATGCCATGGATTCCTATTGTTATATTCTTTAATACTATGGAATAAAAGTCAAGTTTTATACAAGGATTAAGCTTTGGTGGCTCTGGCTGCTTGGAATTCTACTGTTTTTTATTGTTAATTCCACCTTTTAAAAAGTGTTATAAAAACTGATCAGAAAGGCAAATATACAATAAAGAACTACCACTGAAAACTACATCTTGATGGAAAAACGTTAAACTTATGGCTTTTAGAATATGGCAACAAAAAAACAAATATTTTAGTTTTTGTAGTGTGGTTATTGTGCAAAAGTGATAAATCGCAAATAAAATTATGTAAATTTGATATCGCTGTAATCATGCTGACTCACAGAATAAATTTGACACATTATTTGTGCAGCAAATTTAATTGTTCTTTTTTCTTTTTCTCCCAATAATTAGCAAAAGCTGGATAATAAGTTATACGTACCCTAACATGGTACCATGGATGTAATGTCTATTCCAGTAACCCTTATGGTTCTACCAAGCTGACTTAGGGGTTCCTGGTGATGAAAATTGCTGAAAGAAGGGAAAAATATGGTGCCAGTGTCTTCTTCAATGCACATAATAGTCAGTCCAGCAAAGATAGTAAAGAGCAGCACTACCTTTCAGTTCATTGGCCCTTGGAAAACCAAATGGGACTTTACGTCTGCTCAGTCATACTGCTAATAAAAAGCATTGCATTACACCTACATTTGTAATATGAAACTTAAAGAGGACCTGTCATTTGCCAATAACATTACTGTGCAAAATTTTTTAGGCAGGTATGGATAAAATACTGCAAAGTAAGAATTCTTTAAAAAATTGAAGTGTTATTAATTTCATTTATTTTTATCAATTAACAAAAAGCAAATGAAGTAATCAAAAGCGATATCTAAATCACATCAATATTGGGTGTGACTACCCTGTGCCTTCAAAACAGTATGAAACATCGATTCTTCTCAGGACTCTTGCTCACAGATATTGAAGGAATTTGTCAGGGAAGTTGCTCCTAAAATCTTAGAAACTAAACACAGATCTTCTGTGGGGTGTAGGCTTGTTCCAATCCATCTGTCTTGTCATGTAATTCTAGAAACACAACACTTGATGATTTTGAGATCAGGGCTGTGTGGAGGCCATACCATCAGTTCCAGGGCTCCTTCTTCTTTATGCTGAAGATTGTTCTTAAAGGGAATCTGTCATCTGGTTTTTCAATTCCATTTTAGAACAGCATGAGGAAGGGACAGAGACCCTGATCCCAGTAATATATCACTTACTGGGCTGCCTGCTGCTGTTTTGATTAATCAGTTTTCTCTGCTGCTGATCTACTGGTTCTCTGAATGCTGAGCTATGTATAACCCCGCCCACACCACGGATTGGCAGCTTTCTGTTAATCAGTGGTGGGCCTGGGGTTATACAGAGTTCAGGAAAATGGAGGGCGATATGGCCGCAGGTTTATTAGTCCTCTAGTGGTAATCTCTTGCTGATAAGTGATTTTATCCAAACTACACCAAGCAGCCCAATAAGTGATGCATCACTGGTATCATAGTCTCTCGCTCTACATTTTTCTGCTCTCAGATTAGGTAGCAAAAACTTGGTGGCATATTCCCTTTAATAACATTGGCAGTATGCTTGGGGTTGCTGCTCTACTTTGCAACAAATTTGAAATCAGTCAGATGTCATCTTGATGGCATTGCATGATGGATAAATATCTGCCTGTATGTCTCTGCACATTTTTCTGACTGAAGCCTTAGGATACCGTTACACTTAGCGATGCACCAGCGATCCCGACAACGATATGGATCGCTGGTGCATCGCTAAGTGGTCGCTAGTGAGCTGCCACACAGGCAGATCTCACCAGCGACATAGCAGCGGTCGGGGGTCGTTACTTACCTGTCAGACGCGGCGATCCTGACGTCCTCCCACCCGCGTCCACGCGTCACTCGTCGGCACCACAGGAAGCCCAGCAGGAAGCGCCCGATGAGAAATGATCCAGGACCTTCTTGCGCGACCAGCGATGAGCAGTGGGGGAGCCGGTCGGAGGTAAGTATCACATGTAGCGATATCGCTAGCAATATCGCTGCTACATCACAAAATCGGTGACTTTACAGCGATATTGCTAGCGATATCGCAGTGTGTAACGGGGGCTTAAAGATCCCAAAACACACTGGATCTCTCCTGACTCATACACAGGAACCCTCGGCTCAGCCAGATGCTAAGCTAAGTGTTCTTAAAAACACTCTACTGACTTGAGGCTAAGTGCACACGTACCGGAATTCTCACGGAAATTACCGCGAGAATTCCGGAATTCCAGTCCGCGGGAAAATCGCATTTTAAATTCCCGCGATTTTCCCGCTGAAAAACTAGCATTTTGCAAGCGTAATTAGCTTGCAGAATGCTAGCGTTTTCCAAGCGATCTGTAGCATCGCTTGGAGAACTGATTGACAGGTTGGTCACACTCGTCAAACATAGTGTTTGACGAGTGTGACCAACTTTTTACTACTGAGGCTGCCTATGCAGCATCAGTAGTAAAATATAGAATGTAAAAAAAAAATAAAAAACGGTGTTATTCTCACCCTCCGACGTCCCGCGCATCCGTTCCAAGTAATCCTTTGCGAAAATGCCCGCGATGACGTCAGTTCTCGCGGGATCGCGACGTCTCGCGATAATTCGCAATGACGTCGCGCGAATGACCGCGAGACTTCGCGATCCCGCGAGAACGGACATCATCGCGAGCATTTTCGCAAAGGACTACTGGGACCGGAGCGTGAAGAGAAGCGGGAAGACTGCGCGGGACCTCGGAGGGTGAGAATAACAATATTTTTTATTTTAAATTCTATTTTTTACAGGGATATGGTACCCAAAGCCTGGAGGACAGTCTCCTCTCCTCCGGACCATGGGTACCATCCGCAATTGTTCTGCTTACTTTCCGCATGGTGTGCACAGCCACATGCGGGAAATAAGCGGAACAATGCATTCCTATGGGTGCGGGATCGCCGCGATTCCGCAAATTAATGAGCATGCTGCGGTTTTTACCGCGAAGCGATTCCGCCGCGGTAAAAACCGCAGCATTAGCACAGCATTGCGGAATCCCATAGGAATGCATGGGATGCTTATTTTTCGCGTTTTCGCGGCAAAATCGCGCGGTTAAAACCGCCGCGGAAACGCGAAAAAAATGCAACGTGTGAACTCAGCCTGAGTGTTCTTATGAAAGAGCCACTGGCAGAAATTCAACAATTGGGAGACCTGTATACACATTATATTGTTGGTCAATTCCGCAAATGTTAGTGAGTTTGGAAAACTTTAGTCTAAGGCTAGTTTCACACTTGCTTTTTTTTGCAGCGCGTTTTTCCCGCAAAAAAACGCATTGAAAAAACGCATACAAAAGCATACAACTGCTGCGTTTTTTTCAAGCATTTTTATGAGCATGCATGAAAAAAACGCAGCGTTTTTAAGCGTTTGTATGCGTTTTTAGTGCGTTTTTACCGCGTTTGCGTTTTTTTCCAACATTTTTAGGTGGCCCCTCACACTACCCAAACCATGACTTTACTAACCCTAACCCTGACCCTAACACTAACCCTAACCCTGACCCTAACCCTAACCCTAACCCTGACCCTAACCCTTAACCAAATCATACTTAACCCTAACCCAAACCCTAAACCCTAACTAACCCTAACCCTAACCCTGACCCTAACCCTAACCCTAACCCTGACCCTGACCCTAACCCTAACCCTAACCCTGACCCTAACCCTAAACAAAACCATACTTAACCCTAACCCTGACCCTAACCCTAACCCTGACCCTAACCCTTAACCAAACCATACTTAACCCTAATCCTGACCCTAACCCTGACCCTAACCCTAACCCTAACCCTGACCCTAACCCTTAACAAAACCATACTTAACCCTAATCCTGACCCTAACACTGACCCTAACCCTTAACAAAACCATACTTAACCCTAACCCTGACCCTAACCCTAACCCTGACCCTAACCCTAACCCTAACCCTGACCCTAACCCTTAACCAAACCATACTTAACCCTAATCCTGACCCTAACCCTGACCCTAATCCTTAACAAAACCATACTTAACCCTAACCCTGACCCTAACCCTAACCCTGACCCTAACCCTAACCCTAACCCTGACCCTAACCCTAACCCTGACCCTAACCCTTAACAAAACCATACTTAACCCTAATCCTGACCCTAACCCTGACCCTAACCCTTAACCAAACCATACTTAACCCTAACCCTGACCCAAACCCCAACCCTAACCCTGACCCTGACCCTAACCCTAAACCCCCTTAACTAACCCTAACTCTAACCCAAACCCCTAAATTCCATGGTTAAAAAAAAAAACGCATATGCAAAAAAACGCATACATGAGCATGCCAGTGCGCACATATGCGCATCCATAGGCTATAATGGCCATTTTTAGCGCAAAACGTGCGCATATGTGCGCATGCGCTTTTTTGCAGGGCCAAAAAATGCAACATGCTGCGTCTGGAAAATACAAACGCACACCCCAAAAAAACGCAGCGCATGAAAATCGCATACATGCGCTTACAAGCGCGCAGGTATGCGCACCCATGTTAAATATAGGGGAAAAAACGCATGCGCACATGTGCGTTTTTTTCCAGCGCTAAAAAACGCAAATGTGAAACCAGCCTAAGGTGTGTGGGGTCTGTTTTTGTCACTGCTATGGCCGCGATGAGTCTAGTTATAGTCCGGTTTCCAGTAGCCAGGTGCCACTGCTTCCATTGGTCATGAATGTCCTGTTTCCAGTGGCGGCAGCGGCACTGTCTCTATTCATCTAATTTGTATAGTACTTAGTATTACAATTCATAAAAGAGAGTATGTAATAATCAGAAAATGATCTACTGTTTAAATTATTTTTTGTGTTTGAATGTACTTTTAAATACATGTTTTCTTCTACATATCGCAATCTTTATTAGAAATCTTACAATTTTCACAGTGGCCTTTGGGACTTTTTTTTTAGATTCACACTTCCTCTTGTCACAGGAAATTCACATGTACATTAGCAGCAATGAACAGACTCAGACGCTATCATTTTTATTGAAGTTTCAAATGAACACATGCAAAGGTCATTGTGATACGAGAATGAGCAGGGTCGGCTGTAACATAAGAAAAGACGTACAAAAAATAAATGAACAGGATTAGTACAAGAAGGGCTCACCAAAAAACTAATACCATTAAAAATTAACTTTAATTAAACTTATTTTTAAACATCCAACAAACACATTTAATGCCTAGTCAGGCAAAAAAAATGGATTACTGACCTAGAAGATAATCATATCTAAATGGGGTACCCCATCGGGTGTGCCTAATTCACCCTAGTAACCCCTAGATTGGACCTGCATAGCAGCGGAGGTTAGCACCTCGGGGATGATAAGGAAATTGCTGCAAACTCTTCCTGAAAACGCAGGAAGTATGTCTAAAGAAGCCTGTGTTGCCAATGTGAAGGAAAAAGTTTTTTTTTAAAAAAAAAAAGTCCAAACAACTTTAAGGAGTGACATTTATTAGATGTTTGGAGAGCTGGCCTACCTGACGCACTACCTCACTACCTGTACATAAAAGCAGCGTGTCAGCAATGTTGTATTATTTCATGCTTCTTAGGCTACTTTCACACTTGCGTTTTTTTGCACTGCGCACCGTGTGCATCATCATGCGTTTGTGTGCATTTTTTTTGCGGTTTTGCGCATGTTTTTTAAAACATGTCAGCACACCCATAGACTATAATGGGTGTTTGGGTGAAAAAAAAACGCATTGCGGGACAAGTCGGACGCACAAAAAATGCAACAGGATGCATTTTGTGCGCCCGAGCGCACACTACAAAAAAACGCATGCGTATACAAACGCGTGCAAACGCACGTGTATGCGCACCCATGTGAAGTATAGGAAAAAAAATGCATGCTTTTTTTGTGCAAAAAAGCGCAAGTAAGAAACCAGCCTAGGCCAGGTTCATACTGCGTTCATGCAGTCCGTTCAACGCATAGCGTAGACAGACTGCATTAACGCTATAGCATAACGCCATCACGCTATGTTATAACGCTAGCGCAGATGCTCCATCTGCGCTAGCGGTGACGGACCCTCGGACACTGCAGACCGCATCCGACGTTGACAGACTGCATTAACGCCATAGCATAACACGATCACGTTATGCTATACCGCTAGGGCAGATGCTCCATCTGCGCTAGCGGTGACGGACCCTCAGATGCTGCAGACCGCGTCCGAGGGTCCTTCACAGAATGACGGCACATCGCCAGCTCATGCCGATTATGGCATGCGTTAGAGATGCGCTCATTAATGGGAGTGAATGGCAGCATTAACTTATTGCGTTACATCGCATTATGCTATTTTACTGAACTTTTTTGTTACATGTGCTGTTATCTTTGCGGATAAATAGGTTTGGGTGTCGTTTCACATGTCCAATTATTTTGCAGATCGATCATCCCCAACATTAAAATGGGGACATTCTAATTTGATCACTGTTGTTGATGAAACTCACTAATACAAGCTTATGGACCAGTAAAAACAAAAAAAGATATCACATGGATATCATCCATGTGCTGTTTGTGTTATACTTTTTCTTGGGCAGGAAACGCTAAAAAAAAAAAATTTCCTACGAGAAAAACAGATGTCACAAAGATTGTAAAAACTGGTACACGGACCAAAACTGGATCCAAAACACTGGAAAAAAAACAAGGACCGCTTTTTACGTATGAGAAAAAAAAACTGATGTGTTAAAGCGGTTTTACACCAAGAGAATGGTGATATAAAAGAATCAAGAAAGGTAATATACAATAAACATATGAGAATATATACATTGAATTATACATAGACTAACAGCTGAGAGACGGTAGTAACAGTAGTAGCTGCAAGGTCACTAAATCATAACCCGTGATATTATCCCCTGTGGAGAACTTCCTCCCCGCGCACCTGCGGTCAGCTCTTCGCGGCCACTGAAGATCCTCTTTTGAACACCATTACAGATAATTAAAGTTGGGCGGCACAATAAGAATCTACTCGCATTAGATCATTTCAGACTGTCAGTCAGATAGAAATCCTTCAGTTTTCCCTGATTTACAGCCATGTAGATGAAAGATATTGCCAACAATAGGAGGGAGCCAGGAAAATTTCATCTGTCTGGAATTCGGCAGGAAAAAAGTGAGCTGGAAATTTCAGAGGAAGCGAGGATTTGTGCCTGCTCCAGCACCTCTGTTTGTGTTCACTCAGCTGGCTCGTGTTAGCAGGGAGTCATTGAGGAAAAGCGTCAAACGTTTTTTCCATCACTACAGAAACTTGACTTTAATCCCAAATCAGTAGGCCTCGTGTTGTGAACTTTAACCCCGGCCTCCTGCAAGTCACTTCAATCTTTTGTGCTAACTATCTTAAATCAACAGCTTTGTTTTCTCTGCAGGTTTAAAAAAGAAAGATTACACAGGAGCAGCTCTATATAGAAATCCTCTCAAGCTCCCAACACACCAGAGAATCGAAGTCCAACACGTCTACATCTAATTCAATTTACTTTTAATTTCCTTATTCAGTATTTGGTCCCAGATTTGTTTCTAGTCCAGATCTTTATGAACATAGATGAAAATGCTATTAATCACCTGCGAGTTAGGGTACCGTTACACTTAGCGATGCACCAGTGATCCCGACAACGATATGGATCGCTGGTGCATCGCTAAGTGGTCGCTAGTGAGCTGCCACAGGCAGATCTCACCAGCGACATCGCAGGGGTTGGGGGTCGCTACTTACCTGTCACACTAGGCGATCCTGACGTCCTCCCGCCAGCGTCCACGCGTCGCTCGTCCTCACAGCAGGAAGCGCCTGACGAGAAACATCCCAGGACGTTCTCGCGCGGACCAGGGATGAGCAGCGGGGGAGCCGGTCGGAGGTAAGTATCACATGTAGCGATATCGCTAGCAATATCGCTGCTACGTCACAAAATCGGTGACGTTACAGCTATATTGCTAGCGATATCGCTATGTGTAACGGGGGCTTTACAATGTGTAGCTATGAGCCATTTGCCACTAATATTCTCACATCTTATCTTGTTATGACCCATAACCGATGCATATGGTTGGCTGGCAAGCAGTATGGAGGCACAGTGCTGCAACCAGTGGGGCAACTAGAGGGATCAGAGTATGTATGCACTGCCCCGGTACAGGTTTACACCCACACTTACCACGAAATTGACCACATTTGCATTTTCAATGTTTCCTACCCTTTCAAGAGCTATATTTTTTTTTTATTTTTGCAGACTGTTTATTTTTTTACAGGACAAGGTTTTGAGTGCCATTATTCAATTTACCATGGAAAGTACAAAAAAAAATGGGAACAAAATTTCAAGTTAGGTGAAATGATAAAAAAAACACAAAATTCCGACCTTATTTTCGAGGGATCATTTTTATGGTGTTCATTGTATGGTCAATATAACCTGGCAATATGACTCTTCAGGTCAGTACAATTATGGAAATACCAATCTTGTACAGTTTTTTTTATATTTTGTGGCTAATTTTTATTTTTTTTATATAGTTTTGTAAAAATAAAAATGTTGGGCTTTTTTCCCCTATTTTTCCTTTATGGAGACCTATGATTTTTTGATTACTTTTCAATGTATCTTTAGTGAAAGTGTGTTTTGATTATTTTTTCTGTTTACACCATTTCCTCTATGGATAACTTAATTTTACATTTTAATAGAACTGACTTCTACAAATGTAGTAATACTATATATATATATATATATATATATATATATATAATTTTTTTTTTCCAATTTTAAATTTCTTTATTCTTTGAAATGGTTCAAATACGGTACATTGAGTCAAACTTGTATGTTTTTTTTTCTTTTTTTAGCATCTTTTTTATTTATCTTGATTTTTTAGTCGACTTAGGAGACTGGAACCTGCAATCTCCGATTTAATCAAGCCTAGGGATACTATTGAAGAGAAATAGTGCATTATCCAGTGTAGGTATATCAATTTAAAAATAATACACTCACCAGATGGAGCTTGTAATAAGCATGGAGGATTCGCTGCTGCAGGAATCACAGATCCACGAGGGACCGACGTAGAAGATGCAGGATAGGAAAAAAGTGGTCAGACAATCCGCGCTGCGAATCACTATAAACAATTATTATTGCAGTGGTCTTTATTTGACGCGTTTCGAAGTTTCACAGATCTTCTTCCACAGGAAAAAACCACCTGAGTGGTGGTTTTTTCCTGAGGAAGGAGTTCTGTGAAACTTCGAAACGCGTCGAATAAAGACCACTGTAATAATAATTGTTTATAGTGATTCGCAGCGCGGATTGTCTGACCACTTTTTTCTTATCCTGCATTTAATCAAGCCTGGCGCGCCATGGAAGTACAAAGATGGTGGCAACAGGCATCTTTAGTAGCTGACACCTGCCATGTTTGGCATGGCTCAGATCCTGAGCCCATTCTATTCACCCACATCTGACTTGTGATGTATATTTGTATCACTCATTAGGAAGGCTTAAAGGAGTTTAAGTTTTCCATCATAGGCAACCACATAAGCATGAGAGGATGCAATTTTCAAGATTTATAGCAAACAGCAGATGTTTTGTTGAATGTAAAATTACTAGCTGGTCATTTAGGTGTAACACATGGACAGTCCAAGCTTTGGCTTTTAGAAAAGGACTCTATGCAGCCTTCATATTGCCTATTAGGACATATGGGCAAGGTTAAACTTATAGAGGTTTTATTGGGACCTGTCACTGCTGCCAGTTTAAAGGGAACCTGTCATGGTGGAGAAAAGCATTTAAAAGCGTTCCCTGGAACTTTGACTGACAGTTGCCTCTGCTCTGAGAGCCAGCAGTCATTCAAAGTGTCAGTGTGTGCCTACAGCCGCCGTTCACATTGCTGTACTGAGTGGTGACTGTAGCCTCACTAGCATACCTGTATGGTGATATGATCATTTTGGGAGAAATGAAGTTATTTCTCTCTCGAGTGTCACACTTTCAGTGCGACGGCCCCGCACCTTCCTATCGCTGTTAACCTGCAGATTTCCTCTTTATCATGTTGTGACAAGGTTTCCTTTAAATTATATTAACCCCTTAGTGACAGAGCCAATTTGGTACTTAATAACTCTGGGACTCTTCAACGGATCCCGCTGATTCTGAGACATATTGTACTTCATGTTAGTGGTAAAATTTCTTCAATGTAACTTGTGTTTATTCGTGAAAAAAATGGAAATTTGGCAAAAATTTTGAAAATCTTTCAAGTTTCAAACTTTTAATTTTTGTACACTTAAATCATATAGTGGTGTCACAAAAAATAGTTAATAAATAACATTTCCCACATGTTTGCTTTACACAATTTTGGAAACCGTTTTTTTGTTAGGACGCTATAAGGGTTAAAAGTTAACTTTAGCCCAACCCTAACCCTAACTTTAGCCCAACTCACTTTAGACCAACTCTAACCCTAATGGAAAAATGGAAAAAAATACTTTTTTTATTTTATTATTTTTACCTAAATAAGATTGTGATAAAGGGGGGTTTGATATACTATTTTTTATTTTGATCACTGACTCCATTGGTTTTCACATGTTTTGTATTGGAAAAAGAGAAAAAAAATTCCAAGTGCGGTGAAATTGCAAAAAAAGTTCAATCCCACAGTTGTTTTTTGCTTTTTTTTTTACTAGGTTCAATAAATGCTTAAACAGACCCACCATTATGATTCTCCAGGTCACTACGAGTTCATAGACACCAAACATGTCTAGGTTCATTTTTAGCTAAGTGGCGAAAAAACAAACAAACTTTGTTAAAGAAAAAAAAATTGACCCATTTTACGATACTCGTAGCGTCTTCATTTTTCATGATCTTGGGTTGGGTGAGGGCTTATTGTTTGCGTGCCAAGCTGACGTTTTTAATAATACCATTTCTATCACCCATTATTGCATTTTAATGCAATGTTGCAGTGAACAGAAAAACAAAATTTTGGCATTTTGACTTTTTTCTCGCTACGTCGGTTAGCGATCAGATTAATCTTTCTTTGGAACTAGCTGAAGAGCCCGGCGTTGCCTGGGCATAGTAACCAACTGTGGTTAGTTATAACAAATTATAATGATTATATTGCACATAAAAACCGTGCATCTAAACCTATCCTGTGTGATACTGACTGCTGAGCCGTGTATCTACTACTATTCTGTGTGATACTGTCTGCTGAGCCGTGTATCTAATCCTATCCTGTGTGATACTGACTGATGAGCTGTGTATCTAATCCTATCCTGTGTGATACTGACTGCTGAGCCGTGTATCTAATCCTATCCTGTGTGATACTGACTGCTGAGCCGTGTATCTAATCCTATCCTGTGTGATACTGACTGATGAGCTGTGTATCTAATCCTATCCTGTGTGATACTGACTGCTGAGCCGTGTATCTAATCCTATCCTGTGTGATACTGACTGCTGAGCCGTGTATCTAATCCTATCCTGTGTGATACTGACTGCTGAGCCGTGTATCTAATCCTATTCTGTGTGATACTGTCTGCTGAGCCGTGTATCTAATAGTATTCTGTGTGATACTGTGTGCTGAGCTGCATATCTAATCCTATCCTGTGTGATACTGACTGCTGAGCCGTGTATCTAATCCTATCCTGTGTGATACTGACTGCTGAGCCGTGTATCTAATCCTATCCTGTGTGATACTGCCTGCTGAGCCATGTGTCTAATCCTCTCCTGTGTGATACTTAAGGCCCCTTTACATTTAGCGATGCACCAGCGATCCCGACAACGATACGACCCGGTCAGGATCGCTGGTGCATCGCTAAATGGTCGCTAGTGAGCTGCCACACAGGCAGATCTTACAGCGACGTAGCGACGCAGCAGCGGTTGTTACTTACCTTTCAGATGCGGCGATCCTGACGTCCTCCCACCCGCGTCCACGCGTCGCTCGTCGGCGCCAGCAGGAAGCGCCCGACGAGAAATGGAGCTGCACGATCTTGTGCGATCAGCGGCAGACAGCGGGGGGAGCCAGTCGGAGGTAAGTATCACACATAGCGATATCGCTAGCGATATCGCTGCTGCGTCACAAAATCTGTGACGCTTTAGCAATATCGCTAGCGATATCGCTATGTGTAAGCCCCCCTTTACTGCTAAGCTGTGTATCTAATCCTATAAAGAGTGGTCGTAAATGGCTGCACATCCAGTTGGAAGAATGTCTCAAGTGGGGTACCACAGGACTCTGTCCTGGGCCCTGTATTGTTCAACATTCTTATCAACGATTTAGATGAAGGAATTGAGGGTAAACTGATAACATTTGCTGATGACACAAAGCTAGGAGGGATAGCTAATACTAGAGAAGAGAGAGAGAGGATTCAAAAAGATATAAATAAACTGGAGAAGTGGGCAGCAACTAATAGAATGGTTTTTAACAGGGAGAAATGCAAAGTACTACATCTGGGCAATAAAAATGAAAAAGCATATATAGAATGGGAGGAATAGGGCTAAGCAACAGCACATGTGAAAAAGACTTGGGTATACTAATAGATCACAGACTGAATATGAGTCAACAGTGTGATGCAGCAGCAAAAAAGGCAAATGCAATTCTAGGATGTATTAACAGAAGCATACAGTCTAGATCACGTGAAGTCATTATTTCCCTCTACTCCTCTTTGGTCAGACCTCATCTGGAATATTGTGTCCAGTTTTGGGCACCATATTTTAAAAAAGACATCAACAAACTGGAGCAAGTTCAGAAAAGAGCGACCAGAATGGTGACCGGTCTGCAAACCCTGTCTTATGAGGAAAGGTTGCAGGATTTGGGAATGTTTAGTTTGCAAAAGAGAAGACTGAGAGGAGACTTAATAGCTGTCTACAAATATCTAAAGGGCTGTCACATTGTAGAAGGATCATCTTTATTCTCATTTGCACAAGGAAAGACTAGAAGCAATGGGATGGAACTGAATCAGAGGAGACACAGATTAGATATTAGAAAAAACTTTTTGACAGTTAGAGTGATCAATGAGTGGAACAAGCTGCCACGAGAAGTGGTGAGTTCTCCTTCAATGGAAGTCTTCAAACAGAGGCTGGACAGACATCTGACTGGGATGATTTAGCGAATCCTGCTTTGAGCAGGGGGTTGGACCAGATGGCCCAGGAGGTCCCTTCCAACTCTACGATTCTATGATTCTATGATTCTATCCTGTGTGATACTGACTGCTGAGTCGTGTATCTAATCCTATCCTGTGTGAACAGGGCTCCCCATGCAGTCTGTGTCAGAGGGTGATCTGTGTTGGCAAGGTAATAAATTGTGTAATTTCCAGCTTTACAGAGGGACGATAACACCATAGAAATTATAAGAATAATAGGCCCCAGTTACCACAAATGTCTACAAAGAAAACTGTTGCTGATAGCAACCAATCACAGCTCATTTTTCATCTTTTAAACAGCTCTGGGACAGCGTGGCGAGTTTTGAGTGGCGACTTTTGTGTTTCGACTTTTATGTGGCGAGGTTGGTATATGTGTGGTGAAATGTGTGCTGAGGGTGGTATATGTGTTGAAGCACGTGGTAGTGTGTGACACATTTTGTGTGTGTGTTCATTTCCCCGTGTGTGGTGAGTATCCCATGTCAGGGCCCCACCTTAGCAACTGTACGGTATATACTCTTTGGCGCCATCGCTCTCATTCTTTAAGTCCCCCTTGTTCACATCTGGCAGCTGTTAATTTGCCTCCAACACTTTTCCTTTCACTTTTTCCCCATTATGTAGATAGGGGCAAAATTGGTTGGTGAATTGGAATGCACGGGGTTAAAATTTCACCTCACAACATAGCCTATGACACTCTCGGGGTCCAGACGTGTGACTGTGCAAAATTTTGTGGCTGTAGCTACGACGGTGCAGATGCCAATACATACACTTTTTCCCCATTATGTAGATAGGGGCAAAATTGTTTGGTGAATTGGAACACGCAGGGTTAAAATTTCGCCTCACAACATAGCCTATGACGCTCTCAGGGTCCAGACGTGTGACTGTGCCAAATTTTGTGGCTGTAGCTGCGACGGTGCGGATGCCAATCCCGGACATACATACACACCCACATTGAGCTTTATACAGTTGTGGCCAAAAGTATTGACACCCCTGCAATTCTGTCAGATAATACTCAGTTTCTTCCTGAAAATGATTGCAAACACAAATTCTTTGGTATTATTATCTTCATTTAATTTGTCTTAAATGAAAAAACACAAAAGAGAATGAAGCAAAAAGCAAAACATTGATAATTTCACACAAAACCCCAAAAATGGGCCATACAAAAGTATTGGCACCCACAGCCTAATGCTTGGTTGCACAACCTTTCGCCAAAATAACTGCGACCAACCACTTCTGGTAACCATCAATGAGTTTCTTTCAATGCTCTGCTGGAATTTTAGACCATTCTTCTTTGGCAAACTGCTCCAGGTCCCTGATATTTGAAGGGTGCCTTCTTCAAACTGCCATTTTTAGATCTGTCCACAGGTGTTCTATGGGATTCAGGTCTGGACTCATTGCTGGCCACCTTAGAAGTCTCCAGTGCTTTCTCTCAAACCATTTTCTAGTGCTTTTTGAAGTGTGTTTTGGGTCATTGTCCTGCTGTAAGACCCATGACCTCTGAGGGAGACCCATCTTTCTCACACTGGGCCCTACATTATGCTGCAAAATTTGTTGGCAGTCTTCTGACTTCATATGCCATGCACACGGTCAAGCAGTCCAGTGCCAGAGGCAGCAAAGCAACCCCAAAATATCAGGGAACCTCCGCCATGTTTGACCGTAGGGACTGTGTTCTTTTCTTTGAATGCCTCTTTTTTTCTCCTGTAAACTCTATGTTGATGCCTTTGCCAAAAAAGCTCTACTTTTGTCTCATCTGACCAGAGAACATTCTTCCAAAACGTTTTAGACTTTTTCAGGTAAGTTTTGGCAAACTCCAGCCAGGCTTTTTTATGTCTCGGGGTAAGAAGTGGGGTCTTCCTGGGTCTCCTACCATACAGTCCCTTTTCATTCAGATGCCGACAGATAGCACGGGTTGACACTGTTGTACCCTCGGACTGCAGGGCAGCTTGAACTTGTTTGGATGTTAGTCGAGATTCTTTATCCAACATCCGCACAATCTTGCGCTGAAATCTCTTGTCAATTTTTCTTTTCCGTCCACATCTAGGGAGGTTAGCCACAGTGCCATAGGCTTTAAACTTCTTGATGACACTGCACACGGTAGACACAGGAACATTCAGGTCATTGGAGATGGACTTGTAGCCTTGAGATTGCTCATGCTTCCTCACAATTTGGTTTCTCAAGTCCTCAGACAGTTCTTTGGTCTTCTTTCTTTTCTCCATGCTCAATGTAGTACACACAAGGACACAGGACAGAGGTTGAGTCAACTTTAATCCATGTCAACTGGCTGCAAGTATGATTTAGTTATTGCCAACACCTGTTAGGTGCCACAGGTAAGTTACAGGTGCTGTAAATTACACAAATTAGAGAAGCATCACATGATTTTTCGAACAGTGCCAATACTTTTGTCCACCCTCTTTTTTATGTTTGGTGTGGAATTATATCCAATTTGGCTTTAGGACAATTCTTTTTGTGTTTTTTCATTTAAGACAAATTAAATGAAGATAATAATACCAAAGAATTTGTGTTTGCAATCATTTTCAGGAAGAAACTGAGTATTATCTGACAGAATTGCTGGGGTGTTAATACTTTTGGCCACAACTGTATATTAGATGGGGGCGAAAGGAGGATGATTAGAACTTATATATATATTTTTTCACTTATGGCATGCTTCAGTAGTCTCCATGGGAGACTAGAAGCTGCAATAACCCGATCGGCTCTGCTACATTCAGGCGATGATCCGATAACCTATATGTAGCAGAATACCTCACTTGCTATGAGCGCCAATCACCGGGTGGTGCTCATAGCAATCCTGCAGTAACAACCATAGAGGTCTCCAGGAGACCTCTGGATGTCATGCTGACCCATCGGTGACCCACGATCTTGTGACGGGGTCACCAATAGGCAGATTTCCGGCACGATTGACAGTGGCATTTAACGGGTTAGTAGCCAGAGGTGGATCGTGATTCCACCCATGGCTGTTCAGGGCACATGTCAGCTTTTCAAAACAGCTGACATGTGCCAGGAATGAAGTGGGCTCAATGCCAGAGCCCACAGCAAAGGGAGAGTGTCCGTCATCGGCATACTATTACGCCCGATGTCGGCAAGGGGATATACTCAAACGTACTGTAGCTCATAGCTGAGAAGTTGTATCCATTTTAGTGAATGTAGCATTTTGTAGCCAATAAATGAACATGTCCTTCATCAGCTTTCATAAAGTCATCGCAAATAATGACAGCAGTTTCCAGTCCATAGCAGGTTGCATGTCGCCTGTAGTACGTTAGCGTTATTAGGTGTGATGTTTTCAACTGTCAAGCATGTTACTGAACGTCCCTATGAACCTATTACACACATCACATCAATGCTGCTCCTAACAATATGGCTTTAATCATCCCTGTAATGTATTGGTGAAATTCTTGGAAAGAAAGTAAAGTCCAGACAAAACTGTATTTGACAAATGACAAAAAGCCACATAACAAGTTCCTTCAGGCACAAAATGGGAAGCTTTCAATATTTGTACCAAGCGAATTTAGTTTTATTTCAAGAATCATCACAGACATCTAATTTGTATTCATAATATGCAACATTAAAAACCGATATAAACAATGGAGCTTTTCTGGGCCTTGGCTTTGGCAGTAAGTGGCTATAAAAATACAAAGCAATATAGTATAAAGTTTCTAAAGTGGAAAAAGACAAGAGTCCATCCAGTTCAGCATATTCCCCAGTGATGTGGATCCAGAGAAAGGCAGAAACGCCCAAGAGGCAGAAGCCAGTTTTCCTCTCCTTAAGCAAAAAAAAACCTTCCAGACTCCAAAATGGCAATCAGAATAAATCCCTGGATCAACAACCCATATCGAGTAATCATAACTTTTAATATCTTTGCACTCAAGAAAAACATCCAGGCCCTTTTTAGAACATCTCTCAGTGGATTCACCATGAGAACTTCCTCTGGTACAGAGCTCCATAGTGTCATTGGTTTTGCAGTAAAGTATTGTTCATGCTGGTGTGGAATTTTTTCCCCTAGTTGGAACAGATGATCATGTTCCCTTGTAATAATTGCAGTTTACAGATAACCGAATGGTTTCGCAACAAATCTAATTTAGTACAAATTTCCCCAAAAATTCAGATTTGGCAGAATAAAAATTTTGGGAAATTTGCATGAACATAGCAAAATGATGGTCAGTCATTGAAGTGTGTCACACTACACATGATCATATGATGCCTAGTCATCACCTAAAGATCGGGACAGCAGACCAAAGAAAAGACCAAACAAGAAACTGATAAAAAGACCAATCCAAATTAAGTGGAGGACTAACCAGGAATTGGTGAGGAGTTGTCCTAAGACAAATAAGTAAAATATTTAATCCAGTAACACCTTCCCAGTCCTCCAACTATGATGCTTCAGGGCCTGAAAACAACTTAGAGTGTAATACATGTGTCTCTGAGAAAGAAAATCTATGTGAAACGAATTTTGGGAGATGTGGTCATCTCTATTATTGTAGTCGTAAGCATAAAAAGACATTGGGAGAGATCTCTCTATTGAATTATGATATATTTATACAGTACATAGACCTTGGGTTGTCATTACGATGCCTTTGTGATGACATCTCGAGGGTGTCTATCAGATGGGAGATGAGCCTCCTAGCCTCCTAAATGTTGCGATCAATTGGGGGTCAAGCAGCCTGGGTGCAGTGCGGGCACCACTCCTGTGAGAGAGTGCCGTGGCTCGGCTATCACACGTGCCTCACACGATCACATGATTTATGTATATGTCATCAGTTGGGAACCCTTATCCGACCATGATATATAGGAATGTCAAATATTGTGATGAGGTTTAATAGGTTGTACATCACTTTTTACAGTTTCCTTTATGTTGCCAGGGTACAATGAAATTTAGTGTGTCTAGGGATGTGGCTAAGAGTGTGGCCCCAAATTCTTCCACAGGACGCTACATATGCTACATGGTCTGTTCCACTTTACCTTCTTTGGCTGTTGGGAGGTATGGCTATAACTGTACTCCTGGACACTGGATCAGCTATGACTGACACATATCATAGTTTGGATGTGGATGTACTGGTCAATATAGATTTGTAGCTGTATGACAGCTGTAGTGTCACAGATTGATGTCTCATAGTCTGTGATACCATTGCCCATCCACAATACACAATGGCGTCATCCAGCAGCTGCTTCTCGACGGTGGATTTCAGTCGGTATGGATAGCTGAAGCTTCGTTGACTTGAGATAATATTTTATATGGGGATCACCTTCTAGAAGAGGACACATTTTTCACCTAGTCACCTTTCATTCAGTTTCATTGCATAGCATATCCTTTATCTGCTGCCAATAAGTTGTGCATTCACATTGTCGATTGTAACATTACATTATTTTTTCCCTTTCTTTTTTTATTATAACATGGATACAAAAGACCTGTTTTACAGTAAAATCTCTGGTCCAAAATCAAAGACATGTGGGATGGATTGCACAATGCTTTGAATCACATTACAGGAAACCGCATTCTGACATTACTTTCATTGGGAAGAAACATATTTTTGAAGCTGAAGATATAGCCCATGGGGGAATAAGGGTAAGGTAAAAACAGAGGAAAATAAATACTAGGAGTGAAGACAGCAAGAAATGCCAAGTTTTTCAAGAATTTATATAGAAATATACTTTAAATTGGTTTTCCTTGCAATTTCATATTATGAAAATGTTGTCTTCTACAGATGCAGCAGATCCCCGTTGGCTTTTTATATAGTGCGCTGGAAAATTCACTAGTAATATCAGCTATGCTGCAGAGCTAAATTAACTTGTGATCCAAGAGCTAACACAGGATACGCAGCATTTTACAATGGTTTCACCGTAAAACTGACTTTTATATTTAAAAAAGCATTCTCTTATGGTTGGTGCACAGAGGGGGGAACTAGGGAAAGTTAATAATGTAAACTTAACTCACAAAGAGACTGAGTATGTGCATGAATTCACAAGCATATAGCCAGAGGCATAGCAGTACTGGGTGCAAAGTAAGATTAATAATCTTTATTTTTATATAGCGCTAACATATTCTGCAGCGCTTTACAGTTTGCACACATTATCATCGCTGTCCCCGATGAGGCTCACAATCTAAATTCCCTATCAGTATGTCTTTGGAATGTGGGAGGAAACCGGAGTACACGGAGGAAACCCACGCAAACACGGGGAGAACATACAAACTCCTTGTAGATGTTGTCAATGGTGGGATTCGAACCCAGGACTCCAGCGCTGCAATGCTAACCACTGAGCCACCGTGCTGCCCAAGAGGTACTATATGCACCCCGGTCCTGAAACTTGTGGGCGTCATGGGTCCTACAGAACAATCATAAACAATCTTATATTATACATGGCATGTAATGGGTGGTGGAGGCGCTTTCTGCATATACCCATAATGCACATACCCATGTTCCATCACATCCCATATTTCAGAAAAGTGCAAGTCCTGGAAGCATTCTCTAAAAGAGTAAAGAATGTAGGTATAGGCAATTTATATGGGTCTGTAGTATACATCTGTAGGGGCTCAGCATGACGCTGTATAGGGTCTGTAATATACATCTGTAGGGGCTCAGCATGACGCTATATTGGGTCTGTAATATACATCTGTAGGGGCTCAGCATGACGCTATATAGGGTCTGTAATATACATCTGTAGGGGCTCAGCATGATGCTGTACAGGGTCTGTAATATACATCTGTAGGGGCTCAGCATGACGCTGTATAGGGTCTGTAATATACATCTGTAGGGACTCAGCATGACGCTATATTGGGTCTGTAATATACATCTGTAGGGGCTCAGCATGACGCTATATAGGGTCTGTAATATACATCTGTAGGGGCTCAGCATGACGCTGTATAGGGTCTGTAATATACATCTGTAGGGGCTCAGCATGACGCTGTATAGGGTCTGTAATATACATCTGTAGGGGCTCAGCATGACGCTATGTAGGGTCTGTAATATACATCTGTAGGGGCTCAGCATGACGCTGTATAGGGTCTGTAATATGCATCTGTAGGGGCTCAGCATGACGCTATATAGGGTCTGTAATATACATCTGTAGGGGCTCAGCATGACGCTGTATAGGGTCTGTAATATACATCTGTAGGAGCTCAGCATGACGCTGTATAGGGTCTGTAATATGCATCTGTAGGGGCTCAGCATGACGCTGTATAGGGTCTGTAATATACATCTGTAGGGGCTCAGCATGACGCTGTATAGGGTCTGTAATATGCATCTGTAGGAGCTCAGCATGACGCTGTACAGGGTCTGTAATATACATCTGTAGGGGCTCAGCATGACGCTGTATAGGGTCTGTAATATACATCTGTAGGGGCTCAGCATGATGCTGTAGTGGGTCTGTAATATACATCTGTAGGGGCTCAGCATGACGCTATATACACTCACTGGCCACTTTATTAGGTACACCATGCTAGTAAGGGGTTGGACCCCCTTTTGCCTTCAGAACTGCCTCAATTCTTCGTGGCAGAGATTCAACAAGGTGCTGGAAGCATTCCTCAGAGATTTTGGACCATATTGACATGATGGCATCACACAGTTGGCGCAGATTTGTCGGCTGCACATCCCTGATGCGAATCTCCCGTTCCACCACATCCCAAAGATGCTCTATTGGATTGAGATCTGGTGACTGAGGAGGCCATTTGAGTACAGTAAACTCATTGTCATGTTCAAGAAACCAATCTGAGATGATTCGAGCTTTATGACATGGCGCATTATCCTGCTGAAAGTAGCCATCAGATGTTGGGTACATTGTGGTCATAAAGGGATGGACATGGTCAGCAACAATACTCAGGTAGGCTGTGGCGTTGCAACGATGCTCAATTGGTACCAAGGGGCCCAAAGAGTGCCCAGAAAAAATTCCCCACACCATGACACCACCACCACCAGCCTGAACCGTTGATACAAGGCAGGATGGATCCATGCTTTCATGTTGTTTACGCCAAATTCTGACCCTACCATCCGAATGTCGCAGCAGAAATCGAGACTCATCAGACCAGGCAACGTTTTTCCAATCTTCTACTGTCCAATTTCGATGAGCTTGTGCAAATTGTAGCCTAAGTTTCCTGTTCTTAGCTGAGAGGAGTGGTACCCAGTGTGGTCTTCTGCTGCTGTAGCCCATCTGCCTCAAAGTTCGACGCACTGTGCGTTCAGAGATGCTCTTCTGCCTACCTTGGTTGTAACGGGTGGCAATTTGAGTCACTGTTGCCTTTCTATCAGCTCGAACCAGTCTGCCCATTCTCCTCTGACCTCTGGCATCAACATGGCATTTCCGGCCACAGAACTGCCGCTCACTGGATTTTTTTTCTTTTTCGGACCATTCTCTGTAAACCCTAGAGATGGTTGTGCGTGAAAATCCCAGTAGATCAGCAGTTTCTGAAATTCTCAGACCAGCCCTTCTGGCACCAACAATCATGCCACGTTCAAAGGCACTCAAATCACCTTTCTTCCCCATACTGATGCTCGGTTTGAACTGCAGGAGATTGTCTTGACCATGTCTACATGCCTAAATGCACTGAGTTGCCGCCATGTGATTGGCTGATTAGAAATTAAGTCTTAACACACAGTTGGACAGGTGTACCTAATAAAGTGGCCAGTGAGTGTAGGGTCTGTAATATACATCTGTAGGGGCTCAGCATGACGCTATATAGGGTCTGTAATATACATCTGTAGGGGCTCAGCATGACGCTGTATAGGGTCTGTAATATGCATCTGTAGGGGCTCAGCATGACGCTGTATAGGGTCTGTAATATACATCTGTAGGGGCTCAGCATGATGCTGTAGTGGGTCTGTAATATACATCTGTAGGGGCTCAGCATGACGCTATATAGGGTCTGTAATATACATCTGTAGGGGCTCAGCATGACGCTGTATAGGGTCTGTAATATACATCTGTAGGGGCTCAGCATGACGCTGCATAGGGTCTGTAATATGCATCTGTAGGGGCTCAGCATGACGCTGTATAGGGTCTGTAATATACATCTGTAGGGGCTCAGCATGATGCTGTAGTGGGTCTGTAATATACATCTGTAGGGGCTCAGCATGACGCTATATAGGGTCTGTAATATACATCTGTAGGGGCTCAGCATGACGCTGTATAGGGTCTGTAATATGCATCTGTAGGGGCTCAGCATGAAGCTGTATAGGGTCTGTAATATACATCTGTAGGGGCTCAGCATGACGCTGTATAGGGTCTGTAATATACATCTGTAGGGGCTCAGCATGACGCTATGTAGGGTCTGTAATATACATCTGTAGGGGCTCAGCATGACGCTGTATAGGGTCTGTAATATGCATCTGTAGGGGCTCAGCATGACGCTATATAGGGTCTGTAATATACATCTGTAGGGGCTCAGCATGACGCTGTATAGGGTCTGTAATATGCATCTGTAGGGGCTCAGCATGACGCTGTATAGGGTCTGTAATATCATAGAATCATAGAATCATAGAATGGTAGAGTTGGAAGGGACCTCCTGGGCCATCTGGTCCAACCCCCTGCTCAAAGCAGGATTCGCTAAATCATCCCAGTCAGATGTCTGTCCAGCCTCTGTTTGAAGACTTCCATTGAAGGAGAACTCACCACTTCTCGTGGCAGCCTGTTCCACTCATTGATCACTCTAACTGTCAAAAAGTTTTTTCTAATATCTAATCTGTGTCTCCTCCCATTCAGTTTCATCCCATTGCTTCTAGTCTTTCCTTGTGCAAATGAGAATAAAGTTGATCCTTCTACAATGTGACAGCCCTTTAGATATTTGTAGACAGCTATTAAGTCTCCTCTCAGTCTTCTCTTTTGCAAACTAAACATTCCCAAATCCTGCAACCTTTCCTCATAAGACAGGGTTTGCAGACCGGTCACCATTCTGGTCGCTCTTTTCTGAACTTGCTCCAGTTTGTTGATGTCTTTTTTAAAATGTGGTGCCCAAAACTGGACACAATATTCCAGATGAGGTCTGACCAAAGAGGAGTAGAGGGAAATAATGACTTCACGTGATCTAGACTGTATGCTTCTGTTAATACATCCTAGAATTGCATTTGCCTTTTTTGCTGCTGCATCACACTGTTGACTCATATTCAGTCTGTGATCTATTAGTATACCCAAATCTTTTTCACATGTGCTGTCACTTAGCCCTATTCCTCCCATTCTATATATGCTTTTTACATTTTTATTGCCCAGATGTAGTACTTTGCATTTCTCCCTGTTAAAAACCATTCTGTTAGTTGCTGCCCACTTCTCCAGTTTATTTAAATCTTTTTGAATCCTCTCTCTCTCTTCTCTAGTATTAGCTATCCCTCCTAGCTTTGTGTCATCAGCAAATTTAATCAGTTTACCCTCAATTCCTTCATCTAAATCGTTGATAAAGATGTTGAACAATACAGGGCCCAGGACAGAGCCCTGTGGAACCCCACTTGAGACATTCTTCCAACTGGATGTGCAGCCATTTACGACCACTCTTTGGGTCCGATCACTAAGCCAGTTATGAATCCACCTAACAGTTGCCTTGTCCATTCCATACTTAATCATTTTTTCAATAAGGATTGTATGAGAGACTTTGTCAAATGCTTTGCTGAAGTCAATATATACTATATCTACAGCATTTCCTTGATCCACCCAATCAGTGATACCGTCATAGAAGGAAATTAAGTTAGTCTGACATGACTTATTAGTTACAAACCCATGCTGACTCTGTTTAATCACTTCATTCTTATCCAGGTATTGACATACATGTTGTTTAATAATTTGTTCAAAGATCTTTCCTGGTATAGAAGTCAGACTCACCGGCCTATAGTTACCTGGGTCCACCTTCTTCCCCTTTTTGAAGATAGGAACAACATTTGCTCTTCTCCAGTCTTCTGGCACTTCTCCTGTTCTCCAAGAATTTTCAAAGATTATAGAGAGGGGTTCAAAAATTTCTTCTGCTATCTCCTTCAGTAGTCTGGGGTGTAATTCATCTGGACCTGGAGACTTGAATTCATTTAGGCTAGCTAAGTGTTTCCTCACTATCTTTCTGTTTATAGATATCCTGGATTCTTCTATTCCCTTAATAGGACAGTGAATAACAGTTGATGTTACATTTCCTTTCTGAGAGAAAACAGATGCAAAATAGGAATTTAAAAGTTCAGCCTTCTCAACATCCTGTCTTACCATTTCATCATTTTCATCCTGTAAAAATCCTATAGCATCTTTGACTTTTCTTTTACTTTTGACATATCCCCAAAATCCTTTATTATTGCTTTTGACATCTCTTGCAAGCCTAAATTCATTTTCAGCTTTAGATAATCTGATTTGTGCCCTGCAGGTTCTGCAGACAGCATTATATTCTTCTTTAGATATGCCTCCCTCTTTCCATTTTATAAACATTTTTTTCTTCCTTTTTAGCATGTGCTTAAGTTCTGTGTTCATCCATCCTGGTTTCCTTAACTGCTTCCTATTCTTCCCTCTTTTCGGAATTGTTAACAACTGTGCTTTGAGAATTTCATTTTTCAAGATTTCCCATCCTTCCTGGACATTTTTGTCTTTAAGGATATCCAGCCATTGGATCCCTCCAATTCTCTTTCTGAATCCCTTAAAATCTGCCTTTCTGAAATCTAACCTTGACATCTGAGTCTTCACAGGTCTTCCGCCTCTAGTTATCCAAAATTCTAAAATAGCATGGTCGCTACCTCCTAGGGTCCCAGCCACTTTTACCTCCTCAACCATTTCCTCCCTGTTTATAAGGATTAGATCCAAGGTAGCAGTTCCTCTTGTTTTCTCCCTTACCTTTTGGAAGATAAAGTTGTCAGCAAGAGAGGATAAGAATTTCCTTGACCTGTTAGTTTTGCCTGAGAGAGATTCCCATCTGTATACATATATACATATACATCTGTAGGGGCTCAGCATGATGCTGTAGTGGGTCTGTAATATACATCTGTAGGGGCTCAGCATGACGCTATATAGGGTCTGTAATATACATCTGTAGGGGCTCAGCATGACGCTGTATAGGGTCTGTAATATACATCTGTAGGGGCTCAGCATGACGCTGCATAGGGTCTGTAATATGCATCTGTAGGGGCTCAGCATGACGCTGTATAGGGTCTGTAATATACATCTGTAGGGGCTCAGCATGATGCTGTAGTGGGTCTGTAATATACATCTGTAGGGGCTCAGCATGACGCTATATAGGGTCTGTAATATACATCTGTAGGGGCTCAGCACGACGCAGTATAGGGTCTGTAATATACATCTGTAGGGGCTCAGCACGACGCTGTATAGGGTCTGTAATATACATCTGTAGGAGCTCAGCATGACGCTATATAGGGTCTGTAATATACAGGTGTAGGGGCTCAGCATGACGCTGTATAGGGTCTGTAATATACATCTGTAGGGGCTCAGCATGACGCTATATAAGGTCTGTAATATACATCTGTAGGGGCTCAGCACGACGCTGTATAGGGTCTGTAATATACATCTGTAGGGGCTCAGCATGACGCTGTACAGGGTCTGTAATATACATCTGTAGGGGATCAGCATGACGCTGTATAGGGTCTGTAATATACATCTGTAGGGGCTCAGCATGACGCTATATAGGGTCTGTAATATACATCTGTAGGGGCTCAGCATGACGCTGAATAGGGTCTGTAATATACATCTGTAGGGGCTCAGCATGATGGTATATAGGGTCTGTAATATGCATCTGTAGGGGCTCAGCATGATGCTATATAGGGTCTGTAATATACAGTGGGGCAAAAAAGTATTTAGTCAGTCAGCAATAGTGCAAGTTCCACCACTTAAAAAGATGAGAGGCGTCTGTAATTTACATCATAGGTAGACCTCAACTATGGGAGACAAACTGAGAAAAAAAAATCCAGAAAATCACATTGTCTGTTTTTTTTTCATTTTATTTGCATATTATGGTGGAAAATAAGTATTTGGTCAGAAACAAGCAATCAAGATTTCTGGCTCTCACAGACGTGTAACTTCTTCTTTAAGAGTCTCCTCTTTCCTCCACTCATTACCTGTAGTAATGGCACCTGTTTAAACTTGTTATCAGTATAAAAAGACACCTGTGCACACCCTCAAACAGTCTGACTCCAAACTCCACTATGGTGAAGACCAAAGAGCTGTCAAAGGACACCAGAAACAAAATTGTAGCCCTGCACCAGACTGGGAAGACTGAATCTGCAATAGCCAACCAGCTTGGAGTGAAGAAATCAACTGTGGGAGCAATAATTAGAAAATGGAAGACATACAAGACCACTGATAATCTCCCTCGATCTGGTGCTCCACGCAAAATCCCACCCCGTGGGGTCAGAATGATCACAAGAACGGTGAGCAAAAATCCCAGAACCACGCGGGGGGACCTAGTGAATGAACTGCAGAGAGCTGGGACCAATGTAACAAGGCCTACCATAAGTAACACACTACGCCACCATGGACTCAGATCCTGCAGTGCCAGACATGTCCCACTGCTTAAGCCTGTACATGTCCGGGCCCGTCTGAAGTTTGCTAGAGAGCATTTGGATGATCCAGAGGAGTTTTGGGAGAATGTCCTATGGTCTGATGAAACCAAACTGGAACTGTTTGGTAGAAACACAACTTCTCGTGTTTGGAGGAAAAAGAATACTGAGTTGCATCCATCAAACACCATACCTACTGTAAAGCATGGTGGTGGAAACATCATGCTTTGGGGCTGTTTCTCTGCAAAGGGGCCAGGACGACTGATCCGGGTACATGAAAGAATGAATGGGGCCATGTATCGTGAGATTTTGAGTGCAAACCTCCTTCCATCAGCAAGGGCATTGATGATGAAACGTTGCTGGGTCTTTCAACATGACAATGATCCAAAGCACACCGCCAGGGCAATGAAGGAGTGGCTTCGTAAGAAGCATTTCAAGGTCCTGGAGTGGCCTAGCCAGTCTCCAGATCTCAACCCTATAGAAAACCTTTGGAGGGAGTTGAAAGTCCATGTTGCCAAGCGAAAAGCCAAAAACATCACTGCTCTAGAGGAGATCTGCATGGAGGAATGGGCCAACATACCAACAACAGTGTGTGGCAACCTTGTGAAGACTTACAGAAAACGTTTGACCTCTGTCATTGCCAACAAAGGATATATCACAAAGTATTGAGATGAAATTTTGTTTCTGACCAAATACTTATTTTCCACCATAATATGCAAATAAAATGAAAAAAAACAGACAATGTGATTTTCTGGATTTTTTTTTTCTCAGTTTGTCTCCCATAGTTGAGGTCTACCTATGATGTAAATTACAGACGCCTCTCATCTTTTTAAGTGGTGGAACTTGCACTATTGCTGACTGACTAAATACTTTTTTGCCCCACTGTACATCTGTAGGGGCTCAGCATGACGCTGTACAGGGTCTGTAATATACATCTGTAGGGGCTCAGCATGACGCTGTATAGGGTCTGTAATATACATCTGTAGGGGCTCAGCATGACGCTGAATAAGGTCTGTAATATACATCTGTAGGGGCTCAGCATGACGCTGTATAGGGTCTGTAATATACATCTGTAGGGGCTCAGTATGACGCTATATAGGGTCTGTAATATGCATCTGTAGGGGCTCAGCATGACGCTATATAGGGTCTGTAATATACATCTGTAGGGGCTCAGCATGACGCTGTATAGGGTCTGTAATATACATCTGTAGGGGCTCAGCATGACGCTGTATAGGGTCTGTAATATACATCTGTAGGGGCTCAGCATGACGCTATATAGGGTATGTAATATACATCTGTAGGGGCTCAGCATGACGCTGTATAGGGTCTGTAATATACATCTGTAGGGGCTCAGCATGACGCTATAAAGGGTCTGTCATATACATCTGTAAGGGCTCAGCATGACGCTGAATAAGGTCTGTAATATACATCTGTAGGGGCTCAGCATGACGCTGTATAGGGTCTGTAATATACATCTGTAGGGGCTCAGTATGACGCTATATAGGGTCTGTAATATGCATCTGTAGGGGCTCAGCATGACGCTATATAGGGTCTGTAATATACATCTGTAGGGGCTCAGCATGACGCTGTATAGGGTCTGTAATATACATCTGTAGGGGCTCAGCATGACGCTGTATAGGGTCTGTAATATACATCTGTAGGGGCTCAGCATGACGCTATATAGGGTATGTAATATACATCTGTAGGGGCTCAGCATGACGCTGTATAGGGTCTGTAATATACATCTGTAGGGGCTCAGCATGACGCTATAAAGGGTCTGTCATATACATCTGTAAGGGCTCAGCATGACGCTGTATAGGGTCTGTAATATACATCTGTAGGGGCTCAGCATGATGCTGTATAAGGTCTGTAATATACATCTGTAGGGGCTCAGCATGACGCTGTATAGGGTCTGTAATATGCATCTGTAGTGGCTCAGTATGACGCTATATAGGGTCTGTAATATGCATCTGTAGGGGCTCAGCATGACGCTGTATAGGGTCTGTAATATACATCTGTAGGTGCTCAGCATGACGCTGTATAGGGTCTGTAATATACATCTGTAGGGGCTCAGCATGACGCTGTATAGGGTCTGTAATATACATCTGTAGGGGCTCAGCATGACGCTGTATAGGGTCTGTAATATACATCTGTAGGGGCTCAGCATGAAGCTATATAGGGTCTGTAATATACATCTGTAGGGGCTCAGCATGACGCTGTATAGGGTCCGTAATATACATCTGTAGGGGCTCAGCATGACGCTGTATAGGGTCTGTAATATACATCTGTAGGGGCTCAGCATGACGCTACATAGGGTCTGTAATATACATCTGTAGGGGCTCAGCATGACGCTGTATAGGGTCTGTAATATACATCTGTAGGGGCTCAGCATGACGCTGTATAGGGTCTGTAATATACATCTGTAGGGGCTCAGCATGACGCTGTATAGGGTCTGTAATATACATCTGTAGGGGCTCAGCATGACGCTGTATAGGGTCTGTAATATACATCTGTAGGGGCTCAGCATGACGCTGTATAGGGTCTGTAATATACATCTGTTGGGGCTCAGCATGACGCTGTATAGGGTCTGTAATATACATCTGTTGGGGCTCAGCATGACGCTGTATAGGGTCTGTAATATACATCTGTAGGGGCTCAGCATGACGCTGTATAGGGTCTGTAATATACATCTGTAGGGGCTCAGCATGATGCTGTATAGGGTCTGTAATATACATCTGTAGGGGCTCAGCATGACGCTGTATAGGGTCTGTAATATACATCTGTAGGGGCTCAGCATGACGCTGTATAGGGTCTGTAATATACATCTGTAGGGGCTCAGCATGACGCTGTATAGGGTCTGTAATATACATCTGTAGGGGCTCAGCATGACGCTGTATAGGGTCTGTAATATACATCTGTAGGGGCTCAGCATGACGCTGTATAGGGTCTGTAATATACATCTGTAGGGTCTCAGCATAACAGTATATAGGGTCTGTAATATACATCTGTAGGAGCTCAGCATGACGCTATATAGGGTCTATAATATACATCTGTAGGGGCTCAGCATGACGCTGTATAGGGTCTGTAATATACATCTGAAGGGGCTCAGCATGACGCTGCATAGGGTCTGTAATATGCATCTGTAGGGGCTCAGCATGACGCTGTATAGGGTCTGTAATATACATCTGTAGGGGCTCAGCATGATGCTGTAGTGGGTCTGTAATATACATCTGTAGGGGCTTAGCATGACGCTATATAGGGTCTGTAATATACATCTGTAGGGGCTCAGCACGACGCAGTATAGGGTCTGTAATATACATCTGTAGGGGCTCAGCACGACGCTGTATAGGGTCTGTAATATACATCTGTAGGAGCTCAGCATGACGCTATATAGGGTCTGTAATATACAGGTGTAGGGGCTCAGCATGACGCTGTATAGGGTCTGTAATATACATCTGTAGGGGCTCAGCATGACGCTATATAGGGTCTGTAATATACATCTGTAGGGGCTCAGCACGACGCTGTATAGGGTCTGTAATATGCATCTGTAGGGGCTCAGCATGATGCTATATAGGGTCTGTAATATACATCTGTAGGGGCTCAGCATGACGCTGTACAGGGTCTGTAATATACATCTGTAGGGGCTCAGCATGACGCTGTATAGGGTCTGTAATATACATCTGTAGGGGCTCAGCACGACGCTGTATAGGGTCTGTAATATACATCTGTAGGAGCTCAGCATGACGCTATATAGGGTCTGTAATATACAGGTGTAGGGGCTCAGCATGACGCTGTATAGGGTCTGTAATATACATCTGTAGGGGCTCAGCATGACGCTATATAGGGTCTGTAATATACATCTGTAGGGGCTCAGCACAACGCTGTATAGGGTCTGTAATATACATCTGTAGGGGCTCAGCATGACGCTGTACAGGGTCTGTAATATACATCTGTAGGGGATCAGCATGACGCTGTATAGGGTCTGTAATATACATCTGTAGGGGCTCAGCATGACGCTATATAGGGTCTGTAATATACATCTGTAGGGGCTCAGCATGACGCTGAATAGGGTCTGTAATATACATCTGTAGGGGCTCAGCATGATGGTATATAGGGTCTGTAATATGCATCTGTAGGGGCTCAGCATGATGCTATATAGGGTCTGTAATATACATCTGTAGGGGCTCAGCATGACGCTGTACAGGGTCTGTAATATACATCTGTAGGGGCTCAGCATGACGCTGTATAGGGTCTGTAATATACATCTGTAGGGGCTCAGCATGACGCTGAATAAGGTATGTAATATACATCTGTAGGGGCTCAGCATGACGCTGTATAGGGTCTGTAATATACATCTGTAGGGGCTCAGTATGACGCTATATAGGGTCTGTAATATGCATCTGTAGGGGCTCAGCATGACGCTATATAGGGTCTGTAATATACATCTGTAGGGGCTCAGCATGACGCTGTATAGGGTCTGTAATATACATCTGTAGGGGCTCAGCATGACGCTGTATAGGGTCTGTAATATACATCTGTAGGGGCTCAGCATGACGCTATATAGGGTATGTAATATACATCTGTAGGGGCTCAGCATGACGCTGTATAGGGTCTGTAATATACATCTGTAGGGGCTCAGCATGACGCTATAAAGGGTCTGTCATATACATCTGTAAGGGCTCAGCATGACGCTGTATAGGGTCTGTAATATACATCTGTAGGGGCTCAGCATGACGCTGTATAAGGTCTGTAATATACATCTGTAGGGGCTCAGCATGACGCTGTATAGGGTCTGTAATATGCATCTGTAGGGGCTCAGTATGACGCTATATAGGGTCTGTAATATGCATCTGTAGGGGCTCAGCATGACGCTGTATAGGGTCTGTAATATACATCTGTAGGTGCTCAGCATGACGCTGTATAGGGTCTGTAATATACATCTGTAGGGGCTCAGCATGACGCTGTATAGGGTCTGTAATATACATCTGTAGGGGCTCAGCATGACGCTGTATAGGGTCTGTAATATACATCTGTAGGGGCTCAGCATGACGCTGTATAGGGTCTGTAATATACATCTGTAGGGGCTCAGTATGACGCTATATAGGGTCTGTAATATGCATCTGTAGGGGCTCAGCATGACGCTGTATAGGGTCTGTAATATACATCTGTAGGGGCTCAGCATGACGCTACATAGGGTCTGTAATATACATCTGTAGGGGCTCAGCATGACGCTGTATAGGGTCTGTAATATACATCTGTAGGGGCTCAGCATGACGCTGTATAGGGTCTGTAATATACATCTGTAGGGGCTCAGCATGACGCTGTATAGGGTCTGTAATATACATCTGTAGGGGCTCAGCATGACGCTATAAAGGGTCTGTCATATACATCTGTAAGGGCTCAGCATGACGCTGTATAGGGTCTGTAATATACATCTGTAGGGGCTCAGCATGACGCTGTATAAGGTCTGTAATATACATCTGTAGGGGCTCAGCATGACGCTGTATAGGGTCTGTAATATGCATCTGTAGGGGCTCAGTATGACGCTATATAGGGTCTGTAATATGCATCTGTAGGGGCTCAGCATGACGCTGTATAGGGTCTGTAATATACATCTGTAGGTGCTCAGCATGACGCTGTATAGGGTCTGTAATATACATCTGTAGGGGCTCAGCATGACGCTGTATAGGGTCTGTAATATACATCTGTAGGGGCTCAGCATGACGCTGTATAGGGTCTGTAATATACATCTGTAGGGGCTCAGCATGAAGCTATATAGGGTCTGTAATATACATCTGTAGGGGCTCAGCATGACGCTGTATAGGGTCCATAATATACATCTGTAGGGGCTCAGCATGACGCTGTATAGGGTCTGTAATATACATCTGTAGGGGCTCAGCATGACGCTGTATAGGGTCTGTAATATACATCTGTAGGGGCTCAGCATGACGCTGTATAGGGTCTGTAATATACATCTGTAGGGGCTCAGCATGACGCTGTATAGGGTCTGTAATATACATCTGTAGGGGCTCAGCATGACGCTGTATAGGGTCTGTAATATACATCTGTAGGGGCTCAGCATGACGCTGTATAGGGTCTGTAATATACATCTGTAGGGGCTCAGCATGACGCTGTATAGGGTCTGTAATATACATCTGTTGGGGCTCAGCATGACGCTGTATAGGGTCTGTAATATACATCTGTAGGGGCTCAGCATGACGCTGTATAGGGTCTGTAATATACATCTGTAGGGGCTCAGCATGATGCTGTATAGGGTCTGTAATATACATCTGTAGGGGCTCAGCATGACGCTGTATAGGGTCTGTAATATACATCTGTAGGGGCTCAGCATGACGCTGCATAGGGTCTGTAATATACATCTGTAGGGTCTCAGCATGACACTATATAGGGTCTGTAATATACATCTGTAGGAGCTCAGCATGACGCTATATAGGGTCTATATTATACATCTGTAGTGGCTCAGCATGACGCTGTATAGGGTCTGTAATATACATCTGTAGGGGCTCAGCATGCCGCTATATAGGGTCTGTAATATACATCTGTATGGGCTCAGCATGACGCTGTATAGGGTCTGTAATATACATCTGTAGGGGCTCAGCATGATGCTGTACAGGGTCTGTAATATACATCTGTAGGGGCTCAGCATGACACTATATAGGGTCTGTAATATACATCTGTAGGGACTCAGCATGACGCTATATAGGGTCTGTAATATACATCTGTAGGGGCTCAGCATGACGCTGTATAGGGTCTGTAATATACATCTGTAGGGGCTCAGCATGACGCTGTATAGGGTCTGTAATATACATCTGTAGGGGATCAGCATGAAGCTGTAAAGCGTCTGTCATATACATCTGTAGGGGCTCAGCATGACGCTGTATAGGGTCTGTAATATACATCTGTAGGGGCTCAGCATGACGCTGTATAGGGTCTGTAATATACATCTGTAGGGGCTCAGCATGACGCTGTATAGGGTCTGTAGTATACATCTGTAGGGGCTCAGCATGACACTAGGGTCTGTAATATACATTTGTAGGGACTCAGCATGATGCTATATAGGGTCTGTAATATACATCTGTAGGGGCTCAGCATGACGCTGTATAGGGTCTGTAATATACATCTGTAGGGGCTCAGCATGACGCTGTATAGGGTCTGTAATATACATCTGTAGGGGCTCAGCATGACGCTGTATAGGGTCTGTAGTATACATCTGTAGGGGCTCAGCATGACACTAGGGTCTGTAATATACATTTGTAGGGACTCAGCATGATGCTATATAGGGTCTGTAATATACATCTGTAGTGGCTCAGCATGACGCTGTATAGGGTCTGTAATATACATCTGTAGGGGCTCAGCATGACACTATATATGGTCTGTAATATACATCTGTAGGGGCTCAGCATGACGCTATATAGGGTCTGTAATATACATCTGTAGGGGCTCAGCATGACGCTGTATAGGGTCTGTAATATACATCTGTAGGGGCTCAGCATGATGCTGTACAGGGTCTGTAATATACATCTGTAGGGGCTCAGCATGACACTATATAGGGTCTGTAATATACATCTGTAGGGACTCAGCATGACGCTATATAGGGTCTGTAATATACATCTGTAGGGGCTCAGCATGACGCTGTATAGGGTCTGTAATATACATCTGTAGGGGCTCAGCATGACGCTGTATAGGGTCTGTAATATACATCTGTAGGGGCTCAGCATGACGCTGTATAGGGTCTGTAATATACATCTGTAGGGGCTCAGCATGACGCTATATAGGGTCTGTAATATACATCTGTATGGGCTCAGCATGACGCTGTATAGGGTCTGTAATATACATCTGTAGGGGCTCAGCATGACGCTGTATAGGGTCTGTAATATACATCTGTAAGGTCTCAGCATGACGCTATATAGGGTCTGTAATATACATCTGTAGGGGCTCAGCATGACGATGTATAGGGTCTGTAATATACATCTGTAGGGGCTCAGCATGACGCTGTATAGGGTCTGTAATATACATCTGTAGGGGCTCAGCATGACGCTGTATAGGGTCTGTCATATACATCTGTAGGGGCTCAGCATGACGCTGTATAGGGTCTGTAATATACATCTGTAGGGGCTCAGTATGACGCTGTATAGGGTCTGTAATATACATCTGTAGGGGCTCAGCATGACGCTGTATAGGGTCTGTAATATACATCTGTAGGGGTTCAGCAAGATGCTGTATAGGGTCTGTAATATACATCTGTAGGGGCTCAGCATGACACTATATAGGGTCTGTAATATACATCTGTAGGAGCTCAGCATGACGCTATATAGGGTCTATAATACACATCTGTAGGGGCTCAGCATGACGCTGTATAGGGTCTGTAATATACATCTGTAGGGGCTCAGCATGACGCTGTATAGGGTCTGTAATATACATCTGTAGGGGCTCAGCATGATGCTGTACAGGGTCTGTAATATACATCTGTAGGGGCTCAGCATGACACTATATAGGGTCTGTAATATACATCTGTAGGGGCTCAGCATGACGCTATGTAGGGTCTGTAATATACATCTGTAGGGGCTCAGCATGACGCTGTATAGGGTCTGTAATATACATCTGTAGGGGCTCAGCATGATGCTGTACAGGGTCTGTAATATACATCTGTAGGGGCTCAGCATGACACTATATAGGGTCTGTAATATACATCTGTAGGGACTCAGCATGACGCTATATAGGGTCTGTAATATACTTCTGTAGGGGCTCAGCATTGCGCTGTATAGGGTCTGTAATATACATCTGTAGGGGCTCAGCATGATGCTGTACAGGGTCTGTAATATACATCTGTAGGGGCTCAGCATGACACTATATAGGGTCTGTAATATACATCTGTAGGGACTCAGCATGACGCTATATAGGGTCTGTAATATACATCTGTAGGGGCTCAGCATGACGCTGTATAGGGTCTGTAATATACATCTGTAGGGGCTCAGCATGATGCTGTACAGGGTCTGTGCACACAGCGTTCATACATATGCATGAAGAGAACCTTGGGTAAAAAAGACAAATACATTGTAAGTATTCACTAGGGACTTTTGGAGTTTTTTTTTAACCAAGAATGGCAGCCAAAAATTTAATGAATCAGGCCTGTGTCATACTATTCAGATATGTTAAGATTAGCAAATTATAGGGACATGCCATAAAGATCAAAACGGAGTAGGTAAAGTCAGAGCTGTATCTATAGGAGGTGAAGAGCCTGAAGGGACACACAGTAGAGATATTTTAAGTGACACATGGATGGTGGGGCCCTTGTTACAAATTTGGCATTATGGCCAGTGTGTTTCAAATTACCTCTTCGGAAAAGGACTTGGTTGTCAAAATCTGAAACTAAAATCTATGCAACCGCTCTCATAATCAGGGCTGTTGCGTCAGTAAGCCAAGCTTTCGACTTTTATATATCCCCAAACTTCGACTCCTACTCTGGCTCCATTTACAATAATTGATAATGATAAATTTATTGGAGCTGCTAGATCATTATGGGCCTTTCATTAATGAAATATTACATATATTTGTAATTATATTTGCTAAACTTTTGTAAATTCCTATATGATAAGTAAATATGCAACAAGTTATATATTTAAATTAAATATGTACTATATATATATTTATTAATTATTATTATATAATAGAATTATTATTTAAATAGATTAATAAAATTTTTCTACAATATTACTAAGAAATAATTCACATTTTTATTTTAAACTGGAGTCAGAGCGGGTTTGTCTCTACCGGCTCTACCTACGAGAAGAATATTTTAGTGAACTGTTATTTCTCCAGCTTTCATTGTACTAATCACAATTTAGTGAACCAAAGAAGTTACTGGATGATGAGAGCTGCCTAACATACTATTTGCAGGAGGTAGCTGTTATATGTTACCACTTTTGATTATTATAATACTTGGCAGTGCTGAGGGACGTTTTCCATTCATTCGGCTTCACTTGGGATGCGGCTACCAGTGAAAAAGTTCAGCTAATTTCACGCAGAGAACAGGGAGTCCACCTCCTACTGCTCCCACTGTTTACCTCTATGGGATTATGTGATTAATGAAGCCTTTAGACATCCTTTTTCCACTGGAAACAGGGAGAGCCACAGCTGTAAAAACAGCTCCCCCTTGATTCCATGCTTAAATGGAAATAAGACTGCAGGTAGTAGATAGGAGGACTAGATTTATTGGGAAGGGGGACCACATAGTGACCCTTTGCATGTGACCATGTGTTTATAAACACTGACAAGCAGTAACACTATGATATATGGATATATGTGTCATAGCTCACTGTGACATCAAGGTAAACCTTACATAGGCACAAAATGTAGCAAACTGGCATCTTGGAAAATATGTTGTGATTAGTGTTGAGCGATACCTTCCGATATCGGGAAATATCGGATCGGATTGGGTAGCAGAAGGTACCCATGAAAAACAAAGTTGCAAGGCCGCGAGCTGGCCGCAGTTACCGAAACCCACAGTCCTACAGGGGGTGCTTGTCCTATTGGCACTACGGAACCAGCCTTTATTGCCAGATCCCGCAGCCCACATAGGAAGCACCTAAACTGCAGGCACCATAGAGTCGGCTAACCCGACCGCAACACGACAGGACAATGTATTGGTGGCAAAGTGACGTTGACACTACCCGGAAACAGCTGGCGTGCTGGAACCAGGCTGGGCAGGAGGGAGTACCCATGCCAAAGACACTGCCGAGAACCAGCTGAAGGTGCTGGAACCCGGATGGGTAGGAGAAGCTACAAGAGCCAATGGCAGTACCGAGGAGCAGTTGATGGTACTGGAACCCGGTTGCTAAGCACTGGAACTCGGATACCGAGAAGGAGGCACCTAAGCCAAAGGCACTGCCGAGAACCAGCTGACAGTACTGGAACCCGGATGGGTAGTAGAAGGTACCCATGAAAAACAAAGTTGCAAGGCCGCGAGCCGCCCGCAGTTACCGAAACCCACAGTCCTACAGGGGGTTCTTGTCCTATTGGCACTATGGAACCAGCCTTTATTGACAGATCCCGCAGCCCACCTAGGAAGCACCTAAATGCCTGAACCATAGAGTCGGCTAACCCGACCTCAACACGACAGGACAAAGTTTTGGAGGCAAAGTGACATTGACACCACCCAGAAACAGCTGGTGTGCTGGAACCAGGCTAGGCAGGAGGGAGTACCCATGCCAAAGACACTGCCGGGAACCAGCTGGCGGTGTTGGAGCCCAGGGTCAATCAGGGTGTAGGCTGAGGCCTAATTGGAGCAAGTTTAATATCTGATGCAGTGTGAATGTGGAGGGAGCAGGAGACATTGCCGTACACACAGCAGGGGAGCAGTTGGCATTACTGAACCCCACTAACACAGGAGCTAGTGTTTTTCTCTGTGCAGACAGCACTTCTGAGCAGCAACTGGCGGTGTTGGAGCCCAGGGTCAATCGGTGTAGGCTGAGGCCTAATTGGAGCAAGTTTAATATCTGATGTAGTGTGAATGTGGAGGGAGCAGGAGACATTGCCGGACACACAACAGGGGAGCAGCTTACGTTACTGAACCCCAATAACACAGGAGCTAGTGTTCTTCTGTGCAGATGGCACTTCTGAGCAGCAACTGGCGGTGTTGGAGCCCAGGGATTACAGTTCAGGTGGTAGAAACATGAACACAACAGGAGACCTGGATACTGTTGCCAACCAATTATTTAATCTGGAAGAGGACTGGCAAATTCCGGCGAGATCCAGGCCTTGTTCATTTTCAGAAAAGTTAGCCGGTCAAAGTTATCGGAGGATAGTCGCACGCGACGGTCTGTTAGTACACCACCTGCGGCACTAAAGACGCGTTCCGATAATAAACTAGCAGCAGGGCAAGCCAGCACCTCCAATGCATACTGGCTAAGCTCTGGCCATGTATCCAGCTTAGAGACACAAAACTTGAAGAGGGAAGAGCCATCTGGGAGTACAATGAGAGGGGAAGACATGTAGTCTGTCATCATCTGACGGAAACATTGCCTCCTGCTGACAGGAGCCGTCTGTGATGGTATAGAAATTTGTGGCGGGGACACAAAACTTTGCCACATTTGGGCCATACTGGTCTTGCCTTGTGCTGAGGCGCTGCTTCTGCTCCCTCTTTGTGCAGAGCTTCCTCCACTGTCTCGACGCACAGAGCTGCTTTGTAAAACACTAGCAGCATTGCTCTTGGGTGGAATGGAGAACATGATGAAATGCACCAGTGTGTCTTGGTACTCCCACATTTTACGTTCCCGGTTCAACGGTGTTATGAGGCTTTGTAAGTTGTCCCAGTAGCGAGGATCTAGGAGGGTGTACACCCAATAATCAACCGTGTTGAGAATGTGGGCGATGCGGCGGTCGTTTCTCAGACACTGCAGCATGAAATCAACCATGTGCTGCAGACTCCCAACTGTCCAAGAAACGCTGTCCCCTGCTTGAGGCGTCATCTCGGCCTGCTCTGCATCATCCCACCCTCACTCTACATACTGACTACTAGAGCACTGTGTACCTCCCTCCTCTGGAGAGATGTCTTCCTCCTCCATTGACTCCTCCTCATCCTCCTCACAAAGTGTCCCCTGCCTAGGCCTTTGTGAGGAACCACGTTGCACAGACTGTCCAGAAGCAGATGGCATTTGTGACTCCTCTTCCTCCACCTCTTCCAAAACCTCCTCCCTTAGTGCTTGCAGTGTTTTTTGAAGCAGGCAGATAAGGGGGACAGTCATGCTGACTAGTGCATCATCTGCACTCGCCATCCGCGTGGAATCATCGAAGGCACGCAAAACATGGCAGATGTCCTTCATAGAGGCTCACTCAGTGGTGAAGTGTGAACAGCGTGCAGTGCGACTTGTTTGTGCCTGATACAGCTGGTACTCCATTACTGCTGCCTGCTGCTCACACAACTGCTCCAACATATGTAACGTTGAATTCCACCTGGTGGGTAGGTCACATATGATGCGATGTTCCAGAAGGCGGAATCGGCACTGCAAAGCTGCAATGCGCGATCTTGCCATTCTGGAACGCCGCAAGTGAGCGCACTCTATGCGGACCTTGTGCAGCAGCGCATCAAGATCCGGATAGTCCCTCAAAAAACTGCACGACCAAGTTGAGCACATGTGCCAGACATGGGATGTGAGTGAGGATGCCTAGGCCCAGAGCTGCCACCATGTTTTGGCCATTGTCACACACTACCAAGCCTGGCTGGGGATTCGCTGGCACAAACCACACGTCGCTCTCCTGCTTGATGGCATTCCAGAGCTCCTGCGCTGCGTGGCTTCAATTCCCCAAAGAAATTAATTTCAGTTTGGCCTGTTGACGTTTGGCCACGGCTGTGCTCATATCAGTCGTAACAGGTAAGCGTTCATGGGTCCATGTGGTGGTTGACCGTGATGGCTCCTGCAGCGCTGATTCAGAGGAATTGGAGTATGAGGAGGAGTCAATGTGTACAGGCTGGATTCCTGCAATCCTTGGAGTTGGCAGAACATGTACAGTGCCACTCTCAAGATCTGTACCCGGCTCCACAACATTTACCCAATGGGCAGTGAGGGAAAGGTATCGTCCCTGTCCATGGTTACTGGTCCACACATCGGTGGTCAGGTGGACCTTGCTACTGACGGCATTTAGTAGTGCATGTTTAATTTTTCCCTCCACATGCTTTTGCAGGGCAGGGACGGCTTGCCTGCTGAAATAAAAGCGGCTGGGCACATTGTATTGTGGGACTGCCAATGCCATGAATTTATGGAAGGTGTCAGTCTCCACCAGCCTGAATGAGAGCATTTCAAGGGACAGTAGTTTTGCAATGCCAGCATTCAGAGCCTGTGCTCGGGGATGGTTTGCCGAGTATGGCCACCTTTTCTCCCATGCCTGTGCTACCGATGGCTGTAGAGTGGCCTGGGAGTGTGAGGATGACAGGGAACGTGGTGCTGTGGGTGGAATTACACTGGGTCTCTGTACTACAGTGCCAGAGGTTCTTCCATGGCAATCCTGTGAGGAAGCCGAACCAGCTGTGTGTAAGCTGGAGGAAGAGGCTACTACACAAGCTGAAGAGGTGGTAGGTGGTGCTGTAGGTTGGCCTACGTCTTCAGTGTGTCTTTGTAACTCCACCACGTGCTTGGTCCGCACATGTTTCCACATATTTGTGGTATTGAGGTTGCTGACACTTTTCCCTCTTTTTACTTTCTGATTACACAGCTTGCATTTGACAAAGCAAATGTCATCTGCAACTGTGTCAAAAAAGGACCACGCACTGCAAGTCCAGGGAGCACCCGTTATGGGTTTTGGAAGAGGAATGCTCCAAATGGGTGCCGAAGTGGAGGCTACAGGCAACCAAGTCTGCCCCCTCCCTCTCTCTCCTGTTTTGGCCATTCAATGAATCTCTTCCTCAGAGCTTCCTCCCACCACCTTCCTGTTCCTCACGCCATGATGGGTCAAGGACCTCATCATCTACACTCCCCTCTTCAAACACCTGCTTCTCCTCGGTAGTCTCGCCAGCACAGTACGCACCAGAAAGTGGCACCTGAGTCTCATCATCAGATGCGTACTGAGGTGTGCTGACCATAGGCACTGGCCCACCCGCCTCTTCAGATTCAGAGAGACTAAGCAGTTGCGCATCACTGCATACTCCCTCTTCTTCACATGCTAGAATGCTGCTTGGCTGGCCCCCTCTTTCCAAGCCAAGAGATTCAAAGAACAGAAGTAGAGATGGCTCCTATCCAGGGCTCTCTGACTGCCTGGGCAATTTGGCAGGTGGTGAAGAGACAGATGGTTGCTCTTCAGTGCTCTGGACCTGAGAGGATGTGGAAGTAATTGAAGTCGATGCGTTAGCTGCCATCCATCCGACAACGGCTTCAATTTGTTCCTCCCGCAGCAGTGGGGTACGGTGAGCTCCTACAAAGCTGCACATAAAGGACTGTTCCCTGGTAAAACTGGGGGATGCTGAGTCACTGGTGCCCGCAGCAGGCACAGAATCCCCACGTCCTCTCCCTGCTGAAACTCCACGCCCACGACCACGTGCCTTACTCCCTGCCTTCTTCATCTTGGTAGACTGATAAAAATAGGCAAAAAAGCACTAAGGGCTTAGTGTGCTTATTCCTGAACAGCTGCTAACAGGTATAAGAAACACTAATTTTATAAAGTGTGGACTACACTTTAATATGACCTAATGTGGCCCACACAACTGTAAAGTGGAGTGCTTGGTGAACTTTATTTACGTGGTTTTTTTTCACAAAAAAAAACGATGTGACCAAAGATGTAAAAGCGACAGTATCACAAACTTTTTGTAGCTATTACAATGCAGGAAGGTAACCTACAATGCAATAGATGAGGCTCCAAAAAATAGGCTATTACTAATCTGGCTGGGCTGCAGGGCACAAGCCAGCAGAAAGGCTCCTTTTTCTACTCCTATATAGTGTTTGCAACCAATCTAGCTGGATACGGATGGAAGCACACTAATAGGAGAAATTCATGAAAAATAAGCAGCACTACAGCAAAAAAGGACAATGTATGAGGCAGTGACACACGCTGAGCGGACTACAACCAGAGGTGGCTGCAGAACACACTACAGCGTGAGCTGCACTCACACACAGAGACCTCACAGACAGCCGTGAACAATGCAGAGAACTGTGCACTAGCACTGAAAGGCTGCAGAAAGGCTCCGCTATCTACTCCTATATAGTGTTTGCAACCAAAGTAGATGGATACGGATAGAAACACACTAATAGGAGAAATCAGGAAAAATGAGCAGCAATAAAACAAATAAAGGACTATGTATGAGACAGTGACGCATGCTGAGCGGACTACAACCAGAGGTGGCTGCAGAACATACTACAGTGTGAGCTGCACTCACACACACAGACCTTGCAGACAGCTGTGAACAGCGCTGCAAGGCAAAAGAAAACTTCACACAGCGGTTGCTAAAGTAGCCTGGGTAAAGCACAATATAGCAAATCGCTATCTCAGACTGTCCCTCAGAGTCAGAACAGCAGCGTCCTGTCCCTAACTGAATTCACAGCAGAGTGAACCCAAAATGGTGGCGGCGGCTTTTATAGTGCATCAGGACATCATTTCAGCAGCCAATCACAGCCATGCCATTAGTTACTGTAACATGCCTACATGCCTAAAAGGATGTGCCCACACTTCTTAGGATTCCTCATTGGCTGAATCAAATCAAACTGGCTCATAGCATTATGGGAACTTCTGATTCCGGTATTCGATATGCAAAAAGTATCGGAACTCAGTATCGGAATTCCGATGCCGCGAATATCAGTCGATACCCGATATTTGCAGTATCGGAATGCTCAACACTAGTTGTGATGTGCTTAATGCATACATTGAAGTGCTTAAAGGGGTTTTCCACAAATATTTATATAATCTATATCTATATATACAGTATATCATTTGTAATGTACACTCTTTTTGTAAAAGCTCTATCCCAGGTAAGGCGTTGTTTCCATAGTCATTGTTGATATCAGTTTCTATATATACATATTATTATTATTTATATAGCGCTATTGATTCCATGGTGCTGTACATGAGACGGGGTTACATCAAAACACAAATATCACTTACAGTAAACAAACTAACAATGACAGACTGATACAGAGGGAAGAGGACCATGCCCTTGCAGGCTTACATTCTACAGGATTATGGGGAAGGAGACAGTAGGTCGGGGGTTGCAGTAGCTCTAGTGGTGTTGAGGTGGCTGTGTGGTCATTGCAGGTTGTAAGCTCTTTTGAAGAGATGGGTTTTCAGGTTCTGTTTGAAGGATCCAAATGTGATGGATAACCGGACATGTTAGGGCACAGAGTTAAAGATGATGGGGGATATTTGGGAGAAGTCTTGGAGGCGATAGGGTGAGGAGCGAATAAGCATGGAGGAGAAAAGGAGGTCTTGGGAGGACCGGAGATTACTTGAGGGAAGATATTGAGAGATTAGTTCAGAAATATATGGAGGAGAAAGGCTATGGATGGCATTGTAGGTCAGTGTTAGTAGTTTAAACTGGATACGCTGGTGAAATTGGGAGCAAGTGAAGGGATTTGCAAAGAGTAAAAGTAGGAGTGTAGTGAGAAGAGAGATTAATTAGTCTGGCAGCAGAGTTAAGGATGGACTGGAGGGGTGTGAGAGTGTTAGAAGGTAGGCCACAGAGGAGGATGTTGCAGTTGTCAAGGCGGGAGATGATTAGGGCATGTACAAGCATTTTGGTAGAGTGCGGGTTGAGGAAAGGACGGATTCTGGAAATATTTTTCATCTGGAGGCAACAGGAGGTGGTGAGAGCTTGGCTATATGGTTTGAAGGACAGGGCAGAGTCAAGGGTTGCTCCAAGGCAGCGGATATACATAGATCCGTATCATACAGAGGTCGCCTTCTACGGATTGACCAAAAACATGCAAAAAAAGGTAAGAGAGAATTAATATAAACGATGATATGTAGTTTTAAAGTTTTGAACTTTTTCTGAACTTTCAAAAGTGGCCTTCTAATAGGTTCACAGTAAATATACTTAGGTTTAACAAGCCCTCAATAAAAATGTTATAGCAAACAAGAAAGCCAAATAACATAATTTTGACCGTCATTTTCTAAGTAGAAGTTGGAAATATATCCAAAACTGGTAAAAAAACAAAAAAAATTCATTTTAGATTACCCTTAGCCGTGCATTCCATTATTATGCCTGTATAGGAAACATATTCGCGAGAAACAAATAATTCAACTCGGTCACAAGCACCTTTGTTTCTAAATGGGACCCAGCTATGTAACTATTTTGGTTTCCTCATTGATATAAATGTGAGATTTCACATGTCAGATCTCCAGCGATAGAAAAAGTAGAATTAACGCGATAAGGATGTCTTGTTATTGAAAATATTCTTATCTGTTCTCTTGTTACTGTGAAAATCACTATATTTCAATAAGTATACTTCCTCTAGAGGAAACCTGCCCCTTACTATACAACAGCTATAGATAAGACTGGAGAAAGAAGTGTATATATTGTCCATGTGAATGATTTTCCTGTGTAGACATTTTAAAGTTCTACTGGACACAATTCTCTTTTACTACTGTAAAATTGTTGATTGATGGACTTCCACCCAAGTCAGATAGCAAAACACCCTAATGTATCTAAGTCTGCCATCCATCTTGCCTTAAGGAAAGCTGTGGCAAACCTTTTTCCTGAAGAAGTTGTAGAATGCAGTTTTGGTAAATGTTCTTGTCTTCAGTGTTTACCCCCGTATATAGGGGTGAATATACCATTGGTGCCACAGGGACTCCAGAGGTAAAAGAGTTTACTTCCTCCTCCAAAACAGAAGGCAACTTCTCTCATGGACACATTAAGGAATATGTTATGATGAGCTATTGAACTGCAAAGGGCCCATATACCGTTCTTGTACAGGTGGCCCTCATCTGTATGTGTCCACCACTGCCTGTACAATCATGTCAACTTGAGTCTTCATACAGTGAATACTGCAGATCAAACACCTCTTCTGCTAGTAGACACCACCTTGTTTGAAACCTCTTTACTTCCTATCAGGGCAATGCATATGATCCTCCAATACAAAGATGGAGAAGTAAAGAAACTTTACAAAATACTGAAGGATAGCAAGATCCAAAGGTGCCTAATCCTGTAGCATTTATTTTACTTGCGCTTGTGGTCCTCTTAAAAAAAGAAAGACAATCTATTGAACCTGAAGATGTAAGGGAGTGTGGTCAAGACAAGAAGTGGTCTTCTAAAAGAAATGGTCTTTTGAAGTGGTTTCAGTGTATATTTTAAATAAATCAATGAAGTGGATGTGCATTATTTGAACATGTAGTATGTACTGTATGGTTCATCTATGGTAGTCAGATATATTATTTCTCCATTCAGCCATAAATTAGCCAGTGTAAGAGGAAACAGTAGAAGTCACCTATGCAATAAAAATGTATTGAGTGTAGAGTCTGAGATGTGGGTAACACACAATGTAACAAAACAACCATGCATGTGTGCATATTTTTTCAATTTATTGTTAAAAAAAGATTGCTGATTGATAATGACTGTTTTATAGGTAATGGGTGGCCATTATCAATCAGAACTCAGCAGTAAAGCAGTTCATTTTAATCCTGAACTGAGAACCCCTTATTCAAACAAATTTCTTCAAAGTAGCCTCAATGCTGTGATCATACACGGTGTTGTTTTTTAATATCACAGCATGAGAACCATGCAAGCCGAAGCATGTATCCTTGGGTACATACATACATATACCATAGGTTGAGTACCTAGACCATGGAGAACATAATTGGTACCTACTATACTGCAAAAGGGGTTTTAAAGGGCGCTGCTGCTGCTGATGGACTATGGCGCGTCTACACACTGTAATGATCAATGGAAGATGTTCACTCATCTCAAGTACTACATCTTATGTACTTCTACATTGTCTGCCAAAGAGTTTTCTTTGAGTAAAGACTGAAAAATAAGGTAAAATTCCATAGCTTTCTTAAAAAATATAACTGTATTATCAAGCTAAGTAAATGTTGGAAAAGAGCCACCCTTGGACGGAAAGTGGGGATTAGGTGCAATTCAGTATTAATTTCACCTCCATTGTTGAGGTATTCCTTTGTGCTTGGAGAACTACATCTTCATGGTTTCAGGATATTTGTAAAGCCTCTGTTGGCTTTACTTGCCTGAGCATCTTTAATTACCTCAAGTGGATCTATTGCCAGTGAGCTGTGTAGGTGTTCTATTAAGTTCTGCTATGGAGCAAGAGGTTACCCTGGGGAGCTGTGTGTCCTGTTCACCTAGGATTGATCTGAGGGGGTGTGGAATGAAATCTGGCTCCTGCTTCCGAATGAAGAACTGCTCTGTGGCTTTAATATCAGTTTGCACCAGAGTGATGACTTCCATCCCTGGAGCACAGCTTACTTCTCTTAGGTTTGGGTTTCATCCCAATCAGGCCAAAATGCTAAAGTTTCACATTTGCTTTCTGTCACAAAATCAACAAAGAAGTTAATTACATTGTATTAAATTGCTTTAATAATCTTCAGGGACAGAACCCAAAGTGACATCTTGGATTATTTCATAATATTGAAAATCACTATGCACTTATTTCCTGAGGTATAAAAACATGAATGGTTATAATTTTCTTGCAGGTCAAGCACTACTCATAAAATTTGCTGGCCCTTTCAAAATGTTTGTTTTAATAAAGTAAGTAGCTCTTTTTTTTTTGCTATACATTCTTCGGTAGCTAGAGTTAAAGGGAGGCATAGCAATAGAATTTTGATTTGGTTTAGATATTTGTCCTGTGTAAAGTATAATATATACCTGGTAGTGATGATCAAATCTTTTAAAGTTCAAATTAGCCAGTTTGTCGAAATTTTACAAAAGAATGTGATTTGCAGCTAATCGATTTATCGCGAATTGCGAGCACTGCACAGGCTTTAATTGCCCGAAAAAGATGTGTGATGTCTCCTAGGACTGTACTGAATCCTTTTTGAGCTATTTAATACAATCACAGCCTTAAACATGTTAAAATTAACTCAATTTATATGACTATGGGTAAAGAGATGGTAACTGGTGGTAGTAGACAACCTGCTTAACAACACACTGCATTATCAAATATTTGAAGGTTTTTTAACCCCTTAGTGATCCAGCCAATTTTGTCCTTAACCCCTTCACCCCCAAGGGTGGTTTGCATGTTCATGACCGGGCCAATTTTTACAATTCTGACCACTGTACATTTATGAGGTCATAACTCTGGAACGCTTCCATGGATCACGGTGATTCTGACATTGTTTTCTCGTGACATATTGTACTTCATGTTAGTGGTAAAATTTCATTCAAATAACTTGCGTTTATTTGTGAGAAAAATGGAAATTTGGCGAAAATTTTGAAAATTTCGCAATTTTCCAACTTTGAATTTTTATACCCTTAAATCACAGAGATATGGCACACAAAAAACTTGATAACTAACATTTCCCACATGTTTACTTTACATCAGCACAATTTTGGAACCAAAATTTTTTTTGTTAGGAAGTTATAAGGGTTAAAATTTGACCAGTGATTTCTCATTTTTACAACACCATTTTATTTTTAGGACCACATCACATTTGAAGCCACTTTGAGGGGTCTATATGATAGAAAATACCCAAAAGTGACACCATTCTAAAAACTGCACCCCTTAAGGTGCTCAAAACCACATTCAAGAAGTTTATTAACCCTTTAGGTGTGTCACAGGAATTTTTTTGAATATTTTAAAAAAATGAACATCTAACTTTTTTTCACAAAAAAAATACTTCAGGTTCAATTTTTTTTATTTTACCAAGGGTAACAGGAGAAATTGGACTGCAAAAGTTATTGTACAATTTGTCCTGAGTACACTGATACCTTATATGTGGGGGGGAACTACTGTTTCTGTGCATGGCAGAGCTCAGAATGGAAGGAGCACCGTTTGACTTTTTCAATGCAAAATTGGCTGGAATTCAGATCGGACGCCATGTCACGTTTGGAGAGTCCCTGATGTACCTAAACAGTGGAAACCCCCTACAAGTGACCCCATTTTGGAAACTAGACCCCCCAAGGAACTTATCTAGATATGTGGTGAGAACTTTGAACCCACAAGGGCTTTACAGAAGTTTATAACGTACAGCGGTACAATTAAAAAATCATATTTTTTCCCCAAAAATGATCTTTTCACCCCAATTTTTATTTTCCCAAGGGCAACAGGACCCTAAAAGTTATTGTGCAATTTGTCCTGAGTACGCTGATACCCAACATGTGGGGGTAAACCACTATTTGGGCGCATGGCAGAGCTCGGAAGGGAAGCAACGCCATTTGACGTTTTTGGCTGGAATTGAGATCGGACATGATGTCGCGATTGGAAAACCCCTGATGTACCAAAACAGTGGAAACCCCACACAAATGACACCATTTTGGAAACTAGACCCCCTAAGGAACTTATCTAGATGTGTGGTGAGAACTTTGAACCCCCAAGGGCTTCACAGAAGTTTATAACATAAAGCCGTACAATTAAAAAATCATATTTTTTCCACAAAAATGATCTTTTTACCCTCAATTCTTATTTTTCCAAGGGTAACAGGACCCTAAAAGTTATTGTGCAATTTGTCCTGAGTATGCTGATACCCCACATGTGGAGGTAAACCACTATTTGGGCGCATGGCAGAGCTCGGAAGGGAAGCAGCGCCATTTGACGTTTTAAGCTGGAATTGAGATCGGACACCATGTCGCAATTGGAAAACCCCTGATGTACCTAAACAGTGGAAACCCCCCACAAATGACACCATTTTGTAATCTAGACCCCCCAAGGAACTTATCTAGATGTGTGGTGAGCACTTTGAACCCCCCAGTGCTTCACAGAAGTTTATAATGCCCGGGCATGAAAATAAAAAAATTGTATTTTTTCCACAAACATGATCAATTAGTCCCCAATTTTTTTATTTTCCCAAGGGTAACAGGAGAAATTGAACCCCAAATGTTGTTGTCCAATTTGTCCTGAGTATGCTGACGCCCCATATGTGGGAGAAAACTACTGTATGGACACACGTCGGGGCTCGGAAGGGAAGTAGTGACGTTTTGGAATGCAGACTTTGAGGGACTGTTCTGCGGGTGTCATGTTGCCTTTGGAGAGCCCCTAATGTACCTAAACAGTGGAAACCCCCCACAAATGACCCCATTTTGGAAACGAGACCCCCTAAGGAACTTATCTAGATGTGTGGTGAGCACTTTGAACCCCCAAAGGCTTCACAGAAGTTTATAATGCCAGGGCATGAAAATAAAAAAATCATATTTTTTCCACAAACATGATCAATTAGTCCCCAATTTTTTCATTTTCCCAAGGGTAACAGGAGAAATTGGACCCCAAAAGTTGTTGTCCAATTTGTCATGAGTACGCTGACACCCCATATGTGGGAGAAAACTACTGTATGGACACACATCAGGGCTCGGAAGGGAAGTAGTGACGTTTTGGAATGCAGACTTTGATGGAATGGTCTGCGGGTGTCATGTGCGTTTGGAGAGCCCCTGATGTACCTAAACTGTTGAAACTCCCCACAAGTGACCACATTTTGGACACTAGACCCCCCACGGAACTTATCTAGATGTGTGGTGAGCACTTTGAACCCCCAAGTGCTTCACAGAAGTTTATAACGCTCGGACGTGAAAATAAAAAAATCATTTTTTCCACAAAAATGATATTTTTGCCCCCAATTTTTTATTTTCCTAAGGGTAACAGGAGAAATTGGACCCCAAAAATTGTTTTGCAATTTGACCAGAGTAGGCTGATACCCTACATGTGGGGGTAAAACACTGTTTGGGCGCATGGCAGAGCTTGGAAGGGAAGGAGCACCATTTGACTTTTTCAACTCAGAATTGGCTGGAATTGAGATCAGACGCCATGTTGCATTTGGAGAGCCCCTGATGTGCCCAAACAGTGGAAACCCCCAATTCTAACTCCAACCCGAACCCCAACACACCCCTGACCCTAATCTCAGCCCTAACCCTAATGGAAAAATGGAAATAAATACTTTTTTTAATTTTATTATTTTTCCCTAACCAAGGGGGTGATAACGGGGGGTTTGATTTACTATTTGTGGCGGTTTTTATATTTTGCAGCTGTCGCATGCTAAAATACGCTTTTTATTGTAAAAATTGTTTTTGCATCACCGCATATTGAGAGCTATAATTTTTCCGTATTTTGACCCACCGAGTCATGTGAGGTCTTATTTTTTGTGGGACGAGTTGACTTTTTTATTGGTACCATTTTCGGGCACGTGACATTTTTTGATCGCTTTTTATTCCGATTTTTGGGACGCAGAATGAACAAAAACCAGCGTTTCATGAATTTCTTTTGGGGGGGTGCGTTTACACCGTTCCGCGTGCGGTAAAATTGATAAAGCAGTTTTATTCTTCGCGTCAGTACGGTTACAGCGATACCTCATTTAGGTCGTTTTATGTTTTGTCGGTTTTATGCAATGAAAACTATTTTATATAAAAAATAATTATTTTTGCATCGCTTTATTCTGCGAGCTATAACTTTTTTATTTTTTCGCTGATGATGCTGTGTGGCGGCTCGTTTTTTGCGGGACAAGATGACGTTTTCGCGCGTTATTACACTTTTTGTTTGGCGGTATGATAATAAATCATTATTTTTTGCATTGTTTTTTATTTTTATTTTTTAAGGGGTTCGCTAAAGGGGTTAACTAATGGGACAGTTTTATAGGGCGGGTCGTTACGGACGCGGGGATACCTAATATGTGTACTTTTATTGGTTTTTTTTTTTTTTTTTTCCAAAAAATGGATTTATTGGGGGAATATTTTTTTTTTCTAATTTATTTGACGATTTTTTAAAATTTATTTTAACACTTTTTTTTTTTTTTTTAACTTTATTAAATAGTCCCAGGTGGGACATCACTGTCCTGTGACAGATCGCTGATCTGTCACATCACAGATCACTGTGACAGATCAGCAATCTGTCACAGGCAGTGAGGCAGTGCAAAAGGCTTCCTCATGCCTGCGCTTTGCAGGCACTGATGAAGCCAGCTTCCTGCAGGCCCCCGAAGGCCCCCGTCGCCATCTTGGATTCGGGGGCCTGCAGGAAAGGAGCCCCCCGCAGCAGCGCTGCACATTGCACTGCTGTGGGGGGCTCAGGGAAGCATGGAGGGAGCCCCCTCCCTGCCGATGTTTCCCTTTAACCCCCGGTACACCGCGATCATGTTTGATCGTGGTGTGCAAGGGGTTAACGTGTCGGGGCAGTCCGTGACCGCCCCTGACACATTGTGCCGGGTGTCAGCTGTGATAATCAGCTGACACCCGGCCGCGATCAGCGGCGCTCACCACGTGGGCGCCGCTGATCGCGGTAGACGTACTATCCCGTCCATGGGCATAGGGGCCCGGGTCCCATGGATGGGATAGTACGTCGGATGTCAGAAAGGGGTTAATGACCAGGCCAAATTTTTTAAATCTGACCAGTGTCGTTTTATGTGGTAATAACTCTGGAATGCGTCAACGGATTATACTAATCTGAAATAGTTTTCTTGTTTCACAATACTTGTAACATTTGTTTGATATGGCTCGCATATATTTGTGAAAATAGCAGAAATTTGGCAAAAATATCAAAAATTACGCAATTTTCAAACTTTTAATTTTTATGCACGTACATCAGAATGTTATGTCACATCAAAATAGCTAACAAATGACACTTCCCACATGTCTACTTTACATTTGTAAATTTTTGTTAAACATATTTTTTTTTTGTTAGGAAGATAGAAGGGTTAAAAATTGATCAGCAACTTCTCAACAAAATTTACAAAACCATTTTTTTAGGGACCGCATCATATTTGAAGTGACTTTGATGAGGCATATCTGTCAGAAAAAAAAAACCAAAGATGACACCATTCTAAAAACTGAACCCCTCAAAGTACTCAAAACTACATTCAAGACGTTTATTAACCCTTCAGGTGCTTCACAGGAACTACAGAAATGTGGAAGGAAAAAATTAACATTTTTTCACAAAAATTTTACTTTAGCTCCAAATTTGTTACTTTCACAAGGGTAACAGGGGAAAATTGACCACAAAATTTGTTTTGCAATTTCTCCTGAGTATGCTATATGGGGGAAATCCACTGTCTGGGGTCTCAGAAGGGATGTAGCACTGGTTGACTGTCTGAACACAAATTGACTGGAATTGAGAGTGGACGCCATGTCATGTTTGGAGAGCCACTGATGTACCTAAACAGTGGAAACCCTCCACAAGTGACCCCATTTTGGAAACTAGACCCCTTAAGGAATGTATCTAGATGTGTGTTGAGCACCTTGAACCCCCAGGTGCTTCACAGACGTTTATTCCATGGAGCTGTGAAAATAAATAATCGCATTTTACTCACAAAAATGAAATTTTAGCCCCAGTTGTTTTATTTTCAGAAGTGTAACAGGAGAAAATGGACTACAACATTTGTTGTGCTATTTCTCCTGAGTATGACGATACCCCATATGAGGGGGAATATTACTATGTGGGTGCACAACAAGTCTTGGAAGGAAAGGAGAACTGTTTGACTTTTTGAAAGCAAAAATGTTTGGAATCAAGAGCGAACGCCATGTCATGTTTGGAGAGCCACTGATGTGCCTAAACAGTGGAAACCCTCCACAAGTGACAACATTTTGGAATTTAGACCCTTTAAGGAATGTATCTAAATGTGTGGTGAGCACCTTGAACTCCCAGATGCTTCACAAAAGTTTATACTGTAAAGTTGTGAAAAAAAAGCCCCAATTTTTTCATTTTCACAAGAGTGACAGGAGAAAATGGACCACGAATTTGTTGTGCAATTTCTCGAGTACACCAATACCCCATATGTGGGGGTACACTACTATTTGGGTGCAAGGCAGGTGCCGGAAGGGAGGGAGCACCGTTTGACTTTTTGAAAGCAAAAATGGCTGGAATTAATAGCAAGCGCCATGTCGCATTAGGAGAGCCCCTGATGTGCCTAAACAATGGAAATTCCCCACAGGTGACCCCATTTTGGAAACTGGACCCCTTAGTGAATGTATTTAGATGTTTGGTGAGCACCTTGAACCCCCAGGTGCTTCACAAAAGCTTATAACGCAGAGCTGTGAAAATGGAAATCACATTTTACCCAGATAAATGTTATTTTTATTTTAGCTCCAATCTTTTGATTTTCACAAGGGTAACAGGAGAAAAATCGACACCAAAATTTATTTTTCAATTTCTCCTGAGTATGCTGATACCCCATATGTGGAGGAAAACTACTATTTGGATGCACAGCAGGGCTCAGAAAGGAAGGAGTGACGTTTTGGAATGCAGACTTTGATGGAATGGCTGGTGGGCGTCTTGTCTCATTTGAAGAGATGTGCTTAAACAGTGAAAAAAAACACAAGTTGCCACATTTTTTAAACTTAACCCCTGAAGGATTTTATCCAGGGGAATAGATTTATCAGTTGCCAACATAGAAAAGAACTCCCCCACCCTAGATAACACGTAGAACTCACCACCAACATGACAAGACCTTTCAGGTTCTGTTGAGCCTCCAGCACCAATAGCATGTGCGGCATCACCTGTTTCAGAATTAAGCAAAAAAAGCAGATTTTTCATGGCAGGTCATTTGGCCTGACATCGGCTGACTGTTGCCTGAATGTGGAAAATTTCCTTAACTCCTTGTATGACTGCCTGATGCATACCTCTAGATTTTGCCATGACTCAAAGTGCCTCGGGCAGTGTCTCTACTATCCCAGCTGATAGAGCCATCTAAGTGTTTTATACCAACCCCAGTTACAAGTGAAATAAGATGAAAATAAAAAATATTTCAATTTTTAAATTCACCCCAAAGTTTTTATATGGCCTTATGTAGGGCATATTGTGTAAAATAAATGATAAATACACAAATAAATAAATACATTAATAATTGTGTGAGGGACAATGGAGATGTCCCTCCTGGAATGTGCCCCCACCTTGGCATTCCCCCAGGCAAAAAAAGCCATGCAATGTTTATCTGTAATTAAAAACCAAGAACAAACCCTTTGAATCTCGGTGACCACCAATTAGCACCAGGATGTGACCTCTCCTGCAGCTACAGGCAAACTGATTCAAGCACTGAGTCAGTGTGGTACAGCAAGTCACAGCAGGCTCTGAGTTATTGAATCTGAAAATGACCTATAATAACAATACAATATCTATGAGCTAGCCAAGCACATTATCGAAATCAGCATTCCTTTCCCCACGTGCCCATATTATTTAGCCACCTCCAGAACCCTGCATTTTGGAGTTATAAATCATAGCTAACGAGTTAAATACGGTAAGCATATTTAGTCGCAGATAAAATCCAGTGGAACCCATTGGCAGTGCCACCCACCCATTCAGAGCTTCGGGCGGAAAGTTATGGGCCATCCATGATTCTGGGCAGAAAATCAAATTCTCAGACATGGGAGGAGGGAGGCAGCCCAGCCCAGGGAGGAAGCGGAGTGTGGGAGAGAACAGCCTGGGAGATATAAGGCAGACCCTCATTTTAGACTTAGTTTTTCTAATGGCCGGATGATACGTTAGCTGTTGCAGCCAGGAAAGCCTGTAACTAAGATTTGGACCTGTGATCCATCAGCGCCTCCCTGTGGTCACATACTACATAACACGGTAATTGCAGCCTATCTGTACTTCACTTGTGACTATATACCTGTATATTGTTCTTGTAAATATATACCTGTATATTAGTGTGCCTTTTTGGCACTTAAATATAAAATTAATCTTGGGTTGCTCTTTTATCTCGATTCACGAATCCCCACTCCTGCACGCTCGTTTGGTCAATTGTGCGCTACCCGGGTTGGTTTCTGACCCAATATAAGCCTGTTGTCGGGTGGGGCTTATGTCAAAGGAGGAACTGGTGGCAGAATACTGTATTGTTTTAGTGAAGAACTCTGGCAGTGATGACCGGGAGTTTAAATATATATCACCAGCCTGGACTGGTGATATATATCCCCCCTCACTGGAAGCGCCTCACTAACTGGTACCTAAAAGGGAAGCCTTTCCGGGGATTATTTGACCTCTGTGCAGTTCCCTGACTGACGTGGAGCAAGTGGTGGCACCATAGAGCCGATCCCTGCGGTTCTTTCTCTCCCCTCCCCTGAGGTGAGCGAAGTCGACGCCACCCCTTCCCCTGTGAGATCCCTCACAATAGGTAAAAAATAAATGTATAAAAAAGTCACTGTTAATTCAAATCGCTATTACTAGCCCCAAATAATTGAAACATTGAAAAAAAATACTGTGACAGTGACATAAAATGAAGCCCCATGTATCGTGAAAAAAATACTCAAAAATTACTTGAATTTCTGTATGAGAATTTCTTTTTACACTGCATGTACGAAATAATAAAATGAAAACGTGCCTGGTCATGAATATAATAATAACAATAATAATACATTTTATTTTTATAGCGCCGACATATTCCGCAGCACTTTACATTTCAGAGGGGATTTGTACAGACAATAGACATTACAGCATAACAATAATCACATACAGTAGATTATAACAAATACCATGAGGAGTGAGGGCCCTGCTCGCAAGCTTACAGTCTATGAGGAAAGAGGTAGACACGAAAGGTGGGTGGCTATGGCTAAACAGCCTGGTCTTGAACCATTTGTTCATCGCTTTAAAAAAAAGATTGCATAGGAAATGCTAAAATCTCGCTTATCGCTTTTCACATTCAAGCAACTTTCTCTGACTAGCACAGATTTCATTTCTTTTTCTTCAGCATAAAAAATTGTGGGTCTTGAAATTTCTTCCTGCTTTTAGGTGCTTGGATAATGAAGGAAAAATGTGCAACTCATGGGCAGCAGGACAAGATGAAAGCCCTCCTTGAGTGTATCTCTGATCAATCACACAGTCTGAGAGTGAGACTACTACTCCCATGTTCTATCTTCAGCACTGCAGCTGTACACCACCCTCTCGAGTAGTTGTCCAATGTTATTGCACTATGTTTAATGCTGAAATGAGCACGTAGAGGTCCTTTCCATAGCCTGTAGCACATGAACATGGTTGCAGCATTTCCTGCCTCAGCTTTTATAGTGACTTTGATGGTCCCTCCTGATTGGTTGTGATATTCCATGTGATGTGATGTGATAGCTGTTAGGCATTATAGGGATGCTCCTGTGCTGCTACACCCGAGGTGATGTGAGACCACTCTCATTGATGCAATCTTTGTTAATGTGTTAATTAAATGGCATCATACTTTTTATTTTGCTAATACAAGGGGACAAAAGTAGTAGTATGTGCCAAATATGTCACTCATTCCATTCTAATTAGATTTTAGGTTCTTACAGAAAGGAACCTCTCCCTTTCTTTCATGCTACCATTTGTTTATTTGCTTCTTTTGTTTTACTTATTTGTTGTTTGCTAATAGTATGTGTTGTAGATTTCAGTTAGCATTTAATGACACATCAGATAGCTGTATGCAAAATGACTGTTCGATTCTGGTTCCCCATACATAGTTCCCATACTCTGTATGCATGTGTTTTTAATAGGCAAAAGCATGGGCGTACCCAGGATCAAAACTAGGGGGGGCAAGCCATGGCTCCCATGTTATATACAGCACCACCCATAGGGCTCCCTGAGGCAACCGTTACCTACTAAGACAGGTGGAGGTAGCCTCATATTCATAGGCAGGGCTGCCACTAGGAATTTCGGGGACCCATACTGTCATAATTTTTGGGGCCCCCTTGAGACTCCAGGCTTCACCCCAGCCCTGCCTCCACCCCTCGAACTGTCCACAGTCCCACGGCTCTCTCTTGGAAAAACTCCACTTCTCACCAATCACACATTAACAGTTCCCATCACCAGATCACACATACAGTACAGACCAAAAGTTTGGACACACCTTCTCATTCAAAGAGTTTTCTTTATTTTCATGACTATGAAAATTGTAGATTCACTCTGAAGGCATCAAAACTATTAATTAACACATGTGGAATTATATAATTAACAACAAAGTGTGAAACAACTGAAAATATGTCTTATATTCTAGGTTCTTCAAAGTAGCCACCTTTTGCTTTGATTACTGCTTTGCACACTCTTGGCATTCTCTTGATGAGCTTCAAGAGGTAGTCTCTGGAAATGGTCTTCCAACAGTCTTGAAGGAGTTCCCAGAGATGCTAAGCAGTTGTTGGCCCTTTTGACTTCACTCTGCAGTCCAGCTCACCCCAAAACCATCTCGATTGGGTTCAGGTCTGGTGACTGTGGACCATCTTGGGCAAATAGCCCTTACACACCCTGGAGGTGTGTTTGGGGTCATTGTCCTGTTGAAAAATAAATGATGGTCCAACTAAACGCAAACCGGATGGAATAGCATGCCGCTGCAAGATGCTGTGGTAGCCATGCTGGTTCAATATGCCTTCAATTTTGAATAAATCCCCAACAGTGTCACCAGCAAAGCACCCCCACACCATCACACCTCCTCCATGCTTCACGGTGGGAACCAGGCATGTAGAGTCCATCCATTCACCTTTTCTGCGTTGCACAAAGACACGGTGGTTGGAACCAAAGATCTCAAATTTGGACTCATCAGACCAAAGCACAGATTTCCACTGGTCTAATGTCCATTCCTTGTGTTCTTTAGCCCAAACAAGTCTCTTCTGCTTGTTGCCTGTCCTTAGCAGTGGTTTCCTAGCAGCTATTTTACCATGAAGGCCTGCTGCACAAAGTCTCCTCTTAAAAGTTGTTGTAGAGATGTGTCTGCTGCTAGAACTGTGTGGCATTGACCTGGTCTCTATTCTGAGCTGCTGTTAACCTGCGATTTCTGAGGCTGGTGACTCGGATGAACTTATCCTCCGCAGCAGAGGTGACTCTTGGACTTCCTTTCCTGGGGCAGTCCTCATGTGAGCCGGTTTCTTTGTATCGCTTGATGGTTTTTGCCACTGCACTTGGGGACACTTTCAAAGTTTTCCTAATTTTTCGGACTTACTGACCTTAATTTCTTAAAGTAATGATGGCCACTCGTTTTTCTTTACTTAGCTGCTTTTTTCTTGCCATAATACCAATTCTAACAGTCTATTCAGTAGAGACTATCAGCTGTGTATCCACCAGACTTCTACACAACACAACTGATGGTCCCAACCCCATTTATAAGGCAAGAAATCCCACTTATTAAACCTGACAGGGCACACCTGTGAAGTGAAAACCACTTCCGGTGACTACCTCTTGAAGCACATCAAGAGAATGCCAAGAGTGTGCAAAGCAGTAAGCAAAGCAAAAGGTGGCTACTTTGAAGAACCTAGAATATAAGACAAATTGCCCCATATGTTTCCCAGGTGAAGGCAATAAGGGGTTAAACACTGCCATGTCAGGTAGGGGCCATGTGTTTGACACTCACTGCTGACTGACTACAGTTATTTTAGGTATTCTTATATCTATGCACAGTCAGCCTCAGATCACTTTGCATTCCTCACCCACAGTAGACACAGCAGCAACACAGAAATCAATAGCAGACACATAAATTGTCTATGCAATATGGCTTCCTTGTCTCCTGCCCTTTGTCACCTCACTCCCTGTCTGACAGACTGCAATAACACTGTGTGCACTGTGGCTGCACTGTCAGAGAGCGTCTCCTACACCTCATAGACGTCAGCAACTTTCTGAAGGACCTTAATGATGTCACAGATCACGTGCACAGACTAAGCAGCCAATCATAAGAAGTGTATGGCTCATTAGGGAGGACTCTCACATGACATTGCCATTCCATCCCCCTGCATTTGTGCTCCCTTATACTGCTCTCCACACCTTTCACCACCCAGTGATTGGCTCAGCTCTCAGTGAGCTGTCCTATTGTAAGGGGGTGGTGTTGTTATGGACAGTAAGAGGCACGCTGCCACCTTAAGAGACAGCACCCCCTTGGATGGTGTTTTGGAACATTCTGCTCTCTCCCCTGCAAAAAGACTGTGTGTTGTTCTGTCAGCACTGGAGAGGGTAGGGGCTGTTTCCTGTGTGAGAGAGCAGAGATTTCTGCAGGAAAGAGACATGCTTGCCTGGAGCTGTGAGGAAAAGAACGTTTAGTCTGAGACTGTGACTTTGTAAACTCTTCTGTGATAACAAGGTGGCTTTCCTGTGTTGCTGTGAGAAGCCACGAAGAAAATACAAGAAAGGAATCCAGAGGAGAGAATCCACCATTTCTAGGAGCATCACTAGACCTGCACGCAAGGAAAAGATCATGTTGCACAGAGCTTCCAGGAAGAAGTGTGCACGATCTTGCAAAGCTGTAGGGGCCCCGGGATTGGACTGAGATACCAACCTCTTCTGTGCACATGCTAGGGTCTAGGATAGGCTGCAATAGATAGAGCACAGCAGCCATGTGGCCGGTGTAGCAGAGGCCAGATAGGTTATAGTTAGTGTACATTCCTTTACTGTGTTGTCTTGCCAGTTGGATAAATACACTGAGCTGTGATAGTTGGTGCTCCGTGCTGTTTGACGGCCCAGCTAGAGAATATTATCCTTGTAAATTGTCTGTTTTCATTGCATACCCCTGTATCTGCATTTACCAAAACACTGCATTCCTTGCCTGTAAATAAATTAACCCTTTGCTGTTTGCACCTCATCTTGTGTACCGTAGTCTCCCTGCATAGTGGTGGTCCCCCAGCCATCGCTTCACTATCACAAATGTGGACACTGGAACTGTGCAGAGACCTGCTGCTGGGGCAGTGGGGCCCGATGGGCAGAAGTGACGGGGCCCGATGCGGGCCCCCTTCTGCTGATCGGGCCCCATACATCAGTCAGGGCAGTAAAACCCTGATGGCGGCCCTGATAATAGGTGCGCGCCCCTGCCTCTGGGGGGGCAGCTGCCCCCCTGCCCCTTGGTGTGTGTGCACATGGGCAAAAGGGAATAAGCATGAACAGAACCTTCTTGCAGTGGCTTAGCTTCAGAATAAAAGTTAGAAAAGATTAGATAAGTTGTTGTTCCTGACAAAATCAGTGGGCCAACTATCCTGTGGTATGTATTAGCACCTTTTGGTTAAAAAATGACCATCTCTATTTTACACAAATAAGAAGATTTCATTAGCTAAAAAAGGATCAAATGGGCATGGGCATGACCAGTCATGCTTCCTAAGAATGCATTGCAGCTATCATATCACATAGTATAGCACCACCTATCCAAGGCTGTATAAAAGCCGAGGCAGAGAATGCAGCGCAGCAGTTAGATGAATGGGTCAAAAGCCAAAAATCTCAACATATTCTCTACAGATAGTGTGTGTGTTACAACACAGCAATGAAGAATAGTTACCATCTATTTACCAATAGCCATATACAGTATGTGGAGTTCATTTTGACACTACTAAGGCTGTATTTGCATTAAAAATATTGAAAGGGGTTGGATACAGTCCTAGGAATCCTTAGAGTGCTATACAAGTCTTTTCAGTGCAATTGGAAAACTTGTTGTAAATTTATACTAATATTCATCAAATTTCATAAGATTCAATTTGCTCTAATTATTGGACACCATTTCTCTTCTTAAAGGATTATTGGCTATCCATACATTTTTCATATGGACACACAATTTCAAGATATGTATATGCCCCATTGTATTTTTACTATAGCTAGCATTTGTCCTTGTGATGTCATAGTCATGAATAGAGTTGAGCGAAATGGGTCGAAAAAATTCAAAAGTCACCGACTTTCGCCAGTCAGGTTTCATGAAACGAAACCCGACCTTAGCGTGTGGTCGGCCACGAGGTCGGCGACTTTAGTGCCAAAGTCACGTTTCAAAAGATGCTTTAGCGCCCTTTTTCAGTCAATCAGGAAGAACGGACACTGTGGGCAACGTGATGACATAGGTAGCGGTCACCACCATCTTGGAGAAGGGCATGCAAGTGATTGGCTTGCTTTGTGTGGCGTCACAGGGGGTATAAAAGGGCGGGGACGCCGACCGCCATGTTGCTCATGCTGATCTCAGAATAAGGAGAGCTGTTGCATCTGCTGATTCTGTAGGGAGAGCGTTTGGAAGGCAAAAAGAAAAAAAAACTGCTTCTGCTGCTAGCGCTTTTCACTGTAGTTACTGTGCAGTGAAAGATGAAGATTTTTGCTTTTGTGCAGCAACGCTGGTGGTGATTAGCCTGCCTTTTAAGGCTAGCTGCATTGCTGTGTGCACACTAGTGTTCAAACTGCTTTTTTAAAAGCAATCCAAATTGTATTGTTTTGTCCTGGTGAAGTAGTGAGCGTTCATTTTTTCACACACCGTACAGCAGTGTACGCTCCAAACACAGTACCGTGTAACGGCTGTTATCACGGCCAAATTGAAGCTATCTACGTGTGTGACTCAGTAAGGAAAAGTCGAGGAGTTTGTCCGTTCTTACAGACCTACACCTTATAGTTTTGTCCGTTTTCAAACAGTTTAGTATATTTGCTGTTTGATTATTACATTCAAAACTAGAGAGAGACA